>NC_069507.1:56051951-56759451 GCF_027579735.1 Bombina bombina | reverse complement strand
GTTTTAAACAATAAAAATTCTGGTGTAGACTGTCCCTTTAAAAGGACACTAAAGTTCAATTTGTAACAAATGCATAGTATGTATCTGCTATTTAGCACTGTGTTCTAAAATTAGTCTCGACTTATAAGAATGCGGACCCGTGCCACTTCCGGTGACGTGATATCAGCTGTTGGAGGTGTGAGGCGCTCACTGCGCATGCGCAAGAGGCCCAAACTCCAAAAATTAGCTGTTGAAGCCTACGCAACGGATTGAGGAATTCTATGGCCAGTATACTTCATTGCGCAGGTGTTCAGAATACCGCCCATGCGCACACGGCCCGACTTCTCAAGCTCACTTTAATAAACTGCATCAGAGGGTCCATAATTTCTACAGGCGATTTGCTTTCAGTGCGCATTTGCGCACTGCCGTAAACATGGGGTAAAAAACAAACACAACTATTAAAAATAAAATAAATATGAGAAGCCCAAATTTTCAACTTTTACTGTATATGGTGGATTATATTAAACAATTTCTTGTACAGTGTCATGTGGCCCCACGAAATGTAACGCTTGTCTAGGCCACATGACACTGTACATGAAATTGTTTAATATAATCCACAGTATACAGTAAAAGTTGAAAATTTGGGCTTCTCATATTTATTTTATTTTTAATAGTTGTGTTTGTTTTTTACCCCCAGTTTACGGCAGTGCGCGCAAGCGCACTGAAGGCAAATTGGCTGTAGAAATTATGGACCCTCTGATGCAGTTTATTAAAGTGAGCGTGAGGAGTCGGGCCATGTGCGCATGCGCGGTATTCTGCGCGCCTGCGCAATGAAGTATACTGGTCATAGAATTCCTGCGTAGGCTTCAACAGCTGATTTTAGGAGGTTGGGCCTTTTACGCATACGCAGTGAGCGCCACACACCTTCAACAGCTGATGTCATATCACCGGAAGTGACGTGGGTCCCGCATTCTTTAAAGTCGAGACTAATTTTAGAACACCTGCAGTGAAATAAACCTGCATACAAAGTATTAATGTTTCACTATTATTTAACACTAATGATTTAGTAGTTGAAAGACACACCCCTTGGAAAGCCTAGTTGGATTCAAGTTCCTGTTCATGTAAATGAGCTTGTGCTCTGCTTAAGCAATCACTGTGTAGCAAGTATGATAGAGCAACTGTGGAGGGAACAAAATTAACAGATTTCAGAGGTAGGTTATAACATAAGCAGGTTAAAAATAAGTAAAGGTATATACAAGAGCAATAACAAAATAGTCTAATATGTTACAGCATTTTATTATGGATTATTGTTTGTACATAACTTTGTGTTTTACCCTAGCAAGGGGCCAATCAGGGGTTACATATGTGCACCACAAGCGTGCGTGGTGACATCACAGAAAAGGGAGCTGGATAGGGGGTGGTTGTCCAAACTCCCCGATCTCAGTCCCAATAATAGTCACAGACCTCCAAGACTCATCATTTCAAAGAGAATTGGCTGCTATTTCAAAGGGTAATCTTGGAAAGCCATAAGCATTAAGATCTGTTTAACAAGTAATACATAGGGTTTTGCTGGGGAATAGGACTTTAAAGGCTCCATAAAATAATGTGTTATGTCTAGAGACCCTGAATAAAATATATACATGTTGGCTGTTTAGCAAGGAGATCTCTATGGTAACAGCAATCACTTTGCAAAACAAAAATAAAGATATATATATACATTTTATTTATGTACTGCACAAAGGAGCCTCTCTAGTTTATATTCTAACCACCAAAAGCCTGTATGGGCTCTTATTTCACACGGGCTACTCCCAATGACAGTGCTCATCTGGCCATTTTCAAAAATATTTACTAGAATATTAACAAAAATATAATTTATGCTTACCAGATAAATTCCTTTCCTTCCTACCAGGGAGAGTCTACGACTTAATTCCTTACTGTTGGGAAATACAACACCTGGCCACCAGGAGGAGGCAAAGACACCCCAGCCAAAGGCTTGAATATCCCTCCCACTTCCCCTACCCCCCAGTCATTCTGCCGAGGGAACAAGGAAAAGTAGGAGAAACATCAGGGTATAAAGATGCCAGAAGAACATAAAAACGGAGCCACCCAACAAAAATAAATTATGGGCGGGGTCGTAGACTCTCCCTGCCAGGAAGGAAAGGAATATATCTGATAAGCATAAATTAAGGCAGGGAGAGTCCACGACTACATTCCTTACTGTTGTGAAAACTATACCCAAGCTCCAGAGGACACTGAAGGAATGTAGTCGTAGACTCTCCCTGCCAGGAAGGAAAGGAATATATCTGATAAGCATAAATTAAGGCAGGGAGAGTCCACGACTACATTCCTTACTGTTGTGAAAACTATACCCAAGCTCCAGAGGACACTGAAGGAATAACGGGAGGGAACAAAAGAAGGTGTGGATCCTATTCTGAGGGCACCACAGCCTGCAAAACTTTTCTCCCGAAAGCTGCTTCAGCCGAAGCAAACACATCAAACTTGTCAAATTTAGAAAAAGTGTGTAAGGAGGACCAGGTAGCCACCTTACAAATCTGATCCATAGAGGCTTCGTTCTTAAAAGCCCAGGAGGAAGCCACTGCTCTAGTGGAATGAGCCGTAATCCTCTCAGGAGGCTGTTGTCCCGCTGTCTCATAAGCTAAGCGGATGACACTCCTCAACCATAAAGATAGGGAAGTTGTAGTAGCCTTCTGCCCCTTACGATTCCCCGTATAGATGACAAACAAAGAGGAAGATTATCTGAACTCCTTAGTAGCTTGAAGATAGAACTTCAAGGCACGAACCAAATCTAGATTATGAAGCAAGCATTCCTTCACTGAAGAAGGATTAGGACACAAAGAAGGAACAACAATTTCAAGAATAATGTTACCATTCGACACCACCTTAGTGGGGAACCCTAATTTAGTAAGTAAAACTGCCTAATCAGCATGGAAAACAAGACAAGGGGGGTCACATTGCAAAGCAGAAATCTCAGAAACTCTGTGCGCAGAGGCAATAGCCAACAAGAAAAGAACCTTCCAAGATAACAATATATTGTCAACAGTATGCATAAGCTCAAACGGAGCCTGCTGCAAAACACTAAGAACAAGATTAAGGCTCCAAGACGGAGCCCCAGATCTAAACACAGGTCTGATCCTAGACAGAGCCTTAACAAAGGACTGCACATCAGGAAGCTCAGCCAATTAGCTCAGCCAAGTAAGTCCTCCACACTTTATGGTAGATATGACGAGTAACTGGCTTACGAGTTTGAATCAGAGTGTCAATAACACTGTCAGAAAACCCTCTCTTGGCTAGGACTAAGCATTCAATCGCTACACAGTCAGCCTCAGAGAATCTAGATTTTGATGAACGAAGGGACCCTGTATCAGCAGATTTCTGCGACAAAGTAACCTCCACTGAGGAGATGAGGACATCCCCACCAGATCCGCAAACCACGTCCTTAGCAGCCATGATGGAGCAATCAGAGTCACTGATGCTCGCTCCTGCTTGATGCGAGCCACCACACGAGCGAGAAGCGGTAATGGAGGAAAAAGATAGATGAGTCAGTTTTGCCTGAGGATCCCTCAACCTCGACCCTTTCCCTGGGTAGCTTGGTATTGAGGCGGGATGCCATGAGATCTATCTCCAGTGTCCCCCACTTGCAGCATGTGTCTGCAAACACCTTGGGGTGGAGAGACCATTCCCCTGGGTGAAAGGATTCCCTGCTAAGGAAGTCCGCTTCCCAGCTGTCCACACCCAGAATGTGAATCGCTGACAGCGTACTTCTGTGAGTCTCTGCCCACTCTAGTATCTGAGATACTTCTCTCATCGCCAAGGGACTTCTCGTTCCCCCTGATGGTTGATGTAGGCAACCGAGGTTATATTGTCTGACTGGAATCTGATAAACTGGGATGAACCCAGAGGGGGCCAAGCCTTCAAGGCATTGAAGATTGCCCAGAGTTCCAATATATTGATCGGAAGGGAGGACTCCTCCTGAGTCCATAGCCCTTGTGCCTTCTTGGCACCCTAAACGGCTCCCCAGCCGGAAAGGCTTGCGCCCATAGTCTTAATCTCCCAGGACGGTTTTAAAAAGCACGTGCCTTGGGAAAGATGATCTGGACAGAGTCACCAAGAGAGCAAGTCTCTCAACAGGTTGTCCAGCACAATCTGTTGAGATAGATCTGAATGGTTGCCGTTCCATTGTCTCAGCATGCATAGTTGAAAGGGTCTGAGATGGAATCTGGCAAAGGGAATGATGTCTATACAGGACACCATGAGTCCAATCACCTCCACACGCTGGGCCACTGAGGGTCTCAAGGAGATCTGGAGGGCAAGACATGAAGTAGTTAGCTTGCAACGTCTCTGATCTGTGAGAAATATTCTCATGGATATGGAGTCTATTATTGTCCCCAGGAAATTCACCCTGGTACTTGCAGAAAGAGAACTTTTTTCCAAGTTTATCTTCCATCCATGTGATCGAAGAAGAAAGAGGATTGACCGTATTGTCTCCATCTTGAAAGAGGGAATACTCAGAAACTTGTTTAGGCACTTTAAGTCCAGAATTGGACCAAAAGATCCCTCCTTTTTTGGAACCACGAAAAGGTTTGAATAAAACCTCAAACCTCTTTCTGCTGTAGGTATCTGGACAATTACTCCTAGAGAGGAGAGATCCCATATGCAACCTAAAAAGGCAGTCCTCTTCTCTGGTCTTGTAGACAGTCTGGAGGGTAGGAATCTTCCCCTGGGCGGATGATATTTGAATCCTATCCAGTATCCCTGAGATACGATCTTCAGGACCCAAGAATCCTGTACACCCTGGAACCAAGCGTCTGAAAAAAGACAGTCTGTCCCCTACTCGATCCGATCCCGGATCGGGAGCCGCCCCTTCATGCTGATTTGTTCTCGGTGGGCTTCTTAGTCTGTTTGGACTTATTCCAGGACTGAGCCAGCTTCCAAGTACTCTTGGACTGCTCGGACTTGGAGGATTGCTGTCGTTGTGATTTGTCAGAACAAAAGGAATGAAAATTAGACGATTGCCGCCCCTTAGGCCTCTTCTTCTTATCCTGCAGTAGGAAGGCACCCTTCCCTCCGGTAACCGTAGAAATAATGAAGTCCAGCCCTGGACCAAATAAAATCTTCCCCTTGAAAGGAAGAGAAAGGAGTCTGGATCATATCCGCAAACCAAGACTTCAACCAGAGAGCCGGGCGGGCTAGAACCACAAAGCCAGAAGCCTTTGCATTTAGGCAAATAATCTGCATATTCGCATCACAGATTAAGGAGTTAGCCATTCTCAGAGATTTAATTCTTTCCTGAATATCATCGAGGGGAGTTTCCACCTCAATGAGCTCAGACAGAGTGTTGCACCAGTAGGTAGCTGCTCCAGCAACCACGGCTACAGCTGCCGCCAGTTGAAATAAAAACTCAGTATGTTGAAACATCTTCCTCAGAAAAGTTTCCATTTTCTTATCCATAGGCTCTCTAAAAGAAGAACTATCCTCCAGGAGAATAGTTGTACGCTTAGCAAACATGGAAATAACGCCATCCACCTTAGGGATGGAGCCCCACAAATCCAATTGAGAGTCAGGGACCAGGAATAATTTTTTAAAAGAACTTCCTATTCTTTCCCATTCGTTACTGATAATTTTTGCCATCTTAAATGGCACAGGAAAAGTCAGAGGGACCTTCCTGTCTTCATAAACCCTGTCTAATTCAGGGATCTTAGGTTCCTCAGGGAGTGTAGCCTCTGGAACCTCTAGCGAAGACAAAACCTCCTTTAATAAAAAACGCAGATGCTCAATTTTAAATCTAAAGGAGGATTCCTCCACTGAAGTAGGTTTATAAACTGAAGTCTCAGACTCAGAAAGTTCACCCTATGAAGCTACAGAGGTTAACTCATCCTCAGATAGCTGGGACATAGTATCTAAATCCAACAAATATTTAGATGGCTCTAGGTCAGGAGAACTATGTTTAACCTTTCTCTTCCGTTTGCTGGAGAGAGGTAAGGCACTCAGGGTCGCAGACACCGCAGATTGCAACTGCGCAGTAAAGTACGCAGGAAAAACATAATTTATGCTTACCTGATAAATTCCTTTCTTCTGTTGTGTGATCAGTCCACGGGTCATCATTACTTCTGGGATATTATCTGCTCCCCTACAGGAAGTGCAAGAGGATTCACCCAGCAGAGTTGCTATATAGCTCCTCCCCTCTACGTCACCTCCAGTCATTCGACCAAAGACCAACGAGAAAGGAGAAGCCAAGGGTGTAGTGGTGACTGAATTATAATTTAAAAAATATGTACCTGCCTTAAAAAACAGGGCGGGCCGTGGACTGATCACACAACAGAAGAAAGGAATTTATCAGGTAAGCATAAATTATGTTTTCTTCTGTTATGTGTGATCAGTCCACGGGTCATCATTACTTCTGGGATACCAATACCAAAGCAAAAGTACACGGATGACGGGAGGGATAGGCAGGCTCATTATACAGAAGGAACCACTGCCTGAAGAACCTTTCTCCCAAAAATAGCCTCCGAAGAAGCAAAAGTGTCAAATTTGTAAAATTTGGAAAAAGTATGAAGCGAAGACCAAGTTGCAGCCTTGCAAATCTGTTCAACAGAGGCCTCATTCTTAAAGGCCCAAGTGGAAGCCACAGCTCTAGTGGAATGAGCTGTAATTCTTTCAGGAGGCTGCTGTCCAGCAGTCTCATAGGCTAAACGTATTATGCTACGAAGCCAAAAAGAGAGAGAGGTAGCAGAAGCTTTTTGACCTCTCCTCTGTCCAGAATAAACGACAAACAGGGAAGAAGTTTGGCGAAAATCTTTAGTTGCCTGCAAGTAGAACTTGAGGGCACGAACTACATCCAGATTGTGTAGAAGACGTTCCTTCTTTGAAGAAGGATTTGGACACAAGGAGGGAACAACAATCTCTTGATTGATATTCCTGTTAGAGACAACCTTAGGTAAGAACCCAGGTTTAGTACGCAGAACTACCTTGTCTGAGTGAAAGATCAGATAAGGAGAATCACAATGTAGGGCTGATAACTCAGAGACTCTTCGAGCCGAGGAAATAGCCATTAAAAATAGAACTTTCCAAGATAACAATCTTATATCAATGGAATGAAGGGGTTCAAACGGAACACCCTGTAAAACGTTAAGAACTAAGTTTAAACTCCATGGCGGAGCAACAGTTTTAAACACAGGCTTGATCCTAGCTAAAGCCTGACAAAAGGCCTGGATGTCTGAATTTTCTGACAGACGCCCGTGTAACAAGATGGACAGAGCTGAGATCTGTCCCTTTAATGAGCTAGCCGATAAACCCTTTTCTAAACCTTCTTGTAGAAAAGACAATATCCTAGGAATCCTAACCTTACTCCAGGAGTAATCTTTGGATTCACACCAGTATAGGTATTTACGCCATATTTTATGGTAAATCTTTCTGGTAACAGGCTTCCTAGCCTGTATCAGGGTATCAATAACCGACTCAGAAAACCCACGTTTTGATAAAATCAAGCGTTCAATTTCCAAGCAGTCAGCTTCAGAGAAGTTAGACTTTGATGTTTGAATGGACCCTGAATCAGAAGGTCCTGTCTTAGAGGTAGAGACCACGGCGGACAGGATGACATGTCCACTAGATCTGCATACCAAGTCCTGCGCGGCCATGCAGGCGCTATTAGAATCACTGATGCTCTCTCCTGTTTGATTTTGGCAATCAATCGAGGAAGCAGCGGGAAGGGTGGAAACACATAAGCCATCCTGAAGTTCCAAGGTGCTGTCAAAGCATCTATCAGAACCGCTCCCGGATCCCTGGATCTGGATCCGTAGCGAGGAAGTTTGGCGTTCTGGCGAGACGCCATGAGATCTATCTCTGGTTTGCCCCAACGTCGAAGTATTTGGGCAAAGACCTCCGGATGAAGTTCCCACTCCCCCGGATGAAGAGTCTGGCGACTCAAGAAATCCGCCTCCCAGTTCTCCACTCCCGGGATGTGGATTGCTGACAGGTGGCAAGAGTGAGACTCTGCCCAGCGAATTATCTTTGATACTTCTATCATTGCTAGGGAGCTTCTTGTCCCTCCCTGATGGTTGATGTAAGCTACAGTCGTGATGTTGTCCGACTGAAACCTGATGAACCCCCGAGTCTTTAACTGGGGCCAAGCTAGAAGGGCATTGAGAACTGCTCTCAATTCCAGAATGTTTATTGGCAGGAGACTTTCCTCCTGACTCCATTGTCCCTGAGCCTTCAGAGAATTCCAGACAGCGCCCCAACCTAGAAGGCTGGCGTCTGTTGTTACAATTGTCCAGTCCGGCCTGCTGAAAGGCATCCCCCTGGACAGATGTGGCCGAGAAAGCCACCATAGAAGAGAGTTTCTGGTCTCTTGATCCAGATTCAGAGTGGGGGACAAATCTGAGTAATCCCCATTCCACTGACTCAGCATGCACAATTGCAGCGGTCTGAGATGTAGGCGTGCAAAGGGTACTATGTCCATTGCTGCTACCATTAAGCCGATCACCTCCATGCATTGAGCTACTGACGGGAGTTGAATGGAATGAAGGACACGGCATGCATTTAGAAGCTTTGTTAATCTGTCTTCTGTCAGATAAATCTTCATTTCTACAGAATCTATAAGAGTCCCCAAGAATGGAACCCTTGTGAGAGGCAAGAGAGAACTCTTCTTTTCGTTCACTTTCCATCCATGCGACCTTAGAAATGCCAGAACTAACTCTGTATGAGACTTGGCAGTTTGAAAACTTGAAGCTTGTATCAGAATGTCGTCTAGGTACGGAGCTACCGAAATTCCTCGCGGTCTCAGAACCGCTAGAAGGGCACCCAGAACCTTTGTGAAAATTCTTGGAGCCGTAGCCAATCCGAATGGAAGGGCTACAAACTGGTAATGCCTGTCTAAGAAGGCAAACCTTAGATATCGGTAATGATCTTTGTGAATCGGTATGTGAAGGTAAGCATCCTTTAAATCCACTGTGGTCATGTACTGACCCTTTTGGATCATGGGTAAGATTGTCCGAATAGTTTCCATTTTGAACGATGGAACTCTTAGGAATTTGTTTAGGATCTTTAAATCCAAGATTGGCCTGAAAGTTCCCTCTTTTTTGGGAACCACAAACAGGTTTGAGTAAAACCCTTGTCCTTGTTCCGACCGCGGAACCGGATGGATCACTCCCATTAATAATAGATCTTGTACACAGCGTAGAAACGCGTCTTTCTTTATTTGGTTTGTTGACAACCTTGACAGATGAAATCTCCCTCGTGGGGGAGATAATTTGAAGTCTAGAAGGTATCCCTGAGATATGATCTCTAGCGCCCAGGGATCCTGGACATCTCTTGCCCAAGCCTGGGCGAAGAGAGAGAGTCTGCCCCCCACTAGATCCGGTCCCGGATCGGGGGCCCTCGGTTCATGCTGTCTTAGGGGCAGCAGCAGGTTTTCTGGCCTGCTTGCCCTTATTCCAGGACTGGTTAGGTTTCCAGCCTTGTCTGTAACGAGCAACAGCTCCTTCCTGTTTTGGTGCAGTGGAAGTTGATGCTGCACCTGCTTTGAAATTCCGAAAGGGACGAAAATTAGACTGTCTAGCCTTAGCTTTGGCTTTGTCTTGAGGTAGAGCGTGGCCCTTACCTCCTGTAATGTCAGCGATAATTTCTTTCAAACCGGGCCCAAATAAAGTTTGCCCCTTGAAAGGTATATTAAGTAATTTGGACTTAGAAGTTACATCAGCCGACCAGGATTTTAGCCACAGCGCCCTACGTGCCTGAATGGCGAATCCTGAATTCTTAGCCGTAAGTTTGGTTAAATGTACTACGGCCTCCGAAATGAATGAATTAGCTAGTTTAAGGACTCTAAGCCTGTCCGTAATGTCGTCCAGCGTAGCGGAACTAAGGTTCTCTTCCAGAGACTCAATCCAAAATGCTGCCGCAGCCGTAATCGGCGCGATGCATGCAAGGGGTTGCAATATAAAACCTTGTTGAACAAACATTTTCTTAAGGTAACCCTCTAATTTTTTATCCATAGGATCTGAAAAAGCACAGCTATCCTCCACCGGGATAGTGGTGCGCTTAGCTAAAGTAGAAACTGCTCCCTCCACCTTAGGGACCGTTTGCCATAAGTCCCGTGTGGTGGCGTCTATTGGAAACATCTTTCTAAATATTGGAGGGGGTGAGAACGGCACACCGGGTCTATCCCACTCCTTAGTAACAATTTCAGTTAATCTCTTAGGTATAGGAAAAACGTCAGTACTCGCCGGTACCGCAAAGTATTTATCCAACCTACACATTTTCTCTGGTATTGCAACAGTGTTACAATCGTTAAGAGCCGCTAAGACCTCCCCTAGTAATACACGGAGGTTTTCCAATTTAAATTTAAAATTTGAAATATCTGAATCCAATCTGCTTGGATCAGAACCGTCACCTACAGAATGAAGCTCTCCGTCCTCATGCTCTGCAAGCTGTGACGCAGTATCAGACATGGCCCTAGAATTATCAGCGCACTCTGTTCTCACCCCAGAGTGATCACGCTTGCCTCTTAGTTCTGGTAACTTAGCCAAAACTTCAGTCATAACAGTAGCCATATCTTGTAATGTTATCTGTAATGGCTGCCCAGATGTACTAGGCGCCATAATATCACGCACCTCCCGGGCGGGAGACGCAGGTACTGACACGTGAGGCGAGTTAGACGGCATAACTCTCCCCTCGCTGTTTGGTGAAATTTGTTCAATTTGTACAGATTGGCTTTTATTTAAAGTAGCATCAATACAGTTAGTACATAAATTTCTATTGGGCTCCACCTTGGCATTGGAACAAATGACACAGGTATCTTCCTCTGAATCAGACATGTTTAACACACTAGCAATAAACATGCAACTTGGTTACAATCTTATTTAACAAAAACGTACTGTGCCTCAAAGAAGCACTAAACGATTAAATGACAGTTGAAATAATGAACTGAAAAACAGTTATAGCATCACTCTTTAAAAACAACACAACTTGTTAGCAAAGGTTTGTTCCCATTAGTAAAGCAACACTAATTAAATTTTAAACATAAAAATCACAGAGCAACGTTTTAAAACACAGTCACTACATAAATCTCACAGCTCTGCTGAGAGAATCTACCTCCCTTCAAAGAAGTTTGAAGACCCCTGAGTTCTGTTAGAGATGAACCGGATCATGCAGAAAATACAAGTGTAACTGACTGGAAATTTTTTGATGCGTAGCAAAGAGCGCCAAAAACGGCCCCTCCCCCTCACACACAGCAGTGAGAGAGAAACGAAACTGTCATAATCAAAACAAGCAAACTGCCAAGTGGAAAAATAATGCCCAAATATTTATTCACTCAGTACCTCAGAAATGCAAACGATTCTACATTCCAGCAAAAACGTTTAACATGAATTAAATACCTATTAAAAGGTTTAATGTACTTTTACAGAGTAATTCCGGTGAAATACCATCCCCAGAATACTGAAGTGTAGAGTATACATACATGTCATTATAACGGTATAGCAGGATTTTCTCATCAATTCCATTCAGAAAATAAAAACTGCTACATACCTCAATGCAGATTCAACTGCCCGCTGTCCCCTGATCTGAAGCTTTTACCTCCCTCAGATGGCCGAGAAACAGCAATATGATCTTAACTACTCCGGTTAAAATCATAAGAAAAACTCTGGTAGATTCTTCTTCAAACTCTGCCAGAGAAGTAATAACACGCTCCGGTGCTATTGTAAAATAACAAACTTTTGATTGAAGTTATAAAAACTAAGTATAATCACCATAGTCCTCTCACACCTCCTATCTAGTCTTTGGGTGCAAGAGAATGACTGGAGGTGACGTAGAGGGGAGGAGCTATATAGCAACTCTGCTGGGTGAATCCTCTTGCACTTCCTGTAGGGGAGCAGATAATATCCCAGAAGTAATGATGACCCGTGGACTGATCACACATAACAGAAGAAAAAGCCCCCTCCAGATGGAGGATTAGTTGAGCCGCGGGAACTGCATGCAGAGCGGGTAGTGTAGAAAGGGTTGTAATCTCTCGGACACAGAATCCTGAGAGGTAGAGGGGCTAATAGCACTATGGGTATTAGCAGGCTTGTCTCCCTTCTTAGACTTGTTCAAAGACAATGGAATAAAATTAAGCAGGCCAGCAAACCACGGCCTCCTCACAATATAAACAGGAACTATTATTCAGTACAGAAGGAGCAGAACCTTCTAATGTAGTATCAGAGTACTCCATAGCTAAGATATATCAACAGAAGGACATACAAAAAAAGAAAACGCTTTAATTCCTTTTCACCTTTATAATCCAAAAGGCTGGGGTCCTCACCACCTCCTAGATCCAGACAGCTAACAGTGAAAACGCTCTCCTTAGGAGTGATGTCCGCAGCAGGATCTCAGGAAAATGAAAAGACTGCACCCGGACACGTGGAGCATAGGACAGGAATTCCCCTGCTATGAAAAATGCGCTAAGCTATTATGAGCTGCGCAACACTCAAAAACTAAAGTGAAACCTGTTTGTTCCAAGCCAAAAGCACATAGTCTATGAGCCCAAAAACACACATCAAAGCATTTATAAATAACCCCTAGCTGTTCAAATAATCTCCCTGAAGGAGATATTAACCCTTGATCCTATCGAGGCATAAAGGAGCCACACTGTGACCCTGTATAGCAAAAGTGTATATATAAAAAGGTCTTACCCTCCAGGATCCATGCTGTGGAACAGGCATAGTCTTTCAAGTGTGACAGTCTTGCAGTGACGCTTCTAACATGGTCTTGAGTGTGTAACAGTAAGCAGTGAAACTCCTGAACACTGATTGCTCAGGAACTGTTAGGCGACAGTCTGGATGGGTTCACAGAAAAACTTTCCCTGCATCTCCAGACTCTAACTTTCATTAATACTCTCACTGAGAGGTTGACATGATTACAGTCCTTTCTTGAAGGGAACATACCCATTACAGGACTATCCAAATCTTCTGACACTTCTCTGCCACCTCATATAGTGACGAAAGGCAAAGAATGACTGGGGGATAGGGGAAGTGGGAGGCATATTTAAATCTTTCGCTGGGGTGTCTTTGCCTCCTCCTGGTGGCCAGGTGTTGTATTTCCCAACAATAAGGAATAAAGGCGTGGACTCTCCCTGCCTTATGAAAGGAAAATATAATTTTTTTTACATTTTGCCGCAGCTATCTCACAGGCCATGAAATATAAAAATAATAATGGTATATTCTGAATCTGCTGGGCCTGCTAAAAAACTATATATAATTTGGGTGGGTAACTCACTGAAATTTGACCTACAATAGTATTTAAATGTAAGTAGCAAAAAAAGCTCAAAATTGGCTTAGCAGCAAAGGGTTAAGAAACAGAGCCAAAATATGGAACTTTCAATAAGGATTAGATAATTTGTGTCTATCTTGGCTTACCCCAGCAGCATTTACCAACTATTGCTGACCAATTGTAGAAACCTTTGGTAAATAATGATAAATAACACACAAAAACATGTTAATAACACTTAAAATAGATAAGCCTTATTTAGAGGCTAACGCAGAATGTAGAAATTTCTTCCAAATGTGGCCTCAACAGTAGCATGCACATCCAATTTATAGTCATTCAGGAATGTGTGAGGACTCCAAACTGCTCCTTTGTCCAGGTCCTGTGACAACTGTTCCACTGGGGCTAAAAGGTCATTCCACAAGCGCAGTTTTCACTTTATGTATTTTTCATATGTGTCCCTTTTTAAAGCGACAATATGGTCACCCTAACGTTGAGGCACCTACTTTTTTTTTTTCTGTATATCTCACAGATTACTCATCCATATTCCATCAATGCAATTTTTAAAGCCCTTGTGGACATTATACCCTTAAAGGGAAATTGTACACTAGATTTTTCTTTGCATAAATGTTTTCTAGATTAATAATTTATATAACACATCTGGTAGTGTTTTTGTAAACATGTATAGTTTTGCTTATTTTTAAGAACACCTCACAGTGCCAGATGTATACGCGTGTTTACAGACTCCTGCAGGCTCCTGTTTATGTTATCTGTATTTTCATATGCAGGGAAGGGGGAGGTGAGAAGTATCTGCTCTTTTTGTTTACCCAGCCCCTTTCAGTGGGTGTCCCAGACTACCTCATCAACAGTGCTAAACTGGGAGCTTCTAAGTAAGTTTTTAAAATGTTATATACAGTATCTGTGCATATTCTTCTTAACCCCTTAATGACAAGTGACGTACCAGGTACGTCCTGCAAAAACTTGCAGTTAGTGACAATGGACGTACCTGGTACGTCACTTGTCTAAGAGAGTGCTGGAAGCGATCGCAATCGCTTCCAGCAGCTCTCAGGGTATTGCAGTGATGCCTCGATATTGAGGCATCCTGCAATACCCTTTAGAAACATCCGATGCAGAGAGAGCCACTCTGTGGCCCTCTCTGCACCGGTAGCGATGCGGCCGGTTCGTTGGTGGGTGGGAGCGCAACAGGGAGGCGGGTGGGCGGCCCATCGCTACCCGGCATCCGGCTCCTGTTAGTGCAATGTGCACGCCGGGTGCCGGGAGCGTGCGGGGGCGCGCATGCGCGTGCGCGTGCGCGCGCGGGTGCGCGCGCATGCGCGCGATTACCTACCCACACTGACACCAATGAGTGGGAAGAGGGGGGGGAAAGTAATAATATAATAATAAATATATGAGGATCTGGGAGGGGGAGGGGGTTGGGGTATTGTGGGGGGCTGCTACACTACAGAAAAAATTAAAATGGAAATAAAAAATAATAAAAAAACCACTTTTTTGGGGGGCAAATTGGGTACTGGCAGACAGCTGCCAGTACCCAAGATGGCGGCAATTAGGTAGGGGAGAGGGTTAGAGAGCTGGGGGGGGGGGATCATGGAGGTTGGGGCTAAGGCAGGAGTCCATCACAGCTAAAACATTTTATTTTTTTTTATTAAAAAAAAGAAAAACTCCTTTTATTTAGTACTGGCAGACTTTCTGCCAGTACTTAAGATGGCGGGGACAATTGTGGGGTGGGGGAGGGAAGAGAACTGTTTGGGAGGGATCAGGGGGTGGGATGTGTCAGGTGGGAGGCTGATCTCTACCCTAAAGCTAAAATTAACCCTGCAAGCTCCCTACAAGCTACCTAATTTAACCCCTTAACTGCTGGGCATAATTTACGTGTGGTGCGCAGCAGCATTTAGCGGCCTTCTACTTACCAAAAAGCAACCCCAAAGCCATATAAGTCTGCTATTTCTGAACAAAGGGGATCCCAAAGAAGCATTTACAACCATTTGTGCCTTAATTGCAGAAGCTGTTTGTAAATAATTTCAGTGGGAAACCTAAAGTTTGTGACAAAATTTGTGAAAAAGTGAACTTTTTTTTTTATTTGATGACATTTGGCGGTGAAATGGTGGCATGAAATATACCAAAATGGGCCTAGATCAATACTTTGGGTTGTCTTCTAAAAAAAAATATATACATGTCAAGGGATATTCAGGTATTCCTGACAGATATCAGGGTTCCAATGTAACTAGCGCTAATTTTGAAAAAAAGTTGTTTGGAAATAGCAAAGTGCTACTTGTATTTATGGCCCTATAACTTGCAAAAAAAGTAAAGAACATGTAAACATTGGGTATTTCTAAACTCAGGACAAAATTTAGAAACTATTTAGCATAGGTGTTTTTTGGTGATTGTAGATGTGTAACAGATTTTGGGGGTCAAAGTTAGAAAAAGTGTGTTTTTTTCAATTTTTTCCTCATATTTTATATTTTTTTTATAGGAAATTATAAGATATGATGAAAATAATGGTATCCTTAGAAAGTCCATTTAATGGCGAGAAAAACGGTATATAATATGTGTGGGTACAGTAAATGAGTAAGAGGGAAATTACAGCTAAACACAAACACTGCAGAAATGTAAAAATAGCCATTGTCATTAAGGGTAAGAAAATTGAAAAATGGTCCGGTCATTAAGGGGTTAATAATAGTGCCTATTACATGCAGTTATATGAAAATTGCTGTATACTGTCCATTTAAGCGTGTCTACTTAGCACGTTTACGTTTTTTTGCAGATTGTCAGTTTTATATTTGCAATCGTTCTTGTTGGATCATATGGTTATTTATATTTTTAGCATATACCTAAAAGGGACATAAAATTACAAATTTATGCATAATCCATTTAAAAGGATGTTTATACACTGTGATAATTTGTAAAAACAAGCGATTGAAAGGTGGACATGTTAATGCACTGAGTAGGACCAGCATTTTGCAGCTTTATTCTATTATAATGTCATGAAATTGTTTCACACTGTCCAGTCAATCAAATATGTGACAGCAGTACACTTAATTATTTCGCTTTCTATGGAGTTCAGCAGAAAATCACCCACTGCAAAACTAGTAAAAGGCAAATAAATGTTTTTTAAACATATTCTTGTGCTGCAGAATCCAAAGACAAACAGAATTACTTTAGAGGCCATCCTAGAGTAATTTAATGATCATCAAACTACTTTAGAAGTAATTTGCCATCAGACATCATCAGGCTTGTAAAATCATCAGCTAAGGTAAACAATTCTGGGTGATGACTTCAGAATGATTAGTCGATTACCTTACTGATTACTTAACAAGCATGAACAACCAGTGAATGACTCTAGAGTCATCTCATTTAAATATTTTGGCCTGTGGGCATACTTCTGGATGGCTTCTGATGACTACTCTGGAGTCATCAATTACTTCAGAATGACTCCAGGAAGGTCATTCTTTTTGACCAGGGATAACAACTTAGTCCCATTTCAATATTTTGGAATTCTCAACCCTAGGACAAAAATTAGGTGGGAGGAGTCTTAGTGGAACTGTTGTAACATCTCTGTGGCACCAGGGAGCATGGTTCAGGGGGAGCTTGGTTCTTCAAGGCTCGGATTAGAATGTATTGGAGAAGTCTGGGTTGTACCAGTTTCTTAAAGGGCCACTGTAAGTAAATATTTTCTATGCCTGTTACTAACTAACTACCCCAAATACGCTTTTTATCAATAGCATTTCATTAACATATCTCTACCGTATATCAGAAATCTTGTCTGCCAATTTAATTGTTTTCCAAACCCACTCCGTGGGTATCCTTTGCTCTGTACCAATCCGTTTACAATACCTAGGTTTCAAAATGGTGCTTTAAACACAAAGTTATTGGTTTAAGTATTTTGAACACTCAGTGCTGAAAATAGTGGGCAGGATAACGTGACATCATCGGCGAATAAAAGATATAACTTTTAGAACGTTATGAAACTTAGTTTTGGAGAAAATATAGGTCAGTAGGTTTTAATTAATGTTTATTAATTTTAATATGTTAGTTGTTTAGCTTAAAAATTATAACAGAAAGTAATCCTTTAAAGAGAAACCAGTACAGAAACCAGAACTGCCCAAACTAGAACTCTCAGCACCACTGGGCAGAAAACAGAAATCAGTAACTTGTTAGAAAAAAAGCAGTTGTACACTTCTGATTAGATTATTAAGCATATGCATTTGTATCAAATTATGTAAATGTGAGGTTATTAAACGGATAGGAAATTCAAAATTAAAGCTTGCATGATTCAGATAGAGCATGTAATTTCAAGACACTTTTAAATTCACTTCTATTTTCAAGCGTGCTTCGTTCTCTAGGTATCCCTTGTTGAAAAAGAATACACACATATCCTACTCTAGTGGGAGCTAGCTGCTGATTGGTGCCAGCACACATTTCCTCTTGTGATTGTTCATCTAGCTGCATACAGAAAAAGAAGCGCTCTACCAGGAACGAACAACGGCTCAGTAGTTTGTTCTTTGGCGAGTTACGATCTAGGAGCAGGCTCTTTTAGTACAATTTTGCTTTTTACAGAGAAAAACTTTCCTTAAGTACTAGGCAATTCTCCTCTGAGCAAGAAACATGACAACCCCAGACGATTGCTTTGGCCTTCTTTGGGCCTTGTTAGTGAGGTGCGGACATATCCCTCTAAACACATTGGGCAAGTTCTACTCTGTGAAAACCATTACTGGACTAAAAAGAAGCTGCACTCAGGTAGTAAATTGCCATAGCACAAGCTAAGTTATTGAGCTGGTTGTTCGTTTTTGAGAATGCACTTCATTCTGTGTCAATTTTATTTCCCTTAGGAAAAAAAGGGGAACCAGACATGGACTCATTGCTCAGTGTGCTTAGAGGGATATGGCTACACCTAACTGACGAGGCCCAATGAAGGCCAAAACCATCGTCCTATGATAAGATGGAGGTGCACAGTAAACCTGGGCATGAATTGAGCTTGCAGCACACTGACCCATACTTTAATGGCATCAGAACACAGGACAGGTGGCTCTCAACAACTTTAGTGCCAAGGTGAATGAGTGTGTAAGTTTCCTGGGCTGGGGACTGTGTATAGTGCCAGCCATAATCAATACTCTGTGTAAAGCACTAGCCTGAAATGGTTTCTCTAATAAAAGAACCCCCTTCAGTGCTCATCTTGTGTCCAGCTTTACTGTGCACCTCCAAATAGAGGCGACACTTATCTGTTTACTAGTGTAACATTGAGGACCATAGACACAATGGTCATTCAAGGAAACAGTGCAGCGGATGAAAGACACACCGTACTTACTTCCCTTTGCAATGTGCAGCAGTGCCATCAGCTCATAATTTGCAGAAACCAGTTGGACCTGTACAGAGAAGTCTGGTCAGAAGTGGTCTTCATGGAAGATTTGCGGCCAAAAAGCCATACCTTCCACATGTAAACAAGGCTAAGCAACTCGAATATGCATGAAAACACAGGAACAGAAAAATGTCAGCAGGTGCTCTGCACTGATGAGTCAAAATAAAATGTTTAATATTTGGATGTAGCAGAAAACAGTTTGCACGCAGAAGGGCTAGAGATAGTTACAAAAATTAGTGTCTGCAGGCAACAGTGAAACATTGTGACGGTTCCTTACAAGTTTGAGGCTGCATTTCTGCAAAATGGAGTTGAGGATTTGGTCAGAATTAATGGTCTCCTAAATCCTGAGGAGCAATGGCAGAAACGTATCCATCAAACAATACCATTAGGGAGGCATCTGATTGGCCCCAAATTTATTCTGCAGTATGACAATGACCCCATATCCACATCCACATTCATTATAAACAGTCTTCTGCGTAAATAAGAACATGGAGTCCTGGAAGTGATGGTATGGCCACCCACAAAACCCTGATCTCAACATTATCAAGTCTGTCTGGGTTTACATGACAAGATGGAAGCAAAGGAGGCTGCCCAAATCCACATAAGAATTGTGATTAGTTCTCCAAGATGTTTGGAACAACCTACCTGCTGTGTTCCTTAAACAACTGTGTGCAAGTGTACCTAGAAGTATTGATGCTGTCTTGAAGGCAAAGGGTGGTTACACCAAATATTGATTTGGAGATTTAGATTTTTCTTCTGTTCATTTACTTTCTAATTTGTTAATTGATAAAAAATAAACTATTAACATTTCTATTTTTGAAAGAAGCATTCTTACTTTACAGCCTTTTTCACAATAATAAAATACATCATAGGAATATAGGCATTATAAATACAAGTCCATGACAAAAACTTGTTTAATCCAGGAGGCAATTGTTAACAATCATTTTTGCCCTGTCGTTCCTCTAGATGACCTACCTATTTATTGTAAGTTTTGAAATATAAAATGCCACACATCTTAAAATGTTTTGCTACCAACATTACAGACTTGGGCTCCTCAAACTTTGTCAAATTTTCTTCAGAGGAGCATTCACTTAAAGGACCACTCAATGCAGTAGTTGTTCATATTTAACAAGTGCATAATGAAAAGACAAGGCAATAACACCTACTCTTAATTTCAAATAAGCAGTAGAATTTTTTTCTGACAAATTTATTTTTTCTCCCATTTTCCAGCCTCCTGTATCATGTGACAGACATCAGCCAATCACAGGCTTGTATACATACACTCTGTGGGCTTGTGCACATGCTCAGTAGAATATTGTTCCCCAGAAAGTGTGCATATAAAAAAGACTGTGCGATATTTGATAATGGAAGTAAATTGGAAAGTGTCTTAAAACTGCATGCTCTATCTGAATTACAAAAGTTTATTTTGACTTGAATGTCCCTTTATAATACACTGTAGCAGTGACTACCAGTAAAGCAATAACTAAATATATTAAAACTTTATACTATATATTTTTCATGAACAAATGCTTCTTTTCCTCCTTACTGCATTTTCTCCTTCCTTCCATTTACTAAACGTCATCATTCCCACTATCAACCTCTCTCTCCCATCTTTCTTTTACTTCCCTCCCATACAATTCACCTCCCCTTCAGACCACGATTTTCCCTTCAACGTTTTCTCCTTCCTTTTTTGCTTCCATCAATCTCACAAATTTCAGTAGCTTTTTGCACCCTATGGTGATTCTAAAAACTGTCTCAGAGGCAGCATGGAGTGCAAATCCAGCCCTGCGGAATTGCGCTCAGTGTGCAGAGCTGAAGCCATTAAGAAATCTGGGTTGCAGATTAAAATATTGCCTGCATCTGAATAATGGAGAGACCCACTCTCTGTCACTTTTAAGTTCAGCCAATTTAAACCCATTGACAAATGATAAGGGAATAGACGCTACCTCAGCATTTACTGCCTAGCCACAAGCTGGACTGTGAGTGCGGCTCTGACTCATACATTTCTGTGCCTGAAAAGAGCTATTAAGAACAGCTAACCAGTTACTACTTACAGGGTTTATTCACCTGTACTAGGCAAGGCTGGAACACTGAACATTGTTATTTTAATAATTTAGCAAACTGTTATAAGATCCTGGTGTGTGAAATGAATCATTCTAAATTTCACCTACTATATAAAAAGGATGAAAGGAACAGTCAACATTAATTCAAATCTTACAGGATTAAATTATTTAGTGAATAAGTTTAGCCCCAAAAAAAACAATCAAAATCTTCAGTTCTTAGGTTTATATCTACTTGCAAAAGTCCTTTACAGCTTGTGCCCACTGTTGCCCTGGACCCTGCATTTTTATTTAAAGGGATAGTAAAGTCCAAATGAAACTTTTGTGATTCAGATAGGGCATGTAATTTTAAACAACTTTCTAATTTACTTTTATCATCAAATTTGCTTTGCTCTCTTGTTATTCTTAGTTGAAAGCTAAACATAGGTAGGCTCATATGCTAATTTCTAAGGCCGCCTCTGCATTTGACAATTTTTCGCCACTAGAGGGCGTTAGTTCATGTGTTTCATTTTCATATGGATAACACTGTGCTCATGCATGTGAAGTTATTTAAGTCAGCACTAACTGAATGAAATACAAGTCTATAAAAAGTTTTGAGATAAGGAGGCAGTCAGCAGAAGCTTAGATACAAGGTAATTAGAGGTAAAAAGTATATTTCTATAACAGTGTTGGTTATGCAAAACTGGGGAATGGTAAATAAAGGGATTATCTATCTTTTTAAACAATAACATTTTTGGTGTTTACTATCCCTTTAAATAAGAAACAAACGGCTAGATTACGAGTTGTGCGTTAGGCTTAAAAAGCATTGTTGGCCGGTCCCAACGCTGCTTTTTAACGCCCACTGGTATTACGAGTCTTGAAGGTACAGGCTCGCTGCTCACTTTTTTGGCCAGACTTGGAAATACCGCAAATCCACTTACGTCAATAGTGTATCCTATTTTTTCAATGGGACTTGCATAGCGCCGGTATTACGAGTCTAACAAAAAGTGAGCGGTACACCCTCTCCTGTCAAGCCTGGCACCGCATTTTAAAGTCAGTAGTTAAGAGTTTTACACTACAACGCCGTAGCATAAAACTCTTAACTAAAGTGCTAAAAAGTACACTAACACCCATAAACTACCTATTAACCCCTAAACCGAGGCCCTCCCACATCGCAAACACTATAATAACCGGACATCGCCACCACTATAATAACTATATTAACCCCTAAACCGCCGCACTCCCGCCTCGCAAACACTAGTTACATTTTATTAACCTCTAATCTGCCGTTCCTAACATCGCCGCAACCTACCTACATTTATTAACCCCTAATCTGCCGTCCCCAACGTCGCCGCCACTATATTAAAGTTATTAACCCCTAAATCTAAGTCTAACCCTAACACCCCCTAACTTAAATATAATTTAAATAAATCTAAATAAAAATAACTATCATTAACTAAATTATTCCTATTTAAACTAAATACTTACCTATAAAATAAACCCTAAGCTTGCTACAATATAACTAATAGTTACATTGTAGCTAGCTTAGGGTTTATTTTTATTTTACAGGCAAGTTTGTATTTATTTTAACTAGGTACAATAGTTATTAAATAGTAATTAACTATTTAATAACTACCTAGTTAAAATAACGACAAATTTACCTGTAAAATAAAACCTAACCTAAGTTACAATTACACCTAACACTACACTAAAATTAAATGACTTACCTAAATTAAATACAATTAAATACAATTAAATAAAATTATCTAAAGTACAAAAAAAACAAAACACTAAATTACAGAAAATAATAAACAAATTACAAGATTTTTAAACTAATTACACCTAATCTAATCCCCCTAACAAAATTTAAAAAAAACAAAATAAAAAAAAGCCCTACCCTACACTAAATTACAAATAACCCTTAAAAGGGCCTTTTGCGGGGCATTGCCCCAAAGTAATCAGCTCTTTTACCTGTAAAAAAAATTACAAATCCCCCCCAACATTAAAACCCACCACCCACACAACCAACCCTACTCTAAAACCCACCCAGTTCCCCCTAAAAAAAAAACTAACACTAACCCCTTGAAGATCACCTTACCGGGAGACGTCTTCACCCAACCAGGCCGAAGTCCTCAACGACGTCGGGAGAAGTCTTTATCCAAGCCGGGCGAAGTGGTCCTCCAGATGGGCAGAAGTCTTCATCCAGACGGCATCTTCCATCTTCATCCATCCAGCGCGGAGCGGGTCCATCTTCAAGACATCCGGCGCAGAGCATCCTCTTCCAACGAAGTCTTCTTACTAAATGACGGTTCCTTTAAGTGACGTCATCCAAGATGGCGTCCCTTCAATTCCGATTGGCTGATGGTATTCTATCAGCCAATCGGAATTAAGGTAGAAAAAATCCTATTGGATGATGCAAATCAGCCAATATGATTGAGCTGGCATTCTATTGGCTGATTGGAACAGCCAATAGAATGCCAGCTCAATCCTATTGGCTGACTGGATCAGCCAATAGGATTGAAGTTCAATCCCATTGGCTGATTGCATCAGCTAATAGGATTTTTTCTACCTTAAATCCGATTGGCTGATAAAATTCTATCAGCTAATCGGAATTGAAGGGACGCCATCTTGGATGACGTCACTTAAAGGAACCGTAATTTAGTAAGAAGACTTCGATGGAAGAGGATGCTCCGCGCCGTATGTCTTGAAGATGGACCCGCTCCGCGCCGGATGGATGAAGATAGAAGATGCCGTCTAGATGAAGACTTCTGCCCATCTGGAGGACCACTTCGCCCGGCATGGATGAAGACTTCTCCCGGCTTCGTTGAAGACTTCGGCCCGGTTGGGTGAAGACTTCTCCCGGTAAGGTGATCTTCAAGGGGTTAGTGTTAGGTTTTTTTAATGGGATATTAGGTGGATTTTAGAGTAGGGTTGGTTGTGTGGGTGGTGGGTTTTAATGTTGGGGGGGATTTGTACTTTTTGTTACAGGTAAAAGAGCTGATTACTTTGGGGAAATGCCCCGCAAAAGGCCCTTTTAAGGGCTATTTGTAATTTAGTGTAGGGTAGGGCTTTTAGTTATTTTGGGGGGCTTTTTTATTTTGTTAGGAGGATTAGATTAGGTGTAATTAGTTTAAAAATCTTGCAATTTGCTTTTGTAATTTAGGGAATTAATTTAATTATAGTGTAGTGTTAGGTGTAATTGTAACTTAGGTTAGGTTTTATTTTACATTTAAATTTGTCTTTATTTTAACTAGGTAGTTATTAAATAGCTGTAATGTAACTATTAGTTATATTGTAGCTAGTTTAGGGTTTATTTTATAGGTAAGTATTTAGTTTTAAATAGGAATTATTTAGGTAATTATAGTAATTTTATTTAGATTTATTTAAATTATATTTAAGTTAGGGGGTGTTAGGGTTAGACTTAGATTTAGGGGTTAATAACTTTAATATAATGGTGGCGACGTTGGGGGCGGCAGATTAGGGGTTAATAAGTGTAGGTAGGTGGCGGCGACATTGGGGGCGGCAGATTAGGGGTTAATAAATATAATGTAGGTGGCAGTGATGTTGGGGGATGCAGATTAGGGGTTCATAAGTATAATGTAGGTGGCGGCGGTGTCCGGAGCGGCAGATTAGGGGTTAATAATATAATGTAGGTGTCGGCGATGTCGGGCGGCAGATTAGGGGTTAATAAGTGTAAGATTAGGGGTGTTTAGACTCAGGGTTCATGTTAGGGTGTTAGGTGTAGACATAAATTTATTTTCCCCATAGGAATCAATGGGGCTGCGTTAGTAGCTAAAAGCTGCTTTTTTGCAGGTGTTAGATTTTTTTTCAGCCGGCTTTCCCCGTCGATTCCTATGGGGAAATCGTGCACGGGCACGTTCAGCCAGCTCACCGCTAACGTAAGCAGCACTGGTATTGAGGTGAGATGTGGAGCAAAATTTTGCTCTACAATCACTTTTTTGCGGTTAACGCCGGGTTTGTAAAAACCCGTAATACCAGCGCTGTATGTAAATGAGCGGTGAGCATAAACTTATCATTAGCACCGCATAGCCTCTAACGCAAAACTCTTAATCTAGGTGAAACAGTTCTGCTGGTGCAATGCCGCCCCTGTAGATTCGCCAGCAGGAGGTGTCAATCAACCCGATCGTACTCGATCGGGTTGAATTCCGGTGATTCCTGTCCGCCTAATCAGAGCAGGCGGACAGGGTTATGGAGCAGCGGTCTTTGTGACTGCACCAAGGCATAGTGTGCTATAAGAGACTGCACCAAGGCATAATGTGCTAAAAGAGACTGCACCAAGGCATAGTGTGCTAAAAGAGACTGCACCAAGGCATAGTGTGCTAAAAGAGACTGCACCCTGAAAGGCACTGGCCTTGTGAAAAAGCACAGAAGTTTCATAGCTTTTATTCTGTCTCAGTTGAGTGCGTCTCTCTATTTTCTTGTTTATATGCAAATTGCTCTGGGGTCTCCCTAAGAGTAAAAGGGGAAATCACAGGTAGACTCCTTGCACACATGCCCTAGAGAGATGCAACTGCACCTCACTGATACGTCTGGGGTTTGTTGGTTTCTCGTGTTCAGAGGAGAATTGCCTGGTATTCTGGAGCTGGGCTGCTATGCTACAGGATATTTTGTCTCTGTGAAAAGCATAGTGTGCTAAAAGAGATTGCACTTGAGTGGCACTGGCCTTGTGAAAAAGCACAGAATTTTTTTTGTTTGTATTTACTTTTTGACACTTCACAGATGAGTAATTCAGACTCTTCCAAGGTCTGTTCTAAGTAAACTGCAGATCTATCCTTTATCAATATACAGAAGTGCAAGGGATGCTGCCGCACAGCAGATAGTGTCAGTTTTATAAACAAAATGACAGTGCAAGGCATTGTTTACTCCAGTAACAAGTCTTGATTTGCCCTCCAAAATAAAGCAAATAGTGGGGTAGTTTAGCCACTTAAAAAAACAACTGCAGCAATCAAGGTATTAATATATTGAGGGCGTTTTTACACTTGGCTTATATGTTAGTTTAGTGAAACACTACAAACAAGTCTACAACGTGTTTACGTCTATTTAACGATACCTTAGCTCCTCCCTTAGTTATTCCCCTGACACGGCCCCAATGCCTTTATAGCTTATAACTTCATATGCTGACATCAGTTATATAGAAAGTAATGTATACATACAGGTGGAAATAAGGTAATTCCACAAACAAAATGAAGCTACACTATGGGGCATATTTATCAAGCTCGCCGGAAACAGAAGACCACTGCTCCATAACCTGTCTGCGTGCTCTGAGGCGCGGACAGAAATTGACAGAAATCAACCCGATCAAATACGATCGGGTTGATTGACACCCCCTGCTAGCGGCCGATTGGCCTCGAATCTGCAGGGGGCAGTATTGCACCAGCAGTTCACAAGAACTGCTGGTGCAATGATAAATGCCGAGAGCGTATACTGTCGGCATTTATCGGTGTGCAGCAGATATGATCCGCTATATCGGATCATGTCCGCTCGCACCATCATAAATAGGCCCCTATGAGTAATCACAAAAAACATTAGTTATAACTAGTGGTCAAGGACTATATAAGGATATATTGGATGTATATACAACTAACAACATTTTATGATTCTTCACAAGATCAATCAGAGCTCTGCCAAAGAAGAATAAAATCCTACCCCTAGCCCTTACCGCCTCATAGGAACGCTGTCTAATTCCTGCTGTCCAAACACCAATATTATCTGTGTTACTGACGAAGAAAGTCATTTACAGTCCGAACACACTGCAAAGATATTTTTGATTTTTGTCATCACCAACATTTTTCTCAGATCATTAGTTTTAAAGCCTTCTGCATGGCAGAAGTCAACTTTTCATTTCTTAATAAACCATAAACCAGAATATGAATTTCCTTGAAAGGTCAAATAAAGAGTTTTATGGCATCTATACAATGGTTTGCAGGCATTTCAATCAATATTTATGCAAGCAGAAGATTTGTGAAATGTGTTATACTACATGGTTGCAATGCTCTGCAGGTTATAATATGGAAGAAAATAATTAAGATGCATGTTTATGAAAATGCTTTAGTTGTACTAGCAAGTATGTATGTCTGTGTATGTGTAATACTCTGCAGGCTGCCCTATGTATTTGCTGCTTAATATACCAGCAGGCATGCAATGTTCTGCAGCTCAGTTTAACACAAATGCAGCAGGATATTCCCTCTCGCTGAGCTTTGCTTTGCTGTAATTGCTGCACTTATTATGTTTGGAGCTCTGTTGACATTTAAAAGCAAAGGGTTCTGTTCTGTGTGCGTGTTCAGTGCTTTGTGAATAAACGCAGGCTTGGGGGCTGCAGGGCCAAACACCAGCAGGACTCCGGAATCTACGGAAATGATGGCTGTTGTGTGCAGAGCAGCAGGGTCTCAAAACCCTTTTTTTGAAGTCTGTGAGCCCCTTTCAAATCCTAAACCCCCCCTTCTCCTGTGCTACCTTAACTATTAAACATGCCGACATTTACCTCCGGGTCAACGTTTATAAATGATGATATTGCTTTGAAGCAAAAACGTATAAACTCAATAAAAATTATTATTATTTTTCTTTTTACCTGCCAATAATATTGAAAACAGGCAAACATTCTGGACAGGAATCTTCACCTGTGCATGCATGACCAACATTCTTAAATCCCAATTTTGAGACTTTGGGGCATATTTAACAATGTGCGAGCAGACATGATACGAAGTAGCATATCATGTCCGCTGCACATCGCTGCCCATCGATAAATGCCAACAACATACGCTCAAAGGCACATAAATCCCTCGTCTGATATAAAAAAACAGAATGCAGGGGAAAAGCCAGATAACCTGGATAACAAGAGCAAGAAGCCCTTGCAAGTCCCGACTCAAAGGGAAGAGACCACCCCTTGCAGGAGCCCAACACTCCAAAGAGCCAGGGCCATAAAAGGACACTAGAGCTAACAGACGTCCAAGCATTATTAACATGATTGTGCTTGAAGGAGCGGCTAATCCCCCTAAGGGACACATGGCCCTGCTCAATTTATCAACCTCTAAAGGAGTAGACCTCGCCGGGGATCAAACTAATAACCCTCGGACTGCTTATAGTACAGAGTAGCCACAGAGCATTAGTATGCTGAGCTAGCTGTCCAGCTAGCCACGAGCTCCAGACACAAGGGGAATCGTGAGGATAACTCAACTGAACAGAGCAACATCAAGCCTCCATCAACACAGTAAATACAGTCAGACTACATAAACACAGTTAGTACAGTCAGACTGCATAAACACAGCTAGTACAGTGAGATTACATAAACACAGTGAGATTACATAAACACAGTGAGATTACATAAACACAGTTAGTACAGCCAGACTGCATAAACACAGTTAGTACAGTCAGATTACATAAACACAGTTAGTACAGTCAGATTGCATAAACACAGTTAGTACAGTGAGATTGGATAAACACAGTTAGACCAGTGAGATTGGATAAACACAGTTAGACCAGTGAGATTGGATAAACACAGTACAGTCAGATTGCATAAACACAGTTAGTACAGTGAGATTGGATAAACACAGTTAGACCAGTGAGATTGCATAAACACAGTTAGTACAGTCAGACTACATAAACACAGTTAGACCAGTGAGATTGCATAAACACAGTTAGTACAGTCAGACTGCATAAACACAGTTAGTACAGTCAGACTATATAAACACAGTTAGTACAGTCAGATTACATAAACACAGTTAGTACAGTCAGATTGCATAAACACAGCTAGTACAGTGAGATTACATAAACACAGTGAGATTACATAAACACAGTGAGATTACATAAACACAGTTAGTACAGCCAGACTGCATAAACACAGTTAGTACAGTCAGATTACATAAACACAGTTAGCACAGTGAGATTGCATAAACACAGTTAGTACAGTGAGATTGGATAAACACAGTTAGACCAGTGAGATTGCATAAACACAGTTAGTACAGTCAGACTGCATAAACACAGTTAGACCAGTGAGATTGCATAAACACAGTTAGTACAGTCAGACTGCATAAACACAGTTAGTACAGCCAGACTGCATAAACACAATTAGTACAGTCAGATTACATAAACACAGTTAGTACAGTCAGATTACATAAACACAGTTAGTACAGCCAGACTGCATAAACACAGTTAGTACAGTCAGATTACATAAACACAGTTAGTACAGTCAGATTGCATAAACACAGTTAGTACAGTGAGATTGCATAAACACAGTTAGCACAGTGAGATTGCATAAACACAGTTAGTACAGCCAGACTGCATAAACACAGTTAGTACAGTCAGATTACATAAACACAGTTAGTACAGTCAGATTGCATAAACACAGTTAGTACAGTGAGATTGCATAAACACAGTTAGTACAGTGAGATTGGATAAACACAGTTAGACCAGTGAGATTGCATAAACACAGTTAGTACAGTGAGATTGGATAAACACAGTTAGACCAGTGAGATTGCATAAACACAGTGTCATGAGATGCAGGACATATGCAGGACACAGCAATGATGGTACAACTCTATTTTATTACAGAGCATAGCAATACACATCCAGACAGGTTGATTGTACTAAACTAACTGCGACACAGACACCGGACCTAAGCCCCGCCCACATGCTAGTGACATCACATCCTGCTATCATCACATCTTCCCCTTTTTCAAAGGCAAAGCATACATTCGCATATATTAAATAACAAGGTACACCAACAGGGTATACAACAACATTTTGTTTTAGAACATTATAAGAACAGATGGATTAGAAAACATGAACAAATAAATTACATCCTGACTTGGACATCGGGGTAGACTACCCTAGTCCACAGTGACCATGGGATTATTCTGCCCATACTTCCGGTCACTGTTCTAGCTAAAGTCAGTCCCTGTATCGGGCCGGAAGCCTCACCACTCTTCCGCTTGATGTAACTTTGCATGAACTGTCCTCTGATACAGAAGATGGTGAACAAGAGTCTGCTGGAGGCAAAGATATATCCCCGCTATGATCTTGCTGAGGGGAAGGCACCTCTCTTAGAACAGGAGATCCCACCGGCGGTGGTACTGAGGTATCCGGTTCCAGACTCTCAGGTACAGGCTGAAGATGTCTTCGGTTACGGCGTGTAACCGTCCCTCCCTCTGTAAGGACTGTGTAAGACCTTGGTTCTGGAGAGCGGCCCACTACCGTAGCAGGCGTCTTCCATTTCTTCTCATCATCCAGTTTAATTCTGACACTTTGGCCCGCTTTCAGTTCCTGTAAAGGCCTGACAGAATGTCTCCTGTCGTAGAAGAAACGATAACCCTTTTTGGCCTCTTCATCCCTCCTAAGGACTTCGTCCCGAGGAACAGGGCCAGGCGGCTTGAAGACACCCACTGAGGGTAAAGTGGTGCGAATCTGGCGTCCTAGCATCAGCTGTGCCGGGCTAAACCCGGTGGCTTGAATGGGCGTCGCCCTGTATGACAAGAGGGCTAGGTACGGTTCAGATTGCTTTAGGATGAATTTTGTTGTTTGAACTGCCCTTTCAGCCATTCCGTTGGCCTGCGGATAATGTGGACTTGACGTGGAATGTACAAAATCATATTCCCTGCTGAAAGCACTGAACTCTGTAGAAGCAAACTGCATGCCATTATCACTCACCAGCTCCATTGGAATGCCCCAGCGGGCGAACAAGCTCTTCAGGCGAATGATAACGGCCTGACTTGTGATATCATTCAGGGGTGCTATTTCCAAATACCTGGAATAGTAGTCGATAACAACAAGAAACTTTTTTCCGTGCAGTTCGCACAAATCAGCAGCTATTTTCTGCCACGGCCCCGCAGGCAGCGGAGTAGACATTAAGGGCTCCCTTCTCTGAGTAGGCCGGCGTTCCCGGCAAAAGGCACATTTAGACACGTGATTTGCAATGTCGGAGCTGATCCCAGGCCACCACACAGCTGTAGCTGCTCTTTCTCTGCACTTTGTAATGCCTAAGTGGCCATCGTGAATCCTGTTTAACATCTCCTTCCTCATGCTGACAGGAATTACAATACGGTCTTGGAACAGCACCAACCCCTCCAGCTCCGTGAGCTGTGACCTCTCAGGCTGGTAAGCATTTAAAGACATCCAGGCTGCCCGGCTCTCGGGCCAGCCATCTCTTATGTACCTTATAACTTCTTGCAGATCTGTGTCCAAATATGTCTCTTTCTTTATCTCTTCCAGTTTCCTTGAAGAAATGGACTTAGAGGCCAGAACTGAATCAACATACACTTTTACATCCGACTCTGTGGAGGATTCTTCAGCAGCAGCCAGCGGGAGCCTGGACAGTGTATCTGCCACAACCAGCTGCTTCCCCGGCACATGCACTGCCTGAACATTGAACCTGAGTAGTCTCATTAAAAGTCTCTGGCATCTCAAGGGTGTTTTGTCGATGTCATAAGAATTGATAAGAGGGACTAGCGGTTTGTGGTCAGTTTCCAGACTAAATTTCTCCAAACCCACTAGATAACGCTGAAAGCGCTCACAGGCCCAAACTGCAGCCAGGCACTCTTTCTCAATTTGAGCGTATTTTGACTCCGCAGCCGTCAGTGTGCGGGAACAGTAGGCGATGGGCTGTAGTTTGTTGTCATTCAGTTGCAGGAGTGCAGCCCCCAACCCATAACTGCTTGCATCAGCACTAACCACAGTCTTTTTTGAAGGGTCGTAGAACCCCAGCACTGGGGCAGACCCCAGCAGGGACTTAGCATGCAGGAACGCTTTTTCTTGTGAGGGTCCCCAGACCCAGGCAACATCTTTCTTAAGCAACTCTGTGATAGGGTGCAAAACTGTAGATAAATCTGGAAGAAACTTGCCCACATAATTTACAAGGCCCAATATTTGTCTCAGCTCATGTACATCCGAAGGGCTTTTCATCTGTTCGATAGCCCGAATTTTCTCGGGGTCCGGCTTGATGCCATCCCCGTTGATGATATGCCCAAAGTAGCATAATTCAGTTTTCCTAAAATGACATTTTTCTTTATTCAGCTTCAGCCCAGACTCTTTGATAGCCTGCAGCACACAACTCAAACGCTGATCATGCTCCTCCACTGTAGACCCATACACTAAAATGTCATCCATGACGACTGCTGTGCCCACGTGGCCACTCAGGAGAGAACTCATTTCCCTCTGAAAGATCTCAGGAGCGGAGGATATCCCAAAAGGAAGTCTGCAGAAACAGAACCGACCTACCGGAGTGATAAAGGTAGTCAGTTTGCGGCACTTTGGATCCAGGGGGATCTGCCAAAAGCCGCTAGAAGCGTCTAATGTGGAAAAGAACTTCGCCCCAGCCAACTTCGGGGCTATATCTTCCAGTGTCGGCAGCACAAATCTCTCCCTCTTCACTGCCTCATTCAACCTTTTCAGGTCCACACAGATGCGCACCTTTCCATTTTTCTTTGCAACTGGAACAATGGGGGCACACCAATCAGTTGCTTCAAAAACCTCTTCAATAACCCCCATAGACTTCATGCGCATGAGCTCTTTCTCCACTTGAGACATGAGCGGGAACGGAATTCTACGAGGAGTAGAAATACTGTACGGGACTGCGTCACTTTTAAGTGCTATACGGACAGGTTTGCAGCTCAGTAGGCCCAACTCGCCAAACATATCTTCAGAGATCTCATTCACTCTGGCCACGAGGCCCAAGTCACAGGCTGCTTTTCTGCTCAATAAACTGTTAACACACTGACCTCGGATCACATGCACCCACATGGTGAACTTCCTTTGTTTGTACTCGCAGCTGGCAAGAAATTTCCCCACACAATCAATGCGGCCACCAGGACTATGAACATTTGTAGTAACCTTCGCCAGCTGGGGCTGTCGAGGCAGTTTCATAAATTCAGCAAAAGACATTACAGTGATATCAGCTCCTGTGTCAATCTTAAAATCAACCTTGGCTCCCATTACAGTAAAGGTAACTTTCCAATCTTCCTCTGAGCTTGTCCGTTCCACAACAGACCCCACAAAAGACACTTCCTGACCCTCCTGGTCACTGTCCACTTGCATCTCCTTAATGTATTCAGTTTTACACACCACTTCAAAATGGCCTATTCTGTTACATTTTCTGCATCTTTTATCTCTGGCCGGGCATATAGCACTCTGATCATGAGCCCGGTAGCACCGTGTGCATCGGCCATGTTGCGCCCATCCACTTCTAGGCCTTTCCAGTACTTTAGATCTACCGCTCACACTGTGCCTTTCACTAGTAATTTTCCTAGACTGTTGCACTTCATCCACAATACTCTCAGACCTCAGATCAGCACTTTGCTTTTTCACCAGTTCACTCTGGCGGGCCATCCTAATAGCCCCGTCTAACGTTAAATCAGGCTCTAACTGCAGCTTCAGGGAGACTTCAGCATCTGCAATTCCAATAACTATTCTGTCTCTGATTTGCTCTTCTTTAGCAACACCAAACTCACAGAATTCAGCTAATTCATACAGGCTGCGCACAAATGACTCCACAGATTCTCCCACACGCTGATTACGTTTGTGAAAACAAGCTCTCTCATGAATCACATTTCTTTTGGGCACAAAGTGGGCACTGAGTTTATCCATAACTATATCAAAGTTAACTTCGTCCCCTTCTTGGAAAGTAAAAGCATTGAACACTGGCTCTACATCTTTCCCCATAGAATATAAAAGAGAATTAACTTGTACTTCACCACTCTCCTTGTTCAGTTTGGATGCAATCCTGAAGCGCTGAAACCGCTGACGCCATGTGGGCCAAGCTGCAGGCTGAGAAAAGTCAAAAGGCTCAGGTGGGGTAAACTTTGACATCGTCATCATCAGAAACAGAAGCGTAGTCCAGAACTTCTGACACCATGTCATGAGATGCAGGACATATGCAGGACACAGCAATGATGGTACAACTCTATTTTATTACAGAGCATAGCAATACACATCCAGACAGGTTGATTGTACTAAACTAACTGCGACACAGACACCGGACCTAAGCCCCGCCCACATGCTAGTGACATCACATCCTGCTATCATCACACACAGTTAGTACAGTGAGATTGGATAAACACAGTTAGACCAGTGAGATTGCATAAACACAGTTAGACCAGTGAGATTGCATAAACACAGTTAGTACAGCCAGACTGCATAAACACAATTAGTACAGTCAGACTATATAAACACAGTTAGTACAGTCAGATTGCATAAACACAGTTAGTACAGTGAGACTACATAAACACAGTTAGTACAGTGAGACTATATAAACACAGTTAGTACAGCCAGACTGCATAAACACAATTAGTACAGTCAGACTATATAAACACAGTTAGTACAGTCAGATTGCATAAACACAGTTAGTACAGTGAGACTACATAAACACAGTTAGTACAGTCAGATTGCATAAAACAAACTTAGTACAGTGAGACTACATAAATCCACTTAGTGCATAAACACAGTAACTACAGTCAGATTGCATAAACACAGTTAGCACAGTCAGATTGAATAAACATAGTACAGTGAGACTGCATAAACACAGTATGCTCATAGGAGATAAGGAGCAAGCACGTCTTTAGCACTCTATGGCAGCAGCATTTGCAACTTTGCATAAAATGGCTACAAACACTGATGCCATATAGTGCTAAAGATACCTGCACGCTCCGGAGCTCATATAAGCACTCTATAGCATCAGTCTTTGCAACAATGTATAACATTGTTACAACCTTTGTTGTAAACACTGCTGCTATATATTGCTAAAGATACATGCATGCTCCTGAGCTCCAATGAGCACATCTCCTTTATAAATATCAATTTAAGAACATTTGATGTATTTTTATTATTATTAAAACAAAGACTTCTGACATAATAAAATACTCCACTAGGGGTGCTGTAGCATTGGTTTACAGCATTAACTTCACTCCCACTAAAACAGCAGAGTAGAAATATATTTTTACTGGATCTTGCCATTTCTAACAAAGGTGATGAAGAATGTTCGTTTATTAGCAAACATGATTTATATAACCAATCCAGGCCATATAGGTGGAAAATGAAAGTTACCACTAGATGCTTTTCTTGGAGATAAATGGGCAGTTGCTCTCTAATCAAAGAAACTTAAGAAAACCTCAATGACTCAACGCTGGGAAGGGTGTTTTCTTATGGCTAAATCATGGCTGGAAAAATACTGACTTCTAGATGAGGAATACATTTAATATTCTTAAACAGGTCATCAACAATGAGTCAGACCCAAGTTTTGATTGCTTAAAAGTATAACTGCTGCAAGCTTCTGCCACTGCTCACAACTGTCAGTGTCTGTCTCTCAATGGGCTGTATCCGCATATACTTGTTAGGACATCATAATTAAGACAAAAGATCATGTTTGAAATTGATTGATGCTTTACTAACCTATCTTTTATAGGGCTAAATTACGAGTGGAGAGAAAATTTTGCACCTAAGCGATAAGGGGTTTGCACTCGTCGGGCTTATTGCTCGTGTTATGAGCTGAAAGTGAAGACGATCGCTTGAGCACAATTTACACTAGGATGAATACCGCAACTTCAGAGCTCTGGTTAACTGTTTTGGAAAGCATAAAAGTGTCACAAAACACATTACAAAGTATAGTTTTACTGAAAATTATTATTATTATTATTATCGGTTATTTGTAGAGCACCAACAGATTCCGCAGCGCTATAAACAAATGCGGAGTACAACAAAACAATTCTAGGGATCAAATGGGTAGAGGGCCCTGCCAAGAGTTGCACTGTTGTAGTCAGCTCTTAAGAAGGTGATCTACAAACAGCTGGACTCTTAGGCTTACATGCTAAGGGGGTTCAGGGGATAGCAATGGAGGAGAGGAACTGGTATTAGGAAAGGTTAGCGTAGGTTGTATGCATCCCTGAACAGTATAGTATTTAGGGAGCACTTGAAGCTTTTAAAACTAGAAGAGAGTCTTGTGGAGCGAGGCAGAGAGTTCCACAAGAAGGGAGCCAGTCTGGAGAAGTCCTGTAAATGGGAGTGTGATGAGGTGACAAGAGAGGAGGAGAGTAGGAGGTCGTGAGCAGAGCGAAGGGGACGGAGGGAGAGTATCTGGAGACAAGGTCTGAGATATAGGGGGGAGCAGTGCAGTTGAGGGCTTTGTATGTCAGAATGAGAATTTTGTGTTTGATCCTAGAGGCAAGAGAAAGCCAGTGAAGGGATTGGCAGAAAGGTGCAGCAGATGAAGAGCGACATGTAAGGAAGATGAGTCTGGCAGGGGCATTCATTATGGATTGTAAAGGAGTTAGGCGGCAGGTGGGGAGACCAGAGAGGACAGAGTTGCAGTAATCGAGGCGGGAAAGAATGAGAGAGTGGATTAAAATCTTAGTTGTGTCTTTTGTAAGGAAGTGTCTAATTTTAGAGATGTTTTTAAGGTGGAAGCGGCAGGCTTTAGCCAATGACTGAAAGTGAGGAGTGAAAGAAAGATCTGAGTCAAATGTGACCCCGAGACATCGGGCATGCGGGGTAGGGGTAATGATGGAGTTGTCAACAGTTATAGAGAGATTGGGGGTGGAGAGTTTAGAAGAAGGGGGTGTCACGGATACCAGGCGGCTAAGGCTATCCCCCACCCCCCTACAACCTAACCCCTGTTGTTTCTCAGTGGTTTTGGGCTCCTCAGAGCAACCACCATCTCTGGAAGCTGTTTGTTTGCTTTGTTTTGGCTTGTTTTTGTGTTCAGAGAAGAGTTGGTTTATGACCAGGAAAACCCTCCTAGGCTGGCCGGGCTCCTGGAACTCCCGGTCGGCCGCCTCACAACGGACACCTGCTCAACCCCTCTCAGGCTGGCCAGGTTCCTGGAACTCCCGGTCGGCCACAGGACAGCAGAACACCCGCTAACTTTAACCCAGGTCGCTCCAGCAACCATGTGCCCCAGAGCTCCGCTCTTTTTGGGATTAGTAGCCCCTGGGGAGTACAAGGGGTGGTGGAATTGCCGGAGGGGAGCTCCTTTGGGAACCGGGGGTTTTTGACACCCTAACCCCATAACTTCAACGGACTGTAACTCTGGTCCCCAGTAACGAATAATGCTGATTTGGACTGTGAAATCTGGGGACCGAGAGCTTTAAAATGACACCCTGAAAGTGCCGCCGCTCCACCGAGATCACCCCGAAACCGCCACCCATATGTATTGGAATTATGTGGGACTGTGGCTCCTATGGAGGTGCCGGGCTGTCTGGAGGGGCGGGAATGGCGGGAAAATAGTGGGATTGTCCAGGGTCTTATCAAGCTGTCTGTATAAAAGGAGTGCATGTTTTCAATAAAATCAGTTCTTGTGTAACCTGAATGCTAGTCTGTCTAGTTATTTGGGTTGGCTCCAGCTAAAATCACTTTCCTGGGCTAGATAGCAGCCTGTTCCAGGCAGAGAAAAGATCATCAGGCAGAGCTACCCAGTCCGGGTAGCGGGAGTCTGCCACAGGGTGGGACCCTGGGTGCTGATGCTGTCGGGCATCAGGGGTGGCTACAGGCTGTGGTCACTTGCCAGCTACATAGCTGCAGTCGGCAGGGAGGAAGCAGGACCCCTTTTGTCGGAGCTACCCAGTCGGGGTAGCTGGGGTATCCGTCACATTGGCTGGCAGCGGTGGGATCTGCTTCTTTCACACAGTTTCTGCTGACAGAGGAGATGTACCACAGTACCCGGTAAATATGGAGGCAGAGTTCTTAGGGAGAGTACAAAAGATGCTGACCAGAACAAATTATCCTTGTTCGGAACAGGACGTTCTGGCATGGAGAAACCTTGCCCCCCGAGACCTCTGGTGGGAGGCTCTTCAACAGGAGCAGGAAAATGGAAAGGTCCTCCTCACGAATGACACGAGATTCCAGGTTCGGTGGACCGTGAGACTGCCTTTCCTGGGAAAACAGCCAAAGAAGGATTGGCAGGGTAGCTGGGGTATCTGTCACAGGGGGAAAATAATTAGCTCAGTTTTGGAGAGATTTAGCTTGAAGTAGTGAGAGGACATCCAGTTAGAGATGTGAGAAAGACAGTTAGTGACACGGGATAGCAAGGAAGGAGATAGGTCTGGTGCAGAGAAGTAGATTTGGGTGTCATCGGCATACAAATGATATTGTAAACGGTGGGACTTTATTAGGGAACCTAGTGATGACGTGTAGATTGAGAAGAAAAGGGGACTGAGGACAGAGCCTTGCAGTACTCCGACAGAAAGTGGTGACGGTGCAGAGGAGGCCCCAGAGAAGGCTACACTAAAGTTACAGTTTGACCGGTAGGAAGAGAGCCACGAGAGGGCTGTGTCACAGATGCCGAAGGATTGGAGGGTTTGGAGCAAAAGAGGGTGGTCAACTGTGTCAAAGGCTGCGGACAGATCAAGGAGGATAAGCAGAGAGAAGTGGCCTTTTGATTTTGCTGTAAGTAGGTCGTTGGTAACCTTAACAATTGCTGTCTCTGTGGAGTGATGGGGACGAAATCCAGATTGCAATGGGTCAAGGAGGGAGTTTGTTGTAAGGAAATGGGATAGGTGTGCATAAGCTAGTTTTTCGAGAAGCTTTGATGCAAGAGGGAGTAGGGAAATAGGGCGGTAGTTGGATGGGGAGGTAGGATCAAGGGAAGGTTTTTTGAGGATAGGTGTGACCAGTGCATGTTTCAGCGATGAGGGAAATATACCAGTGCTGAGGGAGAGGTTTGAAGAGTGTGAGTATAGGGGTAAGGGTGGCAGAGAGGGAGGGGAGTAGCTGTGAGGGGATAGGGTCAAGGGGACAGGTAGTGAGGTGAGAGCGCAGTATAAGTGCCGAAACTTCTTCCTCAGTAACAGGGGAAAATGAGCTAAGTTTAAGGTTATGTGGGTTGTGGTTGATTGAGAGCATTTGAGGGGGTGAGAGAATGGAATTATGTTGAGAGCTGTTTTCATTTCTGATGGAGTAGATTTTGTTATTGAAGTGGTTGGCAAAGTCTTGAGCTGACAGAGAAGTTGTATTAGGAGGTGGGGGAGGGCGGAGAAGAGTATTGAAAGTGGAGAACAAACATTTTGGGTTTGAAGAAAGATTAGAGATAAGAGTGAAGAAGTAGTGTTGCTTATGGAAATTAAGGGCAGAGTAGTAGGAGTTCAAGATAAATTTGTAATGTTGAAAATCAGCTGAACTCCTAGATTTTCTCCGGTGCCGCTCAGCAGTACAGGATCATCTGCGTAGGTATCGTGTTAGAGGAGTATGCCAGGGCTTAGGATGAGTGTTTGATTTCCGAGCTATGGTAAGCGGGGCGAGATTGTCAAGGACGGATGTAAGGGTGGAATTATAGTGGCAGATAGAGTGGTCAGGGCAGGAAAAGGAGGAGAAGGATGAGAGGAGAGGTTTGAGGGAATTAGAAAGCTGTTGTTGATCTAATGAAATAATGCTTCTGTGAAGTTTGGTGTGAGGAGCAGAAGGAGGGAGAGTTGTAAGGAGGGATGATATGTTGCAAGTAAGGAGATGGTGGTCAGAAAAAGGAAAGGGGGAGTTTGTGAAGTTTGAGAGAGTGCATCGATAGCTAAAGATCAGGTCAAGGGAGTGACCATCATTGTGAGTGGAAGAATCAGTCCATTGTGACAAACCGAAAGAGGAAGTGAGTTGCAGAAGTTGTTTTGCAGAGGAGGCAGTGGGATTGTCAAAAGGGATGTTAAAGTCACCAAGAATGAGGGAAGGGGTGTCTGAGGAAAGGAAATAAGGTAGCCAGGCAGCCAAGTGATCTAGAAATTGAGTTGAGGAGCCAGGAGGACGGTATATGACTGCAACACGTATAGAAAGAGGAGAGAATAAGCGAATCATGTGGGTTTCGAATGAGGAAAATGTGAGGGAAGAGATGGGATGTATTGGTTGAAAGGTGCGACGAGAGGAAAGTAAAATACCTACACCACCTCCTTGTCTATTACCAGACCTAGGAGTGTGGCTAAAGTGGAGACCCCCATGTGACAGAGCAGCAGTGGATGCTGTGTCTAGGGGAGAGAGCCAGGTTTCTGTTAGGGCCAGAAGGTTGAGGGAGTGGGAGATAAGGAGGTCATGTATAGAAGTGAGTTTGTTGCAAACAGAGCGAGAGTTCTAGAGAGCACAAGTGAAAGGGGTAGTGGCTTTTGATGCAAGAGGAATGTGAGTAAGTTTGTCAGAGTTTTATTTATTATAATATATATATAGTATGTCTATATATGTGTACATATGTATTTACAGACATATAAACACATAAATACATATGTATACAATCATATATAGAAGTGCATTGGAGCCCTTTGCTATTAAGTAGATAAAAACGTGTAAACACATATTTGTGCAATATTCATATTTAATAAAGCGTTTAACTAATTCATGCATGATTCTAAATATATTAAAAATCCTAAAATCTCCAATTGTGGATATACACGTAGAAAAAAGGGGGATTTTTTTGTACACACTAAATTGGAAAAAGATGTAGATGAGTGTCATTCAGTGCTTCTTAACACTGGTATTTTCCACACTATGCACAGTTCCTTAGTGTCTCAATAAGTGTGTTTATTAAACACACTCATTGGGACATCTACATCTTTTTTCAAATTAGTGTGTACAAAAAAATCCCCCTTTTTTCTACGTGTATATCCACAATTGGAGATTTTAGGATTTTTAATATATTTAGAATCATGCATGAATTAATTTGATTTTAATCAGGAATTCTATTTTTATTGTTATAATAAAATATTACATATTTTTAAGCATTGGCTGTCTGAGATCTAATTCATTTATCCACTCGTATAAACACCCTGCAGGTTGGCACATTAACACACATATAGTTTGGGGTATTGCAGAAATTCCTTATTGGCATCAGTGTATAGATATAACTTTATTGCTATTATTATTTTAATATTTTTGCATATCTATATATATATATTTGGGACCACTAGCTTGTATATATTTAAATTTTAAGCCTAAAATAGTATTATTTGTAGGTGCTTCACTATATTCACCCCCTCTTTTTCTAATTAACCAAAACCCGCATAGCCATATATTTAGCTCTTTCGCCCGTTACTGAGGAAGAAGTTTCTGCACTTATACTGCGCTCTCACCTCACTACCTGTCCCCTTGACCCCATCCCCTGACAGCTAATCCCCTCCCTCTCTTCTACCCTTATCCCTATATTCACACACATTTTCAACCTCTCCCTCAGCACCGGTATATTTCCCTCATCTCTAAAACATGCAATGGTCACACATATCCTCAAAAAACCTTCTATAGATCCAACCTCCCCATCCAACTAATGCCCTATTTCCCTACTCCCTCTTGCCTCAAAGTTTCTTGAAAAGCTAGTATATGAACGTCTATCCCATTTCCTTACACTAAACTCCCTCCTTGACCCACTGCAATCTGGATTTCGCCCCCACCAATCCACAGAGACAGCAATCGTTCCAATCCTTCTGCATTTGTGACACAGCCCTCTCGTTGTTTTCTTCCTACCTGTCTAACCGTACTTTTAGTGTAGCCTTCTCTGGGGCTTCCTCTGCCCCGTTACCACTTTCTGTTTTGGTACAGCAAGGCTCTGTCCTCTGTCCCCTTCTCATCTCAATCTACATGTCATCATTAGGTTCCCTAATAAAGTCCCATGGGTTTCAATATCATTTGTATGCCGACGACACTCAAATCTACATCTCTGCTCCAGACCTATCTCCTTCCTTGTTAACCCGTGTCACTAACTGTCTGTCTCACATCTCTTCCAAGATGTCCTTTTACTACCTTAAGCTAAATCTCTCTAAAACTGAGCTCCTTATTTTTCCCCCTTCTTCTAATATCTCCATCCCCCATCTCTCTATAACTGTCGACAGCTCCATCATTACCCCTACCCTGCATGCCCGATGTCTTGGGGTCACACTTGACTCAGGTCTTTTTTTCACTCCTCACATTCAGGCCTTGGCTAAATCCTGCCACTTCCACCCTAAAAACATTTCTAAAATTAGACATTTCCTTACACAAGACACAACTAAGATTTTAATCCACTCTCTCCTCCTTTCCCGCCTTGACTATTGCAACTCCGTCCTCTCTGGTCTCCCTAGCTGCCGTCTAGCTCCTTTATAATCCATAATGAATGCCTCTGCCAGGTTCATCTTCGTTACACGTCGCTCTTCATCTGCTGCACCTCTCTGCCAATCCCTTCACTGGCTTCCTCTTGCTTCCAGGATTAAACACAAAATTCTGACTCTGACATACAAAGCCCTCAACTGCACTGCTCCACCCTATATCTCAGACGTAGTCTCCAGATACTCTCCCTCCCATCCCTTTCACTCCGCTCATGACCTCCTACTCTCCTGCTCTCTTGTTATCTCATCACATTCCTGTTTACAGGACTTGTCCAGACTGGCTCCCATCTTGTGGAACCCTCTGCCTCGCTCCACAAGACTCTCCCCTAGTTTTGAAAGCTTCAAGCACTCCCTAAGGACTCTTCTGTTCAGGGATACGTACAACCTACTCTAACCTTTCTTTATACCAGTTCCTCTCCTCCATTGCTATCTGTCATGAACCTTCTTAGAATGTAAGCCTAAGAGCCCAACTGCTTGCAGATAACCTTCATAAAAGCTGACTGCAACAGTGCGACTCTAGGTAGGGCCCTCTACCCATTTGATCCCAATAATTGCTACCTTGTATACCACCTATGTTTATAGGGCTGCGGAATCTGTTGGCGCTCTACAAATAACCGATAATAATAATAATAATAATTATAATGCCAGTATCCATGACAGTGGAACCCATTCTATTAATCAAGAAAATATAATGGAGCTGATCTTGCAGTTGGCACAAGCAGCAGGTCCAATTAATAATTCAGTGAGATATTACGTTTCACAAAAGAGTTTTATTTAATATAAGCCAATGACAGGTTTCTAAAAAAGTTTTGTGTGCACAAAATAGTTTTAAAGAATGAGAAAGAAACCTACCAGCACTCTTCCTGTTAACGTCTGGGCGGAAATCATTACACCAGCCCAGTCTTTTACAGATGTCATCCATCCCACCTCGGCGGCTGCCACCACAGCTTCATCCTTGTCATCAGCTGGTTTGTATTCCCCATCAGCCTGGATGATGGGGGCAGTTGTGACTTTCTGTGCTTCCTAGAAAAGAAATGATTAATTAGTAACATCAAAACCTAAAAATTAGGGAACAGCAATAACTATCACCAAAGTGGAAATAAAATTAAAATTTGCACAACCGTTTGCTCTTTTTGAGATTGTGCACATATTTTTATCACTCAAAAGATAAGCCTCAATAACTATGTACCTTGAGTCTGCCCTCTGGAGCACATTCCAATAATTTGTTTTTGGAAACTGAAAAAAATGTTTGGCAGGGTAATATCCAGATGGCCCGTGGTTGAGTTTTGTTTAACCCTGGATGGTCAATGGATTGGATGAGTGGTACATGAGCAGGGCTCATATTGATCGTCAATACTTGCTGGAACAGAAATCCCTGTTCCAGGCAAACTTTTAAAAAGTAGACATGCAGGGAAGCAGAGAGGACTACAAGACAATTTTGGAGTTTCCCCCAGAATAAGGGATTCTAGAGACCTCTGCTCTAGAACAGTGTGCATAAGCATGGTAGCCAATCAGCTTTCAGATGGTCTTAGGAGAACGTATGACACCTGTACTCTTTAAACTGCAACACACTGCCATCTGCAGGCACAGTCGGAATGTAGGAGCAAACTAGAAATTATAATATAATTAAGGCTTCATTTTGGAGTAAATAAAGTTATACAAAGACATTCTACTCTTTTTAACTAATATTTTTTTGTCCAGATTGTCCTTTTAAAATACCAGAAAGAAGCCTGCAAATCTTAGTATTGATAAGGATGAGCAGGTTGTCGAGAGGTTAATGAATTTATTTCAGAACATAAGACAATTGGAAGTTGTAAGTCATCTTATAAATAAAACACTGGATTAACGAGCCTTTCCAAAACCAAATATATAAATGTGTGTGTGGGAAGGGGGTTAGGATCTTCTGGCTTGTTTAAAAAATATATATAATTAAAGAAGTGTAACCCAATGCTTTTACCATTTGGAATCATGGCTCAAAAACTGACATACAGCAGCAATTATGTCACATGACCTAACAGTTTTCTACATTCATAACAAATCAGTATGACATCTGGTACCTAAATTATTTTAAAAAATGAAAAACATATGAAAGACATAAATATTAGCCCTTACAGTAAATGTGATAGCAGTTTTCCTTTCCATAGCAACAGCATACGGCAAAATGGGAAAGAAAAAGAGGGCGACTCCTAGTGCAAATCAGTAGGTAATAAAATACCCACTAGCTGCTCCCAACAGGTGGATACTCACAAAGTGTAAAGCACACTGTAGTGCAATAGAAGCATGCTGGGTATATTAAAGTGGCCCAGCGCACATCAAGACCAAGGTTGTTCTCTGTTTCAGGATCTTCAAGGCAATAAATGATGAACAGGAGACTCCAGTATAAAAATATTTTTTACTTTATAAAATAAGTATTAAAAACAGTATACAAATAAAAATGAGCAAATAGCATCATTAAAACACGCTACGCGTTTCTCAGAGCTAACCATGCTGTTTCCTCAGGCAAAAGCACCTACATGTTAAAAGGAATCAACAGCCAACTAGACATGAATGGCCTAACCCATCTTAGAACAATAACGGTAAGTGCTACCTTTCAAGATGATATCACGTTGCCAAAGGTACTGTACATAAAACACAATGAAAAAAATAATCAACCACTTTGCTGAGAAACAGGACCCCCGTGCTCACACTGCAAAGCATAAACACGACTGCTACACTAACCTATGTCACAGAATCATTTTTAATACAGATATCATGTGCCAAAAAAACAAATTAAAGGAGTGGCTGAAATTAATTTATAAACAATCTCTCTATGGAAATGATTTAACTTATAGATTTGTTATTTAACACCTTGCATACAACTTAAGTTATACTCCCTTAATTAGATCTAACAATTATCAAATTTCTGTATTCCCTCTATTATTTTTAGAACTATTCATTACCACACAATATAACTTAGGAAATTTATAATATTAAAAATATTACTTTCTGATGTTGTTTAAGCTGAGACAACTTTCACTTGATCTGGGTGGGGTCAGAAGCTATATATATATATATATATATATATATATATATATATATATATATATATATATATATATATATATATATATATATATATATATATATATATATATATATATGTATTGGATATAAAAAGTCTACACAACCCTGTTAAAATGTCAGGTTTCTGTGATGTAAAAAAATGAAACAAAGATAAATCATTTCAGAACTTGTGTGTGTGTGTATATATATATGTGTGTATATATATATATATATATATATATATATATATATATATATATATATATATATATATATAATTTTCTACTACAAAATATACTATCAAATAAATATATATACAATATTTGTTAACATTAAATATGCAAGAGCCAAAAAATAGTTCTATTTATTTTCCTTTTTTTTTTTTTTTTTTTTTTTGGAGGTTGTTTGGTTTTATTTCCTTTCTCAAGTGTGTAGAAACCACTAGCTTTAACCACACCTATCTTCCATCAAAGCTATTGAGCCAATATTGCCTTAAAGGGACATAAATGTGCTAAAATAAAATGCTGTTAGTGCATTGTATTATATATTACACTATTATTTATACATAACTGTGTGTTTAACCCATACAAATTGGGTTAAACGCACAGTTAAACTTAGCTATAGTTCCTCTGAGCACAATAAAAATGCTACAGCTACACGGAGACACACAAAATCTCTTTTTTTTTTTTTTTTTTTTAAGGATCTAAAAAAACTGCTCAGCCAGTCCAATTCAGTTTTGTAGTAATTTCCAATTCAAACAGCTAACATATAATAATAAATGTTCTTTAGCTAATAGGATGTTGTATAAGTTATCAAAGTCCTAAGTTTATTAAATATCACTTCTGAAGAGATTGCTGCTGGAAAACTTTATTCTGTGAGGTAAAAACTTTCATACAAACACAAACATGCATAATGATTTTTAGAACTTGTCAAGAAACAGATATAGGCTCCATTTATCAAGATGCGCATTCATCTTTGGAGGCCCTTCGCTGCAGGCTCAATAGTTAAGAAGCAGCGGTCATCAGACGACTGTTTCTGGACCTGTATGCCAGCTTTTACCTGGCCGATAAAAATCACCCCAGGGAACACGTGATTGACAGCCCCTACTTGCATGCTATTGGGCTAGAGTGAGCAGGGGGTGGCATAGTACAAGCAAGTGCTTGTGCACTGTTAAACGCGGCAAACGTTTTGCTGCCTGCTTTCTGCGATACCAGGAGGACAGATTTGCGTAAACGAACCCTGTCCGTCCGGGCTTTGTTAAATGGGGCTCATACTTGTTAAAACACAAACTGTTAAATATCACTGTTACAGTAAATCTTCATGGCTGCTCAAGTTACCTCAGTTCCCCCTCACATGTGATCACTGCTTCAATCCTATCTCTAAAATGGAGGTTAAACACTTTGACTTCTAAAAATGAATACTACCGGCCATGAACAGCATTACAGCTTACAAAGGAGTATTTTAGCAAGCACACAGATCTTTTGCAATGTGATTATGTGCTACTCATTTGTTATTTATTTTACTTTGTGTGACTTTAAATAGAGCTCTATCTTTGGCCAAGAAAAGTGAGAACTAGCATATTCCAAAAGATTTGTTAGCACATATAAGATTATCTAGAAATCAGCCATTTAATATGATAGGAAAGTTGTTACATGGCTGAGTGCCTTCACTTTATTAAAAATCCAATACATATTACCAAATGAGCCTCAGGGTCCACAATGAATGAGATTCCTTACAGCCCAGTCACTTTGTTTCATTACATTTTTCATTTTCACATGAAGGTTAGAAAATCTCAGTGAATAAGGTTAATTTTCCCATCTCATCACTGTGCAGTACTGATAGGTTCAGGAAGGACATTTCCCTGCTGGCAAAAGGCTTTGCTGTGGAACCTCTCTAATCCCCTTATCAATATTTCCTAATATTCTCTACACTGGTAAACACATTGGGTAATATTTAACATAGTGCGAGCGGACATGATACAATGTAGCATATGCTGTCGGCATTTATCATTGCACCAGCAGTTCTTGTGAATGGCTGGTGCAATACCGCCCCCTGCAGATTTGCAGCCATAGCAGGGTGTGTCAATCAAACCGATTGTATTCAATTGGGTTGATTTCTGTCCGCGGCCTCAGAGCAGGCAGACAAGTTATGGAGCAGCAGTCTTTAGACCGCTGCTTCATAACTTCTGTTTCCGGCGAGCCAAGGAGCATCAATCTCCATACGGAGCTTGATAAATCGGCCCCATTGCCTGAAATCATCAGCAGGACTCTATGTCCAAACTCTTCAATTCTATGGCTTGTATTTATCAAGTCGTCAACCGCAAATACGCTGGAATTCCGCAGCGTATTTGTGGCGAGCCTGATTCGCCTTAGTTATCAAACCCTACAAACCGGCAAAAGTAGAATTTGGTGACGTAACATAAGATCCGCCGGACTCAGTCCGACACAGATCGATGCTTACGTCACTACAGATGTTCCGAACGCAAGTTCGGCACTATCTGACTACTTTTGCTAGTTATCAAAAATCTACCAGGTACGCTTGGCACTATTCCGGCCCAGTGTACCTGGTTTTCAATCCGCCGCCTCCATGCCATAGGAATCAATGGGAGTCGGAAAGCAGCGAAATCTTCTGTTCGCTGCTGCCCAATATCCCATTGATTCCTATGGGAATGTTTACACCTAACACCCTAACATGTACCCCGAGTCTAAACACCCCTAATCTGCCCCCTACACCGCCGCCACCTAAATAAAAGTTATTAACCCCTATCCCGCCGCTCCCGGACCCCGTCGCAACTAAATTAACTTATTAACCCCTAAACCGCTGCTCCCGGACCCCGCCGCAACTAAATAAACTTATTAACCCCTAAACCGCCGCTCCCGGAGCCCACCGCCACCTACATTATACTTATTAACCCCTAATCTTCCACCCCCTACACCGCCGCCACCTAAACCTAAGTCTAACCCTAACCCTAACACCCCCTAACTTAAATATAATTTAAATAAATCAAAATAAATATTCCTATCATTAAATAAATTATTCCTATTTAAAACTAAATACTTACCTATAAAATAAACCCTAAGATAGCTACAATATAACTAATAGTTACATTGTAGCTATCTTAGGGTTTATATTTATTTTACAGGCAACTTTGTATTTATTTTAACTAGGTACAATAGTTATTAAATAGTTATTAACTATTTAATAACTTCCTAGTTAAAATAAATACAAATATACCTGTAAAATAAAACCTAACCTAAGTTACAATTACACCTAACACTACACTATAATTAAATAAATTAACTAAACTAAATACAATTAAATACAAATAAAAAAAATTATCTAAAGTACAAAAAAAAAACCACTAAATTACAGAAAATAATAAAAAAATTACAAGATTTTTAAACTAATAACACCTAATCTAATCCCCCTAACAAAATAAAAAAGCCCCCCCAAAATAAAAAAAGCCCTACCCTACACTAAATTACAAATAGCCCTTAAAAGGACCTTTTATGGGGCATTGCGCTAAAGTAATCAGCTCTTTTACCTGTAAAAAAAAATTACAACCCCCCCAACATTAAAACCCACCACCCACACAACCAACCCTACTCTAAAACGCACCCAATACCCCCTTAAAAAAACCTAACACTAACCCCTTGAAGATCACCCTACCTTGAGAAGTCTTTACCCAACCGGGCCAAAGTCCTCCACGAAGCCGGCAGAAGTGGTCCTCCAGACGGGCAGAAGTAGTCCTCCAGACGGCAGAAGTCTTAATCCAGGCGGCATCTTCTATCTTCATCCATCCGGCGCGGAGCGGCTCCATCTTCAAGACATCCGACGCGGAGCATCCTCTTCTGACGACGACGACTGAAGAATGAAGGTTCCTTTAAGTGACGTCATCCAAGATGGCGTCCCTTCAATTCCGATTGGCTGATAGAATTCTATCAGCCAATCGGAATTAAGGTAGGAAAAATCCTATTGGCTGATGCAATCAGCCAATAGGATTGAAGTTCAATCCTATTGGCTGATCCAATCAGCCAATAGAATTCAAGCTCAATCCTATTTGCTGATTGGATCAGCCAATAGGATTGAACTTCAATCCTATTGGCTGATTGCATCAGCCAATAGGATTTTTCCTACCTTAATTCCGATTGGCTGATAGAATTCTATCAGCCAATCGCAATTGAAGGGACGCCATCTTGGATGACATCACTTAAAGGAACCTTCATTCTTCATTCGCCGTCGTCAGAAGAGGATGCTCCGCGTCGAATCTCTTGAAGATGGAGCCGAACCGCACCGGATGGATGAAGATAGAAGATGCCGCCTGGATGAAGACTTCTGCAGTCTGGAGGACCACTTCTGCCGTCTGGAGGACCACTTCTGCCGGCTCCGTGGAGGACTTCGGCCCTGTTGGGTGAAGACTTCTCAAGGTAGAGTGATCTTCAAGGGGTTAGTGTTAGGTTTTTTAAGGGGGGGGGGGGGTTGGGTGGGTTTTAGAGTAGGGTTGGTTGTGTGGGTGGTGGGTTTTAATGTTGGAGGGGTTGTAAAAAAAAATTTACACGTAAAAGAGCTGATTACTTTGGGGCAATGCCCCGCAAAAGGCCCTTTTAAGGGCCATTTGTAATTTAGTGTAAGTTAGGGCTTTTTTTATTTTGGGGGGGCTTTTTTATTTTGTTAGGGGGATTAGATTAGGTGTAATTAGTTTAAAAATCTTGTAATTATTTTATTATTTTCTGTAATTTAGTGTTTGGTTTTTTTTGTACTTTAGATAATTTGTTTTAATTGTATTTAATTTAGTTAATTTATTTAATTATAGTGTAGTGTTAGGTGTTAGTGTAATTTAGGTTAGGTTTTATTTTACAGCTAAATGTGTATTTATTTTAGCTAGGTAGCTATTAAATAGTTAATAACTATTTAATAACTATTCTACCTAGTTAAAATAAATACAAACTTGTCTGTAAAATAAAAATAAACCCTAAGATAGCTACAATGTAACTATTAGTTATATTGTAGCTATCTTAGGGTTTATTTTACAGGTAAGTATTTAGTTTTAAATAGGAATAATTTATTAAATGATAGGAATATTTATTTAGATTTATTTAAATTATATTTAAGTTAGGGGGTGTTAGGGTTAGACTAGGTTTAGGGGTTAATAAATTTAATATAGTGAAGGCGACGTTGGGTGCGGCAGATTAGGGGTTAACAAATGTAGGTAGGTGGCGGTGGTGTAGGGGGGCAGATTAGGGGTTAATAAATAAAATGTAGGTGGTGGCGGTGGGCTCCGGGAGCGACTGTTTAGGGGTTAATAATTGTATTTAGTTGCGGCAGGGTCCGTGAGCGGCGGTTTAGGGGGTTAATAATTGTATTTAGTTGCGGTGGGGTCCGGGAGTGGCGGTTATGGGGTTAAACACTTTATTAGAGTTGCGGCGGGGTCCGTGAGCGGCAATTTAGGGGTTAATACATTTATTAGAGTTGCGGCGGGGTCCGGGAGTGGCGGTATAGGGGGTAAACAGTATAGTGTGGGTGTTTAGTGACAGGGTACCAAAAAAGCCGAAGAGCAGCGAGATCGATGACTGTTAGTTAACAACAATCCGCTGCTCATCGCCCCGTACTTGGTGCGCGGCTTCTTGACAGCTTTTTTGATAATTTTGGAGAACGTATTCAGGTCCGCGGCAGCGATTTTAGGCGATCTTAGGCGAGCGTATTGGTGCTGTTGAATGCAGGTAAGTTGACAGGTTGATAAATAGATGCCTATATCTTACTTGTCTTGGAACTCCTCATGAATAAGTAAGTTCTTCCAAGGCAGGTGTTTCTAAGAGGTGGATCCATCTCTAGCAGTATATCTCTAAGTGCTCAGCAGTAGAGCACAAGACTGTTGTGTGATTTCTATCCCAGCACAAACTCAATTTGTAAAGAAATGTACAAATGTGGATATTACAGCAAAATAGTAACTGTGATATTGTTTGTCCTATAATTTACTTCCTGCGTACAAACTGCACAACTGTCTGATACATCTGTCACTAAACAAACTAGATAGGCTACTTAGATGCACATAACCTCTACCTACGGGAATATGCATACCTGAATGGCTTTGTTTATAGGTGCAGTATCCCTACATTTTTCTCCCCTTTTATTTATTTCCAATGATCCATTTTACCTACTGGAGTGTAATACATTGTTTACAAATACCTCCCTTTACTTTATTTCAGCATTTGAAATTAGCATACGACCTACCTAGGTTTAACTTTCAACTAAGAATACCTAAGAGAACAAAGCAAAATTGATGATAAAAGTAAATTGGAAAGTTGTTTAAAATCACATGCCCTATCTGAATCATGAAAGACATGAAATATTTTTGACTAGACTGTCCCTTTAAGTATACCCTAACTAAGAAAATAAATACAAAGATATCCCCTATGCTGGCAGAGTCATTTTGTATTTCACTTCACTGTTGCTTAAATGAAATTAAATGGACATGAAAAACAAAAAAATGTCTTTCCTGATTCAGATAAAACATACAATTTTAAATATTTTATTTATATTATGAACTGTGCTTCATTCTCTTAGTATCATTTGCTGAAGGAACATATATGGAAGCTAGCTCAATATATCAAGTGAGCAGCTAGCTCCCAGTAGTGCATTACTGCACCTAAGTCTACGTAAAAAGCATTCTGTGATCCGTAAAGGGACGATACATTAAAAATTGCAACAATGTATAATACTGCTATAAACATTGTTTCAAACACTACTGCCATAAAGTGCAAAGCAAATCTGAAAACAGAAGCTAAATGGTCGTTTGTAGGAAAGGTTTCTTCATATTAATATTTTTATATATATATATATATATATATATATATATATATACACTTCATTATGTATTTATTTATTAATTTATTTTGCATGATTTATGTAAGCCATCATTTTCCTTTCTTTATATTAAGAATACTAGAATTCTTTATTCTTTACACCAGAAAACGATCTCCCTTCTCTGCACATGTGGGGGGTTTTTTATTTCCTCCTGGCCAGTCTGCAGTGTATTCTGTGTGCATCACACTGCGTTACTTCACTGCGAAACGGTGAATCATTCCTCATATTTGCTCCATGAATCAACAAAGAGGTAACAGTGCCGTGTTAACCTATAAGGAACCGCTGGTTTTAGGATAAAAATTGATGTATTTCCAGCACAAAATCAATAAATAATCTGGCTTTTCTCACAGCAGCTCCGCATAGCAACATATGCAGCGTTTCTTACACTTTCAATTCATTTTATTTTCAGAAGAAGAAAAAAAAACATAATAAACTTGTCAACCATTATTATTTTCCGTACAAAAAAGAAATTACTCCTTCATTGCTAACTACTATATAAGTTATGGTATATAAAATGTAAAAACTGCCCCACCATCAAGTAAATATTATATCAAATAAATGATTGTGAGGCACATTGGAACATCCAAGTAAATTAGGTGGATTTTTTTTCTCCACAGCCAGCACAGTCTACATTGGAGCAGGGGATTCTGGGTTATTCTTCAATGTGAAAAATAAAAAAATAGATGCAATACACTGTGCTCAGTGCACTGAAGTCCTCACAGGCAACTGAGGGGTTAATCCTCCTTTAAATAATAAATACATCATTAAGGAGAGTTTCTGCATTCAGCTTTGGAAATCAAGAGCTTTTTTTTAAGCACCTTAAATTACCTACAATTTACACCTCCCCCTCAATGAGAAAACATAATTTATGCTTACCTGATAAATTCCTTTCTTCTGTTGTGTGATCAGTCCACGGGTCATCATTACTTCTGGGATATAACTCCTCCCCAACAGGAAATGCAAGAGGATTCACCCAGCAGAGCTGCATATAGCTCCTCCCCTCTACGTCAGTCCCAGTCATTCGACCAAGAATCAACGAGAAAGGAGTAACCAGGGGTGAAGTGGTGACTGGAGTATAATTTTAAAAAATATTTACCTGCCTTAAAAACAGGGCGGGCCGTGGACTGATCACACAACAGAAGAAAGGAATTTATCAGGTAAGCATAAATTATGTTTTCTTCTGTTATGTGTGATCAGTCCACGGGTCATCATTACTTCTGGGATACCAATACCAAAGCAAAAGTACACGGATGACGGGAGGGATAGGCAGGCTCATTATACAGAAGGAACCACTGCCTGAAGAACCTTTCTCCCAAAAATAGCCTCCGAAGAAGCAAAAGTATCAAATTTGTAAAATTTGGAAAAAGTATGAAGCGAAGACCAAGTTGCAGCCTTGCAAATCTGTTCAACAGAGGCCTCATTCTTAAAGGCCCAAGTGGAAGCCACAGCTCTAGTGGAGTGGGCTGTAATTCTTTCAGGAGGCTGCTGACCAGCAGTCTCATAGGCTAAACGTATTATGCTACGAAGCCAAAAAGAGAGAGAGGTAGCAGAAGCTTTTTGACCTCTCCTCTGTCCAGAATAAACGACAAACAGGGAAGAAGATTGACGAAAATCTTTAGTTGCCTGCAAGTAGAACTTGAGGGCACGAACTACATCCAGATTGTGTAGAAGACGTTCCTTCTTTGAAGAAGGATTTGGACACAAGGATGGAACAACAATTTCTTGATTGATATTCCTGTTAGTAACTACCTTAGGTAAGAACCCAGGTTTAGTACGCAGAACTACCTTGTCTGAGTGAAAAATCAGATAAGGAGAATCACAATGTAATGCTGATAACTCAGAGACTCTTCGAGCCGAGGAAATAGCCATTAAAAACAGAACTTTCCAAGATAACAATTTTATATCAATGGAATGAAGGGGTTCAAACGGAACACCCTGTAAAACGTTAAGAACTAAGTTTAAACTCCATGGTGGAACAACAGCTTTAAACACAGGCTTGATCCTAGCTAAAGCCTGACAAAAGGCCTGGACGTCTGGATTTTCTGACAGACGCCTGTGTAACAAGATGGACAGAGCTGAAATCTGTCCCTTTAATGAACTAGCCGATAAACCCTTTTCTAAGCCTTCTTGTAGAAAGGACAAGATCCTAGGGATCCTAACCTTACTCCAGGAGTAACGTTTGGATTCACACCAGTATAGGTATTTACGCCATATTTTATGGTAAATCTTTCTGGTAACAGGCTTCCTAGCCTGTATCAGGGTATCAATAACCGACTCAGAAAAACCACGTTTTGATAAAATCAAGCGTTCAATTTCCAAGCAGTCAGCTTCAGAGAAGTTAGATTTTGATGTTTGAACGGACCCTGTATCAGAAGGTCCTGTCTTAGAGGTAGAGACCAAGGAGGACAGGATGACATGTCCACTAGATCTGCATACCAAGTCCTGCGTGGCCATGCAGGTGCTATTAGAATCACTGATGCTCTCTCCTGTTTGATTTTGGCAATCAATCGAGGAAGCAGCGGGAAGGGTGGAAACACATAAGCCATCCCGAAGTTCCAAGGTGCTGTCAAAGCATCTATCAGAACCGCTCCCGGATCCCTGGATCTGGACCCGTAGTGAGGAAGCTTGGCGTTCTGGCGAGACGCCATGAGATCTATCTGTGGTTTGCCCCAACGTCGAAGTATTTGGGCAAAGACCTCCGGATGAAGTTCCCACTCCCCCGGATGAAAAGTCTGGCGACTCAAGAAATCCGCCTCCCAGTTCTCCACTCCCGGGATGTGGATTGCTGACAGGTGGCAAGAGTGAGACTCTGCCCATCGAATTATCTTTGATACTTCCATCATTGCTAGGGAGCTTTTTGTCCCTCCCTGATGGTTGATGTAAGCTACAGTCGTGATATTGTCCGACTGAAACCTGATGAACCCCCGAGTTGTTAATTGGGGCCAAGCCAGAAGGGCATTGAGAACTGCTCTCAATTCCAGAATGTTTATTGGAAGGAGACTCTCCTCCTGATTCCATAATCCCTGAGCCTTCAGAGAATTCCAGACAGCGCCCCAACCTAGAAGGCTGGCGTCTGTTGTTACAATTGTCCAGTCTGGCCTGCTGAATGGCATCCCCCTGGACAGGTGTGGCCGATGAAGCCACCATAGAAGAGAATTTCTGGTCTCTTGATTCAGATTCAGAGTAGGGGACAAATCTGAGTAATCCCCATTCCACTGACTTAGCATGCATAATTGCAGCGGTCTGAGGTGTAGGCGTGCAAAAGGTACTATGTCCATTGCCGCTACCATTAAGCCGATCACCTCCATGCATTGAGCTACTGACGGGTGTTGAATGGAATGAAGGACACGGCATGCATCTTGAAGCTTTGTTAACCTGTCCTCTGTCAGGTAAATCTTCATTTCTACAGAATCTATAAGAGTCCCCAAGAATGGAACTCTTGTGAGAGGAAAAAGAGAACTCTTCTTTTCGTTCACTTTCCATCCATGCGACCTTAGAAATGCCAGAACTAACTCTGTATGAGACTTGGCAGTTTGAAAGCTTGAAGCTTGTATTAGAATGTCGTCTAAGTACGGAGCTACCGAAATCCCTCGCGGTCTTAGTACCGCCAGGAGGGCACCTAGAATCTTTGTGAAGATTCTTGGGGCCGTAGCCAATCCGAATGGAAGAGCTACAAACTGGTAATGCCTGTCTAGGAAGGCAAACCGTAGATACCGGTGATGATCTTTGTGGATCGGTATGTGAAGGTAAGCATCTTTTAAATCCACTGTGGTCATGTACTGACCCTTTTGGATCATGGGCAAGATTGTCCGAATAGTTTCCATTTTGAACGATGGAACTCTTAGGAATTTGTTTAGAATCTTTAAGTCTAAGATTGGTCTGAAAGTTCCCTCTTTTTTGGGAACCACAAACAGGTTTGAGTAGAACCCTTGTCCTTGTTCCGACCGCGGAACCGGATGGATCACTCCCATTAATAACAGATCTTGTACACAGCGTAGAAACGCTTCTCTCTTTATCTGGTTTGTTGACAATCTTGACAGATGAAATCTCCCTCTTGGGGGAGATAATTTGAAGTCTAGAAGGTATCCCTGAGATATGATCTCTAGCGCCCAGGGATCCTGAACATCTCTTGCCCAGGCCTGGGCGAAGAGAGAAAGTCTGCCCCCCACTAGATCCGGTCCCGGATCGGGGGCTCTCGGTTCATGCTGTCTTTGGGGCAGCAGCAGGTTTCCTGGCCTGTTTGCCCTTGTTCCAGGACTGGTTGGGCTTCCAGCCTTGCCTGTAACGAGCAACAGCTCCTTCCTGTTTTGGTGCAGTGGAGGTTGATGCTGCTCCTGTTTTGAAATTCCGAAAGGGACGAAAATTAGACTGTCTAGCCTTAGCTTTGGCTTTGTCTTGAGGTAGGGCGTGGCCCTTACCTCCTGTAATGTCAGCGATAATTTCTTTCAAACCGGGCCCAAATAAGGACTGCCCCTTGAAAGGTATATTAAGTAATTTGGACTTAGAAGTAACATCAGCTGACCAGGATTTTAGCCACAGTGCCCTACGTGCCTGTATGGCGAATCCTGAGTTCTTAGCCGTAAGTTTGGTTAAATGTACTACGGCCTCCGAAATGAATGAATTAGCCAGTTTAAGGACTCTAAGCCTGTCCATAATGTCGTCTAGCGTAGATGAACTAAGGTTCTCTTCCAGAGACTCAATCCAAAATGCTGCCGCGGCCGTAATCGGCGCGATACATGCAAGGGGTTGCAAAATAAAACCTTGTTGAACAAACATTTTCTTAAGGTAACCCTCTAATTTTTTATCCATTGGATCTGAAAAGGCACAGCTATCCTCCACCGGGATAGTGGTACGCTTAGCTAGAGTAGAAACTGCTCCCTCCACCTTAGGGACCGTTTGCCATAAGTCCCGCGTGGTGGCGTCTATTGGAAACATCTTTCTAAATATTGGAGGGGGTGAGAACGGCACACCGGGTCTATCCCACTCCTTAGCAACAATTTCAGTTAATCTCTTAGGTATAGGAAAAACGTCAGTACTCGCCGGTACCGCAAAGTATTTATCCAACCTACATAGTTTCTCTGGTATTGCAACGGTGTTACAATCATTGAGAGCTGCTAAGACCTCCCCTAGTAATACACGGAGGTTCTCCAATTTAAATTTAAAATTTGAAATATCTGAATCCAATCTGTTTGGATCAGAACCGTCACCCACAGAATGAAGCTCTCCGTCCTCATGCTCTGCAAGCTGTGACGCAGTATCAGACATGGTCCTAGTATTGTCAGCGCACTCTGTTCTCACCCCAGAGTGATCACGCTTGCCTCTTAGTTCTGGTAATTTAGACAAAACTTCAGTCATAACAGTAGCCATATCTTGTAATGTTATCTGTAATGGCCGCCCAGATGTACTAGGCGCCATAATATCATGCACCTCCCGGGCGGGAGATGCAGGTACTGCCGCGTGAGGCGAGTTAGTCGGCATAACTCTCCCCTCGCAGATTGGTGAAATTTGTTCACATTGTACAGATTGACTTTTATTTAAAGTAGCATCAATACAGTTAGTACATAAATTTCTATTGGGCTCCACCTTGGCATTGGAACAAATGACACAGATATCTTCCTCTGAGTCAGACATGTTTAACACACTAGCAATAACTTGCAACCTGGTTATAATCTTTTTTAGCAAAAACGTACTGTGCCTCAAAGAGGTACTTAAACGATTAAATGACAGTTGAGATAATGAACTGAGAAACAGTTATAGCATCAACTTTAAAACAACACAACTTTTAGCAAAGGTTTTGTTCCCATTAGTAAGATAACATAACTAAATTTGACATAAAAATTATTGAGTAACGTCTTTATCCACAGTCAATATAAAAAATTCTCACAGCTCTGCTGAGAGAATGTACCTCCCTTCAAGAAGTTTGAAGACCCCTGAGATCTGTCAGAGGTGAACCGGATCATGCAGGAAAAATAATAATAGCTGACTGGAAATTGTTGATGCGTAGCAAAGAGCGCCAAAAACGGCCCCTCCCTCTCACACACAGCAGTGAAGAGAAACGAAACTGTCACAATTTAAAACAAACTACTGCCAAGTGGAAAATAAAGCCCAAACATTTATTTACTCAGTACCTCAGCAATGTAAACGATTCTACATTCCAGCAAAAACGTTTACCATGATATAATACTTATTAAAAAGATTAGTGACCTTTAACAGAGTAGTTCCGGTGAAGTACCATTCCCAGAATACTGAAGTGTATACATACATGTCATTATAACGGTATAGCAGGATTTTCTCATCAATTCCATTCAGAAAATAAAAACTGCTACATACCTCAATGCAGATTCATCTGCCCCTGTCCCCTGATCTGAAGCTTTTACCTCCCTCAGATGGCCGAGAACAGCAATATGATCTTAACTACTCCGGTTAAAATCATAGTAAAAACTCTGGTAGATTCTTCCTCAAAGTCTGCCAGAGAAGTAATAACACGCTCCGGTGCTATTATAAAATAACAAACTTTTGATTGAAGTCATAAAAACTAAGTATAATCACCATAGTCCTCTCACACATCCTATCTAGTCGTTGGGTGCAAGAGAATGACTGGGACTGACGTAGAGGGGAGGAGCTATATGCAGCTCTGCTGGGTGAATCCTCTTGCATTTCCTGTTGGGGAGGAGTTATATCCCAGAAGTAATGATGACCCGTGGACTGATCACACATAACAGAAGAAATAGAGAATATCACTGTGTAATACAGAGAGCCAATAGCAGAGTAGGTGGGATTGCAATGTTCTGCAGTGCCTAATGGGGGAACACAGAGATGGAAAGAAATAAGCCCCTTTGTCTATACCAGGGAATGCCGCCCCTTTCAAAGATGGAAAGCTGCTATATGCATGCCTAAAATACATGACAGCTCGTTGGGATACAGAAAGCTGCCTTTATGCTGCTGCAGTAATGATTCAAGAGGGTCTTGAAACATCAAAAGCAGCTTGAACAAACAAGAACTAAACACATCCCCTGTATTTATCTGTAACTGACACACCACATTATATAGCAGGCCATGCTAGTCTGTATCAGCAAAGGCCACACAGCAGTGTCTTGTGCAGTTACATAAATTACGCATCTCTAGTCTGTAAGAAAATAAAACAATAACCATTTACATAATGGCTACTGATATTTTGCTTATTTGTTTAAATAATTCACACTAGTTGAAAGGGTTAAACTGCTATAATAATATTTAGACGCTATAGGCCAGATTACAAGTGGAGCGGTATTTAATAGTCCCCCTTGTGCGCTTATTACGATAGCAGTAAGCTTTTGCCATGCATCGGGTCGCATCCGTATTACAAGATGAAAGTAAAACGTTTTCACTCACGCGCTAACTTGATGCGTGTAAAAAGCTGAACTATATATCAAAGGCGGAAAAAAAAGTGGGGGGAAAAACCTAACACCCTACTCGTGTGTAAACCCAATTGCATATTATCAAGTGCGCTAACATGAAATTAAAATAACAGAATTTATGTTTACCTGATAAATTTCTTTCTCCAACGGTGTGTCCGGTCCACGGCGTCATCCTTACTTGTGGGATATTCTCTTCCCCAACAGGAAATGGCAAAGAGCCCAGCAAAGCTGGTCACATGATCCCTCCTAGGCTCCGCCTACCCCAGTCATTCGACCGACGTTAAGGAGGAATAATAGCATAGGAGAAACCATATGGTACCGTGGTGACTGTAGTTAAAGAAAATAAATTATCAGACCTGATTAAAAAACCAGGGCGGGCCGTGGACCGGACACACCGTTGGAGAAAGAAATTTATCAGGTAAACATAAATTCTGTTTTCTCCAACATAGGTGTGTCCGGTCCACGGCGTCATCCTTACTTGTGGGAACCAATACCAAAGCTTTAGGACACGGATGAAGGGAGGGAGCAAATCAGGTCACCTAAATGGAAGGCACCACGGCTTGCAAAACCTTTCTCCCAAAAATAGCCTCAGAAGAAGCAAAAGTATCAAACTTGTAAAATTTGGTAAAAGTGTGCAGTGAAGACCAAGTCGCTGCCCTACATATCTGATCAACAGAAGCCTCGTTCTTGAAGGCCCATGTGGAAGCCACAGCCCTAGTGGAATGAGCCGTGATTCTTTCGGGAGGCTGCCGTCCGGCAGTCTCGTAAGCCAATCTGATGATGCTTTTAATCCAAAAAGAGAGAGAGGTAGAAGTTGCTTTTTGACCTCTCCTTTTACCTGAATAAACAACAAACAGGGAAGATGTTTGTCTAAAATCCTTTGTAGCATCTAAATAGAATTTTAGAGCGCGAACAACATCCAAATTGTGCAACAAGCGTTCCTTCTTTGAAACTGGTTTCGGACACAGAGAAGGTACGATAATCTCCTGGTTAATGTTTTTGTTAGAAACAACTTTTGGAAGAAAACCAGGTTTAGTACGTAAAACCACCTTATCTGCATGGAACACCAGATAAGGAGGAGAACACTGCAGAGCAGATAATTCTGAAACTCTTCTAGCAGAAGAAATTGCAACTAAAAACAAAACTTTCCAAGATAATAACTTAATATCAACGGAATGTAAGGGTTCAAACGGAACCCCCTGAAGAACTGAAAGAACTAAATTGAGACTCCAAGGAGGAGTCAAAGGTTTGTAAACAGGCTTGATTCTAACCAGAGCCTGAACAAAGGCTTGAACATCTGGCACAGCTGCCAGTTTTTTGTGAAGTAACACCGACAAGGCAGAAATCTGTCCCTTCAGGGAACTTGCCGATAATCCTTTTTCCAATCCTTCTTGAAGGAAGGATAGAATCCTAGGAATCTTAACCTTGTCCCAAGGGAATCCTTTAGATTCACACCAACAGATATATTTTTTCCAAATTTTGTGGTAAATCTTTCTAGTTACAGGCTTTCTGGCCTGAACAAGAGTATCGATAACAGAATCTGAGAAACCTCGCTTCGATAAAATCAAGCGTTCAATCTCCAAGCAGTCAGCTGGAGTGAAACCAGATTCGGATGTTCGAACGGACCCTGAACAAGAAGGTCTCGTCTCAAAGGTAGCTTCCAAGGTGGAGCCGATGACATATTCACCAGATCTGCATACCAAGTCCTGCGTGGCCACGCAGGAGCTATCAAGATCACGACGCCCTCTCCTGATTGATCCTGGCTACCAGCCTGGGGATGAGAGGAAACGGCGGGAACACATAAGCTAGTTTGAAGGTCCAAGGTGCTACTAGTGCATCCACTAGAGCCGCCTTGGGATCCCTGGATCTGGACCCGTAGCAAGGAACTTTGAAGTTCTGACGAGAGGCCATCAGATCCATGTCTGGAATGCCCCAAAGTTGAGTGACTTGGGCAAAGATTTCCGGATGGAGTTCCCACTCCCCCGGATGCAACGTCTGACGACTCAGAAAATCCGCTTCCCAATTTTCCACTCCCGGGATGTGGATAGCAGACAGGTGGCAGGAGTGAGACTCCGCCCATAGAATAATCTTGGTCACTTCTTCCATCGCTAGGGAACTCCTTGTTCCCCCCTGATGGTTGATGTACGCAACAGTCGTCATGTTGTCTGATTGAAACCGTATGAACTTGGTCCTCGCTAGCTGAGGCCAAGCCTTGAGAGCATTGAATATCGCTCTCAGTTCCAGAATATTTATCGGTAGAAGAGATTCTTCCCGAGACCAAAGACCCTGAGCTTTCAGGGATCCCCAGACCGCGCCCCAGCCCATCAGACTGGCGTCGGTCGTGACAATGACCCACTCTGGTCTGTGGAATGTCATCCCTCGTGACAGGTTGTCCAGGGACAGCCACCAACGGAGTGAGTCTCTGGTCCTCTGATTTACTTGTATCTTTGGAGACAAGTCTGTATAGTCCCCATTCCACTGACTGAGCATGCACAGTTGTAATGGTCTTAGATGAATGCGCGCAAAAGGAACTATGTCCATTGCCGCTACCATCAACCCGATCACTTCCATGCACTGAGCTACGGAAGGAAGAGGAACGGAATGAAGTATTCGACAAGAGTCCAGAAGCTTTGTCTTTCTGGCCTCTGTTAGAAAAATCCTCATTTCTGAGGAGTCTATAATTGTTCCCAAGAAGGGAACCCTTGTTGACGGGGATAGAGAACTCTTTTCCACGTTCACTTTCCAGCCGTGCGATCTGAGAAAGGCCAGGACGATGTCCGTGTGAGCCTTTGCTCGAGGGAGGGACGACGCTTGAATCAGAATGTCGTCCAGGTAAGGTACTACTGCAATGCCCCTTGGTCTTAGCACAGCTAGAAGGGACCCTAGTACCTTTGTGAAAATCCTTGGAGCAGTGGCTAATCCGAAAGGAAGCGCCACGAACTGGTAATGTTTGTCCAGGAATGCAAACCTTAGGAACCGATGATGTTCCTTGTGGATAGGAATATGTAGATACGCATCCTTTAAATCCACCGTGGTCATGAATTGACCTTCCTGGATGGAAGGAAGGATAGTTCGAATGGTTTCCATCTTGAAAGATGGGACCTTGAGAAATTTGTTTAAGATCTTGAGATCTAGGATTGGTCTGAATGTTCCCTCTTTTTTGGGAACTATGAACAGATTGGAGTAGAACCCCATCCCTTGTTCTCTCAATGGAACAGGATGAATCACTCCCATTTTTAACAGGTCTTCTACACAATGTAAGAACGCCTGTCTTTTTATGTGGTCTGAAGACAACTGAGACCTGTGGAACCTTCCCCTTGGGGGAAGTCCCTTGAATTCCAGAAGATAACCCTGGGAGACTATTTCTAGCGCCCAAGGATCCAGAACATCTCTTGCCCAAGCCTGAGCGAAGAGAGAGAGTCTGCCCCCCACCAGATCCGGTCCCGGATCGGGGGCCGATATTTCATGCTGTCTTGGTAGCAGTGGCAGGTTTCTTTGCCTGCTTTCCCTTGTTCCAGCCTTGCATTGGTCTCCAAGCTGGCTTGGCCTGAGAAGTATTACCCTCTTGCTTAGAGGACGTAGCACCTTGGGCTGGTCCGTTTTTACGAAAGGGACGAAAATTAGGTCTATTTTTTGCCTTGAAAGGCCGATCCTGAGGAAGGGCATGGCCCTTACCCCCAGTGATATCAGAGATAATCTCTTTCAAGTCAGGACCAAACAGCGTTTTCCCCTTGAAAGGAATGTTTAGTAGCTTGTTCTTGGAAGACGCATCAGCCGACCAAGATTTCAACCAAAGCGCTCTGCGCGCCACAATAGCAAACCCAGAATTCTTAGCCGCTAACTTAGCCAATTGCAAAGAGGCGTCTAGAGTGAAAGAATTAGCCAATTTGAGAGCATTGACTCTGTCCATAATCTCCTCATAAGGAGGAGAGTCACTATCGAGCACCTTAATCAGTTCATCAAACCAGAAATATGCGGCTGTAGTGACAGGGACAATGCATGAAATGGGTTGTAGAAGGTAACCCTGCTGAACAAACATCTTTTTAAGCAAACCTTCTAATTTTTTATCCATAGGATCTTTGAAAGCACAACTATCCTCTATGGGAATAGTGGTGCGTTTGTTTAAAGTAGAAACCGCTCCCTCGACCTTGGGGACTGACTGCCATAAGTCCTTTCTGGGGTCGACCATAGGAAACAATTTTTTAAATATGGGGGGAGGGACGAAAGGAATACCGGGCCTTTCCCATTCTTTATTAACAATGTCCGCCACCCGCTTGGGTATAGGAAAAGCTTCTGGGAGCCCCGGCACCTCTAGGAACTTGTCCATTTTACATAGTTTCTCTGGGATGACCAAATTTTCACAATCATCCAGAGTGGATAATACCTCCTTAAGCAAAATGCGGAGATGTTCCAATTTAAATTTAAAAGTAATCACATCAGATTCAGCCTGCTGAGAAATGTTCCCTAAGTCAGTAATTTCTCCCTCAGACAAAACCTCCCTGGCTCCCTCAGATTGGGTTAGGGGCCCTTCAGAGATATTAATATCAGCGTCGTCATGCTCTTCAGTAACTAAAACAGAGCATCCACGCTTACGCTGACAAGGGTTCATTTTGGCTAAAATGTTTTTGACAGAATTATCCATTACAGCCGTTAATTGTTGCATAGTAAGGAGTATTGGCGCGCTAGATGTACTAGGGGCCTCCTGAGTGGGCAAGACTCGTGTAGACGAAGGAGGGAATGATGCAGTACCATGCTTACTCCCCTCACTTGAGGAATCATCTTGGGCATCATTGTCATTATCACATAAATCACATTTATTTAAATGAATAGGAATTCTGGCTTCCCCACATTCAGAACACAGTCTATCTGGTAGTTCAGACATGTTAAACAGGCATAAACTTGATAAGAAAGTACAAAAAACGTTTTGAAATAAAACCGTTACTGTCACTTTAAATTTTAAACTGAACACACTTTATTACTGCAATTGCGAAAAAACATGAAGGAATTGTTCAAAATTCACCAAACTTTCACCACAGTGTCTTAAAGCCTTGAAAATATTGCACACCAATTTTGGAAGCTTTAACCCTTAAAATAACGGAACCGGAGCCGTTTTAAGCTTTAACCCCTTTACAGTCCCTGGTATCTGCTTTGCTGAGACCCAACCAAACCCAAGGGGAATACGATACCAAATGATGCCTTCAGAAGTCTTTTATAAGTATCAGAGCTCCTCTCACATGCGACTGCATGCCATGCCTCTCAAAAACAAGTGCGCAACACCGGCGCGAAAATGAGACTCTGCCTATGCTTTGGGAAAGCCCCTAAAGAATAAGGTGTCTAAAACAGTGCCTGCCGATATTATTATATCAAAATACCCAGAATAAATGATTCCTCAAGGCTAAATAAGTGTTAATATCAATCGATTTAGCCCAAAAAATGTCTACAGTCTAAATAAGCCCTTGTGAAGCCCTTATTTACAATCGTAATAAACATGGCTTACCGGATCCCATAGGGAAAATGACAGCTTCCAGCATTACATCGTCTTGTTAGAATGTGTCATACCTCAAGCAGCAAAGGACTGCAAACTGTTCCCCCAACTGAAGTTAATGCTCTCAACAGTCCTGTGTGGAACAGCCATGGATTTTAGTTACGGTTGCTAAAATCATTTTCCTCATACAAACAGAATTCTTCATCTCTTTTCTGTTTCTGAGTAAATAGTACGTACCAGCACTATTTGAAAATAACAAACTCTTGATTGAATAATGAAAAACTACAGTTAAACACTAAAAAACTCTAAGCCATCTCCGTGGAGATGTTGCCTGTACAACGGCAAAGAGAATGACTGGGGTAGGCGGAGCCTAGGAGGGATCATGTGACCAGCTTTGCTGGGCTCTTTGCCATTTCCTGTTGGGGAAGAGAATATCCCACAAGTAAGGATGACGCCGTGGACCGGACACACCTATGTTGGAGAAATTAATATTTCACATTCCAATGTTCTTCACATAGCAGAATATGTTCTATTTATTAATAAATACCCATTTCTACATATATCTGATGGTATTTTGGTACTATATATATATATGTGTGTGTGTATATATATATATATATAGGAATATCTATTTAAAAATACATAGAACATATTCCTTTATGTGCAGAACATTGAAATCTAAAATATTTACAGTGCATACACACTATAACACTTTATTAACCTTTTAACGCCGTTATGCCGTTCTATTCCGTCATATTTACACTGGGCTTTAAAGCCGTTATGACGGAATAGAACGTCATATCAAACGGCTGTCCTGAAGCCTTCTGCGCTTCAAGGACTTGATCGCGGTCTGGAGGGCGTTCCTAGGGTTGTAGGGACGCCCCCCAGATGCGATCCAATAATTGAAATCTCGCGATCGTATGCACGATCGCGTAGTTTCAATTTGTCTACATCGGAACAGGTGTTCCGATGTAGACACTTTAACCCTGTCACGAAAGGGTTAAATATGAATATTGAATAAATATGTTGTTTACTTAACTGTAAAGGGCTCCAATGCACTTTATATATATATATATATATATATATATATATATATATATATATATATATATATATATATATATATATATATATATATATATATACACATATGTATTTATATGTGTATATACTGTATGTCTTTAAATACATATATAAATACATATGTACACAGACACACACACATATATATATTTACACACAGTATATACACACATATACAGAACATATTTAGACATGTATTTAGAGGCATATGTGTACAGCCACCAATCAGCAGCTAGATCCCTTTGCATTGAGCCTACCTAGTTTTCAACAAAGGATGCCAAGAGATATTAGCAAACTAGATAATAGAAGTAAACTTCTTTAAAAATTGCATGTTCTGTCTGAATCATAAAGGTTTAATTGTGACTTTACTGTCCCTTTAATGGTAGCATTCGGGGGTTGTACAGACCCAGTATACTTCTGTTATTTATGTTCCTTTAAGATCTTTATTCTTAAAAATAATAGGGTGATTCAGATGAGAATCCTCTGCTCACTGCATCTATAACAATCAGCTTCACCTCACTAACAAGAACCAACAAGATAAAAACAGCACCAGCAAACTGAACTAAATGATCTGCCTGGACTGGACCTTTAGATAAATTCAGACTAAAGTGACACATGAAAGTTCTACTTTAAATGAAACTCATGAAACTCAATGTTTTTCTTTCATGATTCAGACTTTCTTATTTACTTTAATTTTTCTTTGTTCTCTCAGTATTTTTTTTAGAAGCAGGGACGTAAGCTTAGGAGCCAGCCCATTTCTGGAGCACTAAATGGCAGCAGTTTCACAAGAATGTTATCCATTTGCTAGAGCACTAGAGGGCAGAACTATTTCCTGCCATATAGTGCTCCAGATGCTACCTAATTATCTCTTCAACACAGAATATCATGAGAATGAAGCAAATTTGATAATAGAAGTAAATGGGAAACTTATTTTAAAACATTGTATGCTGTGTCTGAATCACAAAAGAAAATCCACCATTCTTGCTTTTTTTCTATTATGTTGTATCTCAACGATAGATAGATAGATAGATAGATAGATAGATAGATAGATAGATAGATAGACAGAGATAGATAGATGATAGATAGATAGACAGATAAATAGATAGATAGATACATAAATAGATTATAGATAGATAAATAGATGATAGATATATAAATAAATAGATAGATGATAGATAGATAGATAGATAGATAGATAGATAGATAGATAGATAGATAGATGATAGATAGATAGATAGATAGATGATAGATGCATAAATAGATGATAGATAGATAGATGACAGATAGATAGATGATAGATAGACAAATAGATGGATAGATTATAGATAGATATTACTAAATACATGGTGAGATAGCTCTGTTACATGACTGCAATACCTATTATAGCTTCTATGACGCAGATTTGAATTCATGCAGAGCCGACTCAGCCTTCGTCCTGCCAAGGTCAATAAATTGAGTACCATTAAGTTCGGCAATAATAGCTATTTTTATTTCAGCTGATGATTTCTGGCCAATAGCCAAAGCCTGGGATCTGAGTGCTTTCAGACCACTTGTGTGCAAAGAAAAGGATCATATAAATAACAGCCATTATTATAATTAGTGGTATTACTATAAAAGGGATTTGATTCAGATGAACTGTGTAATTAAAAAAAAATCTTTTTAGTTAACTGCTTCTTACTTTGTTGAAACGTAGCTCAGTTCCACTGAACTAGGCAGGCTCAACAGTGTGCATGTTTCTTGAGCACTATACAGCAGCATTGTTTGCAACAATGTTATACATAGAGTTCTCACGTGCACATTCCTGAGCATACTTTAGTATGCTCTAATGGAACGCATCTAGGTTTCAACAAAGGATATCAAGAGAAAGAGCTAAAGAGACACTAAATACATTTCATGCACCTCCCTCTTATGGGTGCCGCTATTTTGTAACCTAGGTTACACCGCAGGTATCTGAAGCATAGTTTCTGCACATGTGCAAAGTCAAGTCAGCACTGAAATGTAGTGAAAGCTAGATTTCAAAATGGCAGCACCCATGACTAGAGGGAGGCGGGAAATAACCTCAATACTATACGTATAAAATGTATTTAGTGTTTAATGTGCTTTATCTGAAATATGACTTCTATATTGCTATTATTATTATTATTATTAACTGATAAATGTATATTCACAAAGAATCATTAGAATTAACCATTGAAGTGAAGTAAACTTTTCAGTTTGTAGAGATGCTAATAAACGACGTGTGCAATTGCCTCATCTCTCTAAGTGATGGGTATAGTAAGCTTGTTATTTGCTTAGGTTATTGATTTTACTAAATTGTGTGAGTGTAAAAGTGAATATTACTAAACTTTTGATTGAACGGTTAGCGTATGTATCTGATTGTGATCAGATTTTGCTACCTCTGACTGCACATGCTCTGTATTACGTAATCGCACTTAACATATGTTAAAAAGGAATGTGTGGAATGCGATTATGTAAATCAGCAGCATGTGCACTGAAAGGTAGCAGATTCTGACAAGGAAGTTGTACAGTCAGATTTTGCTATGGCCGCATGTGCGTTGGATCCGATTGAGGGTTATTGTACAGCAAATGAAATCTAGGAAAACAAGCGCACGGAAACACTCCTCATTGTTTAGAAAGTTTTAATTCAACAAATTCCTTCTTGTCAGACAGAGGGGCAGTTGTGGGATTGCAGAATCACTTGTGGTAGAGAAGAACCGCTATACAGAACCATGGAGCAGCAGTTTGGACGCTTCAGAACACTGCATATCTCACACTGGGACCTAAGAAACGGAGATTGTCCTCGAGAGGTGATCCATCTGCAAACCACTTCAGTATGTTTGTGTTACTACCGTTGCCAATTGAGCATTTCTATAGAGGTTTTTGTGGTGTTCCCGGACTGAAGCACAGGTCTTAACCAACACAGACGGAAGGATCCTGAATATATCAGATTGCCTTTTTGGTTTGCCCAGTTTGGACACCTATACCGTACAGGACTCATACCTTACCTTATATCTTGTGAGTAGGCATTACTCAGGAGAATTGTGTTATCTGTTTTAATATAGGTGTTGTTGGATTAAAACTTTCTATACTATGAGGAGTGTTTCTGTGCGCTTGTTTTCCTAGATTTATATATATATATATATATACATACATACATAGACACACATACATATATATATATATATATACTTTTATATTGAAATTATATTGGTTCTACAGTATCGTCACATTGAATTTTAACTGTGCATGCACACATGTCCTGGTCGTAGCAAAATCCGACAGAACAACTTCCTTGTCAGAATCTGCTACCTCTCAGTGCGCATGCTGCTTATTTACATAATCACATTCCTTTTTAACATATGTTAAGTGTGATTACGTAATAGAGAGTATGCGCAGTCAGAGGTAGCAGATTCTGACAAGGTAGCAAAATCTGATAGAACACCAGCACATGAAAAGTAGAGGGACATTTTTTTCCGCAAACTGATAATAAAGAAAGTATTACAGATAAACAAGGAAGATTAGTGATTGTGATAGCCCAAGATCAATCTTGTAGTCTTACAAAATTATCTGTGCCATTATTTTAAATGATTGTGATATCAAATACTACTACTGCCCAATCAGGGACAAAGGAAAGGCTTTTAGCATTGAATTGACTTTTTTAACACATTAATATACACTTATGCCACTAACAGCATCTACAGAGCAAGTCAGGGTTAAAAAGAAAACAGAAAAGGAGGCCAGTAAGAATAGACTGGAATTTAATTTCAGAATGTCTAATATAAATGAGGGATGATAACACTGCGCTTAGTGACAAGCTTTTATTTGGTAACAAACAGATCATGTTATTATTGTGATAAATATAGTGATGGATAATTCAACTATGCCATTTTAAGGAAAATGTCATGTTCTTTTCCTTAGCAAGCACAAAGGAATTGCTAAGAATATCCAAGACACAAAAGACTGACCTGAGAGCTTTGATTCTGAGAAATCAACCTTTATATTAGCAGAAAATGTGTTTATGTTTCCCAAATCACATTGTGTTTTTTTATTCTATTTTTGATGTTCCCTTTAACGGGTAAAATAAACGAGTTAAGTAGTTACTGTCATACCCCAAGGTTTCAAATATATTAAAATAGCATCAATTTACTTTCTTCTTTTGGCATCCTTTGTTGTTGAGATATACTCAGGAGTGTGCATGTGTTTTGAAAACTTTTTGGAAACAGCATATGTTGCAAAAGCATTTCAAAATGTATAATACTGTTCAAAACATTGTTGCAAATACTGTTGCCATATAAGGCTTAAAGAGCCACTGTAAGTAAATATTTTCTATGCCTGTTACTAACTAACTACCCCAAATACGCTTTTTATCAATAGCATTTCATTAACATATCTCTACCGTATATCAGAAATCTTGTCTGCAAATTTAATTGTTTTCCAAACCCACTCCGTGGGTATCCTTTGCTCTGTACCAATCCGTTTACAATACCTAGGTTTCAAAATGGCGCTTTAAACACAAAGTTATTGGTTTAAGTATTTTGAACACGCAGTGCTGAAAATAGTGGGCAGGATAACGTGACATCATCGGCGAATAAAAGATATAACTTTTAGAACGTTATGAAACTTCGTTTTGGAGAAAATATAGGTCAGTGGGTTTTAATTAATGTTTATTAACTTTAATATGTTAGTTGTTTAGCTTAAAAATTATAACAGAAAGTAATCCTTTAAGATACTTGCACACAACTGTATATATTTAGATATGCTCTTCAACAACAGATAACAAGAGAACAAAGTCAGTTTGACAATGGAAGTACAACGGAAATTCCCTCTCTGAATTACGAAAGCTTAATTTTACCTTTCATGTGTTTTTAAGCTAAAAAAATAAAATAGGAAACAAATATAAATATATTGCTAAAGTTTAAAATAAATTTAAATGGACAGTAAAGTTAACATTAAACTATCAAACAGATAGAGCATGCAATCTGAAAGATCTTTCCAATTTACTTCTATTATTTAATTTTCTTTTTTCTCTTGGTATCCTCTGTTGAAAAGCATTGCTAGGGAAACTCAGGAAGAGCAATTAAATTCTGGAGGCTAGTGCTAATTGGTTGCAGAGTATTACCTGCCTCTTGTCATTGGCTCACCTGTGTTCAGCTAGCTCCCAGAAGTGCATTGCTGATCCATCAACAAAGGATACCAAGAGAATGAAGGCAATTTGGAAATTGAGGTAAATTGAAAAGTTGTTTAAAATAGTATGATCTATCTGTATCATGAAAGGAAAAAATTGTGTGTGTTCATGTCCCTTCATCTTGCCCCTTATTTTGTCCTCTAAAAGACCCAAAGGCACAGCATGGCTCCCTTGTGTGTATACTTCTGCTCTACAAAACCATCCATTTTCAAGGCTAACCCTGCTACAGTTTTTCTGTAATTGTCTTTAACTGATAACAACTGCAAAACAATGTACTTCACACTAACTTACTGACTTTGATTAGCCTTGTTGTCTGCACACTCAAGCCCAGATTGGGTCGTCCAAATAAGGCAAATTGTGGGTGCGGTTTGGCACTTTTTATGGGGTCTAAAATTTTACTTTAATTTTAAAATACAAGTTTCAAATATTCAATGGGAACAGCTGGAAGCATGATTTAAAAATATGGACATAATTTTACACCATAACATTAGAAAAAAAGATTAGCAATTACCTAAAAAATGATGTATGACTATTAGGTGGTCATTGCACTGCTCACTATATCATCATGACTGATAATAATTATTTAGTCAAATTATAATTTTAAAGATACATCAAGCATAGAAGGCTCTCTAATTAAATGTCAAACGTATTTACCGCAGAAGCAGAAGGGAGATTTTCAGGAAGGCTGGACATTTATGCAGTACTATAATGATCATTATCAATGTATATAACACTCATAAAAATAATATAAAATATATAAAACAAGACAAAAACAGGAGATCAAGAAGATAATCTTATCAGATTTTAATGGGATGACTATTGGATTAAATTGAAAGGGGCATTAAATGCTATTTAGCATTATATCATAAATATGAAAGAGTAGCAATTCAAAATGGTAAACCCCCCCATGATTAATGGTTAAGTTAAAGCTGTTTACATTGATACTGGAATTGTAGTGATATCCCTCTATGTTATAGTCGCAAAAGGGTCTGTTTCTGGTATATCCCATCACTCTCAGCAAAATCAAATCCCTAAAGATATGTCCCTATAAAACAAGAAGCAAGAGGTGCAAAGCAAAAATAGCTTGTCCTATTGGATTTACCCTTCCAGAGGGCAGCCTTATTTAGCCCACTTGTGCCTTTAATAAATTAAAATATGCGGGTATGTCTGCTTTTCATTTGCTTATCCCTTAAAAGCTATAGTAACCACCTTGAGCTCTTCATATAAAATGCTTAGTTATATGTAATAAAACTTTGAAATATATTTTTCCTTATTTATTTTGCCCTTTTTAAATATAATTTAGCTCTGAAAACAGAGATTTCTAAATTTTAGAAAGTGAAATGCACCCTGCTGACTTTGCTGGGCTAACACTGCAGCATATATGCCCCTAATTCGATTTATCTGATAACAACTGCAAAACAATTCACTTTATACTAACTTTATGACAGTGACTAGTCTTGATGTCTGCAGACTAAAGCCCAGATTGGCTTCTTCAAGTGAGGAAAATGGTGCAGTGAAGTGCAGTAAAAAGGATGTTAATTTGTGTTAAAATGTTAAAACTTGGCTGATATCAGGTGTATCTACTTTTGTTGATTACTTACAACCCTCTGTCTGTATAAAAGCAGTGTTACTATAGCCTTTTAAGCATTATTTGGGCAGTGCAGCATTTCATGAATTAGTATATTGCTATCAAAATGGGGAATAAAGACGCTATTATAACTAGGGATGCACCGAAATTTCGGCCGCAGACAGTTTCGGCCGAAAATGGCATTTTTGGCTGTTTCGGTTTTCGGGTTTTTTGCCTGTTAGTTTCGGTAAAATTATTGTGTAGCATATTTCAAATTTGATGCTAGCCTAGAGCTGCTGTTTAAGTTTATTACTTCACATACTGTTCTGCATATAATGATTTTTCTAGGATTATACTTTATTTGGATAATTGGTAAAAAAAAAACCTGTTAAATATGATTCTGTTACATAGAACTAAATGAAGAATAATACAGTATATTGATATTTATAATTGTTTTAAGTAGGGATGCACCAAAATTTTGGTCGCAGAAACATTTTGGTCGAAAATGGCATTTTTTGCCTGTTTTTTTTTTTTTTCTTGGTAAAATTATTGTGTAGCATATTATTGTTTTAACATTTTTGTCCAATTTTAGTGTGTTACTTTCAATAAAAGTGTGGGATTTTTTATTGGCTCTAATTATGCAAAAAAAAAACAACAAAAAAATAATTTGAAAATAATTTGAAAAAATACATTTTCGGTATCGGTTTCGGTTTTCGGCCAAGTGCATCCCGGATTTTCGGATTCGGTTTCGGTCCAGAATTTCCATTTCGGTGCATCACTAATTATAACCCTTAAACATGTAGGTCTTTCCTGTAAAGAATTGCAAAAGAAAGTCAAGGTGACAGTGAGTACAGTATATTATACCATCAAAACCACTGGAGGAAACTCTGACAGGAAGAGGTTTGGCAGCCCCAAAGCCACAAGACAATCAGAAGAAAGGTTACTGAGAGTCAACAACTTGCATGGTAGGCGGCTCACAGACTTAACACTGGCCCGCATCCACTTATATGGTCTAGCGACCCAGTCCCGGGGAGGCCCGGCTCACAATTTGAAAACCACTGGACAGTCAGACAGACAAACTTATAGATATACATATAGAACTCGATTTATCAAGCCCTTCGCCTCCCTATGACTGCAGGTTCTCACAAGAGAACCTGCAGTCACGATTTATCAAGCAGCGGTCATCAGACCATTGCTTCCATACCCTCTTCTCCACCTTTTAGGTGGAGAATTTCAATCTCCATAGTCTCGTCTGACCAGGGAGATTGACAGTTCCTCCATGCGATTGGTTGTGTGCGGGCAGGGGGCGGGATTGCACGTGAGCGCAAAATAGCTCTCATGTGCAATGTTAAATTCCGGCAGCAGATTGCTGCCTGCCAGAGGAGAGCTGGGGCGGACAGGGGCAAATATGTACGCCCCTTGACCGCCCTTTCTTGATGAATTGAGCCCTTAGAGTCATTTTGACATCAAGAAGGGTGCAGCCTACCACAAAGCATCATCAAATTCTCCTATAAATGACGGATTATTAAAGATATTCACATGAAAAACAGAATTTATGTTTACCTGATAAATTACTTTCTCCAACGGTGTGTCCGGTCCACGGCGTCATCCTTACTTGTGGGATATTCTCTTCCCCAACAGGAAATGGCAAAGAGCCCAGCAAAGCTGGTCACATGATCCCTCCTAGGCTCCGCCTTCCCCAGTCATTCGACCGACGTAAAGGAGGAATATTTGCATAGGAGAAATCATATGATACCGTGGTGACTGTAGTTAAAGAAAATAAATTATCAGACCTGATTAAAAAACCAGGGCGGGCCGTGGACCGGACACACCGTTGGAGAAAGTAATTTATCAGGTAAACATAAATTCTGTTTTCTCCAACATAGGTGTGTCCGGTCCACGGCGTCATCCTTACTTGTGGGAACCAATACCAAAGCTTTAGGACACGGATGAAGGGAGGGAGCAAATCAGGTCACCTAGATGGAAGGCACCACGGCTTGCAAAACCTTTCTCCCAAAAATAGCCTCAGAAGAAGCAAAAGTATCAAATTTGTAAAATTTAGTAAAAGTGTGCAGTGAAGACCAAGTCGCTGCCTTACATATCTGATCAACAGAAGCCTCGTTCTTGAAGGCCCATGTGGAAGCCACAGCCCTAGTGGAATGAGCTGTGATTCTTTCAGGAGGCTGCCGTCCGGCAGTCTCGTAAGCCAATCTGATGATGCTTTTAATCCAAAAAGAGAGAGAGGTAGAAGTTGCTTTTTGACCTCTCCTTTTACCAGAATAAACAACAAACAAGGAAGATGTTTGTCTAAAATCCTTTGTAGCATCTAAATAGAATTTTAGAGCACGAACTACATCCAAATTGTGCAACAAACGTTCCTTCTTTGAAACTGGATTCGGACACAAAGAAGGCACGACTATCTCCTGGTTAATGTTTTTGTTAGAAACAACTTTCGGAAGAAAACCAGGTTTAGTACGCAAAACCACCTTATCTGCATGGAACACCAGATAAGGAGGAGAACACTGCAGAGCAGATAATTCTGAAACTCTTCTAGCAGAAGAAATTGCAACCAAAAACAAAACTTTCCAAGATAATAACTTAATATCAACGGAATGTAAGGGTTCAAACGGAACCCCCTGAAGAACTGAAAGAACTAAATTGAGACTCCAAGGAGGAGTCAAAGGTTTGTAAACAGGCTTGATTCTAACCAGAGCCTGAACAAAGGCTTGAACATCTGGCACAGCTGCCAGCTTTTTGTGAAGTAACACAGACAAGGCAGAAATCTGTCCCTTCAAAGAACTTGCAGATAATCCTTTCTCCAAACCTTCTTGAAGAAAGGATAGAATCTTAGGAATTTTTACCTTGTCCCAAGGGAATCCTTTAGATTCACACCAACAGATATATTTTTTCCATATTTTGTGGTAGATTTTTCTAGTTACAGGCTTTCTGGCCTGAACAAGAGTATCAATGACAGAATCTGAGAACCCTCGCTTAGATAAGATCAAGCGTTCAATCTCCAAGCAGTCAGTTGGAGTGAGACCAGATTCGGATGTTCGAACGGACCTTGAACAAGAAGGTCTCGTCTCAAAGGTAGCTTCCATGGTGGAGCCGATGACATATTCACCAGGTCTGCATACCAAGTCCTGCGTGGCCACGCAGGAGCTATCAAGATCACCGATGTCCTCTCCTGATTGATCCTGGCTACCAGCCTGGGGATGAGAGGAAACGGCGGGAATACATAAGCTAGTTTGAAGGTCCAAGGTGCTACTAGTGCATCTACTAGAGTCGCCTTGGGATCCCTGGATCTGGACCCGTAGCAAGGAACCTTGAAGTTCTGACGAGAGGCCATCAGATCCATGTCTGGAATGCCCCACAATTGAGTAATTTGGGCAAAGATTTCCGGATGGAGTTCCCACTCCCCCGGATGAAATGTCTGACGACTCAGAAAATCCGCTTCCCAATTTTCCACTCCTGGGATGTGGATTGCAGACAAGTGGCAGGAGTGAGTCTCCGCCCATTGAATGATTTTGGTCACTTCTTCCATCGCCAGGGAACTCCTTGTTCCCCCCTGATGGTTGATGTACGCAACAGTCGTCATGTTGTCTGATTGAAACCGTATGAACTTGGCCTTTGCAAGCTGAGGCCAAGCCTTGAGAGCATTGAATATCGCTCTCAGTTCCAGAATATTTATCGGGAGAAGAGATTCTTCCCGAGACCAAAGACCCTGAGCTTTCAGGGGTCCCCAGACCGCGCCCCAGCCCACCAGACTGGCGTCGGTCGTGACAATGACCCACTCTGGTCTGCGGAAGCTCATCCCCTGTGACAGGTTGTCCAGGGACAGCCACCAACGGAGTGAATCTCTGGTCCTCTGATCTACTTGTATCGTCGGAGACAAGTCTGTATAGTCCCCATTCCACTGACTGAGCATGCACAGTTGTAATGGTCTTAGATGAATTCGCGCAAAAGGAACTATGTCCATTGCCGCTACCATCAAACCTATTACTTCCATGCACTGCGCTATGGAAGGAAGAGGAACAGAATGAAGTATTTGACAAGAGTTTAGAAGTTTTGATTTTCTGGCCTCTGTCAGAAAAATCCTCATTTCTAAGGAGTCTATTATTGTTCCCAAGAAGGGAACCCTTGTTGACGGAGATAGAGAACTTTTTTCTACGTTCACTTTCCACCCGTGAGATCTGAGAAAGGCCAGGACAATGTCCGTGTGAGCCTTTGCTTGTGGAAGGGACGACGCTTGAATCAGTATGTCGTCCAAGTAAGGTACTACTGCAATGCCCCTTGGTCTTAGCACCGCTAGAAGGGACCCTAGTACCTTTGTGAAAATTCTTGGAGCAGTGGCTAATCCGAACGGAAGTGCCACAAACTGGTAATGCTTGTCCAGAAATGCGAACCTTAGGAACCGATGATGTTCCTTGTGGATAGGAATATGTAGATACGCATCCTTTAAATCCACCGTGGTCATGAATTGACCTTCCTGGATGGAAGGAAGAATTGTTCGAATGGTTTCCATTTTGAACGATGGAACCTTGAGAAACTTGTTTAGGATCTTGAGATCTAAGATTGGTCTGAATGTTCCCTCTTTTTTGGGAACTACGAACAGATTGGAGTAGAACCCCATCCCTTGTTCTCCTAATGGAACAGGATGAATCACTCCCATTTTTAACAGGTCTTCTACACAATGTAAGAATGCCTTTTTTTTTATGTGGTCTGAAGACAATTGAGACCTGTGGAACCTCCCCCTTGGGGGAAGCCCCTTGAATTCCAGAAGATAACCTTGGGAGACTATTTCTAGCGCCCAAGGATCCAGAACATCTCTTGCCCAAGCCTGAGCGAAGAGAGAGAGTCTGCCCCCCACCAGATCCGGTCCCGGATCGGGGGCCAACATCTCATGCTGTCTTGGTAGCAGTGGCAGGTTTCTTGGCCTGCTTACCTTTGTTCCAGCCTTGCATTGGCCTCCAGGCTGGCTTGGCTTGAGAAGTATTACCCTCTTGCTTAGAGGACGTAGCACTTGGGGCTGGTCCGTTTCTGCGAAAGGGACGAAAATTAGGTTTATTTTTGGCCTTGAAAGACCTATCCTGAGGAAGGGCGTGGCCCTTGCCCCCAGTGATATCAGAAATAATCTCTTTCAAGTCAGGGCCAAACAGCGTTTACCCCTTGAAAGGAATGTTAAGCAATTTGTTCTTGGAAGACGCATCCGCTGACCAAGATTTTAGCCAAAGCGCTCTGCGCGCCACAATAGCAAACCCAGAATTTTTCGCCGCTAATCTAGCCAATTGCAAAGTGGCGTCTAGGGTGAAAGAGTTAGCCAATTTGAGAGCATGAATTCTGTCCAAAATCTCCTCATAAGAAGAATCTTTATTGAGCGCCTTTTCTAGTTCATCGAACCAGAAACACGCTGCTGTAGTGACAGGAACAATGCATGAAATTGGTTGTAGAAGGTAACCTTGCTGAACAAACATCTTTTTAAGCAAACCCTCTAATTTTTTATCCATAGGATCTTTGAAAGCACAACTATCTTCTATGGGTATAGTGGTGCGTTTGTTTAGAGTAGAAACCGCCCCCTCGACCTTGGGGACTGTCTGCCATAAGTCCTTTCTGGGGTCGACCATAGGAAACAATTTCTTAAATATAGGGGGAGGGACGAAAGGTATGCCGGGCCTTTCCCATTCTTTATTTACAATGTCCGCCACCCGCTTGGGTATAGGAAAAGCTTCGGGGGGCCCCGGGACCTCTAGGAACTTGTCCATTTTACATAATTTCTCTGGAATGACCAAATTCTCACAATCATCCAGAGTAGATAACACCTCCTTAAGCAGGGCGCGGAGATGTTCCAATTTAAATTTAAATGTAATCACATCAGGTTCAGCTTGTTGAGAAATTTTTCCCTGAATCTGAAATTTCTCCCTCAGACAAAACCTCCCTGGCCCCCTCAGACTGGTGTAGGGGCACTTCAGAACCAATATCATCAGCGTCCTCATGCTCTTCAGTATTTTCTAAAACAGAGCAGTCGCGCTTTCGCTGATAAGTGGGCATTTTGGCTAAAATGTTTTTGATAGAATTATCCATTACAGCCGTTAATTGTTGCATAGTAAGGAGTATTGGCGCACTAGATGTACTAGGGGCCTCCTGTGTGGGCAAGACTGGTGTAGACGAAGGAGGGGATGATGCAGTACCATGCTTACTCCCCTCACTTGAGGAATCATCTTGGGCATCATTTTCTCTAAATTTTGTGTCACATAAATCACATCTATTTAAATGAGAAGGAACCTTGGCTTCCCCACATACAGAACACAGTCTATCTGGTAGTTCAGACATGTTAAACAGGCATAAACTTGATAACAAAGAACAAAAAACGTTTTAAAATAAAACCGTTACTGTCACTTTAAATTTTAAACTGAACACACTTTATTACTGCAAATGTGAAAAAGTATGAAGGAATTGTTCAAAATTCACCAAAATTTCACCACAGTGTCTTAAAGCCTTAAAAGTATTGCACACCAAATTTGAAAGCTTTAACCCTTAAAATAACGGAACCGGAGCCGTTTTTATATTTAACCCCTTTACAGTCCCTGGTATCTGCTTTGCTGAGACCCAACCAAGCCCAAAGGGGAATACGATACCAAATGACGCCTTCAGAAAGTCTTTTCTATGTATCAGAGCTCCTCACACATGCATCTGCATGTCATGCTTCCCAAAAACAAGTGCGCAATAGAGGCTCGAAAATGAGGCTCTGCCTATGATTAGGGAAAGCCCCTAGAGAATAAGGTGTCCAATACAGTGCCTGCCGGTTATTTTACATAATTCCCAAGAATAAAATAATTCCTCAAAGCTATGAAGTATAAAATATGCTTATATATCAATCGTTTTAGCCCAGAAAATGTCTACAGTCTTAAAAGCCCTTGTGAAGCCCTTTTTTTTTCTTTATGTAATAAAAATGGCTTACCGGATCCCATAGGGAAAATGACAGCTTCCAGCATTACATCGTCTTGTTAGAAATGTGTCATACCTCAAGCAGCAAAAGTCTGCTCACTGTTTCCCCCAACTGAAGTTAATTCCTCTCAACAGTCCTGTGTGGAAACAGCCATCGATTTTAGTAACGGTTGCTAAAATCATTTTCCTCTTACAAACAGAAATCTTCATCTCTTTTCTGTTTCAGAGTAAATAGTACATACCAGCACTATTTTAAAATAACAAACTCTTGATTGAATAATAAAAACTACAGTTAAACACCAAAAAACTCTAAGCCATCTCCGTGGAGATGTTGCCTGTACAACGGCAAAGAGAATGACTGGGGAAGGCGGAGCCTAGGAGGGATCATGTGACCAGCTTTGCTGGGCTCTTTGCCATTTCCTGTTGGGGAAGAGAATATCCCACAAGTAAGGATGACGCCGTGGACCGGACACACCTATGTTGGAGAAAAAGTTGATTACTAAAAATTAATATAGCAAGATAACAAATTGTATTTGTCATCCACTGCACTTTAAAGGAAATGTTCATTTTTTTTATATTCCAGGCTACAGAGGTTAATGATCTATAAAGATTGTTTATCAGAACGCATCTTTATCAGTAAGTTGTCTAGGTAACATAAATCATTATCACAAAATACACCACAGCTTCTGACTATATTATCGCAGCTGGTCTCCTGACTTCATGAGAGGACAGGTATTCCAATGAGCAACCACAATCCAGGCATAGCAGAATTCTTCACACTTGAGATAAAACACAAAATCAATGCAAGTTAAAACATAGAAGATCCCCCAGAGAGTCTGAAGGAAATCAATGCCTCTTCTCATGAATTTACTGACAGGTTTTTATGTGAAAAGCCAAACTGACCATACAATGCCACGGTGTCTGCTGGAGAAATTACGGAACATTTTGTTTAATAAACTCCTATTGCACACCAGGGTAACTGCCAAAGAGTAAATCTTATGGAATCTGACCACAATAGTGCTGCAACAAAACCGCTGATTGCAATCTCATGGAAAGTATTTTACAGGTGTTAATCCCACAAATACAGATGGAGATGCCTCCTTTACACGATGCTGTGGTTCATGATCATGACCTGCCGGGTCTAGGGATGATGGTTATAGTTGCTGCCTTGTTTGTCATCCAGGGGTTTAACAGAAGTCACACAACCACACAACCTAGGCCACCAATATCCCCACCACAGATGACTACTATGTGCTCAAATGATCAATCTAGGGTGGTCAGGGGAGTAGATATGCGCCCCTGTTCGTCCCCAGCTATTTTGTGCTCTTGTGCAACACCGCCCCCTGCCCGCACAAAGCCAAGGTAGGAGCTATCAATCTCCCTGGTTGCACAAGGCCAGGGAGATTGAAATTCTCCACCTTAGAGGTGGAGAAGAGGCTAGGAAGAAGAGGTCTGATGACTACTGTTTGATAATACTGACTGCAGGTTCTCTTGTGAGAACCTGCAGTCGGAGCTGGGCGAACAGCTTGATAAATTACTAGGCGTAGCTTCAAACCCAAAGCCTTATCCGATTAGTTGTGCATTGGGTGACCTTACAGAGACACGGGCCAATCAGATCATCCATTAACGCCTCTGGGAACCTAACCATGGGTCCCACCCCCCACAACGTGCTAATCCATGGTTAGGTTCTCAGAAGCAATTGCATTAATGCATGATCTGAATGGTCCGTGTCTCCTTGAGATCACTGGATGCACAACCAATCAGATAAGGCATAGGGTTTGTCGCTAGCTGTTTCTCATGAGAAGCCAGTCTCATTTGAGAATGTTCAATTTGAAAATTTTACTGAATTGAGATGAACGACTAGGACAAATACAATTTAGCAATGTAAACACCTGGCTGCTAAACATCCCTTACCATAATATCTACTAACCGTAATCTCAACAGCTATATGAGTAATCATGTAAGTTCATAAGTGTCACTGCCCAAGAGGTATAAAAATCTGCAATTGGCAATACTACGTATCCTAAACCCCAATCAAATTTAGAGTATTTATCAGAAAAAGCAAAAAATAAAGAATTTATTCTAACAAATAAAATTCAAATATCCTAATTTACAAAGCCCTAAACAATCTCGTACCTGATTATATTTTCACACTCATCTACAGATATTCTTCATACCGTCCTCTTCCATCCCCCTTTAAAGGGACAGTCTAGTCAGAATTAAACTTTCATGATTCAGATAGGGCATGGAATTTTAAACAACTTTCCAATTTACTTTTATCATCAAATTTGATTTGTTTTCTTGGTATTCTTAGTTGAAAGCTAACCTAGGTAGGCTCATATTCTAATTGCTAAGCCCTTGAAGGCCGCCTCTTATCTGAACGCATTTGACAGTTTTCATTGCTATGGTGTTAGTTCATGTGTTTCATATAGATATCATGGAGTTTTTTAAGAGTCAGCATATTTATTGCCTGAAATGCAAGCCTGTCAAAAGATTTGAGATAAGGAAGCAGTCTGCCGAAGCTTAGATACAAGGTGATCACAGAGGTAAGAAGTATATTAATATAACAGTGTTGGTTTTGCAAAATTGGGGAATGGGTAATAAAGGGATCATCTACCTTTTTAAACAATAAGAATTCTGGAGTAGACTGTCCCTTTAACCTCTATCCTGCTCCATTACCACCTTCTTCTTATAGCATCTCCAAGGCTTCTCCTGTGCGGCATCTACACTATAAACCTTTCTATCTCGCTCAATTCAAGTGCTCTTTAAAAACCCATTTGTTCAGAGATGCATAGCAACTCATTTGCTAAATATTCATCAGCATTCCCCATCTATATAAGCTTACACTGTTGGTACAAACCCTTTCACAAGCTCAGTCAAGCAACCACAACACACTCCTAATCTCTAGATTGAAAGCTATTGGGAGCAAGATTCTTATCCACTAGTATCAATTAAACCATCAGATGTAATTGTATTTTACTGTATACCTTAATGATCACGCATTTATCACTGTAGAATACAGTGGAGCCTTACAAATTATATTAATAATTTAAAAAGAAATCTAACAATCTGCAAACAAAATGCTTAAAGAGATACTAAACCCAATTGTTTTATTCTTTCATGACTCAGATAGAGCATGCAATTTTAAGCAACTTTCTGTTTTACTCTTATTATCAATTTTTCTTCGTTCTCAAGCTACCTTTATTTTAAAAGTTGGAATGTAAAGCTTAGGAGCAGGCCCATTTTTAGTTCAGAACATGGGTTACGCTTGCTTATTGGTGGCTATATGTAGCCACCAATAAGCAAGCGCTATCCAGGGTGCTGAACTTAAAATGGACCGTTACTAAGCTTTACATACCTGCTTTTTAAATAAAGATAGCAAAAGAACAAAGAAAATTGATAATAGGAGTATATTAGAAAGTTGCTTAAACTTGCATGCTCTATCTGAATAATTAAAGGGGCATGAAACCCAACTTTTTTCTTTCATGATTTAGAAAGAGCATGCAATTTTGAACAACTTTCTAATTTACTTCTATTATCTAATTTGCTTAATTCTCTTGATATACTTTGCTGAAAAGCATATCTAGATAGACTCAGTAGCTGCTGATTGGTTGATGTACATATATGCCTCATGTGATTGGCTAACCCTTGTGCATTGCTATTTCTCCAACAAAGGATATCTAAAGAATGAAGCAAATTAGATAATAGAAGTAAATTGGAATGTTGTTTAAAATTGTATTCGCTACTTGAATCATGAAACAAAATGTTTGGGTTTAGTGTCCCTTTAAAGAAAGAAATTGCGTTTAGTATCCCTTTAAGTCCAAATCCCCTCACTCAGTGACGTATGAGGAATTTTTTGAAGGTGTTGCAATGTTACTACCAGATATGAACCTTTGGGAGACTGGAAATATGATTATGAATGACCTACCATGGATTGTAAACCATCTGCCAGTATTTCAGATGCCGTAAACATAAGGTCAGTCATCTGAATCTAAGCTCTGATTGGCAGAGCAGGAGGGCAACTTGGCAGCATTGAAAGTGCAAATCTGTAACACGGTGAAAATGCAGCTGTGACTGTGCCATAGGACTCTTCCCAGCTCCTGAAGAAGGGAAGGAGAATTCCAGGGAACTTGAGCTGCAGACTGGGAATGAGGTGAATCAATTAATGCCTCGCCAATTATTTCTCAGCTTAGACAGATGCAAGAAAGGGACAGTCTGTCACAACCTTAAAGGGCCACTAAAGTCAAAATTAAAGTTTCATGATTCAGACAGAGGGGCCGATTTACTAAAGTGCGGACGGACATGATACAATGTATCGTATCATGTCCGTCGCACATCGATAAATGCCGACAGCATACGCTGTCGGCATTTATCATTGCACAAGCAGTTCTGGTGAACTGCTTGTGCAATGCTGCCCCCTGCAGATTGAACACTAGCAGGGGGTTTCAATCAGCCCGATCATAAAGGATCGGGCGGATTGAAGATCACAGTTATGGAGCAGCGGTCTTTAGATTCAAGGCTTGATAATTCAGCCACAGAGCACGCAATTAAAAAAAAAAAAATACTAATATACTTCCATTATTAAAACATGCACATTCTTTTTTTATATGCACACTTTCTGAGGTTCCAGCTCATATTGAGCATTTGCACGAGTTTACAGTATACAGTATTTACAAATATGTATTTTGTGATTGGCTGATGGCTGTCACATGAAACAGGGGGAGGGAAAATTGGATTAACTTTGAAATTTGCCAGAAAATATCCTGCTGCTCATTTCAAATTCAAAGTAACTACTTTTACTGTGCATTTTCAAGTATTTAAAGGGACAGGGAACCCCAAACATTTTTTTTCATAATTTGGATAGACCATACAATTTTAAACAACTTTCCAATTAACTTCCATTATCACATTTGCTTTCATTCTCTTGTTATCCTTTGCTGAAGGAACATCATTGCACTACTGGCAGCAAGATGAACGCATCTAGTCAGCCAATCACAAAAAGACAAATGTGAGCAGGCACCAATTAGCAGCAGCTCCCACTAATGTAGGATATGTGCATATTATTTTTCAACAAGGGATACCAAGAAAACAAAGCACATTTGAAAATAGAAGTGAATTTAATAAGAATGAAATGCTCTATCGGAATCATGCAAGTTTAATTTTGACTTTCCTATCCCTTTAATTCTAGAGTTTTTAGTGGTTCTTTAACCCCATAATGACCACAGCATACCCTGTATGTCGCTGGTCATTAAGTTTTTTTTGGCTATAACTGAGCTCTTATACCCTCCCTCCAACTGGTCATGGGAAATGGCGCGATCTCGCCTCTGGCAGCAAGAATGCAATATTAAAAATGCAAGCCCCATAGAAAGACCAGCGACATACAGGGTACGGTGGTGGTCCTTAAGGAGTTAAGAACATGTTGAATATTAAAAGTCGTTTCTACAAAAGTTATGGGGGAATTGAAGTGTATTAAATGTAAAGCATTGATTCAACGTTCCTAAGAGAACTGCAGAACAGATGAGCCTTTTAAAAAATATGCATTTAATTTTATTCACACATGTTTTGTCCATTATTTTGTATTATTATTTCACTTAAAAAAAAAAAAAACTTGAGATTTTTATATAAAATGTTTAGCTATGTACAATGAAACAACTTTGCAGTATATTTGCATTATTTACTTTGCTTCCTTTTTGTGTAATTTAGCTCTGAAAATGTATTGTTTTTTTAGTTCTCAGAACCTGAAATGCAACCCCTGATACATATATGTCCCTAATTGGCTTTATAAGATAACAACTGCAAAACAATTCACTTTATACAAACTTTATGACTGTGGTTAGTCTTGTTGTCTGCAGACTAAAGCTCAGATTGGCTACTCCAAATAAGGAAAATGGTGGGAGGAGTTTGCAATTGAAAAATAACTGCAGTAAAAATTATGTTAATTTGTTTGAAAAATGTTGAGACTTGGCTGATATATTCTTCAATAGCAACAACACAGAAATATATTGTAATTAAATGGTGTTCACTGTCCCTTTAACTGTTTTAAAGGGACATTCCAGCAAAAATTGGAACCCACATGGATACATTTCAGTTTGGTAAGGTGCATTATTGCAATGTTTGAAAAGTGTATTTAAGTATTCACCGTGCACCAGCATTTTAAACACAGCACTTTCTCAGAGAGCCTAACGTGCTTGTACCATCTGGTAATGGCTCAATTTGGTAATTGCTGACATGATACGAGTCCCACTGGCTCTCGGAGCAGCTGCTGTATTTAAAATGCTGGTGCACTGAGAATATCTAGCTATGCTTCACATGCACGTGCAAAGAAAAATGTTTACACTAAATGAGTGATAACTTTTAATAGAAACATTGTTGCCAATACATGTATAGCACAATTAGGTTTCAATTCAGAATTGACCTAAATCCTGCTCATTAGAACCACAGTGCTGATACACCTGCTATAAATCTGTCAGTCTGCATCTACCAGCACATTGGTGTGCTTGGTGAATATGTGAGTACCCATTTGACATTAGCAAAATATAAGGTTATACTCTGATCTGCACATGTAGTGCTGTCTATCTATGCATTATATCCATTGCAGCACACTGAAAATCCCAGCTGTGGGTGAGCTGTTACAACCGATAATTCTACAGCCTGCACCTACTAGCACATTGGTGTGCTCTATTAATACATGAGTACCCATTTGGCCTATATTATATCCAGTTCATATTTGTGTTTGATGATCCTGCACAGGAGGCGCCCCTCTGATCTTCTTTATATTCTACAGCTTTAACCCGAATCAATCGGTGAGGAGGAGGCAGCCAACATACGAAAATTTATTTTAAGGAGGATTCTCCTATATCCAAGAAGTATATTTTGTTCACTTGGGACATTTCTTTGTAAAATCTGTATGTATACTTAATATGGTTATTTGTATATTATACATTGTATCAGACATTCTGTATACTGCCAACTACTAAAGTGAAGGTAAACTTTGATGAATGAAAGCCCGTTTGTAAAAATACTATTAAAAACAGGGGCACTTTCATTCATCAAAGTTTACAAAGCAGCCGTTTTGATTAAAAACGTACCTTTATTTCTTTTCACAGCCAGAGCAGCTTCCCCCTCCTGGAAATCCTCTCTTCACACGTCAGCAATGACTAATCCGGCTTCCTCCAATCACAGCATGGCCTTAGGCAATGACTACCCTGGGGGGCAAGCCATTATTGGAGGAAGCCGGATTAGTCATTGCTGACGTGTGAAGAGAGGATTTCCATGAGGGGGAAGCTGCTCTGGCTGTGAAAAGAATAAAAGGTAAGTTTTTAATCAAAACGGCTGCTTTGTAAACTTTGATGAATGAAAGTGCCCCTGTTTTTAATAGTATTTTAAAAAAAATGGGCTTTCATTCACCAAAGTTTACAGTCACTTTAAGCAGTTTTACTCTTTTAAAAGCACCCCTTTATATTGTATTATATTCAATTCAAAGATGTAATTCATCTATGTGAATATAAATTTTGACCAGAATGTACCTATAAGTTTGGTATTCTACATATGTTAGAACTATTTTGATAAAAAAATATTTTTAGTTTTTTTAAGGTTTTGAAGATGTATCCTTCACAATGTAACTGGTCCAATGCTCTGAGTAGTAATCGTTTATACAGGGAGTGCAGAATTATTAGGCAAATGAGTATTTTGACCACATCATCCTCTTTATGCATGTTGTCTTACTCCAAGCTGTATAGGCTCAAAAGCCTACTACCAATTAAGCATATTAGGTGATGTGCATCTCTGTAATGAGAAGGGGTGTGGTCTAATGACATCAACACCCTATATCAGGTGTGCATAATTATTAGGCAACTTCCTTTCCTTTGGCAAAATGGGTCAAAAGAAGGACTTGGCAGGCTCAGAAAAGTCAAAAATAGTGAGATATCTTGCAGAGGGATGCAGCACTCTTAAAATTGCAAAGCTTCTGAAGCGTGATCATCGAACAATCAAGCGTTTCATTCAAAATAGTCAACAGGGTCGCAAGAAGCGTGTGGAAAAACCAAGGCGCAAAATAACTGCCCATGAACTGAGAAAAGTCAAGCGTGCAGCTGCCAAGATGCCACTTGCCACCAGTTTGGCCATATTTCAGAGCTGCAACATCACTGGAGTGCCCAAAAGCACAAGGTGTGCAATACTCAGAGACATGGCCAAGGTAAGAAAGGCTGAAAGACGACCACCACTGAACAAGACACACAAGCTGAAACGTCAAGACTGGGCCAAAAAATATCTCAAGACTGATTTTTCTAAGGTTTTATGGACTGATGAAATGAGAGTGAGTCTTGATGGGCCAGATGGATGGGCCCGTGCCTGGATTGGTAAAGGGCAGAGAGCTCCAGTCCGACTCAGACGCCAGCAAGGTGGAGGTGGAGTACTGGTTTGGGCTGGTATCATCAAAGATGAGCTTGTGGGGCCTTTTCGGGTTGAGGATGGAGTCAAGCTCAACTCCCAGTCCTACTGCCAGTTTCTGGAAGACACTTTCTTCAAGCAGTGGTACAGGAAGAAGTCTGCATCCTTCAAGAAAAACATGATTTTCATGCAGGACAATGCTCCATCACACGCGTCCAAGTACTCCACAGCGTGGCTGGCAAGAAAGGGTATAAAAGAAGAAAATCTAATGACATGGCCTCCTTGTTCACCTGATCTGAACCCCATTGAGAACCTGTGGTCCATCATCAAATGTGAGATTTACAAGGAGGGAAAACAGTACACCTCTCTCAACAGTGTCTGGGAGGCTGTGGTTGCTGCTGCACGCAATGTTGATGGTGAACAGATCAAAACACTGACAGAATCCATGGATGGCAGGCTTTTGAGTGTCCTTGCAAAAGAAAGGTGGCTATATTGGTCACTGATTTGTTTTTGTTTTGTTTTTGAATGTCAGAAATGTATATTTGTGAATGTTGAGATGTTATATTGGTTTCACTGGTAAAAATAAATAATTGAAATGGGTATATATTTGTTTTTTGTTAAGTTGCCTAATAATTATGCACAGTAATAGTCACCTGCACACACAGATATCGCCCTAAAATAGCTATAACTAAAAACAAACTAAAAACTACTTCCAAAACTATTCAGCTTTGATATTAATGAGTTTTTTGGGTTCATTGAGAACATGGTTGTTGTTCAATAATAAAATTAATCCTCAAAAATACAACTTGCCTAATAATTCTGCACTCCCTGTAGAGTGTATATCAGTATTTTTTTTATATATACTGCAGTGACAACAGCACAAATGTCCTGTAATAATTATGTGATGTCACAAAAAATCTAAGATAATTATATGAGATATAATGAGATATGTAAAGTAAATCATGAGATAAACAGTTTGTAGATCTACAGGGAGCAGTGAATGTTATGAGCAATCTGGCAATGCAATTAAGCTAATTCCTAAAGCAGTGATAGACAAACACTAGCAGTCAATGGACCGCACGTTCAACCTCTATGTCCTCAAAATGGCCACACTGTAAATTCAACCCCTTTAAAGGGACAGTCTACACCAGAATTTTTATTGTTTTAAAAGATAGATAATCCCTTTATTACCCATTCCCTGGGTTTTGCATAACTAACACAGTTATATTAATATGCTTTTAACCTCTGTGATTATCTTGTATCTAAGCCTCTGCAAACTGCCCCTTTTTTCAGTTCTTTTGACAGACTTGCAGTCTAGCCAATCAGTGCCTGCTCCCAGATAACACAGTGTTATCTATATGAAATACGTGAACTAACACCCTCTAGTGGTGAAAAACTGTTAAAATGCAATCTGAAAGAGGTGGGCTTCAAGGTCTAAGAAATTAGCATATGAACCTCCTAGGTTAAGCTTTCAACTAAGAATACCAAGAGAAGAAAGCAAAATTGGTGATAAAAGTAAATTGGAAAATTGTTTAAAATTACATGCTCTGTCTATCTGAATCATGAAAGTTTATTTTGGCCTAGACTGTCCCTTTAATGAGTGCATAGAAAATATGTTTAAAGGGATATATATATATATATATATACACACACAAACACATATAAATAAATATATATATATATATATATATATATATATATACACACACACACACACACAAACACACACACACAGGAACAAACAACTGGATCTATACTATTGTTAGCCTGTTCTATGGTGATTTACCACCTGGGTGCAGCTTCTTTTAGCCCAGTAATGCTTTTCACAGAGAACAACTTTCATGTAGTACAGTGCTTTCCAAACTGTGTGTCGGGACACACTAGTGTGTCGGCAGCAGTGTGTAGGTGTGTCCCTGCTTCAGCACAATTTTTTTTTTAAATTTGTTTTTGATTTCTGACTTTCTGCCTGCCTGCTACGCATATCAAATGGTTGACACGTGATTGATACCTAGGGGGACACAGATCATCTTAACCTATTGGCGCAGCTCAGTGGGAACTGAAACTATTCCCATTGGCGGCACATTGGCTCCTGACTGCACGTGTAGTCTCCTTAATTGGCTCGTGACTGCATGTGTAGTCAATGAGTGGGACAGCAGTGTGTATGCAGTGCGGGCAGTAGTCAATCGGATTCACCAAGCTCTGAGGGCGGCAGCTTAAACGCTGAGCTGAAGTCAGTGGGGTTTTTTTTTTTTGCAGCTAGCTCCCAGTAGTGCATTGCTGTTCCTGCTCTTGATATATGGATAGGAAGTGGAAGCTTAAAAATGCATAATGATTAAATGCGAGTTTCTTTATCTAATATTCCACCAAATATTCCGAAATTGTGTTCATCCCATCAACCTCATACATCCCATTAAAATAGTAAGTAGCTATTGGTGTTATTAAACTTTTTTTTTAATTCTTGAACATACTTACTGTTACTTTTAAGGACATTTCATTATTATATAATTTATGTATGTGTCCGTATCTCTTAAAACAAGTTAGTTTAACCTCCTTTTTTGCTAGTACAACTGAATTACTGTGTCGTGAAATTATGTAGGTCTGAAAAGTATGTCGCCAACATGAAAAGTTTGGAAAGCTCTGATGTAGTATATTAGTCTGATCCCACCTATTACGGTCAGTCCAGCGCTAAAATACCAGGCAATTCCTCTCTGAACAAGGAACACAACAACCCCAGACTATCGTTTCGGCCTTCATTGGGCCTTGTCAGTGAGGTGTAGCCATATTCCTCTAAGCATACTGAGCAAGGGGTCCACGTCTGGTTTCCCCTTTTTCCCATAGGGAGATTAAATACACACAGAGAGAAGCACACTCACAGGAACAAACAACTGGCTCAATACTATTGTTAGCCTGTTCTATGGCGATTTACCACCTGGGTGCAGCTTCTTTTAGCCCAGTAATGCTTTTCACAGAGAAAAACTTTCCTGTAGTATATCAGTCTGATCCCGCCTATTACGGTCAGTCCAGCGCCGAAATACCAGACAATTCCTCTCTGAACAAGGAACACAGCAACCTTAGACGATCGTTTCGGCCTTCATTGAGCCTCATCAGTCAGGTGTAGCCATATTCCTCTAAGCACACTGAGCAAGGAGTCCACGTCTCGTTATCCCTTTTTTCCCATAGGGAGACTAAATACACTCAGAGAGAAGCACACTCACAGGAACGAACAACTGGCTCAATACTATTGTTAGCCTGTTCTATGGCGATTTACCACCTGGGTGCAGCTTCTTTTAGCCCAGTAATGCTTTTCACAGAGAAAAACTTTCCTGTAGTATATCAGTCTGATCCCGCCTATTACGGTCAGTCCAGCGCCGAAATACCAGACAATTCCTCTCTGAACAAGGAACACAGCAACCCCAGATGATCGTTTCAGCCTTCATTGGGCCTCATCAGTGAGGTGTAGTCATATTCCTCTAAGCACACCGAGCATGGAGTCCACGTCTGGTTTCCCCTTTTTCCCATAGGGAGATTAAATATACACAGAGAGAAGCACACTCACAGAAATGAACAACTGGCTCAATACTATTGTTAGCCTGTTCTATGGCGATTTACCACCTGGGTGCAGCGTCTTTTAGCCCAGTAATGCTTTTCACAGAGAAGTAACACACATAGCACTGATTTGACCCCCATGGCTGCCAATAAAAAAAAAAAATCGCATACAGCAGCATTTTAACACCCCATGGCTGCCAGTGATTATTTTTACCCTCATTGGTTAACAGTGACACAGTGTTTGTAATCCATAAAGGTATAGGAGGATTTTTACATTTATCTGCCGCGCAGGGGAGTTAAAAACTGGATATTTAGGTGTCCAATATCTTTGTATAGATTTTACTAGACAGCCCTATGAAATACTGAGCAGTCCGTCAACCCTATTGGCTATTCATGTGGATTATACGATATTGCTATTTAACTCTGTGCAGATAGTCCCAAAAGTTAGGGGGGGGGAATCTATTTATGGATATATGAATTGGTTATACTGTTTTTAAAGGCTTGTGTAAATGTCAGACATTAAAGAAAAGAATAGAGTCTGAAAATGTCTGCCAAATATAAACATCACCTTTGTATTCTGAAAATATTGGCCAAATACAAATATCACCTTTTTATTCTGAAAATGTCCACTAAATATAAACATCACCTTTTTATTCTGAAAATGTCTGTCAAATATAAACGTCACCTTTTTATTCTGAAAATATCTGCCAAATATAAACGTCACCTTTTTATTCTGAAAATATCCGCCAAAATATAAACGTCACCTTTTTAGTATGAAAATATCCGCCAAATATAAACGTCACCTTTTTATTCTGAAAATATCCGCCAAATATAAACGTCACCTTTTTATTCTGAAAATATCCGCCAAAATATAAACGTCACCTTTTTAGTATGAAAATGTCCGCCAAATACAAACATCACCTTTTTTTAATAACAGCTGAGATGAAAATTTCCACCAATATAGAAGATTTTGTAATAACCCATTTTTACAACAAAAATAGACAGTTTGCTTGCATTGTAACCTACATAGAAATGAGGCCTGTTCGCTCTGGGGCACCAAGGCAAATTAAAATAGACACAGAAATAAATAGAACCAATTAAATGGGCTAATGAGGGGAAGCTGTAGGGAATAGTCCTTCTATCTTTGGGTTGATCAGTCTATTGTTTCTAGAATTATCTTAAAAACTGCTTGTGAGCAGCACACACATTCAATAAAGAAGCTTCTATATTCTTCTATTATTTTCTCTGTATAGAGGGCAGTAACAGCTGAAATTCTAGTATGTTTTGTAGGCCCTAGAGTGAAAAGGGGAATTTGTTTTAGAATTTTGATGAGTATTGTTAATTTATTTTTCTTAAAGTGAAGGTAAATCCTAGCATTTCAAAAAACGCTAGGAGTTACTGTCACTAAAAATAAAGTCCACCTTCATTTATCAGTGTAAAAAACAGATGAAAAGGTGCCTTTAGTTTGCCTACAGCATAATGTCAATAGGGCCGCACAGCTATTAGCTAAGAGGTGGAATTGTCACAGCATTGAAAACATTTGCAGTGCCATGGGCCCCAGAGTCGCTAGTCTTAGCATTGAAGCCGAGGCAAAATAAAGGCACCTTTTCATTGTTTTTTTTTAATTGATGAATGAAGGCGGCCTTTATTTTTAGTGATGTTAAATTCTAGCGTTTTTGAACCTCTAGGATTTACCATCACTTTAATACAGTTCTCCGCACGCCTTTGCTGCATACAGGCAGCGGATCTGTTTGTCTGTTGGCCCCGTAAGCATCATTACACACTCTGATGAGTGTGTACTGGCTGCCTGTTCTCTCGTGCCAGCATTTGAAATACTGCAGCTGCTCAAGGCACCAGTGGGGCTTGTATCATGCCAGCAATTAACAAATTGAGTCATTACCAGATGGCTCTTTAAGCAAGCGCTGTGTTTAAAATGCTGGTGCACGGTTCCTACTTAAATACACTTTTGAAGCAGCTGTAGCTTCACATGCACGTGCAGAGAAAAATGCTTACACTAAAACAGTGATAACTCCTACTAGAAGCAGTTTTGCCAATACATGTATATTGCAAATATGTTTCTATGCAAATATGTAATTTATCTACATGTATTTAAATTTTGACCGGAATGTCCCTTTAAGCTCCAAATTTCAAAAACTGTAAGACAACTGGGAGTTCTGCGACTCCTGTACTATCTATGTATCCAATTATATTTGAGTCTGTGTGAATATATTGTTCATTTGATATGTTAAGAACAAGGATCTACAACCAAAGACCAAAATCTGTACTTCCAGTAAAAAAAAAAAAAAAATCAGACAGACTCTCACTGGCTAATAAGAGAAACTCCCAAAGTTCTATTAGTGGACGTTAACATGCCCCACAAGCATAAGAACAAAACTTGCTAACTGATTTCAAACAGGAATACCAGTGTTGAGAGAATTTTTTTGATCTAAAATACATATGAAAGTGTCCCTTTTATAGGCAACAGAAAAAAATATTCACTTTCTCTTTAACGCGTCCCTAATTCTAAAGAGCCTTTCGGTTTGGCTCCTTTACCGATCGGTTCAGGTTTATTTTTGTTCCTATGGTCCCTTGTGCACTTTCATCACTTTCCCTCTTTGACACTATGGGAACTATAGTTTGGGCTTGAATTTCTGATGCAGTAACAAAGGACACGGTCATTCATCAGAGAATTAAATTCACAAACTAATACATTATACACATCAATGAAACGTTTATTTATTTATTTATTGCATAAAAAGTTAAAGTTAAACTTGTTCAAACAGATATTGTTACTAACAGGAAAAGCATGTTTGTGCACGACCAGGCTAAAAGTATATCAGATAAACAACATTCAAAAGTTTATTTAAAAGAGTCAATGGGTGTGTAACTGGACTGCAAAACAATGCAAACTTTCAGTTTATAGAGGGCCACACCACCACCAATCATTGCTCTAGCACCACAAACCTGAAAGGAGGGCAGTGGCAGATAAGCAGCATTTTGGGCACCTTCGTTGGCATCAAAAATCCATAAGACTTAAAAGGACATGAGACCCTTGAGAGCATGCAATGTTAAACAACTTTCTAATTTAGTTTTATTATTTAATGTGTTTTGTTCTTTTGGGATCCTTTGTTGAAAAGAATACCTAGGTAGGCTCAGGAGCTGCTTATTGGTGGCTGCACATATATGCCTCATGTTATTGGCTCAACCAGGTGCAGGCTGTTTCTTCAATAAAGTATACCAAATTAATTAAGCTACAGATAATAGAAATAAATTGGAAAGTTGTTTAAAATTGTATGCTCTGTCTGAATCATAAAATATTTTTTTTTTGGATTTTATGTTCCTTTTAAGACTTGTAATCACTTTATGCTTTTAACCTTTTGTATCCTTCTAAATACAAACACAGCATGATTCATATTGTATATACATTTTACCCCACATGCACAAATTGTGTTTTCCAATTAATTAACATAAAAACACCCTTTAAATATAATATCCCCAAAGGGATAAGAAACTCAATATTTTCCTTTCATGATTCAAATAGAGCATACAATTTTAAAGGGACAGCAACCCCAAACATTTTCTATTGTGATTAGGGTTGCCAGGTGTCCGGTATTAGACCGGACAGTCCGGTATTTTAATGTTCTGTCCATTAAAGTCTATAGAAGAAAACCGGACACTTCTTCTGCTTTTTTTTTTTCTAATCATCAATGGCCGTGGTTTTAGGTGGTGTGACGCGCTGCGGTGCCGGCTAGGGCAGGCAGGAGCGGTAGCCAGGCTGAGTGTATGTCCAAGCGTTACAATGTCATCAGTGGCCGTGAGTCAGGTGGTGTGCCGCAGTGCCGGTTGGGGTAGGCGTGGTATGTGACGTCACTGAGTGCAGCACGGGTGCTTTGCTTTGAAAACTTTCAACGGAGTGAGTCAGGCAGTCTGGCTGTCAGTGAGGGTTTTGATTTAACTTGCAGCCTGACAGACTTTAGGAGCAAGCCTGAGAAATTAACAGTTACTTACTTCACAGATCGTTAAGGTGTGATAGTGAGAGAGTGACATATTATATATGTGTGTGTATATATATATATATATATATATGTGTGTATGTATATATGTGTATATATATATATATATATATATATATATATATATACTTTCAAATAGGTAAAGCACTCACTGGACTGTAGACATCAGTGTTAAATCCAAACTTTATTGTGACGTTTCGGGACCAACAGCGTCCCTTCCTTTGTATAGGAATCAGGGTCAGAGGAAGGGACGCTGTTGGTCCCGAAACGTCACAATAAAGTTTGGATTTAACACTGATGTCTACAGTTCAGTGAGTGCTTTACCTATTTGAAAGTCTACATTCCTTGCTACAGCACCCTCGCAAGTTGGAGCTTGTTGGTGAGAGTGCATATACTACACAACCTGGTTATATATATATATATATATATATATATATATATCAGTGACGTGCAGTCACAGGAGGCAGGTGAGGCAGTGCCTCCCCTGGCCAATCCATGTAATAACAGCCTTTATTTAAAATAAAAAAATAAAAAAATTAGATTTTTTTTTTCATATTTTTTTTTTTTTATAAAATAAGGTGACCCCCCCACCCCTCCACCAAAATCAGGATTCTGTTTGTGTCAACACGTGTAAATTTTATTAATTATTATATAAATAAACTTATAAACCGTAATATACTTATTACATCAATACATTCATATTGCGCAAGACAAGGCCAGCCGGCTGTCCTTGTCTTGCGCAATATGAATGCATTGACTACTGTGGAAGTGTATGGGACGCTGAGAGACTGCCACCAAGAGGAGAAAAGGTGCTAATGCAGTGCTCTCCAATGCGCCCCATACGCTTCCACAGGAGGCTAGCCTCCGTCCTGGCCGCCTCTCAGTCTCACAGTAGTCTCAGCCCAGGCCCGGACTGAGCGTCGGGCATACCCGGCAAATGCCCGGTAGGCTGCGCAGTAATTTGGCCCCACTGTGACCATAGCCTTATAGAACAATTGTTTTTGAGAAATATTTTTTTTTTTATTATGTATTAAAATTTTATTTTTATTATGTGTACCGTACCAGTGACTTTGGATTTCAAAAAGCAAACCGGCAACGCAGGCGCCAGCCCATTTGTAAATCAATTATTCCCCACGCTGCGCACGCACATTCTCTGAGTCTTAGATCAGATCCGGCGATCACTGAGCGAGCAGCACCTGGGCTAGGCACGTCTAGTGACAACATCCGGCACGCGGCTACATTACACTGATGCCGCGCATTCACAGTCACGCAGAGGCTGTCAGACCCGTTATCAGGAGGAGTACTTGGAGGCAATGGAGGGAGCTCAGGGAGAGGAGAGATGCCAGCAGTGGCCGGTCTCAGCAGCCATGAGGACTCTCAGCAGGACAGCAGTGGACCGTGGGGGCCAGGTGAGCAGAGAGGGCCTTTTTTGTTTTCAGTCACTGGCCCAGATTTACTCCTTTGTGGTGCCGGCCAACTATGGGGTTGTGGATTAGATTTAGCTACATGTGCCACCATGTCATGTGCCTTTGCCGGCTGCCACACAACAACAATCTCCACTGCTTGGGTGCTGGTGGGGTCAGGGTGGGCGGGATTCAGGAAACCACCACTGGTCTGGCAGACATTTTGAGACAGACATGGTCCGGACCGGTGAGTGGTGACGACGCAGTTGCAGTGCTGCCATGTGTGTGTGTTTGTGTGTAGGGGGGGTAGTGTCGTGAAAATCCAACGGCACGGGCCAGACTGTGGGCTAATGCTGTTCTAATGCTTTTCTATCATGTTTCTATGAGAATGAAGCCATGGCTAAGACACAAAGATTTATTGGTAATACTAGTCCCTGTAACAATTCCTCAGGCTAAGCCTTAGACAGGAGATCTGGTTACTGCTCCCACAGGGTATTATTGCTGTATACACAAGAAAAGCACAGGGTGATCATATTCCTTAAACAAACCAAGGGGGTGTCTAGTTGCCATTGGCAAATGTGACGTCTAATATACAGATATAATACACAGTAGGATCTGCTCTTGTGTGTTACCTGTGGGCACTGGGCATTTTGTAAGAGTTATGTGACAACCTTGCATTACTATTAAATATGCATAGTATAGATAGAGCAGCAATTAATCACTGCAATTCATACTAAATAAATGTTGCTTTCTAAAATGTCGCATTGTTAGAGATAATTTGTGTTGTTTTGCAATCCATTGACATACCCCTTAATAATATTTATCAGTGTTTTCCCCAAGACCTTTTTAGTGGGTGCACCACCCGGATGATTTTACTGACCACCTGGCTTAAATTTTAGTAAATATAAAACCAAAATTAGCCTATATTAAAAATGTTCAAATGGTACTTTTTTAAGAGCAGCAGACTGGACAGGACTTTGCATGTGCCGTGTTACATGGTGTCAAGTAGGTGGGTGTATGTGTGCGTGCATGTGAGTGGGTGGGTGTATGTGTGGTGTGCGTGCATGTGAGTGGGTATATGTGTGGTGTGCGTGCATATGTGTGGTGTGTGTGCGTGCATGTGAGTGGGATCGTGTATGTGTAGTTTGTGTGCTTGTGAGTGGGTGGGTGTATGTGTGGTGTGTGTGCATGTGAGTGAGTGGGTGTATGTGTGGTGTGTGTGCATGTGGGTGGGTGTATGTGTGTTGTGTGTGCATGTGGGTGGGTGTATGTGTGTTGTGTGTGCATGTGAGTTGGTGTATGTGGGTTGTGTGCATGCATGTGAGTGGGTGTATGTGTGTTGTGTGCATGTGATGAGTGGGTGTATGTGTGTTGTGTGCATGTGATGAGTGGGTGTATGTGTGGAGTGCGTGCATATGAGTGGGTCTATGAGTGTGTGTATGTGACCTGTTAAATAAAAAATGAGGGGGGTTAGTGGGCTGCTTTGCCTTAAAATGCCTGGGCCTATTTTTGATCCCAGTCCGGCCCTGTCTCAGCCAATCAGATTCAGAATTCAGAACTCGTCTGAATCTGACTGGGGCTGGCTGTCTCTGAGTGCCGGGCGGGAATGAAATAGATCCTTCCGCGTGTCACGTGCGGTCACGTGTCAGAGCAGCTCAACGCAGACTAGAGTCAGACGTGGTGGGTGTCAGTCGATTGATGGAAGTGCTTATGCTATTGCTTAGTGCTGTGTTACTTACTTGAGTCTGCACTCTGCTCTCTCTTACTAGTATACTAGTACTGAACGACCGTTAACAGTCAGCAACCGGAGCGTAGAAGACTACTTGTTATCTATATTTGGCCGCGGCGCATCTTTTTAGGTAGGTGTCCGTGGCGGTGGCGGGCCTCAGCCTGACGGCAGTGTGAGACAGACTGTAGTAGCTAACTAAGTTGACTTGACTGTTGTTGTGTTCATTCAATGTGATTGTGCAATGTGTTGATGACTTTAATGACTTAAAAAAACATAATTTATGCTTACCTGATAAATTTATTTCTCTTGTAGTGTATCCAGTCCACGGATCATCCATTACTTATGGGATATTAACTCCTCCCCAACAGGAAGTGCAAGAGGATTCACCCAGCAGAGCTGCTATATAGCTCCTCCCCTAACTGCCATTACCAGTCATTCGACCGAAAACATGCAGAGAAAGGAAAACCATAGGGTGCAGTGGTGACTGTAGTTTAATGGAAAAATTACCTGCCTTAAAGTGACAGGGCGGGCCGTGGACTGGATACACTACAAGAGAAATAAATTTATCAGGTAAGCATAAATTATGTTTTCTCTTGTTAAGTGTATCCAGTCCACGGATCATCCATTACTTATGGGATACCAATACCAAAGCTAAAGTACACGGATGACGGGAGGGACAGGCAGGCTCTTTATACGGAAGGAACCACTGCCTGAAGAACCTTTCTCCCAAAAACAGCCTCCGAAGAAGCAAAAGTGTCAAATTTGTAAAATTTGGAAAAAGTATGAAGAGAAGACCAAGTTGCAGCCTTGCAAATCTGTTCAACAGAAGCCTCATTCTTAAAGGCCCAAGTGGAAGCCACAGCTCTAGTAGAATGTGCTGTAATTCTTTCAGGAGGCTGCTGTCCAGCAGTCTCATAGGCTAACCGTATTATGCTACGAAGCCAAAAGGAGAGGGAGGTAGCCGAAGCTTTTTGACCTCTCCTCTGACCAGAATAAACGACAAACAGGGAAGACGTTTGTCGAAAATCCTTAGTTGCCTGTAGATAAAATTTCAGGGCACGGACTACATCTAGATTGTGTAGCAGACGTTCCTTTTTCGAAGAAGGATTAGGACACAAAGATGGAACCACAATCTCTTGATTGATATTCCTGTTAGTGACCACCTTAGGTAGGAACCCAGGTTTAGTACGCAGAACTACCTTGTCTGAATGAAAAATCAGATAAGGAGAATCACAATGTAAGGCAGATAACTCAGAGACTCTTCGAGCCGAGGAAATCGCCATTAAAAACAGAACTTTCCAAGATAACAACTTGATATCAATGGAATGAAGGGGTTCAAACGGAACCCCCTGTAAAACATTAAGAACTAAGTTCAAACTCCATGGTGGAGCAACAGTTTTAAACACAGGCTTGATCCTAGCTAAAGCCTGACAAAAAGCTTGAACGTCCGGAACTTCTGACAGACGTTTGTGTAAAAGAATGGACAGAGCTGAAATCTGTCCCTTTAAGGAACTAGCGGATAAACCCTTTTCTAAACCTTCTTGTAGAAAACACAATATCCTCGGAATCCTAACCTTACTCCATGAGTAACTCTTGGATTCGCACCAATATAAGTATTTGCGCCATATCTTATGGTAAATCTTTCTGGTAACAGGCTTCCTAGCCTGTATTAAGGTATCAATAACTGACTCAAATCAAGCGTTCAATTTCCAAGCAGTCAGCTTCAGAGAAATTAGATTTTGATGTTTGAAGGGACCCTGGATCAGAAGGTCCTGTTTCAGAGGTAGCGACCAAGGTGGACAGGATGACATGTCCACTAGATCTGCATACCAAGTCCTGCGTGGCCATGCAGGTGCTATTAGAATCACTGATGCTCTCTCCTGTTTGATTCTGGCAATCAATCGAGGAAGCATCGGGAAGGGTGGAAACACATAAGCCATCCCGAAGGTCCAAGGTGCTGTCAAAGCATCTATCAGAACTGCTCCCGGATCCCTGGATCTGGACCCGTAACGATGAAGCTTGGCGTTCTGTCGAGACGCCATGAGATCTATCTCTGGTTTGCCCCAACGTCGAAGTATTTGGGCAAAGACCTCCGGATGAAGTTCCCACTCCCCCGGATGAAAAGTCTGACGACTTAAGAAATCCGCCTCCCAGTTCTCCACTCCCGGGATGTGGATTGCTGACAGGTGGCAAGAGTGAGACTCTGCCCAGCGAATTATCTTTGATACTTCCATCATTGCTAGGGAGCTTCTTGTCCCTCCCTGATGGTTGATGTAAGCTACAGTCGTGATGTTGTCCGACTGAAACCTGATGAACCCCCGAGTTGTTAACTGGGGCCAAGCCAGAAGGGCATTGAGAACTGCTCTCAATTCCAGAATGTTTATTGGTAGGAGACTCTCCTCCTGATTCCATTGTCCCTGAGCCTTCAGAGAATTCCAGACAGCGCCCCAACCTAGTAGGCTGGCGTCTGTTGTTACAATTGTCCAGTCCGGCCTGCTGAATGGCATCACCCTGGACAGATGTGGCCGAGAAAGCCACCATAGAAGAGAATTTCTGGTCTCTTGATCCAGATTCAGAGTAGGGGACAAGTCTGAGTAATCCCCATTCCACTGACTTAGCATGCACAATTGCAGCGGTCTGAGATGTAGGCGTGCAAAGGGTACTATGTCCATTGCTGCTACCATTAAGCCGATCACCTCCATGCATTGAGCTACTGACGGGTGTTGAATGGAATGAAGGACACGGCATGCATTTTGAAGCTTTGTTAACCTGTCTTCTGTCAGGTAAATCTTCATTTCTACAGAATCTATAAGAGTCCCCAAGAAGGGAACTCTTGTGAGTGGAAAGAGAGAACTCTTCTTTTCGTTCACCTTCCATCCATGCGACCTTAGAAATGCCAGTACTAACTCTGTATGAGACTTGGCAGTTTGAAAGCTTGAAGCTTGTATCAGAATGTCGTCTAGGTACGGAGCTACCGCAATTCCTCGCGGTCTTAGTACCGCCAGAAGAGCACCCAGAACCTTTGTGAAGATTCTCGGAGCCGTAGCCAATCCGAATGGAAGAGCTACAAACTGGTAATGCCTGTCTAGAAAGGCAAACCTTAGATACCGGTAATGATCTTTGTGAATCGGTATGTGAAGGTAAGCATCCTTTAAATCCACTGTGGTCATGTACTGACCCTTTTGGATCATGGGTAAAATTGTCCGAATAGTTTCCATTTTGAACGATGGAACTCTTAGGAATTTGTTTAGGATCTTTAAATCCAAGATTGGCCTGAAAGTTCCCTCTTTTTTGGGAACCACAAACAGATTTGAGTAAAACCCTTGTCCTTGTTCCGACCGCGGAACCGGATGGATCACTCCCATTAATAAAAGATCTTGTACGCAGCGTAGAAACGCCTCTTTCTTTATTTGGTTTGTTGACAACCTTGACAGATGAAATCTCCCTCTTGGGGGAGAGAATTTGAAGTCTAGAAGGTATCCCTGAGATATGATCTCTAACGCCCAGGGATCCTGGACATCTCTTGCCCAAGCCTGGGCGAAGAGAGAAAGTCTGCCCCCCACTAGATCCGTTCCCGGATCGGGGGCCCTCGATTCATGCTGTCTTAGGGGCAGCAGCAGGTTTCCTGGCCTGCTTGCCCTTGTTCCAGGACTGGTTAGGTCTCCAGCCTTGTCTGTAGCGAGCAACAGCTCCTTCCTGTTTTGGTGCAGAGGAAGTTGATGCTGCTCCTGCTTTGAAATTATGAAAGGAACAAAAATTAGACTGTCTAGCCTTAGGTTTGGCTCTGTCTTGAGGCAGGGCATGGCCTTTACCTCCTGTAATGTCAGCGATAATTTCTTTCAACCCGGGCCCGAATAAGGTCTGCCCTTTGAAAGGTATATTAAGCAATTTAGATTTAGAAGTAACGTCAGCTGACCAGGATTTTAGCCACAGTGCTCTGCGTGCCTGAATGGCGAATCCGGAATTCTTAGCCGTAAGTTTAGTTAAATGTACTACGGCATCTGAAATAAATGAGTTAGCTAACTTAAGGGCTTTAAGCTTGTGTGTAATCTCATCTAATGGAGCTGATTCAAGTGTCTCTTCCAGAGACTCAAACCAAAATGCTGCTGCAGCCGTGACAGGCGCAATGCATGCAAGAGGTTGCAATATAAAACCTTGTTGAACAAACATTTTCTTAAGGTAACCCTCTAACTTTTTATCCATTGGATCTGAAAAGGCACAGCTATCCTCCACCGGGATAGTGGTACGCTTAGCTAAAGTAGAAACTGCTCCCTCCACCTTAGGGACCGTTTGCCATAAGTCCCGTGTGGTGGCGTCTATTGGAAACATCTTTCTAAATATCGGACGGGGTGAGAACGGCACACCGGGTCTATCCCACTCCTTAGTAACAATTTCAGTAAGTCTCTTAGGTATAGGAAAAACGTCAGTACTCGCCGGTACCGCAAAATATTTATCCAACCTACACATTTTCTCTGGTATTGCAACTGTGTTACAATCATTCAGAGTTGCTAACACCTCCCCTAGTAATACACGGAGGTTTTCCAGCTTAAATTTAAAATTTGAAATATCTGAATCCAGTTTGTTTGGATCAGAACCGTCACCCGCAGAATGAAGCTCTCCGTCCTCATGTTCTGCAAATTGTGACACAGTGTCTGACATGGCCCTAATATTATCAGCGCACTCTGTTCTCACCCCAGAGTGATCACGCTTACCTCTTAGTTCTGGTAATTTAGCCAAAACTTCAGTCATAACAGTAGCCATATCCTGTAATGTGATTTGTAATGGCCGCCCAGATGTACTCAGCGCTACAATATCACGCACCTCCCGAGCGGGAGATGCAGGTACTGACACGTGAGGCGAGTTAGTCGGCATAACTCTCCCCTCGTTGTTTGGTGAAATATGTTCAATTTGTACAGATTGACTTTTATTTAAAGTAGCATCAATACAGTTAGTACATAAATTTCTATTGGGCTCCACTTTGGCTTTAGCACATATAGCACAGATATCTTCCTCTGAATCAGACATGTTTAACACACTAGCAAATAAACTAGCAACTTGGAAATACTTTTCAAGTAATTTACTATAATATGAAAACGTACTGTGCCTATAAGAAGCACAGAAAAAGTTATGACAGTTGAAAATTAATAAACTGAAAAGTTATAGCATCAAATCTTTGTATAAAACACAATTTTAGCAAAGGATTGCTCCCATTAGCAAAGGATAACTAACCCTGATAGCAGAAAAAAAAAAAAATACAGAAATAAACGTTTTTTTATCACAGTCAACTACAATCTCACAGCTCTGCTGTGAGTGATTACCTCACTCAAAACAAGTTTTGAAGACCCCTGAGTTCTGAACCGGATCATGCAGGGAAGACAATAAACTTCTGACTGAATTTTTTGATGCGTAGCAAAAGCACCTCTCCCCCTCACACATAACAGTGAGAGAGATCAGTAAACTGTCATAAATTAAATAAAACGACTGCCAAGTGGAAAAAAATAGTGCCCAAAACATTTTTTCACCCAGTACCTCAGAAAATTAAACGATTTTACATGCCAGCAAAAAACGTTTAACATTAATAAATTGAGTGTTATTAAAAAGCCTGTTGCTAGTCCCTGCAAATTAGGCTAAAGTCTTATGCATACAGTATAATTCCAGTGAAGTGCCATTCCCCAGAATACTGAAGTGTAAAATATACATACATGACAGCCTGATACCAGTTGCTGCTACTGCATTTAAGGCTGAGTTTACATTATATCGGTATGGCAGAATTTTCTCATCAATTCCATTGTCAGAAAATAATAAGCTGCTACATACCTCTTTGCAGATTAATCTGCCCGCTGTCCCCTGATCTGAAGTTTACCTCTCCTCAGATGGCCGAGAAACAGCAATATGATCTTAACTACTCCGGCTAAAATCATAGAAAAACTCAGGTAGATTCTTCTTCAAATTCTACCAGAGAAGGAATAACACACTCCGGTGCTATTATAAAATAACAAACTTTTGATTGAAGGTATGAAACTAAGTATAATCACCACAGTCCTCTCACACATCCTATCTATTCGTTGGGTGCAAGAGAATGACTGGTAATGGCAGTTAGGGGAGGAGCTATATAGCAGCTCTGCTGGGTGAATCCTCTTGCACTTCCTGTTGGGGAGGAGTTAATATCCCATAAGTAATGGATGATCCGTGGACTGGATACACTTAACAAGAGAAAAACAGGCTACAGCTTTTATAGTGATCACTGAGCCTGCTGGGGCCCTGGGCCAATCTTTTATTTTAGGCGGCACTAAGTTGAAGTTAGATAACTAAACTTGAGTTGAACATGATATACATTTATTACAACGAACTTGCAGACTCGCTGCCAAAATAGTCGTCACTTCCCTTGACTATAGAGGCAGCGAGGCTGCAAGTTCGTTGTAATAAATGTATATCAAGTTCAACTCAAGTTTAGTTATCTAACTTCAACTTAGTGCCGCCTAAAATAAAAGAAAAGATTGGCCCAGGGCCCCAGCAGGCTCAGTCACACGACAAGGAAGTTGGTTTCTTATTCAAGCTGTTTCTTATTCATGGAAGTTGGTTTCTTATTCAATTTTTTTGTCAGACTGCTTTAAATTTACTTTAAAATAAAAAAATAGGTTTTATTAAAATAATAATATGATTCATATAATGTAGTTACACAGAGGTGGAATCTCTTTATATAACAATTAGATATACAAACTTGAAAAAAGGGCATACGTTGGGGGCACCACTACAAATATTACTATTTTGAATAAATAACAGATATTTTCAAAGGGTTAATAACCATTGGGCCACTGATTTCACTATGAATATATACAGGGTAGATCCCCCTCCATGTCATGCAATTGTTTTTAGCCTGGCCCAATGGTGTTTTGGGCACAGAAATTGATGCCAACTCTGGCATAGGTGACATAATTCTCAATTTTGAATAAGTAACAGATATTTTCAAAGGGTTAATAACCATTGGGCCACTGATTTCACTATGAATATCTACAGGGTAGATCCCCCTCCATGCCATGCTATTGTTTTTAGCCTGGCCCAATGGTTATTAACCCTTTGAAAATATCTGTTACTTATTCAAAAATGAGAATTATGTCACCTATGCCAGGGTTGGCATCAATTTCTGTGCCAAAACACCATTGTGCCAGGCTAAAAACAATTGCATGGCATGGCAGAGGATCTGCCCTGTATATATTCAAAGTGAAATCAGTGACCCAATGGTTATTAACCCTTAGAAAATATCTGTTACTTATTCAAAATTGAGAATTATGTCACCTATGCCAGGGTTGGCATCAATTTCTGTGCCCAAAACTCCATTGGGCCAGGCCAAAAATAACTGCATCGCATGGAGGGGGATTTACCCTGTATATATTCAAAGTGAAATCAGTGGCCCAATGGTTATTAACCCTTTGAAATGATCTGTTACTTATTCAAAAATGAGAATTATGTCACCTATGCCAGGGTTGGCATCAATTTCTGTGCCCAAAACACCATTGGGCCAGGCTAAAAACAATTGCATGTCATGGAGGGAGATCTAACCTGTATATATTTATATTGAAATCAGTGGCCCAATGGTTATTAACCCTTTGAAAATATCTGTTACTTATTCAAAAATGAGAATTGTGTTACCTATGCCAGTGTTGGCATCAATTTCTGTGCCCAAAACACAATTGGGTCAGGCTAAAAACAATTGCATGTCATGGAAGGGGATCTGCCCTGTATATATTCATAGTGAAATCAGTGGCCCAATGGTTATTAACCCTTTGAAAGTATCTGTTACTTATTAAAAAATGAGAATTATGTTATCTATGGCAGGGTTGCCATCAATTTCTGTGCCAAAAACACTATTGGGCAAGGCTAAAAAAAATTGCATGTCATGGAGGGAGATCTAACCTGTATATATTCATAGTGAAATCAGTGGCTGATTTTTTTCATTCTTTTGATATCCTTTGTTGAAAAGCATATCTAAATATGCTCAGAAGCTACTGAGCATATTTAGATATGAATTTCAACAAAGGATATCTGGTTTTCTTCATTCTTTTGATATCCTTTGTTGAAAAGCATATCTAAATATGCTCGGTGGCTACTGAGCATATTTAGATATGATTTTCAACAAAGGATATCTGGTTTCCTTCATTCTTTTTATAGCCTTTGTTGAAAAGCATATCTAAATATGCTCAGTAGCTACTGAGCATATTTAGATATGAATTTCAACAAAGGATATCTGGTTCATTCTTTTGATATCCTTTGTTGAAATTCATATCTAAATATGCTCAGTAGCTACTAAGCATATTTATATATGCTTTTCAACAAAGGATATCAAAAGAATGAAGAAAATCAGTTATCCTTTGTTGAAAATCATATCTAAATATGTTCATTAGCTACTGAGCATCTTTAGATATGCCTTTCAACAAAGGATATCAAAAGAAGGAAGGAAATCAGATATCCTTTGTTGAAATTCATATCTAAATATGCTCAGTAGCTTCTAAGCATATTTAGATATGCTTTTCAACAAAGGATATCAAAAGAATGAAGAAAATCAGATATCCTTTGTTGAAAATCATATCTAAATATGCTCAGTAGATACTGAATGGTGGTTGCATATAGATATTGGCTCGCCCATGTGCAATTGCTATTTCTTCAACAAAGGATATCTAAAGAATGAAGGCGTATCCGATTCCTAGACACTGCCTCACCAGCCTCTGAAGTCACCGCACATCACTGATATATATATATATATATATATATATATATATATATATATATATATATATATATATATATATATATATATATATATATACACACACACAGGTATATGTATATATGTATATGTATATATGTATATTCTTAAATACGTGTATATACACATTTCAGTTATTGATTTCACTTGTAGTAGTATATATATATGTGTGTGTGGAAAAAAATAAAAACAAATATATACATATACACACGTGTATACATTTGAACAGGGGGGGTTGAGGACTTAATACCAAGGGTACACACGTTATAATTGACAACATGTGGAAAATAAGGTCAAAATACCTACTGAATTCTGCTTAATTATGGATCTGAAGCAGTGATTATAGGGCTATCAATTTGCAACTTTAATGAGGCTGATGGAGCAACAGTCACATAAAAAAGAGAGAGGAATACAAATGGAGATAACATGCAGACCCAAATTGGCATGAGACTGACACTGCATATATACTATATATGTACTATATATTAGTGTATGTGCTTATAAAGATGAGGAAAAAGGAAAACACGCTGGGTCTTTAGAGTATATCCACCAATTTATTTGGGTACAGGTATTCAGCCAGGTAAACTCTTTATCTGACGCGTTTCGCGCATGCGTACATGCGCTTCATCAGAGATGTGCTTATAAATATATATGATACACCTGTATCTGTTTATCAGTATATATCGTTTTTACATATTTATATATGTATTATATATCAATATATATCTATATATACATCTAGAAAAAAAGCAAGCAAATTATTTTTATAAAACAAAATATATATAAATACACTCACTGTATATGTCTATATATTTTGTTTTATAAAAATCAAAAATAATTTGCGTGCTTTTTTCTACTGCAACCCCCCCATTATCTGCTGGCTGTCCAATATTTTTTGAAGGACAGCTGGCAACCCTAATTGTGTTTCAGATAGAACAGATTATTTTAATCAACTTTCCAATTTACTTCTATTATCAAATTTGCTTCATTCTCTTGTTATCCTTTGCTGAAGGAACATTGGCAGTTAGCTGAAAACATCTAGTAAGCCAATCATAAGAGACAAATGTGTGCAGGCACCAATCAGCAGCTAGCTCCCACTAGTGTAGGATATGTGCAAATACTTTGTTCAACAACGGATGCCAAGAGAACAAAGCACATTTGAAAATAGAAGTGAATTTAAAAGTGTCTTAAAATGACTGCTCTATCTGAATCATGCAAGTTTAACTTTACATTTCTATCCCTTTAAACAACTTTTAAATTTAGTCCCATCATTTAATTTTAGTTCTCTTTGTTTAAAGGGTAGTCGCAGGAGCAGGCAGCTAGTTGCTGATTGGTGGCTGCACCTATATACCTCTTGTCATTGGCTTAACAATTGTTTTCATTACTCACAGTAGATTATTTCCGCACATTTAAAGGATACCAAGAGAATGAAACAAAATTGATAATTAAAGTATATTGTAAAGTTGCATAAAAATGTATGCTCTGTCTGAATCATGAAATAAAACATTTGGATTTTAGATTAATAACTGCCCAGCACTGAGAACTACACTAGATATGTCTATCTTCTAGTCTGGTATAACATTTAATTGACAAATGACATGTAATGGTATTTTATAAAACCAATAGCGCTACCATACGGATTTTGTTATGGGACATAAAGTGAAAAAAAGAAAATCCTCTAGTGTGTTAGAGCTTTCTATTATTGCATTATTGTTTGCATATAGGTTTAATGGGACATGGCACACAAAATGTTTCATTCTCTTTGTATCCTTTGTTGAAGGATCAGCAATGCACTACTGGGAGCTAGCTGAACACATTTGGAGAGCCAATAACAAGAGGCCTATATGTGCAGCCACCAATAACCATCTAGCAACAAATAATACTAAAAGAACAAACTAAATCTGAAAAACAGAAGTGAATTGAAAAGTTTCTTAAAGTAATGAAAGTTTATTTTGACTTTCATGTCCCTTTAAGTTTTAGTTTATTGAGCTGTTTTGTTTTTTGTTTTAAATAACCGTAAGAGTGTATATAAATGTATAGCATTGTCTATTATACGGTAAAATGTCCTCAAAGACCAAAAAACGGCAGGCAGTTAGACATCATAAACCCAAGTATAATGAATACAAATAGCTTTTTTTACTATAGATAGATAGACAGACAGATATATAGATAAATTAGACAGACAGACAGCATTAACCTAAGTATCATGTATACAAATAGCTTTTTTTACTATAGATAGATAGATAGATAGATAGATAGATAGATAGATATAGATAGATAGACAGACAGATATATAGATAAATTGGATAGACAAACAGACATATAGATAAATTAGATAGACAGACAGCATAAACCTAAGTATCATGTATACAAATAGCTTTTTTACTATAGATAGATAGATAGATAGATAGATAGATAGATAGATAGATAGATAGATAGATAGATAGATAGATAGACAGACAGATATATAGATAAATTGGATAGACAAACAGACATATAGATAAATTAGATAGACAGACAGATATATAGATAAATTAGATAGACAGGCAGCTAGACAGACAGACAGCATAAACCTAAGTATCATGTATACAAACAGCTTTTTTTAACTATAGATAGACAGATAGATGGCATAAACCTAAGTATAATACAGAGAAACAGCTTTTTGACTTCAGAAAGATGATTGATAAACAGACAGACAGCATAAACCTAAGTATCATGCAGACAAATAGATTTTTGACTACAGATAGACAGATAGACATAAACCTATTATATAGAGAAACAGCTTTTTGACTTTAGATGATAGATAGATGATAGATAGATGATAGATAGATAGATAGATAGACAGATAGATAGACAGATAGATAGACAGACTGCATAAACCTAAGTATCATGCAGACAAATGACTTTTTGATTATATATAGATAGACAGACAGATAGCTAGATGGCATACACCTATCATAAAGAGAAACAGCTTTTTGACTTTAGATAGATAAACAGACAGACCGCATAAACTTAAGTTTCAGACAGCTTTTGGAGATAGCGTGGCCTTATAAAGTGGTCCCTCATTAATAAATTCACTCTGCATAACTTTTGTGTCTACACTGAGAATTAGGTTTAACAATTTGAGACAGTAGGTTAAATTGTAATTTCCTCCCCATATTTCATCTTAGTCTGAAGTGCTTCTTGAAAAAAAAATGTATTTCCATTAAAAAAAACCTCTTGGCTTTCTGAATGAATCACTAAGTTAAGTTACTGTACTTTATTCCTCTGTACAATGGATGAGGTCATATGACTGCAGAGCAACACTCATTTCTCCAATGTATCATTGCACTAGTATATCTGCAGAGCATTGCACATGCATATATTTAACCTCTCCTCTCCTGGACAGACTGAAGATTTGATGATAGTATTCAATTAATTACAGACAAACGCAGCTAAACCGTTATAAAAATGAAAATGATAGTAGCATTGCCTGCATATATCTTCATGTTGCAGAATAGCAAATAACATTTCTCCTTACATATTTTGGAAAAAATTATTTTGCAGTAATTTATATAAAAAAAGCGCATTTCTGCATACAGATTTTTTTTTATTTTTGCATCCTTTTAACCTGTTCACTGCCAGATTATGTTGTTTAGTAATGCTTAGCTTCATTAAACAGAGAGACAAGAGAATCTGAAAAGTTAAAATATCATACTGGGGTTATGCCATTGACAATATGTAATCAGAGACATAAAAATGTGTGAAAAATAATAAATATATGTAAATGCAGAGATTTGCATACTCAGCTCACTTAATTAAAGGTACAGTAAAGTTAAAAAAAAAAAAAAAAAAGGGATACTAAACCCAAATAATTATTTTCATGATTCAGATAGAGCAGGCAATTTTAAGCAACTTTCTAATTTACTCCGTTCTCTTGCTATCTTTATTTGAAAAAGCAGGAATCTAAGCTAAGGAACGGCCCATTTCTGGTTCAGCACCAGGTTGCACTTGCCAATTGGTGACTAAATGTAATGTAATCTAAATGTAAGCTTAGATTCCTGCTTTTTCAAATAAAGACAGAAAGAGAACAAAGAAACATTGATAATTGGAGTAAATTAGAAAGTTGCTTTAAATTGCATGCTCTATCAAAATCATTAAAAACAATTTTGGGTTTAGTATCCCTTTAAACTACCATGAGTCAAATAGAGTATGCAGTTTTAAACTGTTTTTCTAATTTACTTGTATTATCACATTTGCTTTGTTATCTTGGTATCCTTTGTTGAACAGGATATCTAGGAAGTCTAAGGAGCAGCAATGCACTGCTGGGAAATAACATGTGATTGGTATCTACGTATGTATCTTGTTATTGGCTCAGCAGGTGTGTTCAGCTTGCTCCCAGTAGTGCTTTGCTGCTGCTGAGCCTACTTTTCAACAAAGGATACCAAGAAAACAAAGTAAATTATATAATAACAGTCATTTGTAAAGTTGATTAAAATTGCATGTACTCTCTGAATAATAACTTTAATTTTGACTTCACTGTCCCTTTAAACTGTTAATGAAAAGTGACTTTACTATTCCTTTAAATTGCTAAAGAAAAGTGCTATTTCATAAGGTCCTCTGACAGCAGGAGGGTAGAAGAGAGAGAAAGGATTTCCTGCAAAATTTGGAATTTCCTCCAGATCAGAAAGCTTGATTCTAGCACTTAGGAGGTAGAGGAGCTAATGTGCTTCATTCTATAAAGCTTTATTTTAAACATTGTAACATTTGTCTAGCATATACAGGTAGCCCTCAGTTTACGCCGGGGTTAGGTTCCAGAAGGAATGGTTGTAAATCGAAACCATTGTAAATTGAAACCCTGTTTATAATGTAAGTCAATGGGAAGTGAGGGAGTTAGGTTCCAGGCCCCTCTCAATATTGGCATAAGTAACACCTAATACATTATTTTTAAAGCTTTGAAATGAAGACTTTAAATGCTAAACAGCATTATAAACCTAATAAAATAATCACACAACACAGAATATATAATTAAACTTAGTTAAATGAGCAAAAACATTTGCTAAACCGCATTATAAACCTAATAAAATAATCACACAACACAGACTTTACTTGCATTTTTCTGCAAACTGTTCTTTCTATGCATTCCAATCTGGACTGATTTATAGACAGGAAGATCTTGTTCCTTTGCAAACTGCTCGATAGCTCAGGTCTGGTTAAACTGATTAATTTCAGCTTGCTTGGCTTGCATATCTTTGCTGCAACACAAGCGGACAGCTCCACCTACTGGCTATTTTAATCAATGCACTGCTTCTCAATGCTTTTCAATAGCAGTCACATGACTGAAAAAAAAGGTTGTTATTCTGAAACGGTGCAAATTGAACCGTTGTAAACTGAGGGCCACCTGTATATGAAAGATTGTTAATTAAATATATGAAGGACTCATACTACAACAACGCATACCCTACTTACAGCTTATAGGAAGAGCTTACATGGGCTGACAGACACAAGCGCCAGAAGTTTTACATACAGTAAAAAAAACAAACTTTCATGATTCAGATAGAGCAGGGCATTTTAAACAACTTTCCAATTCACTTTTATTATCTAATTTGCTTTGTTTTCTTAGTATTGTGTGTTGAAAAGCATACCTAGGTAGGCTATACATTGCACAAACCTGCAGTTAGCAGGGAGCAGGCGGCGCACTTTAAAAAGTAAATACTGCAGCCAATATAAATCACATTACTCTGCTTTCTGCATATAGCATCTTACAATCCTCTATATTTTCATATGCATGTGTTTTTTCTATTGGGGTTATACGTATTTTGAGTGTTTTAACAAAAAGCTTGTCACCGTTTAGTTTGCGAGAAGAAACTGTGAGATCAGTAGTGCGAAAATCTTTACAGAATTAAGCTGGGATTAGAGAGACTCTTTCATATATGCCCATTGAACACCAATGTTTAGTCCATTTTACGGAGAGAAAAAAACAGTAATTACGCCTCGTATTTTGTACTTTTGTAAGTTCAAATTTCGGTGTGTTTTTTGGGCGTCCAGTGCACTTAAATTACGATTTATGATCTGCATATTTAATACGCTTTATTCATGTTTAATTTACATACAAATTTTACATTTTTGATAAAATACAATTTTGTACCTTAACATTACAGTTTTTACCTGCATATGTTTGTGTCAATGGTTCAGTTATTCGTTTTGTAATGTTTTTAAATTACAAATTCTATTTTGCACTTTTGTAATGTACGCATCTCCTCCCCACACAAAAATGCAGTATACGCCCCTTAGCGAGACACCCTGCTTTCAGGGTAAAAGGATGGCTTTTATAATTCTACCAGGGAAATAGAACGACTGGCGAGCATTCTTAAATAATCTCGCCTGCCTATAGACCTTTATATCATTGGGCCCAAGAACAACTGAAAATCAGCATTTTATTGCTTATCTCTCCTCCCGCCACTGGGACTGTAATGTCTTCTGCTAACTATATTTACATAGCTTGTCGTATAAAAAACTTTCAATATAGGTAGAGATACCACAGGCAAAATCAGATATTTCAAATGCTGATATATACAGGTAAAAGCGCTGTTTGTAAACAATTTAATACACTTTAGCAGGTTAAATTGAACAAATTAAAGAGGAGCAATAATTAGGGTAAATTGTCCATTTGAAGGGACACTTTGAGATGGTAATATAATATGAAAAATCATATGTATAAAAAAAGTTTGCAATATACTTTCATTATTTATTTTGTCATTGTTTCCTGTAATTCCATTCTGAAAATGTGAGCTTTTCAGATCCTGTTAGAAAGTGCAGAACAGAGCCATTGGCTGCACATTCTAGTGACCTATTTATACCTGTCCCTTATTGGCCACAGCAGAGAAGGCAACAACATGGCAGCTCACTTTTTTATAGACACTAAAACTTTACACTTATTTTGTCAATATTTAAACAGATAATTAAACTTTAAAAAATACATCTACATATTATTTTCAGACTAATCTTTTCTTTGAATGCATCGTTCTATCTAGAATTTATTTAGTGTTTGATGTCACTTTAATAGAAAATTGCCAAACCTGCAAATAAGGAGACATTAGGTAATTATGCCAGTAACAATCATAAACAGCAATGATTTTATAGCAATTTACCAAAAACCAATTTGAAATAAAAATAAAAAAAATCAGTGAAAGATCCCAACCCCTATGTAACAGTCAACTAATATCAATTTAAAAAGGTCAATAAGTAATCAACATACACAGTGCTATTTCTATAATTAGGGACTGATTAGGAATCGTGTTGCTTCCCAAAGATAAACTCCTTTTAAGTTTATTACTGAGATACACAGGAGGAGGAAGTCCCAGCTGCATGGCGCAGGTTCACATGGAACTGTCAGCAATGAGTGGGTACAGCAGGGGGCATGGGGATCTGGCAGAGATTTAAGCTCATGCAAAACTGAGAAGGTTTGAGTGTTACTAATTAATCACAGCACTGCTGGGGGCAGATGTGTGCTCTCTATGTGCTGGGATATCAAACACAAATACAGACCCATTATATATTAACCCATTACCCTCAATGCATTGCAGACTTCTACAGCAATCAAATAGTTAAAGGGACAGAAAACCCCACAATTTTCTTTAATGATTTGGATAGAACATACAATTTTACACACCTTTCCAATTAACTTCTATTATCAAATGTGCTTCATTCTCTTGTTATCATTTGGTGAAGGAACAACATTGTACTATTGGCAGCTAGCTGAACACATCTAGTTAGCCAATCACAAGCGTCAAATGTGTGCAGGCACCAATCAGCAGATAGCTCCCACTAGTGTAGGATATGTGCATATTCTTTTTCAACAAGGGATACTAAGAGAACAAAGCACATTTGAAAATAGAAGTAAATGTAAAAGTGTCTTAAAATTACATGCTGTATCTAAATCATGTAAGTTAAATTTTGACTTCACTGACCCTTTAACAAATTTAAAAGGACATTAAGCTCAAATGTAATTCCCCATAAAATAAACACTTTTATTATTTATTTTGCCTGCTTGTCCTGTAATTTAAATATGAAAATAGTATTTTTTTCCCACTGTCATAGAATGGCTGTAGTGCATTTAATAGAATTCAGGACCCTAACCTTAGTTTGTATTATACAATGATTGATATGTACAGAGCACATTTATACCTGTCTCTTATTGGCTGTAGCAAGGGAGCTAAGGTTAACAACTAAAAAGAAGACTTTTCAAGGGGTGTATCATTAGACTGCAAAGCAATTCAAATTTTACTATAAAATAACTTAGTTTTGTATGGGAATGTAGTGATTAATGTCCCTTTAATAAACTGTGAGTGGGGATACATTTTCAGAAAAGAGGAATTTTGCAGCACTGTACAAATAAATGATGATAACAATAATAGTAATTAATTTAAAGCTATAGGACACAGACCTCAGACGTAGTTTGCAAAATGACATAACTGAATGTGTAGAAATCAGCAGATGAGGGGACAACTGGAAAATAAGCTTCCTCTTAGCTCAAGAACTCAATACTCAACTGATACATCAAAATCAAAGAAATATAATGAGATTCTTTGCCACTGTCTGACAATGTTGTTTATAGCTAGCTGTAAGACAAACCTAGCTATTCCCTGCTCTTGTATATGTTTTCTCTCCCTCTCAAACTCCCTCTTTTTCATTCTCTTTTTATTCCTCTTTCTCGCTCTCACACTCCCTCTTTTTCATTCTCTTTGTATACCTCTTTCTCTCTCACACACACACTCTTTCTCCCTCTATCTTCCACTCTCGCACTCCCTCTATTTCACTCTCTTTCTCTCTCGCGCTCTCTTACACACACACTTGCTCTATCACACACTCCCTTTTTGTTCCTCTCTATCACACACACACTCACTCTGTTTTTGTTCCTCTTTCTCTCACACACTTGCTTTTTGCTCCTCTCTCTCTCACTTGCTCTCTCACACACTCTCATTCTCCCTCTCTCCCCCACTCTCACTTTCCCTCTTTTCACTCTCTTTTTGTCTCCCTCTTTCTCTCTCTCTCTCTCACACACACTTGCTCTATCCCTCACTCTCTTTTGTCTCTCTCTTCCTCTCTCTCTCCCTTACTCTCTTTTTATCTCTCTCCCTCTCACACACTTGCTGTCTCCCTCACTCTCTTTTTGTCTCTCTCCCTCTCTCTCACACTTGCTCTCTTCTTCACTCTCTTTTTGTCTATCTCCCCCTCTCCCTCACTCTCTTTTTGTCTCTCTCTTTCCCTCTCACACACTTGCTCTCTCCCTCACTCTCCTTTTGTCTCTCTCTCTCCCTCTTGCTCTCTCCCTCACCCTCTTTTTTGTCTCTCTCTCTCTCTTTCTATCTCACACTTGCTCTCTCCCTCACTCTCTTTTTGGCTCTCTCTCTCACACACTTGCTCTCTCCCTCACTCTTTTTGTCTCTCTCTCTCACACTTGCTCTCTCCCTCACTCTCTTTTTGTCTCTCTCTCTCTCTCCCTCACTCTCTTTTTGTCTCTATCCCTCCCTCTCTCACACTTGCTCTCTCCCTCACTCTCTTTTTGTCTCTCTCCCTCTCACACTTGCTCTCTCCCTCACTCTCTTTTTGTCTCTCTCTTTCTCTCTCACACTCTTGCTCTCTCCCTCACTCTCTTTTTGTCTCTCTCTCTCCCTCTTGCTCTCTCCCTCACTCTCTTTCTCTCTCTCTCTCTCTCTCTCTCTCTCTCACTTGCTCTCTCCCTCACTCTCTTTTTGTCTCCCTCTCTCTCTCACACTTGCTCTCTCCCTCACTCTCTTTTTGTCTCTCTCTCTCTCTCTCTCTCTCTCTCTCTCTCTCTCTCTCTCTCTCTCTCACACACACACACTTGCTCTCTCCCTCACTCTCTTTTTGTCTCTCTCTCCCACTTGCTCTCTCCCTCACTCTATTTGTGTCTCCCTCTCTCTCATACTTGCTCTCTCCCTCACTCTCTTTTTGTCTCTCTCCCTCTCTCTCACACACTTGCTCTCTCCCTCACTTTCTTTTTGTCTCTCTCTCCCTTTCTCTCTCTCACACTTGCTCTCTCCCTCACGCTCTCCCTCTCTGTTTCCTTTTTTTTCACCTCTGACTTTCTCTCTCTCACACAACTTTCTCTCTGTCTCTTTTCCTGTCCTTTTAAAGGGACACTGAACCCAATTTTTTTCTTTCACGATTCAGATGGAGCATGCAATTTTAAGCAACTTTCTAATTTACTCCTGTTATCATTTTTCTTCATTCTCTTGGTATCTTTATTTGAAAAAGAAAGAATGTAAGCTTACGAGCCGCCCATTTTTGGTTCAGCCCCTGGATAGCATTTGCTGATTGGTGGCTGCATTTAGACACCAATCAGGAAGCTCTACGCAGGTGCTGAACGAAAGATGGGCCGGCTAGTAAGCTTACATTCTTGCTTTTTCAAATAAAGATATCAAGAGAACGAAGAAAAAAAATGATAATAGGAGTAAAATAGAAAATTGCTTAAAATTGCATGCTCTATCTGAATAATGAAAGAAAAAATGTGGGTTCAGCATCCCTTTAAGTTCTGTTTGATTATACTATGCATCTCTTTCCGTATAATATTTCATTTACAATGCATATAAAATAAAAAAGGGACATGCAACATGCATCTCATTTCATGATTCAGATATTACATGCAATTTAAAACAACGTTTCAGTTTACTTCTTTTTATGTAATTTGCTTTGTTCTCTCAGTGTCAGTATCTGTAAATGACCGTACTCCGATCAGATACCTGGAGCTCAGGAACTAAAGTTACAGCCGAGATTGCTGGAGCTTCCTGCAGGTCAGTATCTATATATGTGGTACATTGGGCAAAGTAATGCATGACATATACATGAAGATCCAAATTAAAATTCTATGATTTACATAGAGCATTTCATTCTTCTATTATCAAAGTTGCTTTGTTCTCTTTGTATCCTTTGTTAAAAAGCATACATAGTTAGGCTCAGGAGCAGCAATGCATTATCGTGAGCTAGTTGATGACTGGTTTCTGCACATATATGTCCCCATGTCATTGGCTCACCAGATGTTGATCCTAAGCCTACCTAGGTATGATTTTCAACAAAGGATAATAAAATAACAAAAAAATATGATAAACTAAGTAAATTGGCAAGTTGTTTAAAATTGCAAGCTCTATTTGAATAATGAAATCTTATTGCAACATTACTGTCCCTTTAACTGCTGATATACACTATGCATATATAAAATATATTTGCTTCTTTAGCTTTAAATAGGTTCGAGGAAGGGAAGTTTATTTTAATAAAATAAACATAAGCAGATTTGTGCGATGTATTGAAAAGCTATTTAGCCCTTTCAGTGGCATATTAATGTCAACAATCCTGCAAGAGGCTGGTGTATTTACTAACAGACATAGCATTGATTACATACTCTAATCACTACAGCTTGTTATTTAATTGATAAGCTGTGCAGATGCACTGAAAATTGACACAGATTACAGCTGTAAATTATTTTATACTTGTAATCAGATAAAAGGCTTTGGAAAGATGAATAATTAATTAACAAGTAAATATAGCTACCTTGCACTATATGAAATGGAAAAAATGTATACAGCAACATAATGAGAAATAGAATGTGCTTTATATCTACAGCTATCCAGTAATGCAGTTTAACTCTTTACTTGTCGATACTAGATTCGCTGATTATTCCATAAACTATACTGTGAGACAATTGTATCCAATTCATCTGTCATCCTGTGGCACATATTCTCTCATTTAGATCTCAAACCTTAAAGGGACATTATACACTAGATTTTTCTTTGCATAAATGTTTTGTAGATGATCCATTTATATAGCCCATACAGGGTTTTTTTTTTTAAAATGTATAGTTTTGCTTATTTTTAAATAACATTGCTCTGATTTTCAGACTCCTAACCAAGTCCCAATGTTTTAGGAGAATACCGAGGTATACCTACTCCAGCTTGCTCCTGTTTGTGTAAAGGGTCTTTTCATATGTAAAGGAAAGGGGAGGGTCTGTTTTTCCCACTTGCAGTGGGTGATCCAGTTACCTTTTAAACAGAACTAAACTGGGAGCTTCTAAGTAAGTTTTTAAACAGTTTTACACTAGATTTTTATATCAGTATCTGTGCATCTTATTCTTTATAGTAGTGTCTATTACATGCAGTTATATGAAAATTGGTGTATACTGTCCCTTTAATGAAATATGTTTCACAGGACAGTAAAAAGCCGAACTGACCAATTGGGAAGATAAGATACAAAAATCTTTACTACTTGAAATATATAATATTTTATAAACAGGACAAATAGACACTTTTTACAAAATAATGTTTTACTGGGACACATTTACAGGTCAATCTAGGACACTGGTTCTCAAATATGTCCTCTGGCCTCCCCAACAGGCCTGAATGTGAGGATATCTAAACTAGAGCACAGGTGAAATAATCAGCTAATTAGTAAACATGGTAATTAACCTGCTCTCACCCAAGGTAATCCTGAAAATCTGGCCTGTTAGTGATCTGGGAAAACACATTAAACTCCAAAGCAACATAGAAACGTTTCTTGATTTCATTTTATATTAAATGTAAGTACACAGTATATTTTAATTTTATGTTGTTATCCTCCAGGTTTTGTTCAAAATTGTATTTGAAAGCTTCTTTATATTACCTTTTTGTTGACAAATATCAGCTGGATTAATAGTTGCTATATCCAATGCCTCATGAGTTGAGCGGACTTATCATATACTCTGGACTCTGATCAACTTTGATAATAACAACACACTATAGACGTTACCACATGAATGTATCTTCTTTATCATTTTAACTGTAATCCGATTTCATGTAATGTCAACACTTTACCTAATAAAGTTTATAAATTTTGAAATAAACCAAAAAAAAAGCTCCTCTGTCCTGCATTTTTCAGACTGGTCCCAGACTGGGCTGTACCTAGGATTGCCCCCTCGGCCATGTTTTCCTGGACACTTTTATGAGTTACACATGCTGCAGGGTATGCAGAGGGGAACATGCATTGTGTAGCTGGACAGCACAAAAATAGTGACCCTGTACAGCACTATTTATGTTCCTCCCTGCCCACCCTGTAGCATGTGTAACTCATAAGTGTCCAGGAAAACATGGCCGAGGTGGCAACCCTAGCTGTACCACCTACATTTACACAACCCTCTAGTAAAAATTCTACTGATATAGAAGTATTTACTGAACAAGTCATGGAGGCATATTTATGAAAGGCCTGCCGGACATGATCCGACGGTGCGGATCAGGTCCGACAGACATCGCTGAATGCGGAGAGCAATACGCTCTCCGTATTCAGCATCGCACCAGAAGCTCTTGTGAGCTGCTGGTGCAACGCCGCCCCCTGCAGACTCTCGGCCAATCGGCGGCCAGCAGGGGGGTGTTAATCAACCGTATCAGGTTGAATTGTGGAGATCTCTGTCCGCCTCATCAGAGCAGGCGGACAAGGTTATGGATCAGCGGTCTTTAGACCGCTGATTCATAACTGCTGTTTCTGGCGAGCCTACAGCCATTCGGAGCTTGATAAATGGACCTCCAAGTCTTTAAGAACAGATTTTTAGAAAAGAGGCATGAAGAGGATCATATTAATCAGACCATGGGAGACTTTCAGAATAAGGATAGAAACAAATTGTTAGAATATAAGAATAAAGAAAGGAAGAATCATTTTAGTAATGAGAAACAAATAAGAACAATTATTTTCAATTACAGTATACAAAGTGATGAAGTTTTGGGAATCATGAATAAGCATTGGGGATGGATGTTTTTTAACCCTTTGCTAATGACGGGTCTGAGCCATCACAGAGTTTCTTACTCTGGTGCTAATGACGGCTCAGAGCCGTCATGAGCACTCTCCCACCTTGAGGAAGATCTGGGGGCTCCTTACTGCTCCTACCCCGGGGCTTCACGTGATGTGCAGTGACCTCACGAGCAATTACGTGATGACGTCACCGCGCAACTTTATTTATACTTAACAATGTTAAGTATAGGAGGAGGGGGCATGCTGCTTAGAAGCCTGTATCTCAGGCATCTAAGCAGCTACAGACCCCCAAGACCCATTGTTGGAAAGGTAATCGCCTAACCTTTCCAACAATTTAAGTCTTGGGGGTCTGTAAAAAAAAATTAAAAAGTTAAAAAAATGTTTTCAAAAATGTCAAATAAAAAAAATATTAGCACCCAGGTGGGAAATGGCTTAGCAGCCAAAGGGTTAAAAAGATAGTTCTCTAAGGGGGATTTTACAAGATAAACCAAAAGTTGTTTTCAGAAAATCTGCAAATTTGAAAGACAAATGAACAAGGAGCTATATAAGAGATGTTACAGAAAAGACTTGGTTAAATAAAGATGCAAAAGGCTTTTATAAATGTGGTCAGTGTGGAGGATGTAAAAACTTCAGTCACCAAGAGAGAACAATTAGAGAATTTAGATCAACATCAAAAGCTAATAATAAGGTGTATAAAATAGAAGAGTTCATTTTGTGTCAAACCAAAAATGTAATCTATGAATTGGAGTATCCGTGTGGCCTACAATATAAAGGCTGCACCTCTAAAAAATGGCCACAAGATTACAAGAGCATGTTTATAATATTAAGAAAGGATTCAATTTATTGGAGTTGAGGAAATCATAACAAATATTTAGTTCAACTTGAAATGAAATGGATAAGTTGAATACTCTGATCCTAAGGGGACTAAATAAGGACTTTGAGTTATATCATTTTCTTTAAATATTCTTTACATGTATATATCCTTAATAGGATATAGATATAGGTATTCAATTTCCACTCTAAAATATAAGTTTGCATTTTTAGATATACATCACCTCTTTAATATAGAGGTAGTCTTGTTTTTTTAGAATGGATATGAATAATTTGAGTGGTCAATACCTACTGAGTATTATCCAAAGCCTAGGGGTATTCTTTCTACCTTTTGACCAGTAGGTCATGAGTTCAAGTTTAGGAATAGATAAGTACTGTAGTTATAAAAAAAAGTTTTCTGATTGGATACTCTAGCTTTGAATATATAAGTTTGGTTATATTTACTGAGTATATAAGGAGGCATATATGATACTGACATTTACTGAGCGCATAATATGTAACACCGATCTTATATTTGCAACAATAAGTCTGTTTTTAGTATTACTTTTTCTAGTCTATATTATTTACTTACTTTTAAGTATATAGAAAAACATATAATGAAAATAGTTACTTAATATTGAAAGATCCTCAAAAAAGATACATATAAGTGTCACAATTCTTTGTGATAATTATAATAAATTAATCTAAACATTTTAGCAGCATGATGGTGCAGTGGACTAATATCCCCGCTCTATGGATCATTTTACAATAGAAACTAGAGTTTAAATCCAAGTAAGTAATTTTTGTGATTTTTCGAAAATAACTTTTAAATACGATTTTTTAAATTGTTTTAATTTTTTTTTATATAAACGACTATTTGACTGGTCATAATAAGTAAGACATTTTTCAATTAGACTCATTCCGAATATAAGTTGGGTTGAAGATGGTGTATATATTGATCACTAATATTGTTCAACACAACTAATATATATTTGATAAACTTAAGATTGATGATTACAAGTGAAATTGTTTGGAAAATTATGTAAAGGTTTGTATTTTTATTAGGTTTTTTTTTAACCTTACCTTACGAATCAGATATTTGGGCATTAAAGTGTTAATGGTAAGAACCAATCATGACTACTATGGATCCCTATAAGGAATGAAAAACCAAGAAGAATCACTCCTTGAAAAAGCCCTTCTGGGAGAAACGAACGTCAGAGTTACCTGTTCTTTGGACACAGCACGGGAGGCAGGACTTTTAAAAGTTACGGAACTGATTTGATCCAAAATCAGCTGAGAATGCGGTATCCTTACAGAGTGTTTCTAGCTGTAGATCATACTTGTACTATTTACTTGTCCTTATTGATTCCTATGCGCTTTATGTTGTCCTATGAATGGTTTTAATGTTTTAATAAATGTCTAATCCTTGGATGCTGTGGTCTCCTGTTCCCTTATCTTGCCTGTAAAGGAGTGGGATGGACTTGGGCGTTTTTAACTGAGAGCTCAGTCATTAGTTCTCTAGTATGTGAGTACGGTCATTAATAACGGCTGCTTATTGAATCTCTATCACAGAGCTTCACTATTTTAAAATATTTTATTTTTGAGGCTATCTGCAAGAAAGTTTCAAGATCTGAAAAGAACGATGCATTCCGAGGACAATATCCTTATTCACTTTTTGTTACATTACAGGGACAGTGTTGTATATTGCTTTTTGTTCACTATGAGAAGAAATTCCTGGACTTGTTTGGGGAGCTGATACAACCTTACACAGGCTCCAGCTTTTGTCTGATGTTTTGATAAATTAACCAACTGATCAGGTTTATTTAGTGCACTGATTCATATAAGTCATATATACTTGCTAGAGATTCTCTTTTCTTTATAGTTAATATGGAATATTATGCTCCTTGCTCTCCATTTTTGTAATGAATCTGAGAGTCCAGGCTACAACCACAGGAGTATAGAGTGTGGATGCTTTTGATAAACATAAGATTCCTGTAATTATGAGTTGTAAAACATTGGGAGTTGACTTTCGTGTTGCTTAAAGTTGAAGACTTGTCATCTTTTACCTTATGAGCTACTTCTCTAGATAATTTCATGAGAGGTTTTGTTATCTCTGTTTCCTTAAAGACCACAGTTATTTTCCTTAAAGGGATATTAAACTCAAAAATTTTCTTTTGTGATACAGACAGAGGGGCCTATTTATTAATGTCGGAGCGGACATGATCTGATATTGCTGATCATGTCCGCCGCACACCGATAAATGCCGACAGCATACGCTGTTGGCATTTATCATTGCACCAGCAGTTATTGTGAACTGCTGGTGCAATGCCGCCCCCTGCAAATTCGCAGCCAATCTGCCGCCAGCAGGGGGTGTCAATCAACCCGATCGTATTGGATCGGGTTAATTTCCGGTGATTGTCTTAGTTCCCATGATATTCTGTGTTAAAGAGATATCTAGGTAGGTGGCTGGAGCCCTACGTGGCAGGAAATAGTGCTGCCCTCTAGTGCCTTTGCATATGGATAACATTCTTGCAGAACTGCTGACATATAGTGCTACAGACATGGGCAGGCTCATGAGCTTCTTTCCCTGCTTTTCAACAAACGATATCAAGAGAATAAAGACACATTGCTAACAGCTGTTTGAACTTGCATGCTCTATCTGAATCTAATATGAAAAGTAATATTTGGGGTTTCAATAAGTGTAATCGTTTCACCTGCCAAGTGTGCCACTTGTCATAAGTCATTTTCTTTTGTAATTCTTAATACTTTTGGCAGCACAGCAATATGTTAAAGAGGCATAAAACCCCCAAAAATGATTTCATTATTCAGATGGACTAAACAATTTAAACAACCTTCATTTTTCTTCTAGTATATAATTTGCTTTGTTCTCTTGGCATCCTAGGTAGGCTCAGGAGCAGCATTGCACTACTGGGAGCTAGCTGCATATTGGTGACTGCACATATATACCTCTTGTCATTGGCTTACCGATATGTTCAGCTAGCTCCCAGTAATGCATTGTTGCTCCTTCAATAAAGGATACCAAAAGAATGAAGCAAAATTGATCATAGAAGTACATTTGAAAGTTATTTAACATTGTATGCGCTAGCTGAATCACGAAAGAAAAATGTTGGGTTCCATGTACCTTTAACTAACAGATAGTATTTGTATTTGTGTTTCAATTCTCCCTCTACGTGTTATTTATAAATGTAAGGCCAAGAGTGGCCACCTTCTGTCTCATTAGAAGAAAATTCTAGAGGAACTTGTGTACTTTTGAGTGTAAATATCTATTTCCTGTTTACTACCTTTCCTATAAGGATAGTAATAGGAAGCAAATTACTGTTCAACCTCATAACAACGACTAAAGGCCGAATTATAGCTCTTTTATTACAATATGTTTCCTTGCATATACAACTGACTGAGAATCATTTGCTGTAAAGCTTATTTGTACTTAAAGTGATGGTAAATGTAAGTGGCTCCCTAATAATCTCAGCAATATTTTAAGCGCAGTTTAATTAATCAAATTTTATATAACACACTGTTTAACGTTCATTTTTACTGTATACTTATTTTCTAATCCCCACTCCGGCCGGCCGCTGTAAAAGACTAAAAACAAAAAACCTTTAAAACTCCCCACATCACATCTTTTTTTTTTATGTGAGTGCCATATGGCTAAACCGAGGATTGGTTAAAAAAAAAAAAAACGTCAAATTATGAAATAAAAGTGTCTTTTACAGCGGGTGGCCAGAGCAAGGGATTAGAAGATAAAGTATACAGCAAACATTAAATTTAAATGGTCTATTATATAAAAAAATATTAATTAAACTGCACTTAAAATAGCACTTAGATTTGACATCTTATTAGGGGACCACTTACATTTACCATCAATTTAACTCCATAGAACTGTTGTTATTTTTCCAACAGTGCATTTTATTATGTGTATAACTTTATTTTATGAGAGTGGGGGAATTGATTTACCATGTCTTTGGGGTCTTATGCGACAAGCTAATTGGTCTAATAAGTAATAGTTTGTGTACAGTGGGTGTGTTGTACATTCAAAAATGGAAATGAAAACACTGTGATGTAATTTTATTTCTTTGCATTGTGTTTGTAAACTTCAATTTAAAAAAGTATACAAAGAGAATGAAGCAAATTTTAAAATGAAAAGTAAACTGGATCTTTTTTTAATGTAACCTCTATCTAAACCATGAAAGTTTAATTTTGACTGTACTTCCCCTAAGAATAGTTACCCTTTATTCTGCTGCATATATACAGCACTGTACTGTCTGTTTAAGAATTAATAAGGATACAAAATAAATTCTGAATGAATTTTTAAAGCAATCAGATCACCTAGCAGTGGGGCGGACTCACTGCTCGTATCATCCAGCAGCAAGAATTCCCCTGTCTACCATCTCAATGTTAAAAGAACTATTAATATATTTTAGCAAATTGGAGATAGAGAATGATAAAGGTTTAGGTTTATGGATAAAGTTACAATTAGGGTTAACCCACTGAATACCGGAGATCCCTGCAATTCAGTGTGTTTCTGCTACATTTTTAAAAAGTTTTCCAATTTACTTATATTATCAAATTTGTTTTGTTCCCATGATATTCTGTGAAGAGATATCTAGGTAGGCATCTGGTGCACTACATTGCAGGAAATAGTGATGTAATCTAGTGCTCTTGTAAATGAATAACATTCTTGCAAAACTGCTGCCATATAGTGTTCCAGAAATGGGCTAGCTCCTAAGCATACATCCATGCTTTTCAGTAAATTCGGAAAAAATGCTTTATCTGAATCATGGAACAAAAAAAATGGGTTTCAAATCCCTTTAAAGGGACAGTCAACACCACATTTTTTGTTGTTTAAAAAGATATATAATCCCTTTATTACCCATTCCCCAGTTTTGCATAACCAGTACTATTATATTAATACACTTTTTACCTCTGTTATTACCTTGTATCTAAGCATCTTCTGACAGCCCCCTGATCACATGACTTTTTATTTATTATCTATTGACTTGCATTTTAGCCAATTAGTGCAGTGTCGGCCACAAGCCACTGGCATGATCACAATGTTATCTATATGGCTGACATGAACTAGCTCTCCCCTGTTGTGAAAAACAAATAAAAAAGCATGTGATAAGAGGCGGCCTTCAAGGGCTTATAAATTATCATATGAGCCTTCCTAGGTTTAGCTTTCAACTAAGAATGCCAAGAGAACAAAGCAAAATTGGTGATAAAAGTAAATTGGAAAGTTGTTTAAAATTACAAGCCCTACCTGCATCATAAAAGTTTTTTTTTTGGAGTTGACTGTCCCTTTAAGTTTAAACATTGTTTTCAGTGATCTTGGGAGAAGCCTCACATTGATTGCACAATGTAGATACATATAAATAAACTGTACCCTTTTCACCTTATGAGGTTATCCAATGTCCCCAGGCACTTGTAAACATACATAATTTATTATATGTATACTCATTGGTTCTTTAATTACATAAGAGATTTATTAGTGAGGCTGTTCTGCTGTATAAATGATTTATCTGCATAGTACCATTAACCTTAATACAATCATGTTTAGTAAGATATGACTCTCAAGCAAAATCACTATATTTTTTATCAAGACCATAAAGTTTATTTGGTATTTATTTTTTATTAAAGGGATATGAAACCCCAAAAAATGAGTTTGTGATTCAGACAATTTAAAACACTTTTCCAATTTACTTCTATTATCAAATTTGCTTCATTCCCATGGTATTCTTTGTTGAAGAGATACCTAGGTAGGCGTCTGGAGCACTACATTGCATGAAATAGTGCTGCCCTCTAGTGCTCTTGCAAATGGATAACATTCTTGTGAAACTGCTGCCATCTAGTGCTCTTGCAAATGGATAACATTCTTGCAAAACTGCTGCCATCTAGTGCTCTTGCAAATGGATAACATTCTTACAAAACTGCTGCCCTCTAGTGCTCTTGCAAATGGATAACATTCTTGCAAAACTGCTGCCATCTAGTGCTCTTGCAAATGGATAACATTCTTACAAAACTGCTGCCATCTAGTGCTCTTGCAAATGAATAACATTCTTGCAAAACTGCTGCCATCTAGTGCTCTTGCAAATGGATAACATTCTTACAAAACTGCTGCCATCTAGTGCTCTTGCAAATGGATAACATTCTTACAAAACTGCTGCCATCTAGTGCTCTTGCAAATGAATAACATTCTTGCAAAACTGCTGCCATCTAGTGCTCTTGCAAATGGATAACATTCTTACAAAACTGCTGCCATCTAGTGCTCTTGCAAATGGATAACATTCTTACAAAACTGCTGCCATCTAGTGCTCTTGCAAATGGATAACATTCTTACAAAACTGCTGCCATCTAGTGCTCTTGCAAATGGATAACATTCTTACAAAACTGCTGCCATCTAGTGCTCTTGTAAATGGATAACATTCTTACAAAACTGCTGCCATCTAGTGCTCTTGCAAATGGATAACATTCTTACAAAACTGCTGCCATCTAGTGCTCTTGCAAATGGATAAAATTCTTACAAAACTGCTGCCATCTAGTGCTCTTGCAAATGGATAACATTCTTACAAAACTGCTGCCATCTAGTGCTCTTGCAAATGGATAACATTGTTGCAAAACTGCTGCCATCTAGTGCTCTTGCAAATGGATAACATTCTTACAAAACTGCTGCCATCTAGTGCTCTTGCAAATGGATAACATTCTTACAAAACTGCTGCCATCTAGTGCTCTTGCAAATGGATAACTTTCTTACAAAACTGCTGCCATCTAGTTCTCTTGCAAATGGATAACATTCTTACAAAACTGCTGCCATCTAGTGCTCTTGCAAATGGATAACATTCTTACAAAACTGCTGCCCTCTAGTGCTCTTGCAAATGGATAACTTTCTTACAAAACTGCTGCCATCTAGTGCTCTTGCAAATGGATAACTTTCTTACAAAACTGCTGCCATCTAGTGTTCTTGCAAATGGATAACATTCTTACAAAACTGCTGCCATATAGTGCTCTTGCAAATGGATAACATTCTTACAAAACTGCTGCCATCTAGTGCTCTTGCAAATGGATAACATTCTTACAAAACTGCTGCCATCTAGTGCTCTTGCAAATGGATAACATTGTTGCAAAACTGCTGCCATCTAGTGCTCTTGCAAATGGATAACATTCTTACAAAACTGCTGCCATCTAGTGCTCTTGCAAATGGATAACATTCTTACAAAACTGCTGCCATCTAGTGCTCTTGCAAATGGATAACATTCTTACAAAACTGCTGCCATCTAGTGCTCTTGCAAATGGATAACATTCTTACAAAACTGCTGCCATCTAGTGCTCTTGCAAATGGATAACACTCTTACAAAACTGCTGCCATCTAGTGCTCTTGCAAATGGATAACACTCTTACAAAACTGCTGCCATCTAGTGCTCTTGCAAATGAATAACATTCTTACAAAACTGCTGCCATCTAGTGCTCTTGCAAATGGATAACATTCTTACAAAACTGCTGCCATCTAGTGCTCTTGCAAATGGATAACATTCTTACAAAACTGCTGCCATCTAGTGCTCTTGCAAATGGATAACATTCTTACAAAACTGCTGCCATCTAGTGCTTCAGATACGTGCATGATCCTAAGTTTATGTCCCTGCTTTTCAATGCAAAGAGAACAAAGAAATACAATAAAAAGTGAAAAAGGAATAAAAATATAAGGATATATATCATCCACAGGATATTTTCAATTGTAGGCGATTCAGGTGGTTTCTTGCCTTAAATAAAACAAATGAACGTAGGGAAGTATATTTGAACTAGTGCTAATTCACACAGTGGTCCCGCCAAGGGGTTACTAACACTTTTCAGAGCCACCCAGGCTCTGGAGTAGACGCACACCCTGTTTTATACTGCTAGGTTTCTAGTATATCACCAAACGCAGGCCGCTGCTTGAAAAGATAACATTTATTTTAAAAACCTTTAAAATGAATATAAAAAGTCACAAATCTATCCACCTAAGTTGTTTGGTGGGAGTGCAATCACAACACCTTTTCTGGATGGAAGCGGATGGCGTGCTGAAATGCTATGCCAACGAGACCGCTTGGTAAGGGATACACACGATACCTGTCCTGGTGACTAACAGTGAAGGCGTGGCTGTGACGTTCTGACGTACGTTTCGCCGTAGTGTGAGCAACACTTGGCGGGACCACTGTGTGAATTAGCACTAGTTCAAACATACTTCACTATGTTCTTTTGTTTTATTTAAGGCAAGAAACCACCTGAATCACCTACAATTGAAAATATCCTGTGAATGGTATATATCTTTATATTTTCATTCCTTTTTCACTTTTTATTGTATTTCTATAATTGCACCAAGTGAATGTTGTACTTATTTGTTTTTACAAAGAGAACAAATGTGATAATAGAAGTTAATTAGAAAGCTGTTAAAAATTGCATACTCTATCTGAATAATGAAAAAAAAATGGGTTTCATGTCCCATTAAATGTTGCCTAAAATCATTCTTTCCAGCACATACAGCATGGGGATGCAGGGCAGCACTATCATCTCTTGTATAGCCTTGTGGCGCAAAACAGAAGATTGTGAAATAATTAAAAAGGAGAAACGATAAAAGTGAGATAAGGAATGAGAAATGAGAGACAGAAAAAGAACGATATATGGCAAAAGGATGAGTTATAAAAAGAAAATAACAAGTACATGCAGTTATTGACAAAGTAACTGAATAATACACAGAAGTGTGGATACAGATTAAGAACGATGGGAGAATGAGAGGCTCAGGTCAGAGATGAATGTGAACAATCAAATAGAGGTGATAGTGTAAATGACAAGTCATACAAATTAAACAAGACTGAATGGTAAAAGACAATGATGAAAAGATATGATAGAATATGCCCAGTCCTCATACTATATAAGTAGATCAATAAATAGACAGACTGGAAGGTGAAAAGTAATGAGAGGGAAACAATGAACTAAAACTCTCCACTCTGGCAATATTATCTAAGAAGTCTTGTGAGTACTACGAGGTCCTTTAAAGGGACATTAAACACTAAATACATGCTAGATAGAATGATGCATTCAAAGAAAAGATTAGTCCATGACTAACAGGTAGATGTATTTTTTAAAGTTTCATTAGTTGTTTAAAAAGTGACAAAATAAGTGTAAAGTTTTAGTGTCTATAAAACAGTGGGAGCTGCCACGTTGTAACTTGTTTTACCTTCTCTGCTGTGGCCAATTAGAGACAGTTATACATAGGTCACTAGAGTGTGCAGCCAATGGTTGTGCTGGATTTAACAGTGTTCTGCACTTCCATTTCTAACAGGAACTGAAAAGCTCACAATTTCAGAATGGAATTACAGGCAAAGAGGACAAAATAAATAGTGAAAGTATATTGCAGAGTTGTTTTATATATACAATTTATCATTTTATATTACCATCTCAAAGTGTTTAATATCCCTTTAAAGAAAATTAGAAAGTTTGAGAGCTGTTTATTTTGCTATAAAGGGTACTAAATGTAAAGCATTACAATACAAATTTGCTATGGAGGGTACTGGGTGTAAAGCATTACAATACAAATTTGCTTTAGAGGGTACTGGATATAAAGCAGGGCCTATGAATACCCAAAAACTCCCCTCGCCCACTGGGCGAGTAAATGACAAAACTTACCAGCCCGCAAGAAACTTTAGTCGCCCGTGCGTATCTGCATGTAGTGTGTATATATCTTATGTAAAAAAGGCAATATAAATAGTGTTATTGTAATCCCAAGCATTGCAGACAGAGGTTCTAATTTGAATGCCCTGCAAGCTGCTTAATATTTGGGACTTAATAAAAAGGCTTTAACGTTAAAAAATATTTTTCTATCACTAGGTATAAAAAACAAGGACATTATTGAGGTTTTTTTTACTTCAGCATATGTGGGGGGTTATGATTGACTAAGTATATTTAATGCTGCCACCCTACACCCTATAGCGCTGTGAGCAGTACTGCATTTAGTTGGACAATGAACAGTGACATAATGAGCATTTTAAAAATACTTTTTTTTCCCCCTCTTTCTGCCCAGCTGCCTTTCAACTACTAGCGCGACTGTCAGTGCCACGCTAGCAGATTTAACTGGGTGCATGGAGATATGTTCTCTACTAATTGGTAAAGTCAGTTTTTGGAGCAATAATAGCATCCAGAAAAATTGTGCACTGCTCTATATTGTTATGGTAGGCAGCTTGATCGTGTACATTGTGCTGAAGTACTGCAGAGGACCCTGGAGTATGTCAGCATAATGTACGTGAGCAAGCTGCCTACCATAACTATATAGTCACTTTAACCCATACTTCATTCATACACAGAGAAGAAACACTCACCGCTCTAGCAGGATGTCTTCCCGCGCAGACAACTTTAGGGGTGGGAAGTAGCAACTGACAAGGAAGAGACCAAGAGCCATGGAGATAAGGGGAGGTCTTTGAATGCATTTAACAGAAAGAACCTCCCCTTTCCACCCTCCTTTCCCATGTGTGCGCATATGTGAAAGGCAATTTGACATTTTTTTATTATTGCTTCTTGTATCCCACTTAAAATGTCAGGTCGCCGCTCGGGCTGGTAACTTAAAAATTTTACTTGCCCGTAAGAAATTTAGGTCGCCACTGGCGACCGGACCGGTGTATTCATATTCCCTGTAAAGCATTACAATACAAATTTGCTATAGAGAGTACTGGATGTAAAGGGTTACAATACAAATTTGCTATAGAGGGTACTGGATGTAAAGGGTTACAATACAAATTTGCTATAGAGAGTACTGGATGTAAAGGGTTACAATACAAATTTGCTATAGAGGGTACTGGATGTAAAGGGTTACAGCACAAATTTGCTATAGAGGGTACTGGATGTAAAGGGTTACAATACAAATTTGCTATGGAGGGTACTGGATGTAAAGCATTAGAATACAAATTTGCTGTAGAGGGTACTGAATGTAAAGGGTTACAATACAAATTTGCTTTAGAGGGTACTGGATGTAAAGGGTTACAATACAAATTTGCTATAGAGGGTACTTGATTTGAAGCATTACAATACAAATTTGCTGTAGAGGGTACTGGATGTGAAGCATTACAATAAAAATTTGCTATAGAGGGTACTAAATGTAAAGCATTACAATAAAAATTTGCTATAGAGGGTACTGGATATGAAGCATTACAATACAAATTTGCTATAGAAGGTACTGGATATGAAGCATTACAATACAAATTTGCTATAGAGAGTACTGGATGTGAAGCATTACAATACAAATTTGCTATAGAGGGTACTGGATGTGAAGCGTTACAATACAAATTTGCTATAGAGGGTACTGGATGTGAAGCATTACAATACAAATTTGCTATAGAAGGTACTGGATATGAAGCATTACAATACAAATTTGCTATAGAGAGTACTGGATGTGAAGTATTACAATACAAATTTGCTATAGAAGGTACTGGATGTGAAGCGTTACAATACAAATTTGCTATAGAGAGTACTGGATATGAAGCATTACAATACAAATTTGCTATAGAGGGTACTGGATGCAAAGCGTTACAATACAAATTTGCTATAGAAGGTACTGGATATGAAGCATTACAATACAAATTTGCTATAGAGGGTACTAAATGTAAAGCATTACAATACAAATTTGCTATAGAGGGTACTGGATGTGAAGCATTACAATACAAATTTGCTATAGAGGGTACTGGATGTGAAGCGTTACAATACAAATTTGCTATAGAGAGTACTGGATGTGAAGCGTTACAATACAAATTTGCTATAGAGGGTACTAAATGTAAAGCATTACAATACAAATTTGCTATAGAGGGTACTGGATGTGAAGCATTACAATACAAATTTGCTGTAGAGGGTACTGGATGTGAAGCATTACAATACAAATTTTCTATAGAGGGTACTGATGTGAAGCATTACAATACAAATTTGCTATAGAGGGTACTGGATGTGAAGCGTTACAATACAAATTTGCTATAGAGGGTACTGGATGTGAAGCGTTACAATACAAATTTGCTATAGAGAGTACTGGATATGAAGCATTACAATACAAATTTGCTATAGAGGGTACTGGATGCAAAGCGTTACAATACAAATTTGCTATAGAAGGTACTGGATATGAAGCATTACAATACAAATTTGCTATAGAGGGTACTAAATGTAAAGCATTACAATACAAATTTGCTATAGAGGGTACTGGATGTGAAGCATTACAATACAAATTTGCTATAGAGGGTACTGGATGTGAAGCGTTACAATACAAATTTGCTATAGAGAGTACTGGATGTGAAGCGTTACAATACAAATTTGCTATAGAGGGTACTAAATGTAAAGCATTACAATACAAATTTGCTATAGAGGGTACTGGATGTGAAGCATTACAATACAAATTTGCTGTAGAGGGTACTGGATGTGAAGCATTACAATACAAATTTTCTATAGAGGGTACTGATGTGAAGCATTACAATACAAATTTGCTATAGAGGGTACTGGATGTGAAGCGTTACAATACAAATTTGCTATAGAGGGTACTAAATGTAAAGCATTACAATGCAAATTTGCTATAGAGGGTACTAAATATAAAGCATTACAATACAAATTTGCTATAGAGGGTACTGGATGTGAAGCGCTACAACACAAATTTGCTATAGAGGGTACTGGATGTGAAGTATTACAATATAAATCCTTGTGTGTGGGGGGGGGGTGGACATGATCTAACGAATCAGAAAACTTTATTTTAACATTAGAAAGTTCCATGAAGTTCTCAAATAGACATCACCAACTTTCTGGAATTCTAAACACATGAACTATTTTAATACAGAGACTAGTATGCTACTGGTTACCACAGCATTTTATTTTGACCCCATAATCCTTTAACAACTATTTTTTATGCATCTTTATTTTTATCCACCTTAAAATATTTAACTTATTTTGCCCAGTTTTGCTCAACCAACACTGTTATATTAATATTATTTTTACCTATGTGATTACCTGTATCTAAGCCTCTGCAGACAGCCCCCTTATTTCAGTTCTTTTGACAGACTTGAATTTTAGCCAATCAGTGCTGACTCCTAGGTAACTCCACAGGAGTTAGCACAATGTTATCTATATATCACACATGAACTAGCGCTGTCTAACTGTAAAAACTGTCAAAATGCACTGAGATAAGAGGCAGCCTTTAAGGGCTTAGAAATTAGCATATAAAGCTAGATTTAGCTCTCAACAAAGAATATCAAGAAACCAAAGCAAATTTGATGATAAAAGCAAATTGGAAAGTTGTTTAAAATTGCATTCTCTATCTGAATCATGAAAGTTTAATTTTGATTAGACTGTCCCTTGAATTTATTTTGCTTTTATTTTTTTTAAAATATACCAAAATCAGTCATTCTGATTAGTAATAATTGCTTCCTTTATAGGTAAGTCAAATACAAGCTGTGCACAGGAAACTACATGGGTGGATTTTATATTTCTGCTTTACATTACTAGCCACAGCTTATGCTGTTATTCCTTGTTGATAAAACATATAATTAATATATAGCACAAACAATCTTCATTGTAATCCAAAGGGAATATAAAAATACTGAGAAATAGATTACATAAAAAAAATAAACGTGCAAACACAATAAATCAACATAGACTGCAACATAATAAACTATCCATCGGGACATGAAATAAATTGTTCGATAGATATCTAGGCTTTTCCCGTTAAATATAACCACATGTGTCCCTTAAAAGGAAAAGGAATACAAAATGAAATACAGTAGAATTGCATAATAATCTATTAAAAAAAGTTAATGCATAAGAAGTAGATTTTTTTCTGATAAATTTAAAAATTTCTTCCAATTCCCTGCCCCCTGTTTAAAGTGACAGCCATTAGTGAATCACAAAATCAAATATGTTTACACTCTTGCACATGCTCAGTAGGAGCTGGTGCCTCAGAAAGCGTGCATTTAAAATGACTACAGAAAATTTGATAATGTATGTAAATCAGACAGTTTTTTATCCCCTTAAAGACACTGCATACCCTGTAAGTCGCATTTCATTAAATTGTTTTTACCTATGTAATAGTGCGTGTCTGGCAATTCAGGGGTTAAACAGGCAGAGTGGTAAGATAGGCAGAGTTCAGTGTCAATTAAAGGGACAGTTCACCCAAAAAAATTCTCCCCTTTAGATTATTCCCAATGATCATTTTAACCTGCTAGAGTGTATTACATTGGTTACAAGTAGCTCCTTTACTCCTATTTCAGAATTTGAAATAGTTGATTTAGCCTGTGGTATCCCCACCTATACTGAACAAATTAATACTGGAGTATAAGCTATTGAATAGCCTAAGGTCTTAAATTATGACAGAGTTGACGTAAATGAACATGTCGGGTAGAGACCCAGACACTTTCACCCACTGAAAAGGGACAAACAGTAGCTTGATGATGATCGGCAAACCTGATGATGCTGTGAATTGACATATGTTCTGAGATAAGCTTCAAGGACCTGATTGATTCTCTCCATCTGCCCGTTAGTCTGGGGGTGATAACCAGAGGACAAAGAAACAGTGGTTCCAAGCAATTTGCAAACACTCCTCCAAAAGGTAGAAATAAATTGAGGTCCTCTGTCAGAGACGATATTTACGAGTATACCATGGAGGAGTACCACGTGTAACAGAAAAAGAGTGGACAATTCTTGGGCTGTAGGTAACTTAGGTAAAGGTACAAAATGAGCAAGTTTGGAGAATCGATCCACCACAACCCAGATGACTGTATGATGATCAGAAGGAGAGAGATCTACAACAAAAGCCATGGCTGTATGTGTCCATGGTTGTTTAGGTATGGACAATGGTTGAAGTAGGCCATAAGGTAGAGAATGGGGAGTCTTATTAACAGCACAAATCTGACAAGCCTTGACATAATCCTGAGAGTCCAACTTCATGGTAGGCCACCAAACGTGTTGGGAAAGGAGTTTTTAAAGGTTCTTGTCAAACCAGAATGACCTGACAGCTTGCTGTCATGAGCCCAGGATAACACAGGAGAGCGAAGGTTGGAAGGAACATATTATGGAGGAACATAAAGGATCTCAGGAGACGCAGGAGCTTCAGAAGATTTTCTTGACTGGGCAGGTTGCAGTCTTTGAAGAAGAGAGGTGTTGAGCTGAGTAACCACACAGGAAGGAGGTATGATGTGTTCTATAGGAGCTTCAGAAGCGTCATTAAACTGAAGAAAATGACGGGAGAGCGCATCAGCCTTTTTATTCTTTGTCCCAGGAAGGTAAGAGACTGTAAAGTTGAAACAGGAAAAGAATAAGGCCCACCTGGCCTGTCAAGGATTGAGTCGATGGCAGTCTCTAAGTATGTTAGGTTCTTGTGATCCGTGAGAATCTGAATGGGGTTAGTAGTACCCTCTAGCCAGTGACGCCATTCAGTAAGGGCTATCTTGATGGCTAGGCGTTTACAATTTCCCACGTCGTAATTCCTTTCTGCAGGGGAAAACCACTTAGAGAAAAAGGCCACAGGATGCAACTTGGAGGTTGAAGGGTCTCTTTGGGTTAAGACTGCACCAGCTCCAATTTCAGAGGCATCAACCTCTAAGGTGAACTATAAATCAAGATCAGGGTGACGTAACACAGGAGCAGTACAAAAGGCCGTCTTCAAAAGAAGGCAACAATCTTGGAGAAGTTCTTTATAAACTTGCCATAATAGTTGGAAAACCCCAAGAATCTCTGTAACTCCTTTAATGTGGTGGGCTGAGGTAATTCCAGAACTGCTGTTAGCTTAGTGGGATCCATGACGAAACCTTCTACCCCACTCTTATCCTCTAAGCGTTGGCTTTTACCGGCAGTATATCACAATTCTTCAGTTGATGTGCATTAGAACTACAATAGAAGCACAGTCTTAATCTCCTTCTTCTCTGTCTTTCAGATTCTGAAGATTTAAAGGAAGAGAGATCCATAAGTTCCTCTTCAGAGGTAACTGGAGGTGCTGGAAGGATAGAGGGCGGTCTATTGGCTGGACGGGTAGGAGGACGAAAGGGAAGGATTCTGCGAGTTCTCTCTCTCAGCTTGTCTTTCCTGAAAGCAAGAATTCAGACTGATGCAGAGTGTTATAAAATCATCCAGGGAAGCAGGGACATCATAATAAGTGAGCTCATCCTTGATGCGTTCTTGCAGGCCTCTCCGGAAGGCTGCCTTGAGAGCACTGCTATCCCAACTGGTCTCAAGCGTTAAGGTGCGAAACTCAATGGCGTACTGTGCCACATATCTATTGCTCTGACGGAGATCCAAGAGAGAGTACTCTGCAGCAAAAATGCGACCAGAAGTCCCAAATACGGAAGATAATGCAGAAATTAAGGTATCAGCATCGTTCAGGAGTTGAGCACTCTGTTCCAACAGGGGTGAGACCCAGGCTAGGACCTTGTCTTTCAACAAAGAAATGATAACTATAACCTTTGACTGATTAAACTGGAAGGTATGAGGGTTATTGTGGAAATGCAGTCTGCACTGGTTGAGAAAACCCCTGCAGTCGGTAGTGCCATCAAACTTGTCAGTCAACGGTATCCGGGATGTGCTACTAGAAGCAGGGGAGGAGGTTGCGGTACTAGCAGCAAGGACAAGCTGTGTGGCAACAGGCACAACATTCTTCTCTGCAACAAGTGAGGAGAGCATAGTAGTAATAGTCTCCAATTTGGAACCCAGGCTCTGCAGGTGTGAGGCATTGTTTCCCAGCATCTTTCCCTGAAGAGAGATTGCTCTAGCTACCTCATTTGGGTCCATGGCCCAAGTATAATGTAATGCTTGTGGGATATTTCCCTATCAGACCAAACTTGGCCAGTAGTCTTCTTATCCCGGCGTCAAGTGGAAGGATAAGGAAATATCCCAGAACAAGAGAATAGATAAGTAAATGAGGTAACAGTACTCACAATATATGGACAATTCTTCTCGGCACTAGAGGGAATAACTGGAGAGTAGTCAGGCAAGCAGAGTTCAACAACAATGAGGCAATCCACAGTAACCGCAGTTCAGGGGTTATTCAGAAGAGTGGTCAGAGGCAAGCAGGGTTCAGCAGGAAATCCGGCAATTCAGGGGTTAAACAGGCAGAGTGGTCAGACAGGCAGAGTTCAGTGTCAATTAGGCAATCCAGCAATACAGGGGTTAAACAGGCAGAGTAGTCAGACAGGTAGAGTTCAGTATCCATACCCCCGGCTACCCCGATTGGGTAGCTCCGCCAAATGGGTCCTGCTTCCTTCCTGCCTACTGCAGCTATGTAGCTGGCAAAGACCACAGCTTGTAGTCATCCCTGATGCCCGACAGCATCAGTACCCAGGGTCCCACCCTGTGGCAGACTCCAGCTACCCAGACTGAGTAGCTCTGCCTGATAATCCTTTCTCTGCCTAGAACAGGCTGCTATGTAGCTCAGGAAAGTGATTTTAGCTGGAGCAAACCCAAATAACTAGACAGACTAGCTTTCAGGGTAAACAGGAACTGATTTTATTGAAAACACACAGTCCTTTTATACAGACAGCTCATCTTGATAAGACCCTGGACAATCCCACTATTTTCCCGCCATTCCCGCCCCTCCAGACTGACTGGCGCCTCCATAGGAGCCACAGCCCCACATAATCTCAATACCTAGGGGTGGTGGTTTCAGGGTGATCCCGGTGGAGCGGCAGCACTTCCAGGGTGTCATTTTAAAGCTCTCGGTCCACAGATTTCACAGTCCATGATTCGTTACTGGGGACCGGAGTTACAGTCCGTTGAAGGTATGGGGTTAGGGGTGTCCAAAACCCCCGGTTTCCAAAGGAGCTCCCCTCCGGCAATTCCCCCACCCCTTGTACTCCCCAGGGGCTAGTAATCCCCAAAAGAGCGGAGCTCTGGGGCACATGGTTGCTGGAGCGACCTGGGTTAAAGTTAGCGGGTGTTCTGCTGTCCTGTGGCCAACCGGGAGTTCCAGGAGCCTGGCCAGCCTGAGAGGGGTTTGGCGGGTGTCTTTTGTGAGGCAGACGGCTGGGAGTTCCAGGAGCCTGGCCAGCCTAGGAAGGTTTTCCTAGTCATAAACAAACTCTTCTCTGAACACAAAATCTAGCCAAAACAAAGCAAACAAACAGCTTCCAGAGATGGTGGTTGCTCTAAGGAGCCCAAAACCAACAGGGGTGAGGTTGTAGGGGGGTGGGGGATAGCCTTAGCCGTCTGGTATCCGTGACAAGTATCAATTAGACAATCAAGCAATTAAGGGGCTAAACAGGCAGAGTAGTCAGACAGGCAGAGTTCAGTATCAATTAGGCAATCCAGCAATTCAGTAGAAATAAGCACCCAGGAGTACACACAGTTACACCTATACTTAGGCAAGGTATAGGAAGTGAGGAAGACTTACATAGGCGCAGATTCGGGCCAGCAGACCGGGGAGCGCCATCAGAGGAAGGAGAATGACATCATCGCCACAACAATCGATGCAACCATGGCAATGGCCATGAGAAGAGAACAATGAGCCGCCGCTGAGATGGAGCAGCGTGACAACAGGGGCTGAACTCACTGAATTTTCTAAGAAAAGGGGAGAAACCAGGAAGTCCCAAAGAGACGAGCGATACCTTCCATAGAAAGTAGTAAAGCTCTCTGGGATACAAAATTTAACATGGGAGAGAGAAGGTAACTGGAGAACTCCTGGGGTTGATATAAAGGCTAAGTGTGCATCACTTACAAATTAAACTGAAATGTTTTAACTACAATTTAACTTGCTTTTGTCTGTATTTTAATAAATGTTACTTTTCTGATAGTTAAAATAAATGTACTGTGAATTTTGAGCAAACTTCACCTGCATACAGCTGGTGAGATAATTCAGTGAGACCAGCTTGTTTAAAATGCTTACAAAAATTCACAAGACTTATGAGAGAGCTTCAGACATACCTGTTCAGCCCAGGGAACCCCCCTCTCCCTCCCACTTTCTGAAACTGTCAGTTTTAGTTTTACAATGGAGCAAAATACACAGAAACATGCAAAGCGTGATCCTAATTTCTTAAAGTAACACAGAAACTTGCAAAACATAATCAGAATTTGTATAATCACTGCTGGATTTAAATCAAAATGTATTAAAATATAAAAGAGAAAGTGTAATAATATTGAAATGACCCAATCTTAGGTGTAAAGTAATATAATGTACAAAAGTATAAAAATGTAGCAAAACTCTCATATCATGCAGTGCTATATTCCACTGTATACACATTTTTATTAACAGTATATGCACAACATTGTTGCAAACATTGTGCAAACACTACTACCATACAGGGAGTGCAGAATTATTAGGCAAGTTGTATTTTTGAGGATTAATTTTATTATTGAACAACAACCATGTTCTCAATGAACCCAAAAAACTCATTAATATCAAAGCTGAATAGTTTTGGAAGTAGTTTTTAGTTTGTTTTTAGTTATAGCTATTTTAGGAGGATATCTGTGTGTGCAGGTGACTATTACTGTGCATAATTATTAGGCAACTTAACAAAAAACAAATATATACCCATTTCAATTATTTATTTTTACCAGTGAAACCAATATAACATCTCAACATTCACAAATATACATTTCTGACATTCAAAAACAAAACAAAAACAAATCAGTGACCAATATAACCACCTTTCTTTGCAAGGACACTCAAAAGCCTGCCATCCATGGATTCTGTCAGTGTTTTGATCTGTTCACCATCAACATTGCTTGCAGCAGCAACCACAGCCTCCCAGACACTGTTCAGAGAGGTGTACTGTTTTCCCTCCTTGTAAATCTCACATTTGATGATGGACCACAGGTTCTCAATGGGGTTCAGATCAGGTGAACAAGGAGGCCATGTCATTAGATTTTCTTCTTTTATACCCTTTCTTGCCAGCCACGCTGTGGAGTACTTGGACGCGTGTGATGGAGCATTGTCCTGCATGAAAATCATGTTTTTCTTGAAGGATGCAGACTTCTTCCTGTACCACTGCTTGAAGAAGGTGTCTTCCAGAAACTGGCAGTAGGACTGGGAGTTGAGCTTGACTCCATCCTCAACCCGAAAAGGCCCCACAAGCTCATCTTTGATGATACCAGCCCAAACCAGTACTCCACCTCCACCTTGCTGGCGTCTGAGTCGGACTGGAGCTCTCTGCCCTTTACCAATCCAGCCACGGGCCCATCCATCTGGCCCATCAAGACTCACTCTCATTTCATCAGTCCATAAAACCTTAGAAAAATCAGTCTTGAGATATTTCTTGGCCCAGTCTTGACGTTTCAGCTTGTGTGTCTTGTTCAGTGGTGGTCGTCTTTCAGCCTTTCTTACCTTGGCCATGTCTCTGAGTATTGCACACCTTGTGCTTTTGGGCACTCCAGTGATGTTGCAGCTCTGAAATATGGCCAAACTGGTGGCAAGTGGCATCTTGGCAGCTGCACGCTTGACTTTTCTCAGTTCATGGGCAGTTATTTTGCGCCTTGGTTTTTCCACACGCTTCTTGCGACCCTGTTGACTATTTTGAATGAAACGCTTGATTGTTCGATGATCACGCTTCAGAAGCTTTGCAATTTTAAGAGTGCTGCATCCCTCTGCAAGATATCTCACTATTTTTGACTATTCTGAGCCTGTCAAGTCCTTCTTTTGACCCATTTTGCCAAAGGAAAGGAAGTTGCCTAATAATTATGCACACCTGATATAGGGTGTTGATGTCATTAGACCACACCCCTTCTCATTACAGAGATGCACATCACCTAATATGCTTAATTGGTAGTAGGCTTTCGAGCCTATACAGCTTGGAGTAAGACAACATGCATAAAGAGGATGATGTGGTCAAAATACTAATTTGCCTAATAATTCTGCACTCCCTGTATAGTGCTCAAGATTTCTTTTTTTATTTGCATGCTCTTTCTGAATTGTGAAAATGTAATTCTGACTTGCATAACCCTTTAACTCAGAGTGGCACCTGACTGGCTGGTGAAGCTGATGTAATTGAGCAATTCACTGAACTGAAATAATCTGAATTTATTACAGAGAGGTCAATAGAAAGTCCACTGGTGACTTTTGCATTAAAGAGACATTAACCTTAAAAGAAAAAAAATCATACTAATGAAAAAGCATTATTTAAACATATTAGTTATTTGCATAAAATGAAAACATTAAAAGCTGCATAAATGGTTTTGGAAGTTTTCAGTTAAATTTAATTTCTCTAATGAACAGTTTTTCCAACATTGTGAAATTAGGCTATTAAAGACAATCACTTTTTACTGATATAAAAAAATGTATCTTCTTCCTATTAAAAGTATTGCATCAAACATTTATTTTGATTTTCAAAATGGTCCTTAGTTTAAAGGGACAGTCAAGTCCAAAAAAAACTTTTGTGTTTCAAATAGGGCATGTCATTTTAGGATATGATTACGGCTTTCTAAGTCGAAACGCGTAAGCCCAGTGCTGCGCCTGCTCTGCAATTTTTGTATGGGTGCTTCCCTGTACCTTTTTAATACATTTCAATAAATTTGGAATTTTTAATATACTGGAGGAGTGGATCATTTTTCTTTTCTACATTATTTTGTATCCCAGAAAGATCCACAAGCTCCTACGAAGCAGAGTACCAGTTTGCCAACACTATCCGCCCCCTCTCAGGCTTCAGGCACGAACACTAACGTCATTGGAGCGCCTGGAAATAATGCGGATGACACCCGATACCAAGACACGTTGGGAGTAGAAGGAAGGAATTGTGAGTAAGTCTCCCACAACTGAAGCATGAGTCTTAAATGGGGAACTGTGTTTAACGAACGGTTGCATATATGATATCAGCCTGAGGGGATGTATTGGTTGGGGCTTTTTTCGGAAGCATGACTGTTTATTAACTTTTGGAAAACACTCCACAACAACTCTTTACATGTCATTTTAAACAACTTTCCAATTTACTTTCATCACCAATTTTGCTTTGTTCTCTTGGTATTCTTAGTTGAAAGCTAAAGCTATGTAGGCTGATATGATAATTTATAAGCCATTGAAGGCCGCCTCTTATCACATGCTTTTTTATTTGCTTTTCACAACAGGGGAGAGCTAGTTCATGTCAGCCATATAGATAACATTGTGATCACGCCCGTGGCTTGTGGCCGACACTGCACTAATTGGCTAAAATGAAAGTCAATAGATAATAAAAAAAAATGTCATGTGATCAGGGGGCTGTCAGAAGATGCTTAGATACAAGTTAATCACAGAGGTAAAATGTGTATTAATATAACAGTGTTGGTTATGCAAAACTGGGGAATGGTTAATAAAGGGATTATCTAGCCAAATTATTTTTAAAAAAAGCTGAGGAACATGAAAATTTGCCCATCCATATTAACCTATTACTTTCTTACAACAAAGCACAAACTTAAAGGGACAGTAAGCTATTAAAGCTACAGTACATGCATATATACACAAACACACCCACTGTAACTTCTCTGTGAGCTTGCTGATGAGCAATCGGTTGCCTTAGGGTTGACAGAAACCTATTATTAATTAGATTATAAAAAAGCTGCTTACAGCAGGGCAGCCAGCACCATCAGTTCAGGGCACCTTTAAAGGTAAAATAAAGCTTGAAATATTTTTTCACGTGGTATTGTTGATTTATGTTAGTAAAGTTTTTGTTATTTATATGTTATTATACCACCTTGGTGGAAAAATAAATAAAATACAATAAGAAGCACCACCATATAAGGAGAAAGTAAAATAAATTGCAGACTTTCATAACTGATTCATTTATCAATTCATTTGATTTAATGCCAATGTAGATCATGATATGTTGGCAAGAGGACAACTACACTTAAAGAAAGAGAAATTACACTACATACATAAGACCTCTCTATATAAGAGGGGTATTTTACCTAAGCCAGATGCAAGGTATTTTTTTTAGAACACAAATCTTGTACATATGAGATGTATAATTACAGGTGATAAAGTACAGTACTCCAGGAAACTGAACTACTAGTGGAGGCACAATGTTAGGCATTAATTATCCAGGAAAAAAGTATTTATGAAAAACACATATACTTTTTATAACTGTATTGCTTAGCTATCTCGTTCATGCAATGTGTGATTTGTAAAGATTGGCTGCATACCAATGATAAATAGTGTCTATACATAAGAGTAAATCTTGGCACAAAATGTTCTGAAATAATGGATAAAACAGCTTGCAAAAGAAGCAACAGAAAAGCTGAGGTCATATTATTTACAAAATACTTATACAATAAAATGATAAGCTCTGGAGATTTTACCGGTAGAACTTAAAGGGACATAAAAGAGCAAAAACAAAATGCTATAATGTGTTAGATTGTGCATATAATTTGGGGTTGAACACAATCCTTTACAAAAGCTTATCATATGATTTATCTACAAAAATCTCCATTGAATTTCATGGTTATTTTGTAGGAAAAGTATTAGATAAACTTTTCTAAAGGATTGTAATTGACCCGAATGTCTTTAACCATTGCAAAGAGGTTAAGCTCATAGTTTAAGCTAGCTTCAGCAAAGCAATGCACTACTGGGACCTAGCTGAACACATCTGGTGACCCAATGGCAAGACGCATATGTAGCCACCAATTACCAGCTAGTTTCCAGTAGAGCGTGTCTGCTCCTGAGCCTTCCTAGGTATGCTTTTAAACAAAGGATACCAAGAGAACAACGTAGATAGGTAACAGAAGTAAATTGACAAGTATTCAGGTTTGTTGTCAGCTAGCTCACTGTCAAAGTTAACCCCTCCCATTCATCTAAATCAGTTATAAATAACAGTGGGGTACAGATTTCATATAGCAATGGATGCAGGTTAGAGTTTTGAGTCGGCCATGTTTAGGGTTAACTGCATTAAAGCCAGGTCATGATTTTGGGCTATAATACTGTTACCTATACAACATAGGTGCCTGCTATAGTGACTGGGGTCATAAGCTCCTTATCTGCCCGAGTTTCTCTTAGTTAGTAAACATGCAAACAATGTTCTGTCTCCAAATTGTGATTCATAGTTATAAACAGAACCTGCATTTGAAATAGTTTCTCCCTTAAAGGGACATAAAACCCCCAAAAATTATTTCACGATTCAGACAGAACATACAATGTTAAATAAAATGTCCAATTTACTTCTATTTTGACATTTTCATTGTTGTTATCCTTTGTTGAAAAACAGGAAGGTAAATTCAGGAGTGTGCACATGTCTGCAGCATTATATGGCAGCAGTTTTGCAACAATATTATACATTTGCAAGTGCATTAAATGGCAGTGCTATTTCCTGTCATGTAGTGCTCCAGGACTTGAGCATGCTACCTATCTAGATATCTCTTCAACAAAGAATAACATGAGAATGACGCAAATTGATCAAAGAAATAAATTGGAAACTTTTGGGTGTTGTAGTTTTAACCTGTGAAATAATAAAACAATTTTAAAAAGAAATCACTCACTCCCATATTTCTCCATGTATCATTTGGCATAAAAATGTAATGTAATATTTTCTATTCTCTCACAAGAAATACTTGGTCTATTTACTTCTAATATCTGAAAACTCTTATCTAGTTTCCAATTCAAGTTAGCAGAACATACAAGTCTATCTGATTTTCATTTGATACTACATTTTCTTTGTCATGTCAAATTCATATATGAAATCTCAACTCATTTTGGCCTCTTAACCTTTGCCTTAAGGTTTTCTCATCTCTGAACCTAATATATCTCTAGCCATTCACTTGCTATATACCTTGCTCCCAATTCTCTCCCACTCAATATTCATCAAACACTTTCTCTTACCTTTTGCTAAATCCCAGCTGAACATTAATCTTCTAAAATAAATTATACTTAAAGGGACATTCCTGTCAAAATATAAATGCACATAGATTTATTGCATCTTTAAATAGAAACATATTTGCAATATACATGTATTAGCAAAAATGCTTCTATTAAGAGTTATCACTGTTTTAGTGTTAACATTTTTCTCTGCACGTGCATGTGAAGCATAGCTAGATATTGTCACTGCACCCATGTTTTAAAAAATGCAGCTGGTCAGATCATCACTGGGGCTTGTATTATGTCAGCAATTAACAAATTGAGTCATTACCAGATGGTACAAGCACCTTAGGCCCCCCGACAAGTGTTGTGTTTAAAATGCTGGTGCACGGTGCATACTTAAATACACTTTTGAAACAGATATAGCTTTTATTAGAAGCATTTTTGCTAATGTATGTATATTACAAAATTGCTTCTGTTCAATACAGAAATGCACCCATGTGGTTTTCAATTTTGGCTGGAATAGCCCTTTAAATTCTTCTTGCCAGACTCCAGATGCATTTGACCTCAAGTGTCTGCATTTATACTCCGTGTCTGTGTGTCTCCAAGTGAACAAGGAAACAAAGTATGATGGCAAATTACAACTATGTAAGCTATTCAGTCTCTTCATTTTCCAACTTTAACACTTCAAACATTGTTTTTGATTATTTTATATATAAAATTAAATTCCAAACAAATTTAAAGGGACATGAAAATATTTTTTTTCATGATTCAGATAAAGAATATAATTTTAAACAACTTTCCAATTCACTTCAAATATCAATTTTGCTTAATTCTCCTGGTATCCTTTGTTGAAGGAACAGCAATGTGCTACTGGGAGCTAGCTGAACACATTAGTTGAACCAATGACAAAAAGCTTTGTATGCAGCCACCAATCACCAGCTAGCTTCCAGTAATGCATTGCTGCTCCTAAGCCTACCTAGTCATGGTTTTCAACAAAAGATACCAAGAAAACAAAGACATTTAGATAATATAAGTAAATTGGAAAGTTGCTATATATTAGCAGCTAAAGGCAAAGTAAATATTTTGTAATTACAACATTTGTTTGCAGTCTTGCAATAAATAAAACAGTGAGTGGGTGATTTTTGAAAATGTTTTGAATGTTATCATTTTTAAATAAGAAAAACTCTACCCACCCCATGCCTTATTATGAGCAGCCAATCAGTACTTGTAACTGGAGTACATGATCTAGTCTAGTCATGATCATTATCGCCTAGATTTAGAGTTTTGCGTTAGCCGTCAAAACCAGCGTATAGGGCTTCTAACGCTTGTTTTGGCCGTCCGCTGGTATTTAGAGTTCACTTACCGACACTCCAAAATATCCGAACGCAGGTTAGCAAAATAACCAATGTTTTGCATTTCCCTGTCTAACAATACCGGCTCAAGCCAATTAGGTGCAGATACGAAACAGGGTTAGGATTGTGAAGCCACCCATTGGTCCCCCCCAGTTAGAATTAGGAAAACCCTTAATTTTCACACTTAAAGGGACAGTCTACTTGAAAATTGTTATTGTTTAAAACGATAGATAATCCCTTTATTAATTTACTTTTTACCTCTGTGATTACCGTGTATCTAAGCCAATGCAGACTGCCCCCTTATTTTGACCGACATAGATTTTAGCCAACCAGTGCTGACTCCTGAATAACTCCATGGGAGTGATCACAATGTTATATATATGACACACACGAACTAGCACTGTTTAACTGTGAAAAACTGTTAAAAATTATTGTTTTTCAGTGGTTTAGAAAACAGATTGAGCCTACCTTGGTTTAGCTTTCAAAAAGAATACCAAGAGAACAAAGCAAATTTGATGATAAAAGTAAATTGGAAAGTTGTTTAAAATTGCATGTCCTATCTGAATCATGAAAGTTTAATTTTGACTAGACTGTCCCTTTAAAGTACAATAATAATAATAATAATAATAATAATAAAATTAAATTGTAAAGTCATTTAACTAGGCATAATGTTTTATAATGAAATATTGAAAAGTGTCCCTTTAATACTCCCTTCCATGTAGCCAACCTCCCCTCTTCAAACACCTTTTTTATCTTCACTGACCCAGCTATGGAGTCAATAACAATCCTATAGAAAAACTTATCAAATTACTTATCTATAAAAATTGCATTGGACTTCAATGGAAGTTTTCTGTTGAAAAACATTAAATATGTTGGTTGCGCAAACTCATCCCTCTGTGTCACAGTATTTGGTGCAAAACCATTACTGTAAATAGTGCAGATAGTACAGCCACGTTACTAAAGAAAAACATAATTTATGCTTACCTGATAAATTTATTTCTCTTGTAGTGTATCCAGTCCACGGATCATCCATTACTTGTGGGATATTCTCCTTCCCAACAGGAAGTTGCAAGAGGATCACCCACAGCAGAGCTGCTATATAGCTCCTCCCCTCACTGCCGAGAAAGGAGAAACCATAGGGTGCAGTGGTGACTGTAGTTTAATTAAAATTTAGACCTGCCTGAAAAGGACAGGGCGGGCCGTGGAGTGGATACAATACAAGAGAAATAAATTTATCAGGTAAGCATAAATTATGTTTTCTCTTGTTAAGTGTATCCAGTCCACGGATCATCCATTACTTGTGGGATACCAATACCAAAGCTAAAGTACACGGATGATGGGAGGGACAAGGCAGGAACTTAAACGGAAGGAACCACTGCCTGTAGAACCTTTCTCCCAAAAACAGCCTCCGAAGAAGCAAAAGTATCAAATTTGTAAAATTTGGAAAAAGTATGAAGCGAAGACCAAGTTGCAGCCTTGCAAATCTGTTCAACAGAGGCCTCATTTTTAAAGGCCCAGGTGGAAGCCACAGCTCTAGTAGAATGAGCTGTAATCCTTTCAGGAGGCTGCTGTCCAGCAGTCTCATAGGCTAAACGGATTATACTCCGAAGCCAAAAAGAAAGAGAGGTTGCCGAGGCCTTCTGACCTCTCCTCTGTCCAGAGTAAACAACAAACAGATTAGATGTTTGGCGAAAATCTTTAGTATCCTGTAAGTAAAACTTCAAGGCACGGACTACGTCTAGATTATGCAAAAGACGTTCCTTCTTTGAAGAAGGATTAGGACATAATGATGGAACAACAATCTCTTGATTGATATTCTTGTTAGAAACCACCTTAGGTAAAAACCCAGGTTTTGTACGCAGAACAACTTTATCTGAATGAAAGATCAGATAAGGAGAATCACAATGTAAGGCAGATAACTCCGAGACTCTTCGAGCCGAGGAAATAGCCATCAGAAAAAGAACTTTCCATGAAAGAAGTTTTATATCAATAGAATGAAGGGGTTCAAACGGAGCCCCTTGAAGAACTTTAAGAACCAAGTTTAAGCTCCATGGAGGAGCAACAGGTTTAAACACAGGCTTAATTCTAACTAAAGCCTGACAAAATGCCTGAACGTCTGGAACTTCTGCCAGACGCTTGTGTAAAAGAATAGACAGGGCAGAAATCTGTCCCTTTAAAGAACTAGCTGATAATCCTTTGTCCAAACCCTCTTGGAGGAAGGACAATATCCTAGGAATCCTAACCCTACTCCATGAGTAATTCTTGGATTCACACCAATGAAGATATTTACGCCATATCTTGTGGTAAATTTTCCTGGTGACAGGCTTTCGTGCCTGTATTAAGGTATCAATTACTGACTCGGAGAAGCCACGCTTTGATAGGATCAAGCGTTCAATCTCCATGCAGTCAGTCTCAGAGAAAGTAGATTCGGATGATTGAAAGGACCTTGTATGACATGTCCACTAGGTCTGCACACCAGGTCCTGCGTGGCCACGCAGCGGCTATCAATATCACTGATGCTCTTTCCTGTTTGATTTTGGCAATCAGACGAGGGAGCAGAGGAAACGGTGGAAACACATAAGCCAGGTTGAAGAACCAAGGCGCTGCTAGAGCATCTATCAGTGCCGCTTCTGGGTCCCTGGACCTGGATCCGTAACAAGGAAGCTTGGCGTTCTGGCGAGACGCCATGAGATCCAATTCTGGTTTGCCCCAACGGAGAACCAATTGAGCAAACACCTCCGGATGGAGTTCCCATTCCCCCGGATGAAAAGTCTGACGACTTAGAAAATCCGCCTCCCAGTTCTCTACACCTGGGATATGGATCGCTGACAGGTGGCAAGAGTGAGTCTCTGCCCAGCGAATTATCTTGGAGACTTCTGACATCGCTAGGGAACTCCTGGTTCCCACTTGATGGTTGATGTAAGCCACAGTTGTGATGTTGTCCGACTGAAATCTGATGAACCTCAGTGTTGCTAGCTGAGGCCAAGCCAGTAGAGCATTGAATTTTGCTCTTAACTCCAGAATATTTATTGGGAGGAGTTTCTCCTCCTGAGTCCATGAACCCTGAGCCTTCAGGGAGTTCCAGACTGCACCCCAATCTAGAAGGCTGGCATCTGTTGTTACAATTGTCCAATCTGGTCAGCGAAAGGTCATACCCTTGGACAGATGGGCCCGAGATAACCACCAGAGAAGAGAATCTCTGGTTTCCTGATCCAGATTTAGTAGAGGGGACAAATCTGTGTAATCCCCATTCCACTGACTGAGCATGCATAATTGCAGCGGTCTGAGATGCAGGCTCGCGAATGGCACTATGTCCATCGCCGCTACCATTAAGCCGATTACTTCCATGCACTGAGCCACCGTGGAGCGCGGAATGGAGTGAAGAACACGGCAAGCATATAGAAGTTTTGATAACCTGGACTCCGTCAGATAAATTTTAATTTCTACAGAATCTATTAGAGTCCCTAGGAAGGAAACCCTCGTGAGAGGAGATAGAGAACTCTTTTCTTCGTTCACTTTCCACCCATGCGACCTCAGGAATGCCAGAACTATCTCTGTATGAGATTTGGTAATTTGAAAGCTTGACGTCTGTATCAGGATATCGTCCAGGTAAGGAGACACCGCTATGCCTCGCGGTCTTAGGACCGCCAGAAGTGAGCCCAGAACCTTTGTAAAAATTCTTGGGGCTGTAGCCAACCCGAATGGAAGAGCTACAAATTGGTAATGCCTGTCTAGAAAGGCAAACCTCAGGAACTGATGATGATTCTTGTGAATCGGAATGTGAAGGTAGGCATCCTTTAAGTCCACTGTGGTCATGTACTGACCCTCTTGGATCATGGGTAAAATGGTTCGAATAGTTTCCATCTTGAATGACGGAACTCTGAGGAATTTGTTTAGGATCTTTAAATCCAAAATTGGTCTGACGGTTCCCTCTTTTTTGAATAAAACCCTTGTCCTTGTTCCGTCCGCAGAACTGGATGGATCAGTCCCATTACAAGGAGATCTTGTATGCAGCTTAGGAATGCCTCTTTCTTTATCTGGTTTGCAGATAATCTTGAAAGGTGAAATCTCCCTTGTGGAGGAGAAGCTTTGAAGTCCAGAAGATATCCCTGAGATATGATCTCCAACGCCCAGGGATCCTGAACATCTCTTGCCCACGCCTGGGCGAAGAGAGAGAGTCTGCCCCCTACTACATCCGTTGTCGGATAGGGGGCCGCTCCTTCATGCTGTCTTAGAGGCAGCAGCAGGCTTTCTGGCCTGCTTGCCCTTGTTCCAGGACTGGTTAGGTTTCCAGGCCTGCTTGGATTGAGCAAAAGTTCCCTCTTGTTTTGAAGCAGAGGAAGTTGATGCTGCACCTGCCTTGAAATTTCAAAAGGCACGGAAATTAGACTGTTTGGCCTTTGATTTGGCCCTGTCCTGAGGAAGGGTATGACCCTTACCTCCAGTAATGTCAGCAATAATTTATTTCAAACCAGGCCCGAATAAGGTCTGCCCCTTGAAAGGAATGTTGAGTAATTTAGACTTTGAAGTCACATCAGCTGACCAGGATTTGAGCCATAGCGCCCTACGCGCCTGGATGGCGAATCCGGAATTCTTAGCCATTAGTTTAGTCAAATGAACAATGGCATCAGAAACAAATGAGTTAGCTAGCTTAAGAGTTCTAAGTTTGTCAACAATTTCAGTCAATGGAGCTGTATGGATAACCTCTTCCAGGGCCTCAAACCAGAATGCCGCTGCAGCAGTGACAGGCGCAATGCATGCAAAGGGCCGTAAAATAAAACCTTGTTGAATAAACATTTTCTTAAGGTAACCCTCTAATTTTTTTATCCATTGGATCTGAAAAAGCACAACTGTCCTCAACCGGGATAGTGGTACGCTTTGCTAAAGTAGAAACTGCTCCCTCCACCTTAGGGACAGTCTGCCATAAGTCCCGTGTAGTGGCATCTATTGGAAACATTTTTCTAAATATAGGAGGTGGGGAAAAGGGCACACCGGGCCTATCCCACTCCTTACTAATAATTTCTGTAAGCCTTTTAGGTATTGGAAAAACATCAGTACTCACCGGCACTGCATAGTATTTATTCAGCCTACACAATTTCTCTGGCACTGCAATTGTGTCACAGTCATTCAGAGCAGCTAATACCTCCCCAAGCAATACACGGAGGTTCTCAAGCTTAAATTTTAAATTAGAAATCTCTGAATCAGGTCTCCCCGATTCAGAGACGTCACCCACAGACTGAAGCTCTCCGTCCTCAGGTTCTGCATATTGTGACGCAGTATCAGACATGGCTCTTACAGCATCTACGCGCTCTGTATCTCGTCTAACCCCAGAGCTATCGCGCTTGCCTCTCAATTGAGGCAATCTGGATAATACCTCTGACAGGGTATTATTCATGATTGCAGCCATGTCCTGCAAAGTAATCGCTATGGGCGTTCCTGATGTACTTGGCGCCATATTAGCATGCGTCCCTTGAGCGGGAGGCGAAGGGTCCGACACGTGGGGAGAGTTAGTCGGCATAACTTCCCCCTCGACAGACCCCTCTGGTGACAATTCTTTTATAGATAAAGACTGATCTTTACTGTTTAAGGTGAAATCAATACATTTAGTACACATTCTCCTATGGGGCTCCATCATGGCTTTTAAACATAATGAACAAGTATCCTCTGTTTCAGACATGTTTGTACAGACTAGCAATGAGACTAGCAAGCTTGGAAAACACTTTAAAGCAAGTTAACAAGCAATATAAAAAACGTTACTGTGCCTTTAAGAGAAACAAATTTTGACAAAATTTGAAATAACAGTGAAAAAAGGCAGTTACACTAACAAAATTTTTACAGTGTATGTAACAAGTCAGCAGAGCATTGCACCCACTTGCAAATGGATGATTAACCCCTTAATAACAAAAACAGAATAATAAATGACAAAAACGTCTTTTAAACACAGTCACAACAACTGCCACAGTCTACTGTGATTGTTACCCTCCTCAAACACGACTTTGAAGCCTTTTGAGCCCTTCAGAGATGTCCTGTATCATGCAGGAAGAAGCTGAATGTCTCTGTCAGTATTTTTAGCTGCACAGAAAAGCACTAAAAACAGAATTTATGTTTACCTGATAAATTACTTTCTCCAACGGTGTGTCCGGTCCACGGCGTCATCCTTACTTGTGGGATATTCTCCTCCCCAACAGGAAATGGCAAAGAGCCCAGCAAAGCTGGTCACATGATCCCTCCTAGGCTCCGCCTACCCCAGTCATTCGACCGACGTTAAGGAGGAATATTTGCATAGGAGAAACCATATGGTACCGTGGTGACTGTAGTTAAAGAAAATAAATTATCAGACCTGATTAAAAAACCAGGGCGGGCCGTGGACCGGACACACCGTTGGAGAAAGTAATTTATCAGGTAAACATAAATTCTGTTTTCTCCAACATAGGTGTGTCCGGTCCACGGCGTCATCCTTACTTGTGGGAACCAATACCAAAGCTTTAGGACACGGATGAAGGGAGGGAGCAAATCAGGTCACCTAAATGGAAGGCACCACGGCTTGCAAAACCTTTCTCCCAAAAATAGCCTCAGAAGAAGCAAAAGTATCAAACTTGTAAAATTTGGTAAAAGTGTGCAGTGAAGACCAAGTCGCTGCCCTACATATCTGATCAACAGAAGCCTCGTTCTTGAAGGCCCATGTGGAAGCCACAGCCCTAGTGGAATGAGCTGTGATTCTTTCGGGAGGCTGCCGTCCGGCAGTCTCGTAAGCCAATCTGATGATGCTTTTAATCCAAAAAGAGAGAGAGGTAGAAGTTGCTTTTTGACCTCTCCTTTTACCAGAATAAACAACAAACAAGGAAGATGTTTGTCTAAAATCCTTTGTAGCATCTAAATAGAATTTTAGAGCGCGAACAACATCCAAATTGTGCAACAAACGTTCCTTCTTTGAAACTGGTTTCGGACACAGAGAAGGTACGATAATCTCCTGGTTAATGTTTTTGTTAGAAACAACTTTTGGAAGAAAACCAGGTTTAGTACGTAAAACCACCTTATCTGCATGGAACACCAGATAAGGAGGAGAACACTGCAGAGCAGATAATTCTGAAACTCTTCTAGCAGAAGAGATTGCAACTAAAAACAAAACTTTCCAAGATAATAACTTAATATCAACGGAATGTAAGGGTTCAAACGGAACCCCCTGAAGAACTGAAAGAACTAAATTGAGACTCCAAGGAGGAGTCAAAGGTTTGTAAACAGGCTTAATTCTAACCAGAGCCTGAACAAAGGCTTGAACATCTGGCACAGCTGCCAGCTTTTTGTGAAGTAACACAGACAAGGCAGAAATCTGTCCCTTCAGGGAACTTGCAGATAATCCTTTTTCCAATCCTTCTTGAAGGAAGGATAGAATCTTAGGAATCTTAACCTTGTCCCAAGGGAATCCTTTAGATTCACACCAACAGATATATTTTTTCCAAATTTTGTGGTAAATCTTTCTAGTTACAGGCTTTCTGGCCTGAACAAGAGTATCGATAACAGAATCTGAGAACCCTCGCTTCGATAAGATCAAGCGTTCAATCCAGTGACGTGCAGTGACGTCAGAGGCTGGTGAGGCAGTGGCTAGGATACGCCTTCATTCTTTAGATATCCTTTGTTGAAGAAATAGCAATGCACATGGGTGAGCCAATCACATGTGGTATCTATGTGCAGCCACCAATCAGCAGCTACTGAGCATATTTAGATATGATTTTCAACAAAGGATATCAAAAGAATGAAAAAAATAGATATTAGATGTAAATTGGAAAGTTATTTAAATTTGCATATGGGATTGATATGGGTTTCATGTCCCTTTAAATGGTGTCTTGGAAAACTGGTCAACTTAGTAAACATCTGATTTTAGTCTAAAAGGATTGTAACAGAAACTCTTGCCAGATAACACAATGCTTGCTCTGATTATGAGATCTAGAAATCCATGCCCATTAAAATATGTTTAAAACATACTTTTTACTTTAATGCTGCAAATTATGCTTATAGATTCTTTCATTATGCAGTAAATATAAAAATGTCTTGATCCAGTGGCGGCTGGTGAAATTTAAAGATGGTGGGGCGCTTGGCCTCACCCCTTTAAATAAAGCCACACAATCAGGTGGCACTATCAATTCATTAATTAAATAAATAAAAGGTAGACAGAAACACAGAAAAGCATTCGGGGGGAGAGGGAGAGACAGACGGGGGAGAGAGACACAGAGGGTTAGAGAGAAAGAGAGAGAGACACAATCACACACAGAGGCGTTAGAGAGAGAGAGAGAGAGAGAGAGAGACAATCACACACATAGGGGTTAGAGAGAGAGAGAAAGAGAGAAAGACACAATCACACACAGAGGGTTAGAGAGAGAGAAAGAGAGAGAGACACAATCACACACAGAGGGTTAGAGAGAGAGAGAAAGAGAGAGAGACAATTACACACAGAGGGGTTAGAGAGAGAGAAAGAGAGAGAGACACAATCACACACAGAGGGTTAGAGAGAGAGAGAAAGAGAGAGAGACAATTACACACAGAGGGGTTAGAGAGAGAGAAAGAGAGAGAGACACAATCACACAGAGAGGGTTAGAGAGAGAGAAAGAGAGAGAGACACAATCACACACAGAGGGTTAGAGAGAGAAAGAGAGAGAGACACACAATCACACACAGAGGGTTAGAGAGAGAGAGAAATAAAGAGAGAGAGAGAGACAATCACACACAGAGGGTTAGAGAGAGAGAGAAAGAGAGAGAGACACAATGATTCAATCACATACAGAGGGTTAGAGAAAGAGAGACACAATCACACACAGAGGGTTAGAGAGAGAGAGAGAAAGAAAGAGACACAATCACACTCAGAGGGTTAGAGAGAGAAAGAGAGAGACACAATCACACACAGAGGGTTAGAGAGAGCGCGAGAGACACAATCACACACAGAGGGTTAGAGAGAGAGCGAGAGACACAATCACACACAGAGGGTTAGAGAGAGAGCGAGAGACACAATCACACACAGAGGGTTAGAGAGAGAGAGAGAAAGAGAGAGACACAATCACACACAGAGGGTTAGAGAGAGACACAATCACACACAGAGGGTTAGAGAGAGAGAAAGAGAGAGAGACACACAATCACACACAGAGGGTTAGAGAGAGAGAAAGAGAGAGAGAGACACAATCACACACAGAGGGTTAGAGAGAGACACAATCACACACAGAGGGTTAGAGAGAGCGAAAGAGACACAATCACACACAGAGGGTTAGAGAGAGAGCGAGAGACACAATCACACACAGAGGGTTAGAGAGAGAGAAAAAGAGAGAGACACAATCACACACAGAGGGTTAGAGAGAGAGAAAGAGAGAGAGAGAGACACAATCACACACAGAGGGTTAGAGAGAGAGAAAGAGAGAGACACACAATCACACACAGAGGGTTAGAGAGAGAAAGAAAGAGAGAGAGAGACACAATCACACACAGAGGGTTAGAGAGAAAGAGAGAGAGAGAGACACAATCACACACAGAGGGTTAGAGAGAAAGAGAGAGAGACACAATCACACACAGAGGGTTAGAGAGAGACACAATCACACACAGAGGGTTAGAGATAGAGAGATAGAGAGAGAGAAAGAGAGAGAGAGAGAGAGAGAGAGACAATCACACACAGAGGGTTAGAGAGAGACACAATCACACACAGAGGGTTAGAGAGAGACACAATCACACACAGAGGGTTAGAGAGAAAGAGAGAGAGAGAGACACAATCACACACAGAGGGTTAGAGAGAGACACAATCACACACAGAGGGTTAGAGATAGAGATAGAGAGAGACACAATCACACACAGAGGGTTAGAGAGACACACAATCACACACAGAGGGTTAGAGAGAGACACAATCACACACAGAGGGTTAGAGAGAAAGAGAGAGAGAGAGAGACACAATCACACACATAGGGTTAGAGAGTGACACAATCACACACAGAGGGTTAGAGATAGAGATAGAGAGAGACACACAATCACACACAGAGGGTTAGAGAGAGACACAATCACACACAGAGGGTTAGAGACACATAAGGGATGAGAGAGTCTGAGGGGGAGGAAGAGAGACAGAGAGAGAAAGAGACCATGGGGGAGAACAACACATAAGGAGAGAGATGGATAGAGAGAGAGACACATACAAGGGGGGGGGGGGGGGGAGAGGGACCACTGCATTTTTAAGTAATAAAACAGCAAAGCTACAGAGACTAAGTGAGACTATAGCTAAGTGAGACTATAACTAAATGAGACCATACATTAGTGTGCAGTACAGAGGCAAGCTGCTAAGTTAGTGGGTGTAAAGTTTGAGTAAACAAAATACAAAAACGATCCTTTGCTGTAAAAGAGTAAAAAAACACTAAACCACATTCATTGAATTATCATTTTCACTAACAGAATCCTTTTCAGTAAAATCTTACTTTAATAAGATGGGGCTGAAACAGTGCTCTCTGTGCCTCTCTCTTCCTGCTCTGTAAGGATTCAGGAAGTGACAGTGGCACATTCCACTGCACTTAGAGGGGAAGAACAGAACTCTCTTTTTCACTTTAGCAAAGCTAGCAGGTTCACAGGACAGCAACAAAATAAATGAAAGTTGTTTTTTTCCGTTTTTGTTTTATTTTATGTCATTTAACATCCAGCCCCAACTTTAAGTTCCATTTACTAATGCCTCTCACTGGATTGGTTCAGCCCAAATAGGACTGCCTCAAATAAGCAGTTAATGGGCCATGCAATGATCTTAACCACTTTCATCCAGTAGATGGCGCAGCATGTTGTGTAATGGTGGGCAGACCTGCTTGTGCCTCTTCATTGCACAACATATAGCTGTGAAAAAAAATAAAAATGCTGGGGATAAAAAAAAAAAAAAAAAATGCTGGGGAAAAAAAAATACATTTTTTTTTTTTTTTTTAAAGTCAATAAAAAAAAAAAATATTTTTGCCCATATGAGAGGTGAACCACTGCCTCACCTGCCTCTAGTGACTGCACATCACTGGTTCAATCTCCAAGCAGTCAGCTGGAGTGAAACCAGGTTCGGATGTTCGAACGGACCCTGAACAAGAAGGTCTCGTCTCAAAGGTAGCTTCCAAGGTGGAGCCGATGACATATTCACCAGATCTGCATACCAAGTCCTGCGTGGCCACGCAGGAGCTATCAAGATCACCGACGCCCTCTCCTGATTGATCCTGGCTACCAGCCTGGGGATGAGAGGGAACGGCGGGAACACATAAGCTAGTTTGAAGGTCCAAGGTGCTACTAGTGCATCCACTAGAGCCGCCTTGGGATCCCTGGATCTGGACCCGTAGCAAGGAACTTTGAAGTTCTGACGAGAGGCCATCAGATCCATGTCTGGAATGCCCCACAGCTGAGTGACTTGGGCAAAGATTTCCGGATGGAGTTCCCACTCCCCCGGATGCAATGTCTGACGACTCAGAAAATCCGCTTCCCAATTTTCCACTCCTGGGATGTGGATAGCGGACAGGTGGCAGGAGTGAGACTCCGCCCATAGAATGATTTTGGTCACTTCTTCCATCGCTAGGGAACTCCTTGTTCCCCCCTGATGGTTGATGTACGCAACAGTTGTCATGTTGTCTGATTGAAACCGTATGAACTTGGCCCTCGCTAGCTGAGGCCAAGCCTTGAGAGCATTGAATATCGCTCTCAGTTCCAGAATATTTATCGGTAGAAGAGATTCTTCCCGAGACCAAAGACCCTGAGCTTTCAGGGATCCCCAGACCGCGCCCCAGCCCATCAGACTGGCGTCGGTCGTGACAATGACCCACTCTGGTCTGCGGAATGTCATCCCTCGTGACAGGTTGTCCAGGGACAGCCACCAACGGAGTGAGTCTCTGGTCCTCTGATTCACTTGTATCTTCGGAGACAAGTCTGTATAATCCCCATTCCACTGACTGAGCATGCACAGTTGTAATGGTCTTAGATGAATGCGCGCAAAAGGAACTATGTCCATAGCCGCTACCATCAACCCGATCACTTCCATGCACTGAGCTATGGAAGGAAGAGGAACGGAATGAAGTATCCGACAAGAGTCTAGAAGCTTTGTTTTTCTGGCCTCTGTCAGAAATATCCTCATTTCTAAGGAGTCTATTATTGTTCCCAAGAAGGGAACCCTTGTTGACGGAGATAGAGAACTCTTTTCCACGTTCACTTTCCATCCGTGAGATCTGAGAAAGGCCAGGACGATGTCCGTGTGAGCCTTTGCTTGAGGAAGGGACGACGCTTGAATCAGAATGTCGTCCAAGTAAGGTACTACAGCAATGCCCCTTGGTCTTAGCACAGCTAGAAGGGACCCTAGTACCTTTGTGAAAATCCTTGGAGCAGTGGCTAATCCGAAAGGAAGCGCCACGAACTGGTAATGCTTGTCCAGGAATGCGAACCTTAGGAACCGATGATGTTCCTTGTGGATAGGAATATGTAGATACGCATCCTTTAAATCCACCGTGGTCATGAATTGACCTTCCTGGATGGAAGGAAGAATAGTTCGAATGGTTTCCATCTTGAACGATGGAACCTTGAGAAACTTGTTTAAGATCTTGAGATCTAAGATTGGTCTGAACGTTCCCTCTTTTTTGGGAACTATGAACAGATTGGAGTAGAACCCCATCCCTTGTTCTCTTAATGGAACAGGATGAATCACTCCCATTTTTAACAGGTCTTCTACACAATGTAAGAATGCCTGTCCTTTTATGTGGTCTGAAGACAACTGAGACCTGTGGAACCTCCCCCTTGGGGGAAGTCCCTTGAATTCCAGAAGATAACCTTGGGAGACTATTTCTAGCGCCCAAGGATCCAGAACATCTCTTGCCCAAGCCTGAGCGAAGAGAGAGAGTCTGCCCCCCACCAGATCCGGTCCCGGATCGGGGGCCAACATTTCATGCAGTCTTGGTAGCAGTGGCAGGTTTCTTGGCCTGCTTTCCCTTGTTCCAGCCTTGCATTGGTCTCCAAGCTGGCTTGGCTTGAGAAGTATTACCCTCTTGCTTAGAGGACGTAGCACCTCGGGCTGGTCCGTTTCTACGAAAGGGACGAAAATTAGGTTTATTTTTTGCCTTGAAAGGCCGATCCTGAGGAAGGGCGTGGCCCTTACCCCCAGTGATATCAGAGATAATCTCTTTCAAGTCAGGGCCAAACAGCGTTTTCCCCTTGAAAGGAATGTTAAGTAGCTTGTTCTTGGAAGACGCATCAGCCGACCAAGATTTCAACCAAAGCGCTCTGCGCGCCACAATAGCAAACCCAGAATTCTTAGCCGCTAACCTAGCCAATTGCAAAGTGGCGTCTAGGGTGAAAGAATTAGCCAATTTGAGAGCATTGATTCTGTCCATAATCTCCTCATAAGGAGGAGAATCACTATCGACCGCCTTTATCAGCTCATCGAACCAGAAACATGCGGCTGTAGCGACAGGGACAATGCATGCAATTGGTTGTAGAAGGTAACCCTGCTGAACAAACATCTTTTTAAGCAAACCTTCTAATTTTTTATCCATAGGATCTTTGAAAGCACAACTATCCTCTATGGGTATAGTGGTGCGTTTGTTTAAAGTGGAAACCGCTCCCTCGACCTTGGGGACTGTCTGCCATAAGTCCTTTCTGGGGTCGACCAAAGGAAACAATTTTTTAAATATGGGGGGAGGGACGAAAGGAATACCGGGCCTTTCCCATTCTTTATTAACAATGTCCGCCACCCGCTTGGGTATAGGAAAAGCTTCTGGGAGCCCCGGCACCTCTAGGAACTTGTCCATTTTACATAGCTTCTCTGGGATGACCAACTTGTCACAATCATCCAGAGTGGATAATACCTCCTTGAGCAGAATGCGGAGATGTTCCAACTTAAATTTAAATGCAATCACATCAAGTTCAGCCTGTTGAGAAATGTTCCCTGAATCAGTAATTTCTCCCTCAGACAAAACCTCCCTGGCCCCATCAGACTGGGTTAGGGGCCCTTCAGAGATATTAGTATCAGCGTTGCCATGCTCTTCAGTATCTAAAACAGAGCAGCCGCGCTTACGCTGACAAGTGTTCATTCTGGCTAAAATGTTTTTGACAGAATTATCCATTACAGCCGTTAATTGTTGCATAGTAAGGAGTATTGGCGCGCTAGATGTACTAGGGGCCTCCTGAGTGGGCAAGACTCGTGTAGACGAAGGAGGGAATGATGCAGTACCATGCTTACTCCCCTCACTTGAGGAATCATCTTGGGCATCATTGTCATTATCACATAAATCACATTTATTTAAATGAATAGGAATTCTGGCTTCCCCACATTCAGAACACAGTCTATCTGGTAGTTCAGACATGTTAAACAGGCATAAACTTGATAACAAAGTACAAAAACGTTTTAAAATAAAACCGTTACTGTCACTTTAAATTTTAAACTGAACACACTTTATTACTGCAATTGCGAAAAAACATGAAGGAATTGTACAAAATTCACCAAATTTTCACCACAGTGTCTTAAAGCCTTAAAAGTATTGCACACCAAATTTGGAAGCTTTAACCCTTAAAATAACGGAACCGGAGCCGTTTTAAACTTTAACCCCTTTACAGTCCCTGGTATCTGCTTTGCTGAGACCCAACCAAGCCCAAAGGGGAATACGATACCAAATGATGCCTTCAGAAAGTCTTTTCTAAGTATCAGAGCTCCTCACACATGCGACTGCATGCCATGCCTCTCAAAAACAAGTGCGCCACACCGGCGCGAAAATGAGGCTCTGCTTATGCTTTGGGAAAGTCCCTAAGTAATAAGGTGTCTAATACAGTGCCTGCCGATATTCTTATATCAAAATACCCAGATAAAATGATTCCTCAAGGCTAAATATGTGTTAATAATGAATCGATTTAGCCCAGAAAAGTCTACAGTCTTAATAAGCCCTTGTGAAGCCCTTATTTATGATCGTAATAAACATGGCTTACCGGATCCCATAGGGAAAATGACAGCTTCCAGCATTACATCGTCTTGTTAGAATGTGTCATACCTCAAGCAGCAAGAGACTGCATACTGTTCCCCCAACTGAAGTTAGTAGCTCTCAACAGTCCCGTGTGGAACAGCCATGGATTTTAGTTACGGTTGCTAAAATCATTTTCCTCATACAAACAGAAATCTTCATCTCTTTTCTGTTTCTGAGTAAATAGTACATACCAGCACTATTTCAAAATAACAAACTCTTGATTGAATAATAAAAACTACAGTTAAACACTAAAAAACTCTAAGCCATCTCCGTGGAGATGTTGCCTGTACAACGGCAAAGAGAATGACTGGGGTAGGCGGAGCCTAGGAGGGATCATGTGACCAGCTTTGCTGGGCTCTTTGCCATTTCCTGTTGGGGAGGAGAATATCCCACAAGTAAGGATGACGCCGTGGACCGGACACACCTATGTTGGAGAAATAGGCCCTTCCAACTCATATTGCAACAGTGGAAAGCCTCAGGAACTGTTTCTAGGCAAAAATCAAACCAGCCATGTGGAAAAAAACTAGGCCCCAATAAGTTTTGTCACCAAACATATATAAAAACGATTAAACATGCCAGCAAACGTTTTATATTACACTTTTATAAGAGTATGTATCTCTATTAATAAGCCTGATACCAGTCGCTATCGCTGCATTTAAGGCTTTACTTACATTAATCCGGTATCAGCAGCATTTTCTAGCAAATTCCATCCCTAGAAAAATATTAACTGCACATACCTTATTGCAGGAAAACCTGCACGCCATTCCCTCTCTGAAGTTACCTCACTCCTCAGAATATGTGAGAACAGCAATGGATCTTAGTTACTTCTGCTAAGATCACAGGCAGATTCTTCTTCTAATGCTGCCTGAGATGAAACAGTACACTCTGGTACCATTTAAAAATAACAAACTTTTGATTGAAGTTAAAAAACTAACTATAATACACCACTCTCCTCTTACTACGTCCATCTTTGTTGAGAGTTGCAAGAGAATGACTGGATATGGCAGTGAGGGGAGGAGCCATATAGCAGCTCTGCTGTGGGTGATCCTCTTGCAACTTCCTGTTGGGAAGGAGAATATCCCACAAGTAATGGATGATCCGTGGACTGGATACACTTAACAAGAGAAATAACTGGATTTGAAACAAGTGAGCACCAACATTGAAGTATGTATTAAAGGGACAATTAAATAAAAAATAAATTAAACGTTTATGTTTCCTAGATCAGGGTTCTTCCAAGTATGGGTTGCGACCCATTATTGGGTCGCAACACCATGTTTACTGAGAGTGTGTGTGTGTTGTATGAGAGTGTGTGTGTTATATGAGAGTGTGGGTGTGTTGTATGAGAGTGTCTGTGTTGTATTAGAGTGTGTGTGGAGAGTGTGTGCTGTATGACAGTGTGTGTGTTGTATGAGAGTGTGTGTGGTGTGTGTGTGTTGTATATGAGTATGTGTGGTGTGTGTGTGTTGTATGAGAGTGTGTGTGGTGTGTGTGTCTTGTATGAGAGTGTGTGTGTGTTGTATGAGAGTGTGTGTGTGAGTGGTGTAAGAGTGTGTGTGGTGTGTGTGTCTTGTATGAGAGTGTGTGTGGTGTGTTTGTGTTGTATGAGAGTGTGTGTGTGTGTTGTATGAGAGTGTATGTGTGTGTTTTGTATGAGAGTGTGTGTGGTGTGTGTTTGAGTTGTATGAGAGTGTCTATGATCTGTGTTATTACCTTTTACAACACTTTCAAGTTTGACAATCGGGAATAAAGTATATACACATTTTATTCACTTTTTTGCAGCTATCTTGAATCTAAATTCAGAGATTTTCAGACTAAGCATAAAAAATGGGGTCATGAAGGTATAAAGTATCATTGAACTGGGTCTTGGGAAAAAAAGTTTGAAGAACCCTGAGATGGATCATGCAATTTTAAGAGGCTTTCCAAATGATTTAAATGATCTAATTGTGCACAGTCTTTTATACACACACACGTACATATACAAGAAGTCACAGTGTATATGTACATGAGTCTGTGATTGGTTGATGACTGTCACATGATACAGGGAGACAGCAAATTTAAATACATTTTGAAATTTCGGGGGGGGGGATCTACTACTTGTTTAAAATTTAGATGCATTGTTTTTTTTCTAATGCAGCTGTTGATTATGCAATTATACTGTACTTAATGGTCCTTTAACTGCTAAAATGAAAAGACTTACAGGGGCATATGTATCAATGTGCGAGCGGACATGATACAAAGTAGCGTATCATGTCCGCTGCACATCGCTATACATCGATAAATGCCGACAGAATATGCTCTCTGCATTTATCTTTGCACCAGCAGTTCTGGTGAACTGCTGGTGCAATGCCGCCCCTTGCAGATTTGCGGCCAATCGGCCACTAGCAGGGGATGTCAATCAACCCGATTGTATTTGATCGGGTTGATTTCTGTCCGCCGCCTCAGAGCAGATGGACAAGTTATGGAGCAGCGGTCTTTAGACCGCTGCTTCATAACTCCTGTTTCTGGCGAGGCTGAAGGTTCGCCGGAAACAAGGGGCCTCAAGCTCCATACGGAGCTTGATAAATATGCCCCATAGACTGCTTTTCAGTTACTATGTATGACTGCATATTTTCATATACAATGCTTACATAAACTATTTACTGTTTTGATTAGCATAATGTCTGCAATACATATGTATTAGAGAAAATGCTTCTAGCAAACGCTAACTGTGTTTTCAGTAAGTTCAGCTAGTAAAAACAAGCGGCTAGATTACAAGTTGTGCGTTAGGGTAAAAAAGCAGCGTTAAGAGGCCCTAACGCTGCTTTTTTATGCCTGCTGGTATTACGAGTCTTGAAGGTTTAGGGTGACCGCACACTTTTTTGGCCTTACCGCAAAACGACTTACGTAAACTTCGTAAAGTCTTTTTTCTATGGGACTTCCATAGCGCCGGTATTACGAGTCTGTCCTGGGAGGCCAAAAAGTGAGCGGTACAGCCTACCCCGTCAAGAGAACGCATTTAAAGTCAGTAGTTAAGAGTTTTATGATACAACGCCGTAGCATAAAACTCATAACTAAAGTGCTAAACCGAGGCCCTCCCACATCGCAAATACTAAATTAAAAATTTTAACCCCTAATCTGCCGCTGCGGACACCACCGCCACCTACATTATATTTATGAACCCCTAGGGGCCTATCTATCAAGCTCCAAATGGAGTTTGATGCCCCGTGTTTCTGGCGAGCCTCCAGGCAGTTATGAAGCAGTGGTCACAAAGACCGCTGCTCCATAACCTGTCCGCCTGCTCTAAGCAGGCAGACAAACATCGCCGGAATTCAACCCGATCGAGTACGATCGGGTTGATTGACACCCCCCTGCTGGCGGCTGATTGGCCGCGAGGCTGCAGGGGGCGGCAATGCACCAGCAGCTCTTGTGAGCTGCTGGTGCAATGCTGAATACAGAGAGTGTATTGCTCTCCGTATTCAGCGAAGTCTGGCGGACCTGATCCGCACTGTCGGATCAGGACCGCCAGACTTTGGTAAATAGAGGCCCTAATCTGCTGCCCCCAACATCGCCGACACCTAAATTATATTTATTAACCCCTAATCTGCCGTCCCCAATGTCGCCGCCACCTACCTACACTTATTAACCCCTAATCTGCCGTCCCCAACGTCGCCACCACTATAATAAACATATTAACCCCTAAACCGCCGCACTCCCGCCTCACAAACATTAGTTAAATATTATCAACCCCTAATCTGCCGTCCCTAACCCACCTACCTACATTTATTAACCCCTAATCTGCCGCCCCCAACGTCGCCTCCACTATATTAAAGTTATTAACCCCTAAACCTAAGTCTAACCCTAAACCTAACACCCACTAACTTAAATATAATTTAAATAAATCTAAATAAATATTCCTATCATTAACTAAATTATTCCTATTAAAAACTAAATACTTATCTGTAAAATAAACCCTAAGCTAGCTACAATATAACTAATAGTTACATTGTAGCTATCTTAGGATTTATTTTTATTTTACAGGCAAGTTTGTATTTATTTTAACTAGGTAGAATAGTTATTAAATAGTTAGGTAGTTATTAACTATTTAATAACTATCTAGCTAAAATAAATACAAATTTACCTGTAAAATAAAACCTAACCTAAGTTACACTACACTAACACCTAACACTACACTAATAATATTAAATAAATAATTAAATAAACTTAGGGCTGGGAAATACCTTTACTCACTAACATGGCTGTTTGTTAGGGAGACCCTGGAGGGAGATCACCTACCTGCTGTTGCGGTGGAAGAGAACAGAGCAGGTCCATCACTAGGTTCAGAGTTAACAACTCCTAGAGGCATCGGCTAGATGAACTATCCGATAGATCCTTAAGCCCATTATGCTCTTTGTGGATCTAATGGAGATATTGGTTATTAGAAAGACTTGTTTGAATGTTGGCAATACACCTGGTCCACACACACCGTTAGCCCTGTGTTTTAGGCAGGATACAATGCTAATCACCTTTTTTATTATTACTGTTCCCTGTATACCTTATCCTATCATACTTGTTTGTCTTAAAGTTTAAGAATGTTGCGTGGGGTGAAGGTGAATGACTGCTATCGTATCTGCTACCTTTATTCACATACTTGTATGCTCATAACGATCCCTGCTTTGTTTGCTTAAGGAATGATTATTTATATGATGGGGCATCATTCATGGGAATACCTGCACTCAATGTGGACAATTTATCTATGTTGGTTATATCTCTTTACAATGGGACTGTTGCATAAATGTGCTCTATTTAACTTAACCATGTTCTGGCTTACAAAGGTAGTTTGCATCTGAGCTATGCTGTTACATCTGGCTTTGATGCTATATCATGTCATAGGAGTACCTGAAGGGATGAATGTTTTAGAAGTTCATATGCTTGATATTTTACTAAGTGGCACGGTCCTATTTTACAGATCGTGGTTCTTGGTTTAGTGTTCAATTGTTGCTCACTGGTAGAGGATGTAATTGCTAACTCTCACCACTGGAGGGAGTCTTAGCTTGCTTATGCAGTGTTTCAAACCTGTACATATTTACTTTGCAAAACATCTGATTGATACTTTCCTATGAAGATCCGTAGTTTTGAATCTCTGTAGCTATTAATGTAACAGCTGTGCTCCTTGCTATTCTTGTTTCCTGGGTCCCAATGATTGCAGTGGATTAAGGTATTTAATATATTTTAGAACTAGGTTACAGTTTAATACGGTTAATCCAGCTACATCGCCAATTGTTGTGAACAGTTTACTATTTGCCTCTCTATATTCTTAATATTGTTACCATATGTAAAGACATTATCTCTGTGCCCCAAGTATAACACATTGAGAGTAGCTCTAATTTAGCAGTTCTCTCTAGATATAAGTTTTAGTTACTGGGTGTCCTTTAGTTCATAGTCTTTTTTCTATATACTTTGGCCTGCAACATCTATATACCCAAGGCTTGTGTAATTAAAGTAGATAGATGAGCCACATTTTCCTCAGCTAAACTATACTCTCCATATAGTTTCTCTCTATACCTATACATACATACCTGTTATACCAAGTTTTCCTGTTGGAAATTTTAACTGCTTATGGGGTACCTGACAAACCTTATCATTTTTGCTGTTAGCTTCTAATCTCTCATAACCGCATATTGCTTGATACCGCTATAATGGAACTAACTATAGTCTATATAGTCTCATATATTTTGTTCTAAATTTTTATACTCTGGATAAGGAATACCCATATAGTCAGCTAGTTCAAGGTTAATACTCTAGTTTAGAGTTAATTTCTCTCTACTTTCCCTATAGCTATTCATATGCTTATAAGGCCATACACAGAGACATAATGAGCCCTCACCTACCTCGTTCAAGCAATCAACTATAGTAGCCGACCCAATTGCAATCTCTTACAGATGCTAGTGATCGACATACATAGAAATTACTCAGATGTTTTACAGGCTTCTCATGTATATCCTACCACCCTCCTACCCCCCACCCCATATTATAAACCTCCTTTTATAGGAGGGTTAAATACGCGGTTCTCCTTGCAAATACCGCACCCCATTTCCCTTCTTCATTAGCAAAATCTTGCAGTTTGTCAAGATATTTAGAACGTTCCGAAACATAACAAAGGTTTGAAGATGTAGCCTGAATATTCCTAAATGTTTCAGAAGCTTTTATCAGTTGAAAATTTAACTAAATTAAATACAATTACCTAAACTAAATTAAATTAGCTAAAGTACAAAAAAAAACTAAATTACCGAAAATAATAAAGAAATTTAAACTAATTATACCTAATCTAATAGCCCTATTAAAATAAAAAAGCCCCCCCAAAATAAATAGGGCCTTTTGCGGGGCATTGCCCCAAAGTAATCAGCTCTTTTACCTTTAAAAAAAAATACCCCCCCAACAGTAAAACACCCCCCCACACAACCAACCCCCCAAATAAAATACTATCTAAAAAAAACTAAGCTCCCCATTGCCCTGAAAAGGGCATTTGGATGGACATTGCCCTTAAAAGGGCAGTTAGCTCTTTTGCCGCATAAACCCTAATCAAAAAAATAAAACCCACCCAATACACTATAACACTAACCGCCTGAAGATCGACTTACCGGGAGACGTCTTCATCCAAGCCAGGCGAAGTGGTCCTCCAGACAGGCAGATGTCTTCATCCAAGCCGGGCAGAAGTGGTCCTCCAGACGGGCAGAAGTCTTCATCCAAGCTGGGCAGAAGTGGTCCTCCAGACGGGCAGAAGTCTTCATCCAGACGGCATCTTCTATCTTCATCCATCCGGCGCGGAGCAGGTCCATCTTCAAGACATCCGACGCGGAGCATTCTCTTCTGGCAACGACTAAAACAGAATTGCAACAGCCAATAGGATTTTTTCTACCTTAATTCCGATTGGCTGATAGAATTCTATCAGCCAATCGGAATCTAAGGGACGCCATCTTGGATGATGTCACTTAAAGGTACCTTCATTCTGTTTTATTCGTCACCAGAAGAGGATGCTCCGCGTCGGATGTCTTGAAAATGGACCTGCTCCGCGCCGGATGGATGAAGATAGAAGATGCCGTCTGGATGAAGACTTCTGCCCGTCTGGAGGACCACTTCTGCCCAGCTTGGATAAAGACTTCTGCCCGTCTGGAGGACCACTTCGAACCGGCTTGGATGAAGACATCTCCCAGTAAGTCGATTTTCAGGGGGTTAGTGTTAGGTTTTTTAAGGGTGTATTGAGTGGGTTTTATTTTTAGGTTAGGGACTTTGGGCGGCAAAAGAGCTAACTGCCCTTTTTTGGGGGGCTTTTTTATTTTAATAGGGCTATTAGATTAGGTGTAATTAGTTTAAATTTCTGTAATTTGTTTATTATTGTCTGTAATTTAGTGTTTGTTTGTTTTTGTACTTTAGATAATTTAATTTAATTTAGCTAATTGTATGTAATTTATTTAATTGTATTTAATTTAGTTAATTTATTTAATTATAGTGTAGTGTTAGGTGTTATTGTAACTTAGGTTAGGGTTTATTTTACAGGTACTTTTGTATTTATTTTAGCTGGGTAGTTATTAAATGAAGACATCTCCCAGTAAGTCGATTTTCAGGGGGTTAGTGTTAGGTTTTTTAAGGGTGTATTGAGTGGGTTTTATTTTTAGGTTAGGGACTTTGGGCGGCAAAAGAGCTAACTGCCCTTTTTTGGGGGGCTTTTTTATTTTAATAGGGCTATTAGATTAGGTGTAATTAGTTTAAATTTCTGTAATTTGTTTATTATTTTCTGTAATTTAGTGTTTGTTTGTTTTTGTACTTTAGCTAATTTAATTTAATTTAGCTAATTGTATGCAATTTATTTAATTGTATTTAATTTAGTTAATTTATTTAATTATAGTGTAGTGTTAGGTGTTATTGTAACTTAGGTTAGGTTTTATTTTACAGGTACTTTTGTATTTATTTTAGCTGGGTAGTTATTAAATAGTTAATAACTATTTAATAACTATTCTACCTAGTTAAAATAAATAAAAACTTGCCTGTAAAATAAGAATAAACCCTAAGCTAGATACAATGTAACTATTAGTTATATTGTAGCTAGCTTAGGGTTTATTTTATAGGTATTTATTTTTAAATAGGAATAATTTAGTTAATGATAGGAATATTTATTTAGATTTATTGTAATTATATATAAGTTAGTGGGTGTTAGGTTTAGGGTTAGACTTAGATTTAGGGGTTAATAACTTTAATATAGTGGTGGCGAAGTTGGTGGCGGCAGATTAGGGGTTAATAAATGTAGGTAGGTTGCGGCAACATTGGGGGTGGCAGATTAGGGGTTAACAAAAAGTATGTAGGTGTCGGCGATGTTGGGGGCATCAGATTAGGGGTTAATACTGTTGAAAATAATAAGCAATATCTGTCTCTGTTTTTGCAGTGCCTTGTGAGGTCTGAATGGGTTAATTTGTACGTGGGCATTATTAGTCAGGAGCGGCCACTCTGGTTAATAATGGGGCCATAAAATGTATTTAGTTCTGATTGTGTCTGTTTATTTTTTTCTCAATCTAATCTTTTTCTATCTTTTTTTAAATTCTTGCATTCCAGCTAGTATCAGTAAATACTTAAATCCTGGTTATCTTGATATGCCAAATATATGACTGTATGTACACAACTCATTGTAAACATTGGGAATGTATCTAGTTCATCCCTGACCTTTGTTTTGTTTTGATGTATTGTCAAACACAATTCTGATGTGTAACTGTTATTTACTTATGTTGTAACCATATTTGTTAAAACCCTTGCATTTTTTTTAGCTAGCTAATCATAAACTGTAAATAGCCTAGATGTGGAATGTATAAATACCTGGGAAGGGGACTGACCCCCTTAGAGAAAACTTTGTATTGTTTCTCTCCATACTGCAGCGTGTAATCAATAAACAAACTCTTTTTAACCTGTCTTGGTCTGAAGGAGTTATTCAGTCCAGGGTGAGTATATCACCAACAATACATATAATGTAGATGGTGGCGGTGTCCGGAGCATCAGATTAGAGGTTAATAATATAATGCAGGTGTCGGCGATGTCGGGGCGGCATATTAGGGGTTAATAAGTGTAAGATTAGGGGTGTTTAGACTCGGGGTTCATGTTAGGGTGTTAGGTGTAGACATACATTTTATTTCCCAATAGGAATCAATGGAGCTGCATTAGTGAGTTTTACGCTGCTTTTTTTGCAGGCGTTAGACTTTTTTTTCCAGCCGGCTCTCCCCGTTGATTCTTATGGGGAAATCGTGCATGAGCACGTTACACCAGCTCACCGCTGACTTAAGCAGCGCTGGTATTGGAGTGCGATAATGAGCAAAATTTTGCTCAACGCTCACTTCTTGTCTTTTAACGACGGGTTTCGGAAAACTCTTAATACCAGCGCTGTAGGTAAGTGAGCGGTGAGGGAAAACTGCTCGTTAACACCGCACAGCCTCTAACGCAAAACTCGTAATCTAGGTGAATGTTTTTTGTTCAGAGAGCAGGCAGTGACTTTTGCCTTGTAAACTGACTTATTGCCAACACACTACAAAGCACTGAAAGCTTTCTAAGTAGACACACTGTGAAAATACTGGTGACATGCAGCATATCTACATATGAATCATGTGCACATGCACAATAAAAGCTCTCACTTTTTTTCTGCTAATACAAGTATAATGCTTCTATTTAAAAATGAAATGCACGGATATTAATTTCAGTTTTGGCTAGAATGCCCCATTAAGGATTGATAATAAGTAAAATATTGTATTCATATTATTATGAGAAAACACCCCTCTATGTCTGTATAACCTTGTGCATTATCACAGTACTGAGCTCTAAAGGCAAAATAAAACATGTATGGCAGCTGCTGAACAAACCTCTATAACTTTGAGGAGCATACAGTGATATTAGTAAAACCATAAAGTCCCAGTCCCATCTTTATCATCACAGACAAAATAGATCATAAGAAATTACATGACTGTTAAATCATCAGAGACCTTTCCCACTTGTAAAAATAAAGCAGGACCAACAGTGGATTAATTTTACTGTCTGTCAGAAGTCATTTTCAATACATTTTTGAATGTGGAAACTCACTAGCACTATTCCAAGAATCTCTAAGTACTCACAGATACCTACACCAAAAAATCCTGCACGGTGGCACCCAAAAAATAACTCCTCCTTCTCCGAGGTATTATGCACCTTGGCTAGTCTTGTAGCTACTCACTCAGACAAGACCAATGTGAACCCACACTAGAACAGTAAAAAAGGCCTATAGAGTCTCAGTGCTAGTGCTTTCTGGAATAAACTATATTATATATGTGCATCGATCTGCCCACCACGTTTCATGTGGATACATGGCTAAAGTTACTTACAGCACTGTGAACCTCAATAGAAGCATTTTTTCAAATCAATAAATAATACTGGAATCTAGTGTGTGTGCTAATAACCCTTTATCACTGCAGAATGTCCACATATTGTGTTAGCATACATCACAAAACGTTCTTCTTCCAAACAAGGCCATTAGGGGGAACCAGGGAAGCCCAGTTGTGGAGTTGAGACACTCTTGGTCAAGGGGCAGGTTTGGACATGTAAGAGGTATGGCTTTGTAGTATGGGTGGAGTTTCGCTGGATATAAATAGGGTCTGGGAAGCAATACTACAGACAGAACTCTCTCTTAGTAACGTCTTTACATACAAAGCTGCCCTGTGCATCACACAATTACATACATAGCTGCATTATTGTTATCTGCCTTTGGATCTAACTAAAATGTAAACATTGCATTAGAATATATGCAAACAAGGATACATTTGGAAATGATGCTCAGCTGTGAAAGAGAAAAAAAAAATGGGTTTATATCTATATTTGTATTGATGCACATTTGGTAAATAAAATTTCCGCTAACATGAAGTGAAAGCTGACTATGTTGATTGCTCTTGTCAGACCTCCCGCAAGCGTAATACTTTCTGGACACAGTAACTACAATATGTGCATAACGCAAATGCAAGCACAAATAACCTGTTTTTGACAGTTTTTTTTTAATAGCTTATTTATTTTGATTTCTGAATTAATACTCTGCTTTAGAGTTTTTTTTATGTTTTGTTTGTTTTAATCTTTCCAGTTTTGAAAACAGTAATTGTAATATAACAGGAAGATTAAAAAAAAAAATTAAACAATAAAGATGTAAAAGGATATGAAAATGATAACTTCAAATAAATGTATCATTATTTTTTTTTTAAATTAATAACTAACAGTAAATTTATGAGCAGGCAGCAATACTGAGGAACCTACAACATGATGTTTTACATCAGATAAAAGCATATATCTACCTGCTGCATTTCCTTTATATTATTGGGGAGACTTGAACAACCTGGGGGAGGAGTCCAGCGGTTTTGGGTGTCCCATGGTTGGAGCTAGGAGTGATACGCCTGAGGTCACATGACATGAATATGTGAGGATGATATGACATGAGTGGAGTGCATTGTGGGTGGAGTCAATTGGTCCAGGGGTATGGCTAGTCTCTGGTATTAAATCACTATTTACTATTTAGGGGAGACAGGCTACTAGTCCAGAGGGAAATACTTATTAGACCACTCGATGAGAAAGGGGGGAGGCAAATTTTTTACTTATCCACTGAAATTTCTTGGTCAAAACTACTGGAAAATTCAAGCCCTGTATATATGTATGTATGTATATGTGTGTGTGAATTGTGAATATATATATATATAAGTAAATGTATATATGTATGGTCACAGGGAGGTGAGGCAAATTTTGTACTTGTCCACTAAAATTTCTTACTTGCCCAAAATTGCTGGAAATTCCAACTATAAATATATATATATATATATATATATATATATATATATATATATATATATATATATATATATATATATATATATATATATATATATATATATATATATATATATATATATAATACCCAGAAAAAATGCACTCTCAGGTCTTTCACAAACAAGTTACTTTTATTCCTGTAACGTTTTCGGAGGTCTGGCCTCCTTCATCAGCATAGTTAAAATACAATCAAATCAATACTTAAATAGTGACATACTCACTCAAAACCACTTCAAACAATTACACTCACTGGCGCCAAAACATCGGTGTTGGACCGCATACTGTGTTCCAATAGCACTATGTGTCCCGGAAGTTGTGCGCCACTGTACTTCCGGTTGTCAAATCTTAGCCCATAATCACTCGGCTTCAAAGACAAATAACAAACTAACTATATAAAAAAATAATAATGTTATGTGTTATATGTTCTAAGTACAATTACATTTAAAGGTACTGTGTAAAACAAGTATATATGTGCAGTAAATACTTAACATAACGGCCGCTCGTTGTCATGGCAACGCAAAAAACAATGTACCCCTGTCTTAATGCAGGGACAAAATACTAAATCTACCGATCTTCAAAAATGTATCACAGAGTATATCTATATCGGTATTGTGACCCGCTAAATCACATATACATCTATTATCTATAAATGTAAATAGAGGATAAGTTAATCTTGGGATCTGTTTCTTAGGGAAGCAAGATAATACGCTGCAATGTATAAGCCTCACTTTGTTACATTGTGTATCAGACACAAGGCTACCCTACATCTTTTTTTCTTTCTTATTTTCAATATCAAGTGTTGGAATTGAATTTTTTAACTGTGATGTACTGCCCTTAATGTGTGTATAACATTTATGTTCAAACCAAATGTTAGTGATTTCCTGTTAACTCAAACTAATTAAATGCATGCCCCTCACTCAGTTGGGCTATAAAATGGAAACACTCTCAACATGATGCCCCCCTTATTTTTAGGTGTTCTGGGGGAGAAAAAAATGCATCATTATTATCCCTTTATTCTAAGGGGGCTATACATTATAAGCATACTCTACTTCCATACTGATGCTAACAACGCTCCCATTCTAGCGCCACTCTGGATACCAATCACACAAAGTATATGTGAACATACTACTAAGAAGATCCAAAAGAACATATAAAAACAATTGATATAAAGGTCCTTCTATTCACTGCTATAGTTCCCCTAAGGGAGTGATTCAGCTCTAACAGTCCAAAGTTCGCATATATAGAATACCAGGAGCACCAAATTATTTTTTCTCTCTTCAAAATTGCTTGCTCTTTAATTTCTTTTATGTATTCTTCAGTAACTGTGGTTTCAATCTCCTCTCATGGATTAACATGGCCTGTAGATCAAATGCCATATATGCACTGTATTCCCATGGATAAATAGCGATCTATATGCTATTCCTGCTGTGGTATTCCTTCCTGGTCCTCGTCGGGTAGTGTCTTTACCTTCTTTAGAAATATTAGGACCAAGTCCCCACACTGTGGATTATTATCCAAACTCAAGTGTAGTGTAATGACCTATAGGCTCTGTGTGTTAAAGAACTGGTAACTCCAAGGTACCACTACCTGACTTCCACACAGGTGTTAGAAATACCAAAGCCTCCTAAACCTGGTGCTGTATGCCAACATGGTTAGGCGGTCCCCTATGTCAGGGCACGCCCACCATATGACCCACAGAGTCATGGTGGTCTAGGTACCGTACCCTGTGATTGTGTCACACCTTGCAGCCACATTACATCAACGCCTTGAAATCCTTCCCAGTCTAGTGATATTTTGGTCACTATGGACGTGAACAGTTTATACACAATCATTCCCCACAGGGAAGGATTAGAAGCAGTTAGGGCTCACCTTCAGAGCAACCCCCTGTATGAGGGGCCACCAGTTGAATACCTACTAAATCTTATTGAATTCTGTCTGAACAAGAATTATTTCAGATTTGAAAGTAAATTCTTTCTGCAGATAGCAGGAACAGCTATGGGGTCATCCATGGCCCCCTCCTACGCAAACATCTTCATGTCCCACTTTGAAAATCTCTATCTATGGGGTAAATGTGATTCATCCATTATTTTTTATCGCAGGTACATAGATGATATTTTTCTAGTCTGGAGAGGGGGCATGGATGACCTACATAGCTGGTTTGAGTCATTCAACAGTATGCAGACTACGGTTCGGTTTAAAATTTTGGCCGATCTACAGTCTATCAATTTTCTTGATCTCAAAGTGTACAAAACCACACAAGGTTTGGGATGTACACTATTCAGCAAACCTACGGATAGGAATTCCCTATTGAGGTCAGATAGCTGTCACCCCCCAGCACTATTGAAAGGTATACTTAAATCGCAATTCATTAGAACAGTGAGGAACAACTCTGACCCTAGTGCGGGAGCCTCCCAGTTGTCTGAAATGGGTGCAAAATTTGCAGAAAGGGGATACAAGACAAAACATATCAGTCAGATGATGAAGGAAGTGTCACAAGTCACACAGGCACAATTACTGGCAAAAGAACCCAGACAGACCAATGATGACAAACTGATACTAGCCACTACATTTTCCCCTAGTACCAGAAATGCTGGACTGTCTCTAAGGACACATTGGCCTATTATTTCCACTGATCCAAAACTACATTTCAGTAAACATCTCACACCCATGGTTGGTTACAGGAGGGGTACCAATTTGCGAGACTTGTTGGTCAGGACAGACCCAAAGGCAAGCTACAAATCCAGGACACACATAAACATCAGAGGATCCTATCGATGCCTAGGGTGCACTACCTGCAATGGGCTTATAAGTACCAAAACATTTCACCACCCACATACCAACAGGCAATTTGGTATACGACATTCAATCACCTGCACGACTACGTTTGTTATTTACTTATTGGTGTGCCCGTGTTCTCGTTGCTATGTTGGCAAAACGACAGGCACTTTGAGGGAAAGGATGGCCAATCACCGCCATGCCATTAGGTTGGCTCTCAAGTCTAGGGATTCGGACCAACCAGTGGCGAGGCACTGTGCAGAACAAAAACATTCGGTGGCATCAATAAGATACACACTCATAGATCATGTACCCCCACTGGATAGGGGAGGTGATAGAGGTAAAATACTCCTACAGAGGGAGGCTCAGTGGATGTACCGACTGGGTACAATACACCCAGGTGGGCTCAACACCACTCCGGATTTCAAGGCGTTGATGTAATGTGGCTGCAAGGTGTGACACAATCACAGGGTACGGTACCTAGACCACCATGACTCTGTGGGTCATATGGTGGGCGTGCCCTGACATAGGGGACCGCCTAACCATGTTGGCATACAGCACCAGGTTTAGGAGGCTTTGGTATTTCTAACACCTGTGTGGAAGTCAGGTAGTGGTACCTTGGAGTTACCAGTTCTTTAACACACAGAGCCTATAGGTCATTACACTACACTTGAGTTTGGATAATAATCCACAGTGTGGGGACTTGGTCCTAATATTTCTAAAGAAGGTAAAGACACTACCCGACGAGGACCAAGAAGGAATACCACAGCAGGAATAGCATATGGATCGCTATTTATCCATGGGAATACAGTGCATATATGGCATTTGATCTACAGGCCATGTTAATCCATGAGAGGAGATTGAAACCACAGTTACTGAAGAATACATAAAAGAAATTAAAGAGCAAGCAATTTTGAAGAGAGAAAAAATAATTTGGTGCTCCTGGTATTCTATATATGCGAACTTTGGACTGTTAGAGCTGAATCACTCCCTTAGGGGAACTATAGCAGTGAATAGAAGGACCTTTATATCAATTGTTTTTATATGTTCTTTTGGATCTTCTTAGTAGTATGTTCACATATACTTTGTGTGATTGGTATCCAGAGTGGCGCTAGAATGGGAGCGTTGTTAGCATCAGTATGGAAGTAGAGTATGCTTATAATGTATAGCCCCCTTAGAATAAAGGGATAATAATGATGCATTTTTTTCTCCCCCAGAACACCTAAAAATAAGGGGGGCATCATGTTGAGAGTGTTTCCGTTTTATAGCCCAACTGAGTGAGGGGCATGCATTTAATTAGTTCGAGTTAACAGGAAATCACTAACATTTGGTTTGAACATAAATGTTATACACACATTAAGGGCAGTACATCACAGTTAAAAAATTCAATTCCAACACTTGATATTGAAAATAAGAAAGAAAAAAAGATGTAGGGTAGCCTTGTGTCTGATACACAATGTAACAAAGTGAGGCTTATACATTGCAGCGTATTATCTTGCTTCCCTAAGAAACAGATCCCAAGATTAACTTATCCTCTATTTACATTTATAGATAATAGATGTATATGTGATTTAGCGGGTCACAATACCGATATAGATATACTCTGTGATACATTTTTGAAGATCGGTAGATTTAGTATTTTGTCCCTGCATTAAGACAGGGGTACATTGTTTTTTGCGTTGCCATGACAACGAGCGGCCGTTATGTTAAGTATTTACTGCACATATATACTTGTTTTACACAGTACCTTTAAATGTAATTGTACTTAGAACATATAACACATAACATTATTATTTTTTTATATAGTTAGTTTGTTATTTGTCTTTGAAGCCGAGTGATTATGGGCTAAGATTTGACAACCGGAAGTACAGTGGCGCACAACTTCCGGCACATAGTGCTATTGGAACGCAGTATGCGGTCCAACACCGATGTTTTGGCGCCAGTGAGTGTAATTGTTTGAAGTGGTTTTGAGTGAGTATGTCACTATTTAAGTATTGATTTGATTGTATTTTAACTATGCTGATGAAGGAGGCCAGACCTCCGAAAACGTTACAGGAATAAAAGTAACTTGTTTGTGAAAGACCTGAGAGTGCATTTTTTCTGGGTATTATTCTTTACAAAGTTGCACCCAGGCAGTTTTCCTTTGTGGGCAAGATCCGGTGTTTTGGATACCTATATATATATATATATATATATATATATATATATATATATATATATATATATATATATATATATATATATATATATATATATATATATATATATATATATATATACACACACACTGTGTATGTATGTGTGTGTGTATGTTTTATTGGTATTATTTCTGGTCACAAACTGTCAAGCAAAATGAATAAGTACTTTAAAAGAAAACAAAAGCACAAGGTGGTTCCCTGATATCTGATTCAGACTTTTCTCTATAAAAGGTTTCAGACTATTATCTAATTTTGACAATCATTTAGGAGGCAATGCTAAGGTCAGTTAAAGATTACTTCTGTCTCCAGGCAAACAGGCTGAGATTATAAATAGTGGTGAATGTATACAATTTTGTTATTTATAATATTTTAAAGATTATATTTATCTGTCTTGAAAACAGAATTTATGTTTACCTGATAAATTACTTTCTCCAACGGTGTGTCCGGTCCACGGCGTCATCCTTACTTGTGGGATATTCTCTTCCCCAACAGGAAATGGCAAAGAGCCCAGCAAAGCTGGTCACATGATCCCTCCTAGGCTCCGCCTACCCCAGTCATTCGACCGACGTTAAGGAGGAATATTTGCATAGGAGAAACCATATGATACCGTGGTGACTGTAGTTAAAGAAAATAAATTATCAGACCTGATTAAAAAACCAGGGCGGGCCGTGGACCGGACACACCGTTGGAGAAAGTAATTTATCAGGTAAACATAAATTCTGTTTTCTCCAACATAGGTGTGTCCGGTCCACGGCGTCATCCTTACTTGTGGGAACCAATACCAAAGCTTTAGGACACGGATGAAGGGAGGGAGCAAATCAGGTCACCTAAATGGAAGGCACCACGGCTTGCAAAACCTTTCTCCCAAAAATAGCCTCAGAAGAAGCAAAAGTATCAAACTTGTAAAATTTGGTAAAAGTGTGCAGTGAAGACCAAGTCGCTGCCCTACATATCTGATCAACAGAAGCCTCGTTCTTGAAGGCCCATGTGGAAGCCACAGCCCTAGTGGAAGGAGCTGTGATCCTTTCAGGAGGCTGCCGTCCGGCAGTCTCGTAAGCCAATCTGATGATGCTTTTAATCCAAAAAGAGAGAGAGGTAGAAGTTGCTTTTTGACCTCTCCTTTTACCAGAATAAACAAACAAGGAAGATGTTTGTCTAAAATCCTTTGTAGCATCTAAATAGAATTTTAGAGCGCGAACAACATCCAAATTGTGCAACAAACGTTCCTTCTTCGAAACTGGTTTCGGACACAGAGAAGGCACGACTATCTCCTGGTTAATGTTTTTGTTAGAAACAACTTTTGGAAGAAAACCAGGTTTAGTACGTAAAACCACCTTATCTGCATGGAACACCAGATAAGGAGGAGAACACTGCAGAGCAGATAATTCTGAAACTCTTCTAGCAGAAGAAATTGCAACCAAAAACAAAACTTTCCAAGATAATAACTTAATATCAACGGAATGTAAGGGTTCAAACGGAACCCCCTGAAGAACTGAAAGAACTAAGTTGAGACTCCAAGGAGGAGTCAAAGGTTTGTAAACAGGCTTGATTCTTGATTGAATAATAAAAACTACAGTTAAACACTAAAAAACTCTAAGCCATCTCCGTGGAGATGTTGCCTGTACAACGGCAAAGAGAATGACTGGGGTAGGCGGAGCCTAGGAGGGATCATGTGACCAGCTTTGCTGGGCTCTTTGCCATTTCCTGTTGGGGAAGAGAATATCCCACAAGTAAGGATGACGCCGTGGACCGGACACACCTATGTTGGAGAAATATATATTTTTTAAATTATGTGAAAAATAAAATGTAACAGTTTTTCTGTGATCTCTATCATACCCACTGACAACACAAACTAATTTATTTAGAAATTATTATACGAGTTAAATTTACAATACTTAAAGGGACACTGAACCCAAATTTTTTATTTTGTAATTCAGAAAGAGCATGCAATTTTAAGCAACTTTCTAATTTACTCCTATTATCAATTTTTCTTTGTTCTCTTGCTATCATTATTTGAAAAAGAAGGTATCTAAGTTTTTTTTTTTGTTTCAGTACTCTGGACAGCACTTTTTTATTGGTGGATGAATTTATCCACCAATCAGCAATGACAACCCAGGTTGTTCACCAAAAATGGGCCGGCATCTAAACTTACATTCTTGCATTTCAAATAAAGATAACAAGAGAATGAAGAAAATGTGATAATAGGAGTAAATTAGAAAGTTGCTTAAAATTTCATGCTCAATCTGAATCACGAAAGAAAAATTTTGGGTACAGTGTCCCTTTAAAGGAATGGTCTAGTCAAAATTAAACGTTCATGATTTAGATAGAGCAGGCAATTTTAGGCAACTTTCTAATTTACTCCTATGATCAATTTTTATTTGTTCTCTTGGTATCTTTAGTTGAAAAAGCAGGAATGTAAGCATAGGAGCCGGACCATTTTTGGTTCAGCACCTGGGTAGCACTTTCTGATTGTTATCTAAATGTAGCCACCAATCAGCAAGCGCTGCCCAGGTGCCGAACAAAAAATGGGCTGGCTCCTAAGCTTACATTCAAATAAAAATACAAAGAGAATGAAGAAAAAATGATAATAGCAGTAAATTAGAAAGTTGCTGCTCTATCTGAATCATGAAAGTTTAATGTTGACTATACTATCACTTTAAAGCAATATAAAGACATATAGACATACATACAGATAGACAGACAGACAGATAAATAGTTGATAGATAGATGATAGATAGATAGATAGATAGATAGATAGATAGATGATAGATAGATAGATGATAGACATTACATGATAAGTTTTTTAATTGTATGCTCTACTATGAATAGTGGATGTTCCATTTGACTTTCTCTTCCCTGCGTGAGATTACAAAGGACCATAAAAATGACCAACAAAAAGCCAATACATGGCACATGAAACAGACCAAAATGGGTTTTCATGTAGATAAAATATCAAAAAAACATAAAACTTATGCAGTGTTTTTTTTTGTGGAACAACAGCTGTTAATGCTTTGTATTTGTCAGGTTAGCACAAAAACCTGTTCAAAGTGCTCTGCGACTGGAATAGAGCCTGACTTCAGTTTCAAGATGTGAAACAGCAGCTAAAACTGTGGAGATCACTCTGTAAAGGCTGCAAGGAACAAAATGTATGTGAATGGTGCGTATTGTATAAATGTAACGACCAATAGAACAGAAAAATACTTCTAAAAGAGTCTGGGAAAATTCACTGAGATACACATATGTGTTATAAAATAATAAAAGATAGTCACATCTGATATAGTGACAAACAGCTAGTGACAAATATTTATCTTGTAAGAGGACACGGGAAATAATGAGATAACAGGATATATTCTAACGCTGACAAACCACAAACCATAGCTGTTTATCTTACAGCGTACAACACAGCAAGAGGTATTTATATATGTTTAAAAGGCTATTGCAGTCATATCTGGTTGGAAAGGGTTAAAACCATACAGTCAGATATAGTTGTGTATCCTATATAAAGGAAAATAATAACTGTACATGATATACAAGGTATGTAACATAGCTGTATAGCCTATATAGAGGGAAATAATAACTGTACATGATATACAAGGCATGTAACATAGCTGTGTATCCTATATAGAGGGAAATAATAACTGTACATGATATACAAGGCATGTAACATAGCTGTGTATCCTATATAGAGATAAATAATAACTGTACATGATATACAAGGCATGTAACATAGCTGTATAGCCTATATAGAGGGAAATAATAACTGTACATGATATACAAGGCATGTAACATAGCTGTGTATCCTATATAGAGGGAAATAATAACTGTACATGATATACAAGGCATGTAACATAGCTGTGTATCCTATATAGAGGGAAATAATAATTGTACATGATATACAAGGCATGTAACATAGCTGTGTATCCTATATAGAGGGAAATAATAACTGTACATGATATACAAGGCATGTAACATAGCTGTGTATCCTATATAGAGGGAAATAATAACTGTACATGATATACAAGGCATGTAACATAGCTGTGTATCCTATATAGAGGGAAATAATAACTGTACATGATATACAAGGCATGTAACATAGCTGTGTATCCTATATAGAGGGAAATAATAACTGTACATGATATACAAGGCATGTAACATAGCTGTGTATCCTATATAGAGGGAAATAATAACTGTACATGATATACAAGGCATGTGACATAGCTGTGTATCCTATATAGAGGGAAATAATAACTGTACATGATATACAAGGCATGTGACATAGCTGTGTATCCTATATAGAGGGAAATAATAACTGTACATGATATACAAGGCATGTAACATAGCTGTGTATCCTATATAGAGAGAAATAATAACTGTACATGATATACAAGGCATGTGACATAGCTGTGTATCCTATATAGAGATAAATAATAACTGTACATGATATACAAGGCATGTGATATAGTTGTGTATCCTATATAGAGGGAAATAATAACTGTACATGATATACAGGGCATGTGACATAGCTGTGTATCCTATATAGAGATAAATAATAACTGTACATGATATACAAGGCATGTGACATAATTGTGTATCCTATATAGAGATAAATAATAACTGTACATGATATACAAGGCATGTGATATAGCTGTGTATCTCATAATGGAGACAAGTGATACCATTAGAACATATTCCGTTACAATAAGAACATTGCAATCTGAAATATTCATATTTTTATGTCGGGTTAGCGCTAATGAGAACATGTGATGGTGTTTGTGTGACAGTAACGCTCATGCAATAGTCTAACTTTGGATTTTTGCGCTAGTCGGGTTACCTCTAGAGACAAAAAAAGTTTATTTTCAATTTGTAATACCAGCGCAACCTGAGAAGAACAAAAATCATAATTCTAGCGGAGTTTTCGAAAATGCAAAATACCGCTCCACTTGTAATTTAACCCTAAGAGAGAATTTTGTATATTATACAGAGGACATGTGTTTTGCAAACCGACATGAGATACTTATGTATCTTTAAAGGCAAATAAAAGGACAAAAAGCATTTTATGTTTGCATGGCAACTTGTATATAAATGTGTTTAACCCCTGCAAATATGTTAAATACATAGTTAAAGTCAGCTCCATAGCAGAAATTCACTTCTGGGAAATTCTAGCTGAACACATATGGTGAGTAAGAGGCATGTGTGTAGTGACCAATCATCAGCCTGAGCCTACTTAGATTTGCTTTTCGATAAGTGATATCAAGAGAATGAAGTACATTTGATTACTGAAGTTAATTGCATGCTCTATATAAACCATGGAAGTTATTTTCTTAAATGTCCCTTTAAGGGGACAAGTGTTGTTATTGCTGTATGTTATAAAGAGGTAGAGGAGATAGCTGTGTTCAATGAGGACTTGAGATACTGTATACATAATACAGGGGACAAGAGTAAATGATGTATGTTATACAGAGGACATAGGATAACACAAGGGACAGAAGTGACATAAGTATATGTGACAGAGTGTTAAAGTTTTCTATTAAAAAAAATGGCATGACAGATGCCTGTGGCTTACGTACGGGGACAGGAGACAAGTGCATAGTCTATTCAGGGGACAAAAATAGCTATATATCTTATATAGGGGAGAAGTTCAATATGTATCTTAAATGGGGCAAGAGAGTGTGTACCATATAAAGAGATAGCCATGCCTACTATAATGGGGACCAGCAACAACCAGACATATTGTGCATCTTATAGAGACTGCAGTTCCCATTTTAAGAGTAAAAGAACTATCGTATCTGCATTGCAGATTTACTTTTTGGCTATGTAATGCGTTGCAGTTGTATTTGGCAGCCAACGGGTTAATGAACGCATGTCTGGCTCAGTGACCTAGTTTTAACAGAGATATCACAGAGCTTGGGGATTCCTGCAAATCCCATGAAGACAAACAGGGTGTCAGCCAGAAGCCTTGCAGGGCACTGTCTCTTCCCAATATTAACCTGCCAGAAATCCAGTGACCTTATTGTGTCCTTTTCTATTAGGATCGCAAAGCTGCCTGCTAAGATCTCATTTGTAGAGTCATTGAGAAATCCCAGTGTAGTTCATTCATTAGACAATGCTCTTTAGTACCCACCCTTAATAACTCCCAATCATATCACATTTAACTGTGCCAAAATATAGGCACATGAGACATGATCACATTATTGTTTAATAGTGCTGATTTTCAGTATTTCCTGAAGATTTGCTTTAAAGTGACGTGAAAGTACTTCTTAACACTTTAAAGGCACAGCATTTTATTATGACATGCTGCAAAGCAAGGGATGTGTCCCTGGATTGCAAAACAATGCAAGTTTTGTAAACAAACTGGCAGTATTAAAATCATTTAATTTGTATGAAGATCTTTTGAAATTTAGTATATATATATATATATATATATATATATACTGACCTAGATTATGCATTTTTGTAAAAATAACTTTCAAATCATTTTCAAAGCAACATTAAACTCAATATTTTCAAGAGTTATATCCCTGTACTGCTCTTGGTTGGCAAAACCTTGTAATCTTGTAAGAAAATAGAGTGTTAAATTATTTTTAAGCATTGTGCGGATGCTAAATTACTGATACATCCTATGGGTTTATTGTCTCTTTAAAGGGACAGTAAAATCAAAATTAAAGGTTCATAAGTCTATTATGTAATTTACTTTGCTTTTTGTATCCTTTGCTGAAAAGCATAAGTAGGCTCAGGAGAAGCACTGCACTGCTGGGAGCTAGCTGCTGATTGGTGGCAGCACATTTATGACTCTTGCCATTGGTTCACCAAAATGCTTTGTTCTCTTGGCATCCTTTGTTAAAGAGTAAGCCTAGGTAGATTAATAGGATCTCAGGAGCTTGCGTGTGTCTGCAGCAGAATTTGCAACAATGTATAACATTGCAACAAACATTGTTGCAAACACTGCTGCCATGGAATGCTAAAGATACATACATGCTCTTGATCTCCTATCACTCGAAATATTTTGACACAATCTCGCCCACTTTTTAGTTTGCGAGAAAAAACAGCGAGAACTGAAGGGGGAGAAATGTTTAGCTAAGAACCCAGACCTGGAGGAGAAATTTGAGCCAGGCCCATGAAATGCACCTGTTCAGCCAACTACTAGCACAGGTGGTGAAACTCATTTAAAGGGATATGAAACCCAAACATTTTCTTTTGTGATTCAGGCAGACAATACAATTTAAAAAAAGTTTCCAATTTACTTCTATTATCAAATTTGCTTTGTTCCCAGTATAGTCTGTGTTGAAGAGATACCTAGGTAGGCATCTGGAGCAGTACATGGCAGGACATTTTGCTGCCCTCTAGTGCTCTTGCAAATGAATAACATTCTTGCAAAACTGCTGCCATATAGTGCTCCAGAAATGGGCCGGCTCCTAAGCTTATGTCCCTGCTTTTTAACAAAAGATACAAAGAGAATGCAGAAAAATTGATAATAGAAATAAATTAGAAAGTTGATAGAATTGTATGCTCTGTCTGAATCATGAACGACAAACAATATCTTTCATATCCCTTTAACAATAAAAAAGAATACATTTTGTACTATAAATACTAATGTCACGGCGTTTTTTCAATGTGAAGTGTAGTTTTATTACAATCTCTACTGTGCACCTTATATAGTTTTTTTCCTGCATAATTTCAATATGAATTTTAACTGTTCAATTAAATAGGTTTTTATGCAGAACAATGTCGTTATGATTTAAAGTAATTAAACAAGACATTTTTTTTTACTGCATATTTTTATTTCAATATTTCATTTATTCGTTTTATACAATTTTTTAAATTACGATTTTTTTTGTGAATCTTATTATAATATATGCATCATATTCACACATGTAAAAGCATTGAACTACACACTGGTCTCAAGGTAAACATTGCCTTTAAAGGGACATGAATACCAATTTTTTTCCTTTTATGATTCACATATAGCAAAGATATTTAAAACATTTTCAAGTTTACTTCTATTATCAATTTCCGTTCTTGATACTGGGAGTTAGTTAAACACATTGGGAGAGTCAATGACAAGAGGCATATATGTGCATCCACCAATCAGCAGCTAGCTCTTAACTCCTGAGCATACCTAGGTATGCTTTTTAAAGGATACCAAGAGAACAAAGCAAATTAGATAATAGAAGTTAACTGGAAAGCTGTTTAAAATTGTATGATCTGAATCCTAAAGGAAACCTTTGGGATTTTATCTCCCTTTAAAGAATTAGAACAGGAGCTTCATAGTACTGGAGAGATTAGTTAGAAAATCTCACAAGCCCAGAGAGCTTTAGATCATCGGACTCCTGGTGATAAATAAGGTTCTGCAGATTAAGCAAGTTACTAGGTCTGAAACTAGCTACAAAGGGTTACCTAAAGGTTTAAAGGTATATTAAAGTGTAATAATACAATGTTGTAAATTATTTTTATTAAAGGGGCGTTCTAATGCAAAAATTGCAGGATCTAATTCTTACCCTAGATAAGAATTATGTTTAGCCCCTGCAAAGAAGTTAAAAACATAGTAAAGTCTTGCTTTGGAGCTGTAAACTTTGCAGCCTTGAGGGGGCACGGCTTGTCAATGGCATAACTCCCCCAATCACAGGTTAAGTATGCTGATCCTTGATATTTCTTGTTGAAATGTATCTTTTTTTGAGAACATACTGAGGTAGTTCAGGAGCGTGCATGTGTATTCAGCACTATATTGCTTTATACTTGAAACAATGTTATTTACATATAGTTCCCAAGACACATGCACACTCTTAAAGTGAATGTAAAGTTTCATGAATTAGTGCCCGGTTTTTAAAAATACTATTCAAAACAGGGGCACTTTCATTCATGAACTTTACATTGCAGCATATATTTACAAATACTTACCTTTCTCTTCAGCAAAGCCGGATCGACCATCCCCGCCAGCAGCTCCTCTGTACTTACGTCAGCAATGACGAAACTGGTTTCCTCCAATCATGGCTTCCCCCCCCAGAGCGTCCATCTTGTGAGGCCTGTGATTGGAGAAAGCCGGGTTTTGTCATTGCTGTGTAAGTACAGCATGAGAAGTGGGCGGGGGATCACCGGTCCGGCTTTGCTGAAGAGAAAGGTAAGTATTTGTAAAACTACTCTGCAATGTAAACTTTCATGAATGAAAGTGCCCCTGTTTTTAATAGTATTTTTAAAAAACGAGCACTAATTCCTGAAAGTTTACATTCACTTTAAACCTACTTGAGTATAAGAAGTGTGGAACTGCATTTTCTGCAACAAATTACTGAAGTCTGTGTTCTGCTCAATGCTACTGATGGCCACACAAAAACCCATGAAGGGCCCTCAAGCTATAGTTATAGCAACTCAGATTTGTATCCTTCTGGAGATTTAGTCCTCAAAATTGTACACAATAATTCATATGACTCCTGACTAGTGATCCCAGGACCTATTTAGGGCTAGATTATAAGTGAAGCGCTAATTTAACATGCACCTATAAAGGGGCAAATTTGCCAGTTTACGGGCGCTCATTAAATAACCAGCAATTACAAGTGCCTGGTTAATGATCCCGCGAGCTGCTGTAGCATTTTGTGTAATTAACCAGAGGTCAGAACTCTGGTTAATAGAAAAAATGTCCCTCAATTGCCCCCCAAATAAAGTGGATAGTTCCTTTATTAAAATTGATAATATGAGCATTTAAAAAAAAAAACTGCACAAAGCAGTTATAAGGGGTTAAAGTGAGGGGAGTGGGGTGTTAGAAAAAAAAACGGCACTGAAAAGTGCCTTTACATAGCGGTCTAGGGGGACTGTGTTTTGAACTATAACTATATCTGTATATGCTTATATACATCTATATTTTAAATTTGCTTCCCAATGCTGCGCGACTTACCCCCCGCACTGCTCTAGGTTCTGTGCTGTGTCTGATGGCATCAAGACGAAGCTCCCATTGGAGCCTATGGAAGCACACTCCAGGCAATGCAAACATGAGGTCACGTTCACATTGCACTTAACATGTAATACCAACACATATTTGCGTGCGCTGGAATTACTAAGTGGAGAGAACATATCGTGCTCGCAAAAGCGCAATTTTGCACTCCACTCATAATCTAGCCCTTAATGGGCACACCATCTGGCTGATTTTAATGACTACCTTGCTAAAATGTAAGCCAATATTACCAGAGGCGTAACTAGAAACCACAGGGCCCAGGTGCAAGAATCCCCCCTCCAAAAAAAAGGTGAATTTAATACATTTTTTTTTTTTTTTTTTACATTTAACACAGAAAAAAATGTGAATCAGATTACATGTCTGCAAAAGGAGGTACCCTGTGCCCACAGTCTGTGAGATGGTCTGACCCCCTATTACTGTATATATATATAGTGACACTATTTAACCCCCCAGTACTGTATATAGTAAGTTAGTGACACAGTCTGTAATCTGCCGGTGAGATGGCTGGCCTGACCCTACCCGCCCAGTACTTTATAAAGTGACCATAGTAGTCAGTGACATGGTCCACCCCCCCATACTATATATAGTGGTACTGTATAGTGACACTATTTACCCCCTGCCCCCCCCATGCTGTAGTAACAAGGTCTGTAATTTGCTGGTTCCACAAACATACACAAACACACATACATGCATAAATACACACACAGTCACATACATACACACACAGTCACATACATACACACACACACCATACACACACACATAAACACCAATGGGTATAACAGAAACACTAACCCCTGTAGTCATGTCACATTCACATGATATCAGTGCAGGCAGTGGTATGTATGTTAACGTTTTTTATTTTAAAAAAAATTATACATTTTTTTGATTTTTTTTTTATTTTTAAGCTGGGCCCCCACCCTCAGGGGCCCAGTCGCACCTGCGACCTCTGCACCCCCTGTAGTTTCGTCCCTGAATATTACGCTGAATGTAACTAATATTATTGTTTTCAATGTTTAAACACAATTGATGTTAATTTATGCATTTAAGTTGTGGTTAAAGTGATTGTAAACTTTAATGAATTAAAGCCCAGTATCAAAAAATAATCTTAAAAACAAGGGCACTTTAATTAATTAAACTCTAAAAAAGACGCTTATTTTTTTTTAAATAAACATAACGATGATCCCCCACCCGCATCTTCTACTGTATTTATCATATGGATGATGAATCCAGCTTTCTCTGATCGTTGTGTGCCCCACGAGTTGGACACCAAAGAGGGTCCCGGAAAGATTGGAGGAAGCCGGATTCGTCATGGATCTGCTCAATAAAGTAGAAGATGCGAGTGGAGGATCAGCGTTATGTTTACCATAAAGCAATGGCAAGTATTTTAATAAATAAGCATCTTTGTAATGTTTAATTAATTAAAGTGCCCCTGTTTTTAAGATTATTTTTTGATACTGGACTTTATTTCATTAAAGTTTACAATCACTTTAAGTAACATTTATAAATAACAGTAAATTATTACACAACTACTTCATAATGCCACTTACCTGGTAACATTTTCTGTGTAGAACATTGTGGTCTATCAAATGGTATCAATATCGAAGTACAAATCCTAAAAATATATTTTCTTTTTCACATAAAGTATCCACATTCCTAGACAGATACATCTCTTGTTTTTTTTCCCTCTATGTATCTTCTCTAGTATTACTTTGATATACGATGAACCTATTCCATGTATAATAGCATTACCTTCCAGGCATCTCAGGCTCAGCTAGCAAATATACAGTCACTTTCTCAATACACAGAGATGTTGCAGACACCGAACCAATAATAAAACTGTCAAGGTGACATTACTTTGTTTAACAATACACAACTGTAAAGAGTTTAGTGCTACAAATCTTGCTCTGTATGTATAGGAACATCTTGTGTTGCCCAAATTACATGAATAAATAATATGAAACGGGGCACCAAAATAACCCGTTTACAATATGAAATATGAGCAATGTGTTGAAGGTAAAATACTATCATAAATATGTTTTATTGCTGCATCCATTTCAACAACAAAATAAATTCAGTTAGACCTGAAGAGGTTTATCTATAATTCAGCCACCATTGTAATCTCGTTCATGATAAACCAAAGGATTATGAGAAATTTGCTGACTGCGAATGGATTGCAAAAAACAGGCGACTGTAATCACTTTACCAGCAACATACAATTTTGATGACTTGTAAATGGTTTACTGATCTGGAATCCTGTAACCAATTTACATAAATAGATCCTTATTCCAACAGTTTTACAGACTTTTTTTTAAAGAGATATGAAATCCAAAAATGTTCTTTTATGATTGAGATAGAGGGACCGTTTTATCATTGTCTGTCCGACATGATACGCTGTAACGTATGCTGAAATCTGGTGAACTGCTTGTGCAATGCCGCCCCCTTCAGATTCGCGGCCAATCGGCCGCTAGCAGGGGGTGTCAATCAACCCGATCGTATAGGATCGGGCGAACTGCAGACCGCAGCCTCAGAGGCAGCGGATCAGTTATGGAGCAGACCGCTGCTTCATAACTGCTGTTTCCGCACGGAAACAGGGGCATCATGGGCCATTCGACCCTTGATAAATCGGCCCCAGAGGATGCGTTTCTAAACAACTTTCTAATTTACTTCTGTTATCAATTTTTCTTCGTTCTCTTGGAATCTTTTGTTGAAAAGCAGGAATGTAATGCTTAGGAGCTGGCCCATTTCTGGAGCAGCAGTTTTGCAAGAATGTTATCCATTTGCAAGAGCAATAGATGGCAGCACTATTTCCTGCCACGTAGTGCTCCAGATGCCTACCTAGGTATCTCTTCAACACAGAATAATATGGGAACAAAGCTAATTTGAAAATAGAAGTAAATTGGAAAGTTTTTAAAATTGTCTGCTCTGTCTGAATCACAAAAGAAAATTCTTTGGTTTCATATCCCTGTAGCTGATGTTAGCCAATCCAATTTAGTGGTATTTATTTGCATCTTATTGACCGATATTTGTTGCAAGGAGAATGTTTGAAAATAGCAAATTTGCAACCAGTAAATTAAAGAGACATTCTAGTGTAACTCTAATACTATTGAGCATTTTATTAGTAAACAAATGCTTGTTAATCCCTATTTATGTTTAACCTTTACAAAGGGGTTGCACCCATAAGGTCTCATTAATCAAATAGTAGTTGGACCATGTTCCCAGCAAGGGAACCTGTCTGCTCACATTCAGGGTTAGCAAAACAGCATTTAGAGGGACATTTAGGGTTGCCACCCAGCCAGTATTTTATTACTATGATCGGTGAAACCTAAAAATTTCATGATTCAGATAGAACATACCATTTAAAAATGCTTTCCAATTTACTTCTTTTATCTAATTTACTTCATGCTCTTGGTATCCTTTGTTGATTTAGCAGTACTGGGAGGTAGCTGCAAGATAATGCTAAGTGGCATATATGTGCAGCCACCAATCAGCAGCTTCTCAGCTTACCTAGATATACTCGTTAAACAAAGGATACAAAAATAATAAAACAAATTAAAGAAAAGAAAAAAATTGGGGTTTCATGTCCCTTTAAGGCTCCGGTCATAGATTAAAATAAAGGTTAAATATTGAAATAAAGACACTATCATGGTGAAACTTCTTCTACATGTGTTGGAATCTTATTATAAACAAATGATCATTTAAAGTCCTAGCAGCTTTATTTCCTGATTTCTGCTGTATAATTATTTATGAATATTTATGCTAATGAACATGGCTGATATTTTCTTCTATAAGAGGTGGCACATTGTAGTGTAAATATGTTATTCTTTAGCGCGTGTAATTTTTGCACTATGTCTGTTGCAAAGGAGTTAAACACATAGGTAATATCCCATTGTAAGGGCCAATAAAGAAAAAATAAAGTTTCATGACTCCCATTCCATAATCAATATGTGTACCTTCTTTTTATATGCACACTTTCTGAGGCTCTAGCTCTTACTGAGCATGTGCAAAAGTACAATACGTATATGCATTTTGTGATTGGCTGATGGCTGTCACATGATATATCAGGAGGAAAAATTTAACTTTGAAATATGCCACAAAATATTCTACTGCTCATTTTAGAATACAAAGTAAGTGATATTCCATTGTCTTTTTGTTGTGTATGTCTCAATTATTCAATTCTACTGTATTTTGTGGTCCTTAAATTACACCAAAAATGGGCTGTCTGCTAAGCTTACATTCTTGCTTTTCAAATAAAGATACCAAGAGAACAGAAGAAAAATTGATAATAGAAGTAAATTAGAAAGTTGTTAAAAACTGCCTGCTCTATCTGAATCATGAAAGAATAAAATTTGGTTTAGTGACCCTTTAATGTAACTATAGATATTAATAAGAAGAATTTCACTTACTATACAGTGGGAAATATAGGTTAATACAACAAGTACCTCTAGTGACTACACAAGAATCACTTTAGACAAGTGTCTCACTATATTGCTGAAGGTGTGTAAGAGAACAGCACAACAGTTGAGGGAGTGCACATAGGACAAGAGGACACTGCAAAGTCCCCAAACAATGTATAGTAACAAGGGAAAAGTCATCAGCACTCCAAAATTATTTTCAGCAATTTATTGATACAAAACAGTGACGTTTTGGGGTCACAGCCCCTTATTCAAGCATGAATAAGGGGATGTGACCCTGAAACGTTGCTGTTTTGTATCAATAAATTGCTGAAAAGAATTTTGGAGTGCTGAGGACTTTTTCCCTTGTAACTATATTGCTGAAGGTTGATTGGCAGCAAACTGACATAACACAATTTAGCATCTGGAGATGAAGAGATTGTATTTATTTTTATACATTACATACATTTTCATTGCATTTTATTTCTAGATAGACATCTGCCATTTGTTAAGAGTGCTGGGCACAAACTGTTTTCCAGGTGAATGCAAAATAAGTTGCAATATCCTTACATGGTTATTATTTCTAAAAGACATCTAGATGCACAATTCTCCCAGCTCACTGATCTATAATAATGTGCAGCTATGGCGAATATGTAATTCACACAATAAAGGGAAAGGGGAGAGCTGTACGATATATAGCCATGTACAGAAATACAGTTTTGGGATCTCAATCAATTGTTTAAAAAAAAATGGGTTGCGATCACATTGATGAAAAATGGTTTGCCAGTGTTCAAAATACTTTATGGGTTAAAAATGTCAAAATACTGTACAACATCTTACACATGTTGATTGCTAAGTTGTCACTGCAAAAAAAAGTTAGGCTAAAAATACTAAAGAGGATTTTCAAAGGATGTGTCCCTGGATTGCAAAACAAAGTATTGATGTTTTTAAATACTTTTTTATGTATGCAGATGTTTTCTAATGCAGTGCTTGAAGACTATGGAAATAGAGAAATTTCACATAGGAAATCAACAAATGATATTGTAGTTACTGGGGAAAAATACACTTTATTTTATAATTTGATACAACATTCTTCATAAAATCATCATTCACACAGTCCAGCTTAATACATTTAACAACTTTCTGCAAACTCTACTTCTCATTTAAATGGATATAAAACACAAACATTTTCTTTTGGGATTCAGACTGAGCACATTTTTTTTTAAATTTCCAATTTACTTCTATTATCAAATTTGCTTCATTCTCATGATATTCTGTGTTGAAGAGATACCTAGGTAGCATCTGGTGCACTACATGACAGGAAATAGTGCTGCCCTCTAGTGCTCTTGCACATGGATAGCATTCTTGCAAAACTGCTGCCATATACAGGGAGTGCAGAATTATTAGGCAAGTTGTATTTTTGAGGATTAATTGTATTATTGAACAACAACCATGTTCTCAATGAACCCAAAAAACTCATTAATATCAAAGCTGAATAGTTTTGGAAGTAGTTTTTAGTTTGTTTTTAGTTATAGCTATTTTAGGGGGATATCTGTGTGTGCAGGTGACTATTACTGTGCATAATTATTAGGCAACTTAACAAAAAACAAATATATACCCATTTCAATTATTTATTTTTACCAGTGAAACCAATATAACATCTCAACATTCACAAATATACATTTCTGACATTCAAAAACAAAACAAAAACAAATCAGTGACCAATATAGCCACCTTTCTTTGCAAGGACACTCAAAAGCCTGCCATCCATGGATTCTGTCAGTGTTTTGATCTGTTCACCATCAACATTGCGTGCAGCAGCAACCACAGCCTCCCAGACACTGTTCAGAGAGGTGTACTGTTTTCCCTCCTGGTAAATCTCACATTTGATGATGGACCACAGGTTCTCAATGGGGTTCAGATCAGGTGAACAAGGAGGCCATGTCATTAGATTTTCTTCTTTTATACCCTTTCTTGTCAGCCACGCTGTGGAATACTTGGACGCGTGTGATGGAGCATTGTCCTGCATGAAAATCATGTTTTTCTTGAAGGATGCAGACTTCTTCCTGTACCACTGCTTGAAGAAGGTGTCTTCCAGAAACTGGCAGTAGGACTGGGAGTTGAGCTTGACTCCATCCTCAACCCGAAAAGGCCCCACAAGCTCATCTTTGATGATACCAGCCCAAACCAGTACTCCACCTCCACCTTGCTGGCGTCTGAGTCGGACTGGAGCTCTCTGCCCTTTACCAATCCAGCCACGGGCCCATCCATCTGGCCCATCAAGACTCACTCTCATTTCATCAGTCCATAAAACCTTAGAAAAATCAGTCTTGAGATATTTCTTGGCCCAGTCTTGACGTTTCAGCTTGTGTGTCTTGTTCAGTGGTGGTCGTCTTTCAGCCTTTCTTACCTTGGCCATGTCTCTGAGTATTGTACACCTTGTGCTTTTGGGCACTCCAGTGATGTTGCAGCTCTGAAATATGGCCAAACTGGTGGCAAGTGGCATCTTGGCAGCTGCACGCTTGACTTTTCTCAGTTCATGGGCAGTTATTTTGCGCCTTGGTTTTTCCACACGCTTCTTGCGACCCTGTTGACTATTTTGAATGAAACGCTTGATTGTTCGATGATCACGCTTCAGAAGCTTTGCAATTTTAAGAGTGCTGCATCCCTCTGCAAGATATCTCACTATTTTTTACTTTTCTGAGCCTGTCAAGTCCTTCTTTTGACCCATTTTGCCAAAGGAAAGGAAGTTGCCTAATAATTATGCACACCTGATATAGGGTGTTGATGTCATTAGACCACACCCCTTCTCATTACAGAGATGCACATCACCTAATATGCTTAATTGGTAGTAGGCTTTCGAGCCTATACAGCTTGGAGTAAGACAACATGCATAAAGAGGATGATGTGGTCAAAATACTCATTTGCCTAATAATTCTGCACTCCCTGTAGTGCTTCAGAAATGTGCCAGGTCCTCAGCATAAGTCCCTGCTTTGAAATTAGCATATGAGCCTACTTAGGTTTAGCTTTCAACAAAGAATACTAAGAGAGCAAAGCAAATTTGATGATAAAAGTAAATTGGAAAGGTGTTTAAAATTGTGTGCCCTATCTGAATCAGTAAAGATTAATTTTGACTAGACTGTTCCGTTAACTGTAGATAATACTATACATATGTAAAGCAATACAGTACTTTAGGTAGTAAATCTCACATTTAAATCAATTGTATCTATCAAACGTATTTAAACTTATATAAATTATTTCGCTGTCACCGCATTCCGCGATACAGCCCTTTACTTCTGTGATACAATACAACAATGCAGGGACATGGAAAGTACATTTTTTTTGTATATGAGAGAGGGGAAATTAAACATATTTTTTTTTTATTTAAGTGAGTTAAGTATTGGTTGTATACATTTATAAACTACAAGAATATTTAAGATTGTACATAACTGAACACAACTGAATACATGCTCATTGGCTGTTAGGAACAACTCCCTCAGATATGTTGCTAAAAAGGTACAAACCTTCACAAGCATGAAAGTAAAAAAGGGAAAAGTATTAGGTTGACTCAGTACATGAAAATCATTATTATAATGTATTATAATAATTGTAATACATCTTTAAATTAGTGTCATATTGATGCAACAGTAAGCCCAGTTTTCCTGTTGATATATGTAATTCCTGCACACACCTGTATCACACATAGCTGCTTTATTGTCTCAATAAAGGAGTTATTTTAAGAGAAAGGAGCTGTAGACACTTGATATTTGCTTGGAATATTTAGAGGTTCTTGCAGAAAACCTAATCTGCTACATTGCTGCTGGTAGCCACTTTATATATCACACATAAGGTTGCCATGTCGGCTATGTTTTCCTGAATACTTATGAGTTACACATGCTGTAGGGTGTGCTCAGAGGAACATGTATTTTGCTGTTCACCAGCACTATTCATGAGATGTCCAGAGGCACAATACATGTTCCCTCCTGCTTACCCTGCAGCATGTGTAACTCATAAGTGTCTGGAAAACATGGCCGACGTGGCATCTCTAATCACACATCTCTAATTGAAGCAAAGACTTTCTTTTCTCATTTAAAAATTATGAGCTTTTCTCAAACATATGGCCTATTGAGTTAAGTAGCGGGGATTTCTACAGGCTTTAGGCTAACCTATTATAACCTATTATAATAATCCACATTTTAATTTTGTCTGGAGGATTGCAAGTATTACAGACCCTTGATCACTGCTAGTATCAGCACCAAACAAATACCTAGACCGGGCATTAGTGTGAAGTTTCATCAGACTGCTTAATTGTGTAATAAAGTTGTTTAGGTAGAAACAAAAATGTATATTCCAAAATATACAGATAAAGTCTTGTTCTGGAGCTGCAGAGAAGTCCTGGTCCTGAACAGGAAATAGCTGGTGAGCCAATTAGCAGCGCCAGTCACACAACTCCGCCAATCACACAACGCCGCCAATCACACAACGCCGCCAATCACAAGCTGTCTTTAGTTCAAGGGCTGCAGTGCTTGAGGCTTCCAATTGGGCTTTACCTATATGTTTAACATAGTCTTTAACATGTCTTTGCATGGGTTAACCACAAACAGGTCCACAGTGAGTAGTGCAAATATTACATCAATTGCTTCACTCTATTCTATAAGTGTATTTCAGTTGCATAGTGAAACCAACCAGATTAGTAGGATTTGATCTTCCTGCTCTGTTACTCACTGGACGTTTTGCAGGACAGAATAATTTTAAAGAGATTTCATTTATTTTCCTTCTACAGATGTCAAACTCACAGGCCTGTAGTTATCAGAGTCTTCCCTACAGATCTTTTTATAGGCAGGTACTAGATGTGCAATTCTTCAATCATCCAAAACAATTCTTGTCAACAGTGATTGGTTACACAGATTCACAAAGCAACTTTCTATTTTACTCCTATTATCAATTTTTCTTCGTTCTCTTGTCATCTTTATTTGAAAAAGCAGCAATGTACGCTTACAAGCTGGCCCATTTTCTGTTCAGCACCCTGGATAGCGATTTCTGATTGGTAGCTGCATTTAGCCACCAATCAGCAAGCGTTACCCAGGTGCTGAAGCAAAGATGGGCCGGCTGGTAAACTTACATTGCTGCTTTTTCAAATAAAGATACTAAGAGAACGGAAGAAAAATTGATAATAGGAGTAAATTAGAAAGTTGTATAAAATTGCATGCTCTGTCTGAATCGTGAAAGAAAAAAATTGGGTTCAGTGTCCCTTTAACTACTTCCACAAATCTACAGTCATCTTTTTTGAGACTCACTATCCATCTTTTTGTTTTCCTCCTCCCATCAAAACATTTAACAAATTTGTATCTTCCATCTTCTTATGTTAAAGAAGGAAATACATTTGTTAAGACATTATTAAAATGAAGCAAATATAACTGTATTTTTATTCAGCATACTAAGTAAAGAGCTATCTTTTTGACAAGTATTGCATTTCTTAAAGATAAGTGTTTCCTCCTATTTGCCCTTAATATGGTGCCATCCACAGCTTGTGGAATAAAAAATCAATAGTTTATTGAACAGCATAGAAGTGGTTGGGATCTTTACATGTTAGTGGACCAGACATCAAGTAGTGAGACAGCAAAGTAACTCACAAAAAATGTTCTCCCGGAAGCAGGTATTAGAGATGAAGCAAACACAAGGACTTATGTAACTGTCTGATCCAGCGTTTACGCTCATATTTGTTTAGATTTAACAGACGGGCTTATGTGCAGTTAGAACCAGGTTGTGAGATTTACACCTTAAAGCGACAGTGTACACCAATTTCCATATAACTGCATGTCCTAGGCACTAATATAAAGAAGAATATAAAAATCCAGTATAAAACCTTGTAAAAATGTACTGAGAAGCTCCCAGTTTAGCACTGTGGATGAGGTTAGGCTGGGACGCCCAGTGAAAGGGGCTGGGAAAGCAGGAAGAGCAGACACTCCACCTATATGAAAACAACCATTACACAACCAGGAGTCTGTAGACGTCAACTAGGCCATGTTTTCCTGGACACTTATGAGTTACACATGCTGCAGGGTTTGCAGGGAGGAAGATGAAAAGTGCTGTCCAGCGTCACTATTTTTGTGCTGTCCAGCAGCACAATGCATGTTGCCCTCTGCACACCCTGCAGCATGTGTAACTCATAAGTGTACAGGAAAACATGGCCGAGGTGGCAACCCTAACTTCAACCTACATCTAAAACTTTGGGGCTTCGTTAGGAGTCTGAAAATCAGCAGAATGCTTTTCTAAAAATAAGCAAAAATTAAAATTTTTACAAAACTCTCCCAGATGGGCTATACAGGTATAAATGGATCATCTACAAAACATTTATGCAAAGAAAAATGTAGTGTACAATGTCCCTTTAACTGGGAATTGACCATGTGTTGTCATCTGCTTTCAAAGGTCATGCATGGTGATGTCACCAAGCCCTGGAAAGTTAAAGGTAGTTCCACAGGACTTAGGTGAGCTGGATGGGGGGGGGGGGGGGGCAGCTACTTAACCCGCTCTGTCACAGCTCCCTTAAGACTTATAAACCCCAAGACCCAGCATTTGAAGGGCTATTGCCAGCTCTTTTAAATTGGATGCCTTAAAGGTATAATATTGAAGCACCTATATGTAAAAATGAAAATAAAAATCCCCACACTTCCTACGCTGTTTGCAGGCTGGGGGTCTCTAGTCACTTATTACAGGTTGTGAAAAAGGCTTAGAGACTCCCATGACCCCGTGCTTTAACACCCAGATGCTCCTCTTTAAAATAAAGCCCCTATACAGGTTTTTATAGCTAGGTGATCCCTATGGTAATAGTGATCACCTGGTGTATATAAATGTGCATTTATTTGATTAGAGGCTTATGTACACATCACCCAAGTTATATCCATATACCTTAAGTTGTTTTTTTATATATATGTAGATAACCCCTTCTTTTTAAAACAGAGTTGAGAAAACACACACTATTTTTTACAAACTTGTTTTTAAAACTTTTAATAAAAACATACATTTTGTTTTTACGTTTTGTTGTCGAGTTCTCCAATATCATAATATATACATAAAACAATGGTATAATGTAAATCTGCAGTGTATGGTGAAAACAAACAATATATGTGGGTTTCTCAATGAAAAATAACCTACAGTGGGGCTTAAAGGGACACTGAACCCAAATTTGTTCTTTCGTTATTCAGATAGAGAATGCAATTTTAAGCAACTTTCTAATTTACTCCTTTTATCAATTTTTCTTCGTTCACTTGCTATCTTTATTTGAAAAAGAAGGCATCTAAGCATCTTTTTTTTGTTCAAGACTCTCTGGACAGCACTTTTTTATTGGTGGATGAATTTATCCACCAATCAGCAAGAATAACCCAGGTTATTCACCAAAAATGGGCCGGCATCTAAACTTACATTCTTGCATTTCAAATAAAGATACCAAGAGAACGAAGAAAATGTGATAATAGGAGTAAATTAGAAAGTTGCTTAAAATTGCATGATCTATCTGAATCACAAAAAAAAAATGTGGGTTCAGTGTCCCTTTAAATATGAGCAGCATAGCACTTTCCGCTATCCAAAGCACATATTCATTGCATAATTTAACAAACTTTTTTTAATGATAATTTGAGCAATAAACCTTCAAAAAACAATAATATTAGCCAGTTTTAGCTTATCTTTGGAAAAAAGTTTAGCTGGGTCGTCACTGGTCAGTAAAATCAGCTAGGTGGTGCACCCATTAAAAAAGCCTGGGGAGAACAATGTGCTTCATTCTCATGGTATTCTTTGTTGAAGAGATTCCTAGGTAAGCTTGGAGCACTACATGGCAGGAAAAAGTGCTGCCATCTAACGCTCTTCCAAATAACATTCTTGCAAAACTGCTTTCATATTATTGCTGCAGACACGTGCATACTCCTGAGCTTACTTCCCCGCTTTTCAACAAAGGATACAAAAAGAACAAAAAATGGTAAAAGTTCTTTAAAATTACATACTCTTTCTGAATCATGAAAGAAAAAAAATGGGTTTAGTGTCCCTTTAAGCTAATAAAAAAAGCAGACTAGAATCTAGGTGTCAGCAGAAACAGCAGCAGACAATGTGATGTATCTACTGCAGAATGGGTATAATTATTGAGGCCACAAAAATGTGAAAGAACAAATATATCTAGAAACCTACGCTGATAAAACCCTCTGTAGAAACAGCAGGTCTCCTGCTACATAAAGGGGAAATAATATATAAAACAATGGCCAATTAGACTCAAAATCTGAGCATGTCTAAAGGACAACATATTGCATCTATTTTAGTGACCTCCAGCATCAGCAAATCTAACCACTGCACTGTCACAGTCTCAAGACAGACCAACATTCCGTGCTCATTTATTATTTTACAAATCATAGCAATAATTGCCCCCATATAGTTTGAAGAACACCATGCTTTCTCCTGTGATCAGCCATGACTACCAAGTTACAGAATATGCACCGTCTTTGTGTGAGATACAACTGGCAGTCATATTAGATATATAGCCATAACCATAATAGCAACGGTGCACATAAGGCTTAGAAAAATTAACAATTGTGTGTGCTGATTAAAGATAGAATCATAAGCGGCAAAGAGAAAAGGGTTTTGATTTAAAAAAAAGAAAAAGTAAATTGGGACGTTATATGGCATTAAAGGCATTGTCTAGTCAAAATAAAACTGTAATTATTCAGATAGAGCAACAATTTAAGCAACTTTCTAATTTACTCCTATTACCAATTTTGGTATCTTTATTTGAATAAGCAAGAATGGAAGCATAGGAGCCTGCCCATTTTTGGTTCAGCCCCTGGGTAGCACTTTCTGATAGGTGTCTAAATGTAGCCACCAATCAGCAAGCGCTACCCAGGTGCTGAACCAAAAATGGGCCGGCTCCTAAGCTTACATTCAAAAGATACCAGAAGAAAAGGGAAGTTTATTCTTACCTGATAAATTTGTTTCTTTTATGATACGATGAGTCCACAGATTTCATCCTTACTTGTGGGATATCGCCTCCTGGTCAGCAGGAGGAGGCAAAGAGCTCCACAGCAGAGCTGCATATATAGCTCCTCCCTTCCCTCCCACTCCAGTCATTCGACCGAAGTTAGGAAGAGAAAGGAAAAGCCAAAGGTGCAGAGGTGACTGAAGTTTAACAAAAATAAAAACCTGTCTTATAAAAACAGGGAGGGCCGTGGACTCATCGTATCGTAAAAGAAACAAATTTATCAGGTAAGAATACATTTCCCTTTTCTTTTACAAGATACGATGAGTCCACGGATTTCATCCTTACTTGTGGGATACAATACCAAAGCTATAGGACACGGATGAAACGGGAGGGACAAGACAGACAACCTAAACGGAAGGCACCACTGCTTGAAGAATTTTCCTCCCAAAAACAGCCTCAGGCGAGGCAAAAGTATCAAATTTGTAAAATTTTGAAAAAGTGTGAAGAGAAGACCAAGTCGCAGCTTTGCAAATCTGTTCCACAGAAGCATCATGTTTAAACGCCCATGAGGAAGCCACATCCCTAGTGGAATGAGCCGTAATTCCTTCAGGAGGCTGCTGTCCAGCAGTCTCATATGCAAGACGGATGATACTCTTCAGCCAAAAAGAAAGAGAGGTAGCCGTAGCTTTCTGACCCCTACGCTTCCCAGAAAACACAACAAACAGGGAAGAAGATTGACGAAAATCCTTAGTTGCCTGTAAGTAAAACTTCAAGGTATGTCGCTCTTAGAAGAAGGATTAGGACACAAGGAAGGAACAACAATTTACTGATTAATATTTTTATTAGAAACAACCTTAGGAAGAAACCCAGGTTTGGTACGCAACACTACCTTATCTGCATGGAAAATAAGATAAGGAGAATCACATTGTAATGCCGAAAGCTCAGAAACTCTACGAGCAGAAGAAATAGCAACCAAAAATAAAACTTTCCAAGATAATAACTTAATATCTATGGAATGCATAGGTTCAAACGGAACCCCTTGAAGAACATTAAGAACTAAATTCAAACTCCAAGGAGGAGCAACTGGTCTAAACACAGGCCTGATTCTAGTCAGAGCCTGACAAAAAGATTGAACATCTGGAACATCTGCCAGACGCTTGTGTTCCTATCACTAACACAGGCAAAGAGAATGACTGGGGTGGGAGGGAAGGGAGGAGCTATATATGCAGCTCTGCTGTGGAGCTCTTTGCCTCCTCCTGCTGACCAGGAGGCGATATCCCACAAGTAAGGATGAAATCTGTGGACTCATCGTATCTTGTAAAAGAAAAATTAATAGAAGTAAATTAGAAAGTTAGTTTAAATTGCTGCTCTGTTTAAATCATGAAAGTTTAATTTTGACTAGACTATTCCTTTTAAAAGTAAAATGAAAACCAGGCTACATTAAGACCTGTTTAAAGCATATATACAATATATATTTTTTAAATTATTTAATTTTCAAATATTTGGGCTTTAAAATTACTCCCCCACTTCCACTGCCACATTTAATTAGTTTCCAGTAGCTGGATATGGTCATTGGGGTTGGGTACACACATCAGGCTAGCGCACGGAGGATAGCATCAGCACTTAGCATACCTAATTTTAATATTGAACATCCCTAATTTTGATACTGAACAAGCACTTGTTCCAGAGAAAATACATAAAAAGGAAAATTACAGGGGCCGCTAAAAAAGGGAAAGAGTGTTATGTTTTTTGTTTTTTTAAATTAGCAAATGTATTATTTTTAATATGTTATACTTCTCAAGGTTTAGTATAAACAGCATCAATAACTTTATGCCACTAAACCATTTTAATACATTAATTTAAAGCACCACAAAACTTAATAAATCAGCTTCTTATAACAATGTAGAAAGATTTTTCTCTCTCACAAGATTTTTGAATGATTAATAATGTAATAATGTAGGCTAAATAATTAGTACTATTCCATAACAACCTCCCATACTAAATATTCATTACTTAACAAATACATTTTTATTATTATTATAATATAGCATAATTAATTAGATCCTAAACGTGTATATCTAACTTCTCAATATTCTTTAAGGATCCTAAAAAGAATATAAATTTGTTAAAGGGATAGTCTACTCCAGAATTGATATTGTTTAAAAATATAGATAATCCCTTTTATTACCCATTCCCCAGTTTTGCATAACCAACATTGTTATATTAATACACTTTTTACCTCTGTGATTACCTTGTATCTAAGCCTCTGCAGACTGCCTCCTTATCTTAGATCTTTTGACAGACTTGCATTTTAGCCAATCAGTGCTGACTCCTAGGTAAATCCACATGAGTGAGCACAATGTTATCTATGTGGCCCAAATGAACTAGCACTGTATAGCTGTGAAAACTGTCCAATGCACTGAGATAAGAGGCGGCCTTCAATGGCTTAGAAATTAGCATATGAGCCTATCTAGGTTTAGCTTTCTACAAAGAATACCAAGAGAACAAAAGCACATTTGATGATAAAAGTAAATTGGAAAGTTGTTTAAAATGCCATGCCCTATCTGAATCATGAAAGTTTATTTTGATTTGACTGTCCCTTTAACCTTTAATTTAAAGTGACTAAAATGAAATTAGAAGTTTATGGAACAGAGGCTACTGTGTAAGATATAGAAATGTAATAACTAATAGGTTAACCATTGTTCTGCTGCAGGTTATACCCACTGGCAGTGAATGGGTTACACTACCTGACCTTTCGGGAGCTGCCCTTGGCATCAGTGCAGAGATGTTTGGGAAGACAATGTAACAGCTGAGGGAAAATCCTTGTTTGTTCAGTATATGAGGGACAAAGGCAAAGTATCCAGCCAAGTGAGAGTGAGAAAAGGAGAGAGGGAAAGAGAACAGAAGAGGCAAAAAAAATGAAAAGAAGAGAGGGAGGGAGAGGGTGTGTACCTGTACATATGTGAGTGTGTACTTGTGAGTGTAAGAGAGAGTGTGCGTGTAAGCATGTGTACATGTGTATATGTGAGTGTGTACTTGTGAATGTAAGAGAGAGAGTGTGTGTGTGTGTGTGTGTGAGTGTGTGTACATGTGCAAATGTGAGTGTGTACTTGTGAGTGTAAGAGAGAGTGTGCGAGTGTGAGTGAGTGTGTGTACATGTGCATATGTAAATGTGTACTTGTGAGTGTATGAGTGTAAGATAGAGTGTGCGTGTGTGGGTGTGTACATGTGCATATGTGAGTGTGTACTGGTGAGTGTGTGAGTATAAGATAGAGTGTGCATTTGTGTATGAGATAGTTTGAGTGTGTACTTGTGAGTGTAAGAGAGATTGTGCATGTGTGTGTGAGAGGGTGTGTACATGTGCATATGTGAGTGTGTACTTGTAAATGTAAGAGAGAGTGTGTATGTGTGTGTGAGGGTATATTCATGTGCATATGTGAGTGTCTACTTGTGTGAGTGTAAGAGAGTGTGCATGTGAGTGCATGTGTGTGTGAGATAGTGTGCGTGCAGGTGTGAGTGTGTACTTGTGAGTGTATCAGTGTAAGAGAGAGTGTGCATGTGTGTGTGAGATAGTATGTGTGCATGTGTGAGTCTGTACTTGTGAGTGTGTCAGTGTAATAGAGAGTGCACATGTGAGTGCATGTGTGTGATAGTGTGTGTGCACTTGTGAGTGTGTCAGTGTAAGAGAGAGTGTACATGTGAGTGCATGTGTGTGTGAGATAGTGTGAGTGTGTCAGTGTAAGAGAGAGTGTGCATGTGAGTGCATGTGTGTGTGAGATAGTGTTTGTGTACTTGTTAGTGTGTCAGTGTAAGAGAGTGTGCATGTGAGTGCATGTGTGTGTGAGATAGTGTGTGTGTACTTGTGAGTGTGCCAGTGTAAGAGAGAGTGTGCATGTGAGTGCATGTGTGTGTGAGATAGTGTTTGTGTACTTGTGAGTGTGTCAGTGTAAGAGAGAGTGTGCATGTGAGTGCATATGTGTGTGAGATAGTGTGCATGTGTACTTGTGAGTGTGCCAGTGTAAGAGAGAGTGTGCATGTGAGTGCATGTGTGTGTGAGATAGTGTTTGTATACTTGTGAGTGTGTCAGTGTAAGAGAGAGTGTGCATGTGAGTGCATATGTGTGTGAGATAGTGTGCGTGTGTACTTGTGAGTGTGCCAGTGTAAGAGAGAGTGTGCATGTGAGTGCATGTGTGTGTGAGATAGTGTTTGTATACTTGTGAGTGTGTCAGTGTAAGAGAGAGTGTGCATGTGAGTACATGTGTGTGTGAGATAGTGTTTGTGTACTTGTGAGTGTGTCAGTGTAAGAGAGAGTGTGCATGTGAGTACATGTGTGTGCGAGATAGTGTTTGTATACTTGTGAGTGTGTCAGTGTAAGAGAGAGTGTGCATGTGAGTACATGTGTGTGCGAGATAGTGTTTGTGTACTTGTGAGTGTGTCAGTGTAAGAGAGAGTGTGCATGTGAGTACATGTGTGTGTGAGATAGTGTGTGTGTACTTGTGAGTGTGTCAGTGTAAGAGAGAGTGTGCATGTGAGGTCATGTGTGTGTGAGATAGTGTTTGTGTACTTGTGAGTGTGTCAGTGTAAGAGAGAGTGTGCATGTGAGTGCATATGTGTGTGAGGTAGTGTGCATGTGTACTTGTGAGTGTGCCAGTGTAAGAGAGAGTGTGCATGTGAGTGCATGTGTGTGTGAGATAGTGTTTGTATACTTGTGAGTGTGTCAGTGTAAGAGAGAGTGTGCATGTGAGTACATGTGTGTGTGAGATAGTGTTTGTGTACTTGTGAGTGTGTCAGTGTAAGAGAGAGTGTGCATGTGAGTACATGTGTGTGCGAGATAGTGTTTGTATACTTGTGAGTGTGTCAGTGTAAGAGAGAGTGTGCATGTGAGTACATGTGTGTGCGAGATAGTGTTTGTGTACTTGTGAGTGTGTCAGTGTAAGAGAGAGTGTGCATGTGAGTACATGTGTGTGTGAGATAGTGTGTGTGTACTTGTGAGTGTGTCAGTGTAAGAGAGAGTGTGCATGTGAGTGCATGTGTGTGTGAGATAGTGTTTGTATACTTGTGAGTGTGTCAGTGTAAGAGAGAGTGTGCATGTGAGTGCATATGTGTGTGAGATAGTGTGCGTGTGTACTTGTGAGTGTGCCAGTGTAAGAGAGAGTGTGCATGTGAGTGCATGTGTGTGTGAGATAGTGTGTGTGTACTTGTGAGTGTGCCAGTGTAAGAGAGAGTGTGCATGTGAGTGCATGTGTGTGTGAGATAGTGTTTGTGTACTTGTGAGTGTGTCAGTGTAAGAGAGAGTGTGCATGTGAGTGCATATGTGTGTGAGATAGTGTGCATGTGTACTTGTGAGTGTGCCAGTGTAAGAGAGAGTGTGCATGTGAGTGCATGTGTGTGTGAGATAGTGTTTGTATACTTGTGAGTGTGTCAGTGTAAGAGAGAGTGTGCATGTGAGTGCATATGTGTGTGAGATAGTGTGCGTGTGTACTTGTGAGTGTGCCAGTGTAAGAGAGAGTGTGCATGTGAGTGCATGTGTGTGTGAGATAGTGTTTGTATACTTGTGAGTGTGTCAGTGTAAGAGAGAGTGTGCATGTGAGTACATGTGTGTGTGAGATAGTGTTTGTGTACTTGTGAGTGTGTCAGTGTAAGAGAGAGTGTGCATGTGAGTACATGTGTGTGCGAGATAGTGTTTGTATACTTGTGAGTGTGTCAGTGTAAGAGAGAGTGTGCATGTGAGTACATGTGTGTGCGAGATAGTGTTTGTGTACTTGTGAGTGTGTCAGTGTAAGAGAGAGTGTGCATGTGAGTACATGTGTGTGTGAGATAGTGTGTGTGTACTTGTGAGTGTGTCAGTGTAAGAGAGAGTGTGCATGTGAGGTCATGTGTGTGTGTGAGATAGTGTTTGTGTACTTGTGAGTGTGTCAGTGTAAGAGAGAGTGTGCATGTGAGTGCATATGTGTGTGAGATAGTGTGCATGTGTACTTGTGAGTGTGCCAGTGTAAGAGAGAGTGTGCATGTGAGTGCATGTGTGTGTGAGATAGTGTTTGTATACTTGTGAGTGTGTCAGTGTAAGAGAGAGTGTGCATGTGAGTACATGTGTGTGTGAGATAGTGTTTGTGTACTTGTGAGTGTGTCAGTGTAAGAGAGAGTGTGCATGTGAGTACATGTGTGTGCGAGATAGTGTTTGCATACTTGTGAGTGTGTCAGTGTAAGAGAGAGTGTGCATGTGAGTACATGTGTGTGCGAGATAGTGTTTGTGTACTTGTGAGTGTGTCAGTGTAAGAGAGAGTGTGCATGTGAGTACATGTGTGTGTGAGATAGTGTGTGTGTACTTGTGAGTGTGTCAGTGTAAGAGAGAGTGTGCATGTGAGGTCATGTGTGTGTGTGAGATAGTGTTTGTGTACTTGTGAGTGTGTCAGTGTAAGAGAGAGTGTGCATGTGAGTGCATATGTGTGTGAGATAGTGTGCGTGTGTACTTGTGAGTGTGCCAGTGTAAGAGAGAGTGTGCATGTGAGTACATGTGTGTGCGAGATAGTGTTTGTATACTTGTGAGTGTGTCAGTGTAAGAGAGAGTGTGCATGTGAGTACATGTGTGTGCGAGATAGTGTTTGTGTACTTGTGAGTGTGTCAGTGTAATAGAGAGTGTGCATGTGAGTACATGTGTGTGTGTGAGATAGTGTGTGTGTACTTGTGAGTGTGTCAGTGTAAGAGAGAGTGTGCATGTGAGGTCATGTGTGTGTGTGTGAGATAGTGTTTGTGTACTTGTGAGTGTGTCAGTGTAAGAGAGAGTGTGCATGTGAGTGCATATGTGTGTGAGATAGTGTGCGTGTGTACTTGTGAGTGTGCCAGTGTAAGAGAGAGTGTGCATGTGAGTGCATGTGTGTGTCAGATAGTGTTTGTGTACTTGTGAGTGTGTCAGTGTAAGAGAGAGTGTGCATGTGAGTACATGTGTGTGTGAGATAGTGTTTGTGTACTTGTGAGTGTGTCAGTGTAAGAGAGAGTGTGCATGTGAGTACATGTGTGTGCGAGATAGTGTTTGTGTACTTGTGAGTGTGTCAGTGTAAGAGAGAGTGTGCATGTGAGTACATGTGTGTGTGAGATAGTGTGCGTGTGTACTTGTGAGTGTGTCAGTGTAAGAGAGAGTGTGCATGTGAGGTCATGTGTGTGTGTGAGATAGTGTTTGTGTACTTGTGAGTGTGTCAGTGTAAGAGAGAGTGTGCATGTGAGTGCATATGTGTGTGAGATAGTGTGCATGTGTACTTGTGAGTGTGCCAGTGTAAGAGAGAGTGTGCATGTGAGTGCATGTGTGTGTGAGATAGTGTTTGTGTACTTGTGAGTGTGTCAGTGTAAGAGAGAGTGTGCATGTGAGTACATGTGTGTGCGAGATAGTGTTTGCATACTTGTGAGTGTGTCAGTGTAAGAGAGAGTGTGCATGTGAGTACATGTGTGTGCGAGATAGTGTTTGTGTACTTGTGAGTGTGTCAGTGTAAGAGAGAGTGTGCATGTGAGTACATGTGTGTGTGAGATAGTGTGTGTGTACTTGTGAGTGTGTCAGTGTAAGAGAGAGTGTGCATGTGAGGTCATGTGTGTGTGTGAGATAGTGTTTGTGTACTTGTGAGTGTGTCAGTGTAAGAGAGAGTGTGCATGTGAGTGCATATGTGTGTGAGATAGTGTGCGTGTGTACTTGTGAGTGTGCCAGTGTAAGAGAGAGTGTGCATGTGAGTACATGTGTGTGCGAGATAGTGTTTGTATACTTGTGAGTGTGTCAGTGTAAGAGAGAGTGTGCATGTGAGTACATGTGTGTGCGAGATAGTGTTTGTGTACTTGTGAGTGTGTCAGTGTAATAGAGAGTGTGCATGTGAGTACATGTGTGTGTGTGAGATAGTGTGTGTGTACTTGTGAGTGTGTCAGTGTAAGAGAGAGTGTGCATGTGAGGTCATGTGTGTGTGTGTGAGATAGTGTTTGTGTACTTGTGAGTGTGTCAGTGTAAGAGAGAGTGTGCATGTGAGTGCATATGTGTGTGAGATAGTGTGCGTGTGTACTTGTGAGTGTGTCAGTGTAAGAGAGAGTGTGCATGTGAGGTCATGTGTGTGTGTGTGAGATAGTGTTTGTGTACTTGTGAGTGTGTCAGTGTAAGAGAGAGTGTGCATGTGAGTGCATATGTGTGTGAGATAGTGTGCGTGTGTACTTGTGAGTGTGCCAGTGTAAGAGAGAGTGTGCATGTGAGTGCATGTGTGTGTCAGATAGTGTTTGTGTACTTGTGAGTGTGTCAGTGTAAGAGAGAGTGTGCATGTGAGTACATGTGTGTGTGAGATAGTGTTTGTGTACTTGTGAGTGTGTCAGTGTAAGAGAGAGTGTGCATGTGAGTACATGTGTGTGCGAGATAGTGTTTGTGTACTTGTGAGTGTGTCAGTGTAAGAGAGAGTGTGCATGTGAGTACATGTGTGTGTGAGATAGTGTGCGTGTGTACTTGTGAGTGTGCCAGTGTAAGAGAGAGTGTGCATGTGAGTGCATGTGTGTGTGAGATAGTGTTTGTATACTTGTGAGTGTGTCAGTGTAAGAGAGAGTGTGCATGTGAGTACATGTGTGTGTGAGATAGTGTTTGTGTACTTGTGAGTGTGTCAGTGTAAGAGAGAGTGTGCATGTGAGTACATGTGTGTGTGAGATAGTGTTTGTGTACTTGTGAGTGTGTCAGTGTAAGAGAGAGTGTGCATGTGAGTACATGTGTGTGTGAGATAGTGTTTGTGTACTTGTGAGTGTGTCAGTGTAAGAGAGTGTGCATGTGAGTGCATGTGTGTGTCAGATAGTGTTTGTGTACTTGTGAGTGTGTCAGTGTAAGAGAGAGTGTGCATGTGAGTACATGTGTGTGTGAGATAGTGTTTGTGTACTTGTGAGTGTGTCAGTGTAAGAGAGAGTGTGCATGTGAGTACATGTGTGTGCGAGATAGTGTTTGTGTACTTGTGAGTGTGTCAGTGTAAGAGAGAGTGTGCATGTGAGTACATGTGTGTGTGAGATAGTGTGCGTGTGTACTTGTGAGTGTGCCAGTGTAAGAGAGAGTGTGCATGTGAGTGCATGTGTGTGTGAGATAGTGTTTGTATACTTGTGAGTGTGTCAGTGTAAGAGAGAGTGTGCATGTGAGTACATGTGTGTGTGAGATAGTGTTTGTGTACTTGTGAGTGTGTCAGTGTAAGAGAGAGTGTGCATGTGAGTACATGTGTGTGTGAGATAGTGTTTGTGTACTTGTGAGTGTGTCAGTGTAAGAGAGAGTGTGCATGTGAGTACATGTGTGTGTGAGATAGTGTTTGTGTACTTGTGAGTGTGTCAGTGTAAGAGAGTGTGCATGTGAGTACATGTGTGTGCGAGATAGTGTGTGTGTGAAAAAGAGAGCATGAGAGAGAGTAAAAAAGAGTGAGACATAGAGAGGGAAGAGCATGATAAAGACAGTGACAGAGAAAAGGAGGATGTGAAGAAATAGAGTGAGTGGGTCAGAGAGAAAGAGACAGAGCAAGAGAGAGACAAGGGGGAAAGAGAGTAAGTTAGAGAGACAGGGAGAGAGGTTAGTACAGACATATACAGATACTATAGAAACACTAATGGATGGAACTTGTAACTGGGACAGTCTTGTCCATGATAAACAGTATGAGCACAGAAATATAACGTCAGGGGTGCATGTGTCACACACAGCACAGTTATATTTTATCTGCAAACTGTTCGTTAGACTACTAGGTGTGGTGCAGTGTGTTATCTTTATACACAAGATTGTGGGCTTGACAGTAGATTCTGCTATTGATTGTACACACATCCTTTTTGTCTGTGGCTCAACTAATTAAATTACAGCAAAACATCGCTATGGACAAGATTTATCTAGCCCCATGTTGTGAACCTCTCCGCATTCTATCGCAGATTGTGGGGCACATTTGTTCTCCATATTTACCAGTGTAATGCCGTGCCCTACCCTTGCACAACCAATTTTGTAAGAGTAGGGCTTGTCAATCACACCAGTCAAATTAATCCGGGGTGATTTTTATCCAGCAACTCAAAGTTGGTGAAAGGGTTTATGAAGCTGCTTCATAAATATCAGTTACAGACCCCAATGAGCGACCCTGCAACCTATGTGACACTGGACAGACATCTAAGGTGTGGTTCTCTTGAAAAGACTTTGAAATACAGATTAGTGTTTCGATTTACATCATTAACATCACAATCAAAGCTGTTTACATTTCATTTAAAAAAAAAATCCACCTCAGGATGCCCAGTAGCAACAATTTGTTATGTAACTCTTTTATGATGCCGCTGTGAGAAAGAGTCAGTTCTCTGTGAGCAGTTACTATTCAGCGTCTTTTTATGTTCATCTCCATGGGAAAAAAAAACGGGCAATCAGCATCAGCAGTGAAGATTTCACCATGATTTTGTGAGAATTTATAGTTAACGTGAACTTAGAAAATAAAATGACTGTAGAAGCCATACACACGCTCCTGGGACAAGCATCCTGATTACAAATGAATGTGGTTACTGAGGAAAATTTGAGGTAAAATATCTTTCTTTTTACATAGAGATGTTCATTTGATAGTTCCTAGTTAGCTTTTTACTGATATATTGTATCACGTTCAAGTGAGGTAAGCATGTGTGTAACATCCCTTTAAAAAGACACTGTACACAGTTCTAAAATAGGGCACTTAAAGTGAAGGTAAACTTTGATGAATGAAAGCCCGTTTTTTTTTAAATACTATTAAACAGGGGCACTTTCATTCATCAAAGTTTACAAAGCAGCCATTTGATTAAAAACTTACCTCTCTTCTTTGCACAGCCAGAGCAGCTTCCCCCACACGGAGATCCTGTCTTCACATGTTATCAACGACTAATCCAGCTTCCTCCAATCACGGCATGGCCTCAGGCAATGACTACCCTGGGGGGAAAGCAGTGATTGGAGAAAGCTGGATTAGTCATTGATGACGTGTGAAGAGAAGATCTCCATGTGGGGGAAGCTGCTCCGGCTGTGAAAAGAACAAAGGTAAGTTTTTAATCAAAACGGCTGCTTTCTAAACTTTGATGAATGAAAGTGCCCCTGTTTTTAATAGTATTTTTAAAAAAAACGGGCTTTCATTCATCAAAGTTTACCTTCACTTTAAAATATAATTCAGCTTTTGTATTTGTATTATTTTTTTTTACTCTACATTACATTTCTTTTGTATGAACTGCTTTTCCTGCTTCACTAATAAAGTTGTAGAAAGTGTATATTAATTTCCACCAACATAACTGCCAATATACTGTATGTTATCAATGAGTACCGGGGTTATGTCAAAAAAGCAACATTGAAGTGCACATGCTCACAATTATGTAATTGCACTCCACGTATGTTTGAATGAAATGTGTGGAATGCGATTATGCAAGCATGCACAGATGCAAATAGCAAATCTTTATGAGGGAACTGACGTAGTGCTTCCATGGTATTGTTAAAGCGGCCAGGGACATGCACGCATGCACAGTTCAACTTGGTAGCAAATTTCATATTGTTCTGACTCTGGTAGCAATTCGTTAACTGTAAAATGTAGCGTACGCTTAATTAATTTAATGTGCTAAATGTCACATGCACTTTAAACAATACACTATTGCGAAAAATTATATTTCCATTTTAATTTTGGTTGTTGTTTAAACCAGGGTACCAATAGTTAATGAATTGCTACCAGAGTAAGAACAGTATGACAGTCGAAATTTGCTACCAATTTGAACTCTGCATGCAAGCATGTCCGTGGTCACTTTAACAATAGCATGGAAGCACTATATCAGTTCCCTCATCGAGATAGGCTACCTGCATCAGCACATTCCTTTTAAACGTATGTGGAGTAAAATTGCGTAATTGTGAGCATGCGCACGTCGAGGTAGCAAATCTCGAGTCCAACAAGGTAGCTATTTTCGACAGAACACCTTTTTTTTTTTTGAGTAGTGGTACAGGTTTGTTTGTTTTTTTGGGGGAGGGTTCAACAAAAAAAGCCATTGTTTATATATATTTATATTTAATGGGTGCACCACCCAAATTATTTTAACGACTATCTGGCTTACATTTTAGCCAATAGTAAGCTAAAAACAGAATTTATGTTTACCTGATAAATTACTTTCTCCAACGGTGTGTCCGGTCCACGGCGTCATCCTTACTTGTGGGATATTCTCTTCCCCAACAGGAAATGGCAAAGAGCCCAGCAAAGCTGGTCACATGATCCCTCCTAGGCTCCGCCTACCCCAGTCATTCGACCGACGTTAAGGAGGAATATTTGCATAGGAGAAACCATATGGTACCGTGGTGACTGTAGTTAAAGAAAATAAATTATCAGACCTGATTAAAAAAACCAGGGCGGGCCGTGGACCGGACACACCGTTGGAGAAAGTAATTTATCAGGTAAACATAAATTCTGTTTTCTCCAACATAGGTGTGTCCGGTCCACGGCGTCATCCTTACTTGTGGGAACCAATACCAAAGCTTTAGGACACGGATGAAGGGAGGGAGCAAATCAGGTCACCTAAATGGAAGGCACCACGGCTTGCAAAACCTTTCTCCCAAAAATAGCCTCAGAAGAAGCAAAAGTATCAAACTTGTAAAATTTGGTAAAAGTGTGCAGTGAAGACCAAGTCGCTGCCCTACATATCTGATCAACAGAAGCCTCGTTCTTGAAGGCCCATGTGGAAGCCACAGCCCTAGTGGAATGAGCTGTGATTCTTTCGGGAGGCTGCCGTCCGGCAGTCTCGTAAGCCAATCTGATGATGCTTTTAATCCAAAAAGAGAGAGAGGTAGAAGTTGCTTTTTGACCTCTCCTTTTACCGGAATAAACAACAAACAAGGAAGATGTTTGTCTAAAATCCTTTGTAGCATCTAAATAGAATTTTAGAGCGCGAACAACATCCAAATTGTGCAACAAACGTTCCTTCTTTGAAACTGGTTTCGGACACAGAGAAGGTACGATAATCTCCTGGTTAATGTTTTTGTTAGAAACAACTTTTGGAAGAAAACCAGGTTTAGTACGTAAAACCACCTTATCTGCATGGAACACCAGATAAGGAGGAGAACACTGCAGAGCAGATAATTCTGAAACTCTTCTAGCAGAAGAAATTGCAACTAAAAACAAAACTTTCCAAGATAATAACTTAATATCAACGGAATGCAAGGGTTCAAACGGAACCCCCTGAAGAACTGAAAGAACTAAATTGAGACTCCAAGGAGGAGTCAAAGGTTTGTAAACAGGCTTAATTCTAACCAGAGCCTGAACAAAGGCTTGAACATCTGGCACAGCGGCCAGCTTTTTGTGAAGTAACACAGACAAGGCAGAAATCTGTCCCTTCAGGGAACTTGCAGATAATCCTTTTTCCAATCCTTCTTGAAGGAAGGATAGAATCCTAGGAATCTTAACCTTGTCCCAAGGGAATCCTTTAGATTCACACCAACAGATATATTTTTTCCAAATTTTGTGGTAAATCTTTCTAGTTACAGGCTTTCTGGCCTGAACAAGAGTATCGATAACAGAATCTGAGAATCCTCGCTTCGATAAGATCAAGCGTTCAATCTCCAAGCAGTCAGCTGGAGTGAAACCAGATTCGGATGTTCGAACGGACCCTGAACAAGAAGGTCTCGTCTCAAAGGTAGCTTCCAAGGAGGAGCCGATGACATATTCACCAGATCTGCGTACCAAGTCCTGCGTGGCCACGCAGGAGCTATCAAGATCACCGACGCCCTCTCCTGATTGATCCTGGCTACCAGCCTGGGGATGAGAGGAAACGGCGGGAACACATAAGCTAGTTTGAAGGTCCAAGGTGCTGCTAGTGCATCCACTAGAGCCGCCTTGGGATCCCTGGATCTGGACCCGTAGCAAGGAACTTTGAAGTTCTGACGAGAGGCCATCAGATCCATGTCTGGAATGCCCCACAGCTGAGTGACTTGGGCAAAGATTTCCGGATGGAGTTCCCACTCCCCCGGATGCAATGTCTGACGACTCAGAAAATCCGCTTCCCAATTTTCCACTCCTGGGATGTGGATAGCAGACAGGTGGCAGGAGTGAGACTCCGCCCATAGAATGATTTTGGTCACTTCTTCCATCGCCAGGGAACTCCTTGTTCCCCCCTGATGGTTGATGTACGCAACAGTTGTCATGTTGTCTGATTGAAACCGTATGAACTTGGCCCTCGCTAGCTGAGGCCAAGCCTTGAGAGCATTGAATATCGCTCTCAGTTCCAGAATATTTATCGGTAGAAGAGATTCTTCCCGAGACCAAAGACCCTGAGCTTTCAGGGATCCCCAGACCGCGCCCCAGCCCATCAGACTGGCGTAGGTCGTGACAATGACCCACTCTGGTCTGCGGAATGTCATCCCTCGTGACAGGTTGTCCAGGGACAGCCACCAACGGAGTGAGTCTCTGGTCCTCTGATTTACTTGTATCTTCGGAGACAAGTCTGTATAGTCCCCATTCCACTGACTGAGCATGCACAGTTGTAATGGTCTTAGATGAATGCGTGCAAAAGGAACTATGTCCATTGCCGCTACCATCAACCCGATCACTTCCATGCACTGAGCTATGGAAGGAAGAGGAACGGAATGGAGTATCCGACAAGAGTCTAGAAGTTTTGTTTTTCTGGCCTCTGTCAGAAAAATCCTCATTTCTAAGGAGTCTATTATTGTTCCCAAGAAGGGAACCCTTGTTGACGGAGATAGAGAACTCTTTTCCACGTTCACTTTCCATCCGTGAGATCTGAGAAAGGCCAGGACAATGTCCGTGTGAGCCTTTGCTTGAGGAAGGGACGACGCTTGAATCAGAATGTCGTCCAAGTAAGGTACTACAGCAATGCCCCTTGGTCTTAGCACAGCTAGAAGGGACCCTAGTACCTTTGTGAAAATCCTTGGAGCAGTGGCTAATCCGAAAGGAAGCGCCACGAACTGGTAATGTTTGTCCAGGAATGCGAACCTCAGGAACCGATGATGTTCCTTGTGGATAGGAATATGTAGATACGCATCCTTTAAATCCACCGTGGTCATGAATTGACCTTCCTGGATGGAAGGAAGAATAGTTCGAATGGTTTCCATCTTGAACGATGGAACCTTGAGAAACTTGTTTAAGATCTTGAGATCTAAGATTGGTCTGAACGTTCCCTCTTTTTTGGGAACTATAAACAGATTGGAGTAGAACCCCATCCCTTGTTCTCTTAATGGAACGGGATGAATCACTCCCATTTTTAACAGGTCTTCTACACAATGTAAGAATGCCTGTCTTTTTATGTGGTCTGAAGACAACTGAGACCTGTGGAACCTCCCCCTTGGGGGAAGTCCCTTGAATTCCAGAAGATAACCTTGGGAGACTATTTCTAGCGCCCAAGGATCCAGAACATCTCTTGCCCAAGCCTGAGCGAAGAGAGAGAGTCTGCCCCCCACCAGATCCGGTCCCGGATCGGGGGCCAACATTTCATGCTGTCTTGGTAACAGTGGCAGGTTTCTTGGCCTGCTTTCCCTTGTTCCAGCCTTGTATTGGTCTCCAAGCTGGCTTGGCTTGAGAAGTATTACCCTCTTGCTTAGAGGACGTAGCACTTTGGGCTGGTCCGTTTCTACGAAAGGGACGAAAATTAGGTTTATTTTTTGCCTTGAAAGGCCGATCCTGAGGAAGGGCGTGGCCCTTACCCCCAGTGATATCCGAGATAATCTCTTTCAAGTCAGGGCCAAACAGCGTTTTCCCCTTGAAAGGAATGTTAAGTAGCTTGTTCTTGGAAGACGCATCAGCCGACCAAGATTTCAACCAAAGCGCTCTGCGCGCCACAATAGCAAACCCAGAATTCTTAGCCGCTAACCTAGCCAATTGCAAAGTGGCGTCTAGGGTGAAAGAATTAGCCAATTTGAGAGCATTGATTCTGTCCATAATCTCCTCATAAGGAGGAGAATCACTGTCGACCGCCTTTATCAGCTCATCGAACCAGAAACATGCGGCTGTAGCGACAGGGACAATGCATGAAATTGGTTGTAGAAAGTAACCCTGCTGAACAAACATCTTTTTAAGCAAACCTTCTAATTTTTTATCCATAGGATCTTTGAAAGCACAACTATCCTCTATGGGTATAGTGGTGCGTTTGTTTAAAGTGGAAACCGCTCCCTCGACCTTGGGGACTGTCTGCCATAAGTCCTTTCTGGGGTCGACCATAGGAAACAATTTTTTAAATATGGGGGGAGGGACGAAAGGAATACCGGGCCTTTCCCATTCTTTATTAACAATGTCCGCCACCCGCTTGGGTATAGGAAAAGCTTCTGGGAGCCCCGGCACCTCTAGGAACTTGTCCATTTTACATAGTTTCTCTGGGATGACCAACTTGTCACAATCATCCAGAGTGGATAATACCTCCTTAAGCAGAATGCGGAGATGTTCCAACTTAAATTTAAATGCAATCACATCAGGTTCAGCTTGTTGAGAAATGTTCCCTGAATCAGTAATTTCTCCCTCAGACAAAACCTCCCTGGCCCCATCAGACTGAGTTAGGGGCCCTTCAGAAATATTAATATCAGCGTCGTCATGCTCTTCAGTATCTAAAACAGAGCAGTCGCGCTTACGCTGATAAGTGTTCATTTTGGCTAAAATGTTTTTGACAGAATTATCCATTACAGCCGTTAATTGTTGCATAGTAAGGAGTATTGGCGCGCTAGATGTACTAGGGGCCTCCTGAGTGGGCAAGACTCGTGTAGACGAAGGAGGGAATGATGCAGTACCATGCTTACTCCCCTCACTTGAGGAATCATCTTGGGCATCATTGTCATTGTCACATAAATCACATTTATTTAAATGAATAGGAATTCTGGCTTCCCCACATTCAGAACACAGTCTATCTGGTAGTTCAGACATGTTAAACAGGCATAAACTTGATAACAAGTACAAAAAACGTTTTAAAATAAAACCGTTACTGTCACTTTAAATTTTAAACTGAACACACTTTATTACTGCAAATGCGAAAAAACATGAAGGAATTGTTCAAAATTCACCAAATTTTCACCACAGTGTCTTAAAGCCTTAAAAGTATTGCACACCAAATTTGGAAGCTTTAACCCTTAAAATAACGGAACCGGAGCCGTTTTGAACTTTAACCCCTTTACAGTCCCTGGTATCTGCTTTGCTGAGACCCAACCAAGCCCCAAGGGGAATACGATACCAAATGACGCCTTCAGAAAGTCTTTTCTAAGTATCAGAGCTCCTCTCACATGCGACTGCATGCCATGCCTCTCAAAAACAAGTGCGCAACACCGGCGCGAAAATGAGGCTCTGCCTATGCTTTGGGAAAGCCCCTAAAGAATAAGGTGTCTAAAACAGTGCCTGCCGATATTATTATATCAAAATACCCAGATAAAATGATTCCTCAAGGCTAAATATGTGTTAATAATCAATCGATTTAGCCCAAAAAAAGTCTACAGTCTTAATAAGCCCTTTTTGAAGCCCTTATTTACAATCGTAATAAACATGGCTTACCGGATCCCAGAGGGAAAATGACAGCTTCCAGCATTACATCGTCTTGTTAGAATGTGTCATACCTCAAGCAGCAAGAGACTGCTCACTGTTCCCCCAACTGAAGTTAATTGCTCTCAACAGTCCCGTGTGGAACAGCCATGGATTTTAGTGACGGTTGCTAAAATCATTTTCCTCATACAAACAGAAATCTTCATCTCTTTTCTGTTTCTGAGTAAATAGTACATACCAGCACTATTTCAAAATAACAAACTCTTGATTGAATAATAAAAACTACAGTTAAACACTAAAAAACTCTAAGCCATCTCCGTGGAGATGTTGCCTGTACAACGGCAAAGAGAATGACTGGGGTAGGCGGAGCCTAGGAGGGATCATGTGACCAGCTTTGCTGGGCTCTTTGCCATTTCCTGTTGGGGAAGAGAATATCCCACAAGTAAGGATGACGCCGTGGACCGGACACACCTATGTTGGAGAAATGAGCTTATATCAAACATTTTTGTTAAATTATACAATTAAATTGTACTTTGGATAGCAGAAACTGTTATAATATTAGAAAGTATTATATTGCCCCTATCTGGCTACTTCATAATGCCACAGACTAGTAAAATGTCTGCAGAGAACACTGCGTCATATTAATGATAGTCTTTTTAAATATAATACCCCTTTAAACTGCCTTTGGTTAAGCGTTTTTATTCTTACACGTACAAAAATACTCTTCCATAAACATAATGGAAAAAGTCAGTTTAAAATGCCACCTTAATGCAATATATGCAAAACTCTATGTAAAGTTTACATTTGCTCACTGTACACACTACTGCCTAAACAACTCATTTATTTTCTAGGCAAAGCCCTGCCAACATAAGTCTCTTACTAAACACTAACTTAAGCGCAGCACTAACATTAAACACAGCCCAGTCTAATTTAAACACAGCTCTGTCAACAAAAATCTATTTCTCATCTAGCACAGCTATCTTCTCTGTACCATTCATTGAAGACTCTGTTTTAGAAATTATAACAGTTTATTGTTTTGTTCATTTTTTTTAACATAGGTTGCAGTTTTGTTTTTACACTTGTGGAAGCATGTCCCTATCTTCCAACAGAACTATGGGAGTTGACTTTAATTAGCCAGTGAGCAATTAAGACTCTAGTATCAGTTGTGCACAAACATAATTTACTTGTTTGTTTCAATATTAATTTCAATCATTTTAGCCTTTAGACAAGACAGAGCAAAAAAAGAGAGAAATGAAAGGACAATTAAATACATAAGAATTGCATAATTAACATGTGCATAATAAAAAGACAATTCAATAACAAATAAGCAGTAGATTTTTTTCCTGACAAACATGCTTTTTCTCCATTTGCTGGTCCCCTACATAATGTAACAGCTATCAACCAATCACAGGCTAGTATACCTATACACTGTGAAATTTGGCACATGCTCAGTAGGAGCTGGAGCCTCAGAAAGTTTGCATATAAAAATGCTGTGCAAAATTTGATAATGGAAGTAAATTGGAAAGCCTATTAAAGGGACACTAAACCCAAAATGTTCCTTTCATGATTCAGATAGAGAATACAATTTTAAACATCATTCCAATTTACTTCTATTCTCTAATTTGTTTCATTCTTTAGATAGCCTTTGTTGAAGAAATAGCTATGCATATGTGTGAGCCAATCCAATCACATGAGGCATCTATGTGCAGCACCCAATCAGCAGCTACTGCCCCTATCTAGATATACTTTTCAGCAAAGAATATCAAGAGAATGAAGCAAATTAAATAATAAAAGTAAATTAGAATGTTGTTTACAATTGCATGTTCTATCTGAATCATGAAATAAAAAAATGTGGGTTGTATGTCCCTTTAAGACTGCATGCTCTATCTGAATCACAAAAGGTTAATTTTGACTTTAGTGTCTCTTTAAACTTTAATGATTTCGATAGAGAATGCAATTTTAAATAACTTTTCAATTTAATTCAAATATCAAATTTGTTCCCTTTGTATCCTTTGTTGAAGACCATACATACCTAACGTACACTCAAGAGCACGCACTTACCTTGACACAGCAATATTTGAAGCAATGTTATACTGCTCCCTTAAAGTGAAGGTAAACTTTGATGACTCAGTACAAATACCTTTTATTCTGGAAGCCACTCCAGCACTTCCCCCGCCCGTTGCAAGTTTCTTCATACGATCACGGCTTCCCCCCCAGGGCAAACATTGCTCTGGTAAATCTTAGCATTTCAAAACCAATAGGATTTACCATATCTTTAACATATTTTATTACTACACATAGTGCAGAATTATATAACATTATATTAGCCAAATATTATAAAACCTAATGTACCCTATTCATTTTTTATTTTTTTTTTAAAACGCTGTTTTACAGACCTGCTCTCTGTACTCTGCTGAGCGGGTCTGTTATATTTACTCAGCGCATCGGGCCAGCTGTATAGTCACAGCCCGGCCCGACCGCACCATAAGACAGAGCAGGAGCGAGCTGCACTTAGGGCTATGGCGCGGTCGGGCCGGGCTATGACTATACAGCCGGCCCGATGTGCTGAGGAAATATAACAGACCCGCTCAGCAGAGTACAGAGCGCGGGTCTGTAAAACAGCGTTTTTTTTAAAAAATGAATAGGGTACATTAGGTTTTATAATGTTTGGCTAATATAATGTTATATAATTCTGCACTATGTGACACATAGGATCGCTGTGTCAAAACAGTATTTTTGAAGCAAAAAAACTGAGAATTTGCATATCTAATTTGCATATCTTACCCACAATTCTCTTGTACATTGGAAACATTGTATATTAAGAATTTCTGGGGAAAAGCAAGCGGCGATACTTGCCTAAATGTACTAATTTCCTATGCAAATATTTACATTGATTTAATTTTGAGACATGGAGGATTTTAATTTCAGTTTTTTATCTCCCCCCATAATTTTAATGAATTTTGGTTTAACCATGAAAATAGCTTTTCCAATGCAGCAACCAGAAATCTATTTCCTACTGATAAGTTCTAAAAAGAATGAAACAGGCTTGTCTAGTGAGTGATTTCTGGTTTGCAGTCATAATCCTGTTTAAAAGGATCGCTGTGTCAAAACAGTATTTTTGAAGCAAAAAAACTGAGAATTTGCATATCTTACCCACAATTCTCTTGTGCAGTGGAAACATTGTATATTAAGAATTTCTGGGAAAAAGCAAGCGGGGATACTTGCCTAGATGTACTAATTTCCTATGCAAATATTTACATTGATTTAATTTTGAGACATGGAGGAGTTTAATTTCAGTTTTTTATCTCCCCCCATAATTTTAATGAATTTTGGTTTAACCATGAAAATAGCTTTTCCAATGTAGCAACCAGAAATCTATCTCCTACTGATGAGTTCAAAAAAGAATGAAACAGGCTTGTCAAGTGAGTGATTTCTGGTTTGCTGTCATAATCCTGTTTAAAAGGATCGCTGTGTCAAAACAGTATTTTTGAAGCAAAAAAACGGAGAATTTGCATATCTTACCCACAATTCTCTTGTACATTAAGAATTTCTGGGGAAAACCAAGCGGGGATACTTGCCTAGATGTACTAATTTCCTATGCAAAAATTTACATTGATTTAATTTTAAGATATGGAGGATTTTAATTTCAGTTTTTTTATCTCCCCCCATAATTTTAATGAATTTTGGTTTAACCATGAAAATAGCTTTTCCAATGCAGCAACCAGAAATCTATCTCCTACTGATGAGTTCCAAAAAGAACGAAACAGGCTTGTCTAGTGAGTGATTTTTTATATAAAACATAAATTATGCTTACCTGATAATTTCATTTCCATCTGTGGGAGGAGAGTCCACTGCTTCATTCATTACTTGTGGGAATTAAGAACCTGGTCACCAGGAGAAGGCAAAGACACCCCAGTCAAAGGCATAAATACCTCCCCCACTCCCCTCATCCCCCAGTCATTCTTTGCCTTTTGTCACAGGAGGTTGGCATAGAAGTGTCGGAAGATTGGAGTAGTCTCTTATGGAGGGTAGTATTCTTCGAATTGGGACTGGAGTTTTAAGTAGTCCTATCAGCCTCTCAGTGATATATACACACACACACACACACACACATATATATAACATAAATTATGCTTACCTGATAATTTCATTTCCATCTGTGGGAGGAGAGTCCACTGCTTAATTTATTACTTGTGGGAATTAAGAACCTGGCCACCAGGAGGAGACAAAGACACCCCAGCCAAAGGCTTAATTACATATCTCCCCCACTCCCCTCATCCCCCAGTCATTCTGCCAAGGGAACAAGAGTTGACTCCTCTCGAATCCACCTGCCTGGTGCCCGTCTGGCGCCCCAAACAGCTCCCTATCCTGATAGACTTGCGTCCGTGGTCACAATCTCCCAGGATGGCCTCAAGAAGGATGTCCCCTGGGACAGCTGTCCCGGATGGATCCACCAAGAGAGGAATTCCCTCACTCAGTTGTCCAGAGATATCTGTTGGGATAGATCTGAGTGATCCGTTCCATTGTCTCAACATGCATAACTGAAGAGTTCTGAGAGGGAACCTAGCGAATGGAATGACATCTATGCTGGATACCATGAGCCCAATCACCTCCATACACCTGGCCACAGATGGCCTTGAGGATGACTGAAGGGCAAGACAGCTGGACGCAATCTCGGCATGTCTCTGGTCTTTCAAGAATATCTCCATGTATATGGAATCTATTATCGTATCCAGGAACTCCACCCTGTTGCTGGGGACCAGTGAACTCTTTCCCTCGTTAATTTTCTACCCGTGGGATTGAGGGAGAAGAAGAAGAGCCCTCGAGTGGTCCACAAGACTGCAGGACGGAGCCTGGACCAGAATATTGTCCAGGTAAGGAGCCACCGCAATACCTCTGGCTCTTGCTACCGCGAACAGCGCTCCCAGAACCTCCGTAAAGACTCTTGGGGCAGTCGCCAGACCGAATGGTAGAGTCACAAACATAATTTATGTTTTATATATATACATGTGAGTGTGTATATATATATTTATATATTAGGGTTACCACCTCAGCCATGTTTTCCTGGACACTTATGAGTTATACATTCTGCAGGAAGGAACATGAATTCGAACCCTGGACAGCACACAAATAGTGACTATGAACAGCTAAAATAATGTTCCTCTCTGCACAGCCTGCAGCATGTATAACTCATAAGTGCCCAGGAAAACATGGCCGAGGTGGCAACCCTAGTGTGTGTATATATATATATATACTATTAAACAAATAGTTATCAATCTAAGTATTGAATGAAGTAATGAACTCTCCTCCCATTAAGATGGAAATAACATAATTTATGTAAGAACTTACCTGATAAATTCATTTCTTTCATATTAGCAAGAGTCCATGAGCTAGTGACGTATGGGATATACATTCCTACCAGGAGGGGCAAAGTTTCCCAAACCTCAAAATGCCTATAAATACACCCCTCACCACACCTACAAATCAGTTTAACGAATAGCCAAGAAGTGGGGTGATAAGAAAAAAGTGCGAAAGCATAAAAAAAATAAGGAATTGGAATAATTGTGCTTTATACAAAAAAATCATAACTACCACAAAAAAAGGGTGGGCCTCATGGACTCTTGCTAATATGAAAGAAATGAATTTATCAGGTAAGTTCTTACATAAATTATGTTTTCTTTCATGTAATTAGCAAGAGTCCATGAGCTAGTGACGTATGGGATAATAAATACCCAAGATGTGGAACTTCCATGCAAGAGTCACTAGAGAGGGAGGGATAAAATAAAGACAGCCGATTCCGCTGAAAAACCATCCACACCCCAAAATAAAGTTTCAAACTTATAATGAAAAAAACTGAAAATATAAGCAGAAGAATCAAACTGAAACAGCTGCCTGAAGTACTTTTCTACCAAAAACTGCTTCAGAAGAAGAAAACACATCAAAATGGTAGAATTTAGTAAAAGTATGCAAAGAAGACCAAGTTTCTGCTTTGCAAATCTGATCAACCGAATCTTCATTCCTAAACGCCCAGGAAGTAGAGACTGACCTAGTAGAATGAGCTGTAATCCTTTGAGGCGGAGTTTTGCCCGACTCAACATAAGCATGATGAATCAAAGACTTTAACCAAGATGCCAAAGAAATGGCAGAAGCCTTCTGGCCTTTCCTGGAACCGGAAAAGATAACAAATAGACTAGAAGTCTTTCGGAAATCTTTAGTAGCTTCAACATAATATTTCAAAGCTCTAACTACATCCAAAGAATGCAAAGATCTCTCCTTAGAATTCTTAGGATTAGGACACAATGAAGGAACCACAATTTATCTACTAATGTTGTTAGAATTCACAACCTTAGGTAAAAATTTAAATGAAGTTCGTAACACCGCCTTATCCTGATGAAAAATCAGAAAAGGAGACTCACAAGAAAGAGCAGATAATTCAGAAACTCTTCTAGCAGAAAAGATGGCCAAAAGAAACAAAACTTTCCAAGAAAGTAATTTAATATCCAGCGAATGCATAGGTTCAAACGGAGGAGCTTGAAGAGCCCCCAAAACCAAATTCAAACTCCAAGGAAGAGAAATTGACTTAATGACAGGTTTGATACGAACCAAAGCCTGTACAAAACAATGAATATCAGGAAGATTAGCAATCTTTCTGTGAAACAGCACAGAAAGAGCAGAAATTTGTCCTTTCAAGGAACTTGCAGACAAACCTTTATCCAAACCATCCTGAAGAAACTGTAAAATTCTAGGAATTCTAAAAGAATGCCAAGAAAAATGATGAGAAGAACACCAAGAAATGTAAGTCTTCCAGACTCGATAATATATCTTCCTAGATACAGATTTACGAGCCTGTAACATAGTATTAATTACAGAGTCAGAGAAACCTCTATGACTGAGAATCAAGCGTTCAATCTCCATACCTTCAAATTTAATGATTTGAGATCCTGATGGAAAAAAGGACCTTGCGATAGAAGGTCTGGTCTTAACGGAAGAGTCCACGGTTGGCAAGTAGCCATCCGAACAAGATCCGCATACCAAAACCTGTGAGGCCATGCTGGAGCCACCAGCAGAACAAACGAACGCTCCTTTAGAATCTTGGAAATCACTCTTGGAAGAAGAACTAGAGGCGGAAAGATATAAGCAGGATGATGCTTCCAAGGAAGTGACAATGCATCCACTGGTTCCGCCTGAGGATCCCTGGATCTGGACAGATACCTGGGGAGCTTCTTGTTTAGATGAGAAGCCATCAGATCTATTTCTGGAAGTCCCCAGATTTGAACAATCTGAAGAAATACCTCTGGGTGAAGAGACCATTCGCCCGGATGTAAAGTCTGGCGACTGAGATAATCCGCTTCCCAATTGTCTATACCTGGGATGTGAACCGCAGAAATTAGACAGGAGCTGGATTCCGCCCATACAAGTATTCGAGATACTTCTTTCATAGCCAGAGGACTGTGAGTCCCTCCTTGATGATTGACATATGCCACGGTTGTGACATTGTCCGTCTGAAAACAAATGAACGATTCTCTCTTCAGAAGAGGCCACGACTGAAGAGCTCTGAAAATCGCACGGAGTTCCAAAATGTTGATTGGTAATCTCGCCTCCTGAGATTCCCAAACCCCCTGCGCTGTCAGAGACCCCCATACAGCTCCCCAACCTGTCAGACTCGCATCTGTTGAGATCACAGTCCAGGTTGGAAGAACAAAAGAAGCCCCTTGAATTAAACGATGGTGATCTGTCCACCACGTCAGAGAGTGTCGTACAATCGGTTTTAAAGATATTAATTGTGATATCTTTGTATAATCCCTGCACCACTGGTTCAGCATACAGAGCTGAAGAGGTCGCATGTGAAAACGAGCAAAGGGGATCGCGTCCGATGCAGCAGTCATAAGACCTAGAATTTCCATGCATAAGGCTACCGAAGGGAATGATTGAGACTGAAGGTTTCGACAAGCTGAAACCAATTTCAGATGTCTCTTGTCCGTCAAAGACAGAGTCATGGACACTGAATCTATCTGGAAACCTAAAAAGGTTACCCTTGTCTGAGGAATCAATGAACTCTTTGGTAAATTGATCCTCCAACCATGTTCTTGAAGAAACGATACAAGTCGATTCGTATGAGATTCTGCTAAATGTGAAGACCGAGCAAGTACCAAGATATCGTCCAAATAAGGAAATACCACAATACCCTTTTCTCTGATTACAGATAGAAGGGCACCGAGAACCTTTGTAAAAATCCTTGGAGCTGTTGCTAGGCCAAACGGCAGAGCCACAAACTGGTAATGCTTGTCTAGAAAAGAGAATCTCAGAAACTGAAAATGATCTGGATGAATCGGAATGTGCAGATATGCATCTTGTAAATCTATTGTGGACATATAATGCCCTTGCTGAACAAAAGGCAGAATAGTCCTTATAGTTACCATTTTGAATGTTGGTATTCTTACATAACGATTCAATATTTTTAAATCCAGAACTGGTCTGAAGGAATTCTCCTTCTTTGGTACAATGAATAGATTTGAGTAAAACCCCAGACCCTGTTCCAGAACTGGAACTGGCACAATTACTCCAGCCAACTCTAGATCTGAAACACATTTCAGAAACGCTTGAGCCTTCACTGGATTTATTGGAACGCGAGAAAGAAAAAATCTTCTTGCAGGAGGCCTTATCTTGAAACCTATTCTGTACCCTTGTGAAACAATGTTCTGAATTGAAAGACTGTGAATCGAATTTATCCAAATTTACTTGAAAAATCGTAATCTGCCCCCTACCAGCTGGGCTGGAATGAGGGCCGCACCTTCATGTGGACTTGGGAGCTGGCTTTGGCTTTCTAAAAGGCTTGGATTTATTCCAGACTGGAGAAGGTTTCCAAACAGAAACCGTTCCTGTAGAGGAAGGATCAGGCTTTTGTTCCTTATTCTGATGAAAGGAACGAAAACGATTAGCAGCCCTATATTTACCTTTAGATTTTTTATCCTGTGGTAAAAAAGTTCCTTTCCCTCCCCCGTAACAGTTGAAATAATAGAATCCAACTGTGAACCAAACAATTTATTACCTTGGAAACAAAGTGATAGCAAAGTTGACTTAGAAGACATATCAGCATTCCAAGTTTTAAGCCATAAAGCTTTTCTAGCTAAAATAGCTAAAGACATATACCTGACATCAACCCTAATGATATCAAAGATGGCATCACAAATAAAGTTATTAGCATGTTGAAGAAGATTAACAATGCTATGAGAATTATGATCTGTTACTTGTTGTGCTAAAGCCTCCAACCAGAAAGTTGAAGCTGCAGCAACATCCGCCAAAGATATAGCAGGCCTAAGAAGATTACCTGAACATAAATAAGCTTTTCTTAGAAAGGATTCAATTTTCCTATTTAAAGGATCCTTAAAAGAAGTACTATCTGCCGTAGGAATAGTAGTACGTTTAGCAAGAGTAGAGATAGCCCCATCAACTTTAGGGATTTTGTCCCAAAACTCTAATCTGTCAGATGGCACAGGATACAATTTCTTAAACCTTTTATTATTCCATTCCCTGGAAATTACTTCAGAAATAGCATCAGGGACAGGAAAAACTTCTGGAATAACTACAGGAGGTTTAAAAACCGTATCTAAACGTTTAGATTTAGTATCAAGAGGACCAGATTCCTCTATTTCTAATGCAAGTAAGACTTCTTTAAGTAAGGAACGAATAAATTCCATTTTAAATAAATATGAAGATTTATCAGTGTCAATTTCTGAAACAGAATCCTCTGAACCAGAGAAATCATCATCAGAAACAGAATCAGAATGATGATGTTCATTTAAAAATTCATCTGATAAATGAGAAGTTTTAAAAGTCTTTTTACGTTTACTGGAAGGAGGAATAACAGACATAGCCTTCCTAATAGATTTAGAAACAAAATCTCTTATGTTAAGAGGAACACCCTGAGTATTAGATGTTGATGGAACAGCAACAGGTAATGGAACATTACTAAAGGAAATATTATCTGCATTAGCAAGTTTATCATGACATTCATTACAAACAACAGCCGGAGGGACAGTTACCACAAGTTTACAACAAATGCACTTAACTTTGGTAGATCCAGCATCAGGCAGCGAATTTCCAGAAGTAGCTTCTGATCCAGGGTCAATCTGAGACATCTTGCAATATGTAATAGAAAAAACAACATATAAAGCAAAATTATCAAATTCCTTAAATGACAGTTTCAGGAATGGGAAAAAATGCCAATGAACAAGCTTCTAGCAACCAGAAGCAAATAAACAATGAGACTTAAATAATGTGGAGACAATAATGACGCCCATATTTTTAGCGCCAAAAAAGACGCCCACATTATTTGGCGCCTAAATGCTTTGGCACCAAAAATGACGCCACATCCGGTGACGCCGACATCTTTGGTGCAAAAACGTCAAAAAAATGACGCAAATACAAACAACTTCCGGCGCCAAAAAAGTCTGCGCCAAGAATGACGCAATAAAAAGAAGCATTTTCAGCCCCCGCGAGCCTAACAGCCCACAGGAAAAAAGTCAAATTTTTAAGGTAAGAAAAATTTCAAATGCATTATCCCAAATAATGAAACTGACTGTCTGAAATAAGGAATATTGAACAACCTGAATCAAGGCAAATAAATGTTTAAACACATATATTTAGAACTTTATATAAAAGTGCCCAACCATAGCTTAGAGTGTCACAGAAAATAAGACTTACTTACCCCAGGACACTCGTCTACATGTAGTAGAAAGCCAAACCAGTACTGAAATGAGAATCAGTAGAGGTAATGGTATATATAAGAGTATATCGTCGATCTGAAAAGGGAGGTAAGAGATGAATCTCTACGACCGATAACAGAGAACCTATGAAATAGATCCCGTAGAAGGAGACCATTGAATTCAAATAGGCAATACTCTCTTCACATCCCTCTGACATTCACTGCACTCTGAGAGGAAAACCGGGTTCCAGCCTGCTGCGAAGCGCATATCAATGTAGAATCTAGCACAAACTTACTTCACCACCTCCATGGGAGGCAAAGTTTGTAAAACTGATTTGTGGGTGTGGTGAGGGGTGTATTTATAGGCATTTTGAGGTTTGGGAAACTTTGCCCCTCCTGGTAGGAATGTATATCCCATACGTCACTAGCTCATGGACTCTTGCTAATTACATGAAAGAAATATATATATATATATATATATATATATATAGTCACATACACACATACATATATATATATAGTCACATACACACATACATATATATATATAGTCACATACACACATACATATATATATATATATATATATATATATATATAGTCACATACACACATACATATATATATAGTCACATACACACATATATACACACACACATATATATATATATATATATTCACACACACATACTGTATATGCATACACATACATATATATATATATTCACATATATACACAGACACACACATATATATTCAGACACATACATACCTACACAAACACACAGACACACACACACACATATATATATAATGTATTATTTTTTCTCACAAGTAGGCAAATGCTCGCTGACACAATTTGGGCATATGTATATTGTTATTATGAATTTTATTATCGCCCTATTGCTGGCACATAGCTATCACTAACCCTTTTGATATATGCCAGTAATAGTGCAATAATACAATTATCTTTGGGTTTAAACCTTGTTAAAGGTAATATGCACAGTTAAAGGGACTTTAAACTGCTATATGAGAAGCAGGGTTTTATTTAAAGGGGTGCGATCTAGCGCCCCACCATATTCAAAATTCACCAGCCTCTACTTTGTTTGTGTGTGTGTATATATATATATATATATATATATATATACACACACACATACATACATACACACATATAAACACAAACACAAATATAAAAAACACACATAGATAGACACAAACACACACTATAAAATTATAAGAAATGTAAATGTCAAAGCTTTTATTAAATTGGTATCTTACTGGGCAATTTAAGGTTCTTTTAATTGAATTCAAACAGTGAGAAATACTGCATCTACATGAGTCCCTCAATGACCTCAAACAAAACATGACTGGCAGTGTGAATAGGACATCAGTTTTCCAGATGCCACTGACTATGAATGGATGAATTGTTGATCCTGTGCCCACAACAAGTCATAGTATCTATGCCCTGTGTAGGGTTTGTCTCTGACCATTGCTAGCGAGAAACAGAGATCTGACACACAGTAACTGAACGACAGAATAGCCCACCAAAGGAACACAGACTCATAGAGAGCAGAAGAGGACCAGGAACAATGGCTGAAATATTTATCTGCAGTAGGAATCTTGTGTGTCCATCCTGGACTGGATCAATTGGCCACAGACTTGAACACACAGGAAGCAAACTCAGGTAGTTCTAACGAGGCTGGCATATGCTGTGGTTAACCACTGAAGGTTGGCTCAAACACCAGCACATCTTGTAATACTGCGTCAGAGCACCTCTAGTAACAAAAAGAAAAACGTCAGCTTAAAGGGACATTACGGTCAAAATTTAAATGCACAGAGATGAATTACATATTTGAATAGAATCATATTTGCAATATAAAAAAAATGCTTCTAGTAAAAGTTATCACTGTTTTAGTGTTAGCATTTTCTCTGCACGTGCATGTGAAGCATAGTTAGATATTCTCATTGCTCCAGCATTTTAAATACTGCAGCTGCTTGGATTACCAGTGGGGCTTGTAACATGTCAACAATTAACAAATTGAGTCATTAAGATGGTACAAGCACCTTAGACTCTCTAAGTAAGTGCTTTGTTTAAAATGCTGGTGCACGGTGCATACTTAAGTACACTTTTGAAACAGCTATAGCTTTTACTAGCATTTTTGTTAATACGTGTATTATGCTAAAATGCTTCTATACAAAACTGAAATGTACCCATGTGCATTTCAATTTTGACTGGAATGTCCCTTTTATTCTATTGTAAGAAAAATTGTATTTTGAATGTGTAAAAGTAAACTTTTTTGTGATACACAAATAGTAATCAATACAGGGCATGAAGTTGTTGGAGAAATTGTTAGAGTCTTATTAAAGTGATGGTAAATTTGGACATTTTCAATGCAGTTTCTTAAATATGTCACCTAAATACTTAAACAGCTATGCTTTTTATTTTATAATCCATTTTTAAATAAATTATGAGTTGAATCCGTACTGTAATAATGTGCTTTTGTTGTCCTCTACATTTTCTTTTTCTTGTGTTTAGTGACGTGAGTGCATAAGCCGCTCTGCTACTGGCCATGTATTTCATTATTGAAAGTGCCATATGGCATGCTATGTGATTGGATGCCCCACAGAAAGAAAAAAAAAAAAGCACCCGAGTGAATGGCAGACGGAGGAGCGATAACAAAAGGATTTATTATTAAAGTAAATCTTTTCATATGAAGCATAAAATGTAAGAAGTGATGAATGAACTTAGCACTAAAATCAAATATTTTTTAAAGAATATTATTTGTACAGTTGCAAACTGAAATGCACAACTTTTACTATTGTACTATTAAAATATTTTATGTTTTTTATGCTTGTGGAGAAGTGTCCGTATCCACCAATAGAGTTATGGAAGTTGTCAATATGAGCTATTAAGCAAATTGTCCTGCGTTGTATACAGATATATATTGGCTTCTATTTTAAGGGCCAGTAAAGTCAAAATTAAACTTTCACAATTCAGATACACCATACAGTTATAAATTATGAATTTAAATGTACTTTTCTTACCAACTTTGCTTAGTTTTCTTTGTATCATTTGTTGAAGAGTCAACTGAGGAGCAGCAATGCACTACTAGGAGCTAGTTGAACACATCTGGTGAGCCAATGGCAAGAGGCATGTGTGCAGGGCCCCCAATCAGCAGCTAGCTCCCAGCAGTACATTTCTGAGCCTATCTACGTATTCTCTTTAACAAAGGATACCTAAAGAGCAAAACAAATTTAATAATAGGTGTAAATTGGAAACTTGTATAAAATTGAATGCTCTAAATCTAAATCATGAAAGTTTCATTTTGACTTTAATCTGCATTTTTTCTTTGAACATTTTAACATAATTAATTTCTGCTCTTTCATATGCTTAATAAAATGTCTATAATATTACGCTGGTCCATTTCTGCTTTCACGTCCTATCTCCGTTTATTGCTTTTGTCTGTCAGTATTTTTTGTTCTAACAAGGAAACAAGCGTATACACACGTCTGTGTCTGTATGTAATTCCTCTGAAATAAATATTTGCGCAGTTCACATTAAATAGCTGCAGAGAAAAACACTATAGTTAATTACTGCAGAAGATCTAGCAGATAAATCCTACAAGATAATAGTTTTATAGGAATGTGTGGCCCTAATGTGGGGTGTGTCAGTTATATACCGTTAAAGGTACATGGCAAACAATTCATGCTTTAATGATTCATATACAGCATACAATTTACATATTTTTATTATTATTACTTGTACCTTGTTTTCTTGGTATACTTTGTTCAAGCTAAGCTCCTTTCCATAAGCATGTATGCTCAGGAGTGTGCACGTGCATTGAGCACTACATGGCAGTATTGTTTGCTAAAATGTTTGTAACAATCTTATACACACAGTGAAAAGGCACATGCACACATGCCTTTATATACAGAGATAGGGATACAAACCCTCACCACCTCCTAATATACAGAGACTATGATATCTTACTCTTGCCACATCCTAATATAAAGTGATAGGGACACTCACCTCTCATCACCTCCTAATGTACAGAGATAGGAGCACATATATCTCACTAACTCCTAATAAACAATAATAAGCACCCTATCTCTTAGCCCCAACTAATATACAGTGATAAGGGCACATATATCTCACTAACTCCTAATAAACAATAATAAGCACTCTATCTCTTAGCCCCAACTAATATACAGTGATAAGGGCACATATATCTCACTAACTCCTAATAAACAATAATAAGCACCCTATCTCTTAGCCCCAACTAATATACAGAGATAAGGGCACATATATCTCACTAACTCATAATAAACAATAATAAGCACCCTATCTCTTAGCCCCAACTAATATACAGAGATAGGGGCACATATATCTCACTAACTCCTAATAAACAATAATAAGCACTCTATCTCTTAGCCCCAACTAATATACAGAGATAAGGGCACATATATCTCACTAACGCCTAATAAACAATAATAAGCACCATATCTCTTAGCCCCCAACTAATATACAGTGATAAGGGCATATATATCTCACTAACTCCTAATAAACAATAATAAGCACTCTATCTCTTAGCCCCAACTAATATACAGAGATAAGGGCACATATATCTCACTAACTCCTAATAAACAATAATAAGCACCATATCTCTTAGCCCCCAACTAATATACAGTAATGGGGACACATATATCTCACTAACTCCTAATAAACAATAATAAGCACTCTATCTCTTAGCCCCAACTAATATACAGAGATAAGGGCACATATATATCACTAACTCATAATAAACAATAATAAGCACCCTATCTCTTAGCCCCAACTAATATACAGAGATAAGGGCACATATATCTCACTAACTCCTAATAAACAATAATAAGCACCATATCTCTTAGCCCCAACTAATATACAGAGATAAGGGCACATATATCTCACTAACTCCTAATAAACAATAATAAGCACCCTATCTCTTAGCCCCAACTAATATACAGAGATAAGGGCACATATATCTCACTAACTCATAATAAACAATAATAAGCACCCTATCTTTTAGCCACAAATAATATACAGAGATACGGGCACATATATCTCACTAACTCCTAATAAACAATAATAAGCACCATATCTCTTAGCCCCCAACTAATATACAGTGATAGGGGCACATATCTCACTAACTCCTAATAAACAATAATAAGCACCCTATCTCTTAGCCCCAACTAATATACAGAGATAAGGGCACATATCTCACTAACTCCTAATAAACAATAATAAGCACCATATCTCTTAGCCCCCAACTAATATACAGAGATAAGGGCACATATATCTCACTAACTCCTAATAAACAATAATAAGCACCCTATCTCTTAGCCCCAACTAATATACAGTGATAGGGGCACATATCTCACTAACTCCTAATAAACAATAATAAGCACCATATCTCTTAGCCCCCAACTAATATACAGAGATAAGGGCACATATATCTCACTAACTCCTAATAAACAATAATAAGCACCCTATCTCTTAGCCCCCAACTAATATACAGTGATAAGGGCACATATATCTCACTAACTCCTAATAAACAATAAGCACCCTATCTCTTAGCCCCAACTAATATACAGTGATAAGGGCACATATATCTCACTAACTCCTAATAAACAATAATAAGCACCCTATCTCTTAGCCCCAACTAATATACAGTGATAAGGGCACATATATCTCACTAACTCCTAATAAACAATAATAAGCGCCATATCTCTTAGCCCCAACTAATATACAGTGGTATGGGCACATATATCTCACTAACGCCTAATAAACAATAATAAGCACCCTATCTCTTAGCCCCAACTAATATACAGTGATAAGGGCACATATATCTCACTAACTCCTAATAAACAATAATAAGCACCCTATCTCTTAGCTCCCAACTAATATACAGTGAAAAGGGCACATATATCTCACTAACTCCTAATAAACAATAAGCACCCTATCTCTTAGCCCCCAACTAATATACAGTGATAGGGGCACATAGATCTCACTAACTCCTAATAAGCAATAATAAGCACCCTATCTCTTAGCCCCAACTAATATACAGAGATAAGGGCACATATATCTCACTAACTCCTAATAAACAATAATAAGCACCCTATCTCTTAGCCAAAACTAATATACAGTGATAGGGGCACATATATCTCACTAACTCCTAATAAACAATAATATGCACCGTATCTCTTAGCCCCAACTAATATACAGTGATAGGGGCACATATATCTCACTAACTCCTAATAAACAATAATAAGCACTGTATCTCTTAGCCCCAACTAATATACAGTAATGGGGACACATATATCTCACTAACTCCTAATAAACAATAAAAAGCACCCTATCTCTTAGCCCCAACTAATATACAGTGATAAGGGAACATATATCTCACTAACTCCTAATAAGCAATAATAAGCACCCTATCTCTTAGCCCCCAACTAATATACAGTGATAGGGGCACATATATCTCACTAACTCCTAATAAGCAATAATAAGCACCCTATCTCTTAGCCCCCAACTAATATACAGTGATAGGGGCACATATATCTCACTAACTCCAAATAAACAATAATAAGCACCATATCTCTTAGCCCCAACTAATATACAGTGATAAGGGCACATATATCTCACTAACTCCTAATAAACAATAATAAGCACCATATCACTTAGCCCCCAACTAATATACAGTGATAGGGGCACATATCTCACTAACTCCTAATAAACAATAATAAGCACCATATCTCTTAGCCCCAACTAATATACAGTGATAGGGGCACATATATCTCACTAACTCCTAATAAACAATAATAAGCACCCTATCTCTTAGTCCCAACTAATATACAGAGATAAGGGCACATATATCTCACTAACTCCTAATAAACAATAATAAGCACCATATCTCTTAGCCCCAACTAATATACAGTAATGGGGACACATATATCTCACTAACTCCTAATAAACAATAATAAGCACCCTATCTCTTAGCCCCAACTAATATACAGTAATGGGTACACATATATCTCACTAAATCCTAATAAACAATAATAAGCACTCTATCTCTTAGCCCCAACTAATATACAGAGATAAGGGCACATATATCTCACTAACTCCTAATAAACAATAATAAGCACCCTATCTCTTAGCCCCAACTAATATACAGTAATGGGTACACATATCATTTACCTCCTACTGATATATAGCTATAGGAACATATATTTACAACATTGCAATACACAGACATAAGGTTCTTCACAACATTTCATACTCAGACATAGAACAACAGACCTGTCCCAGTTTGCTAATATATAGAGATAGGGAAATCATAAATAGTTCTAGAATTTAAAAACTCCCATATGAAACCACATATAAAACCCTGTGTTAGTGGGGAGGTAAAAGTTGCACTTGTGTGTTTGGGGTTATCATATTTTTGTATACATCTTGTTTATTAAAGATTTTATATATACAAAAAAACAAAAAACAAATAGGAAACAACACGGAAAGGCATATAGAGAAAAACATTTTTTGAAGCTGGCCCCCCACCCTTGGGGACCCAGTCGCAATTGCAACCTCTGTACCCCCTGTAGCTTCGCCCCTAGTCCATATAGATAACATTGTGCTCACGTCTGTGGGGTTATTTAAGAGTCAGCACAACACAGCACTAAATGGCAAAAATGCAAGTCAATAGATAATAAATAGTCACAGTCATGTGATCAAGGGGCTGTCAGAAGATGCTTAGATACAAGGTAATCACAGAGGTAAACATTATACTAATATAACTGTGTTGGTTATGCAAAACTGGGAAATGGGTAATAAAGGAATATCTATCTTTTAAAACAATAACAATTCTGGTGTAGACTGTCCCTTTAAATGCACAAAGACACAAACTGTTCTTCCCTCTTAATAATCAGAGCTAAGGACACATACCTCTCACCTCTTGATACACAGATATCCGTGTTACCATGGTTACTACATAACATTTTTAACTTAATACAAAAGGACTTTATCTACCAGCTATAAACAGATACAATAAAAGACTGCTGATACCTCACTTTCCTATGTTTCATCGAAAAGACCATGTTTATAAATGATTACTATTTTTAAAGCAATATTCTAGCAAAGAATAAACCTTTTTTTTTTACCAAGTCTGTGCTAATATTACACACATAGGGATTGTCCCAGCAGGGTAATATGCATTTATACATGTAACCTTAATAAACATTTACATTATGATATGTGCCTGCAAACCAATTAATATAACAGTATGTGTTGTATATTTCAAAGAGCCTGGGTTAGTTAGGTTAGCTGTCTCTGACCTCTATTAAAAAAAGTATGTTAGTCTAATAGGTTTGAATGAGTTAATAATGGATAGTAAAGCTGTAGGAGTTCTCTCTTTTATCTATTGAACGCCTGAGATGTTTGTATAATAGGTAATTTGGCAGTAGAAGTTGCCCCCTTTATCCAAAAAGCAATAGCAAAGCAGTATGAGATGTTCTATTAGCTAAATAATTATTTGTCCCTATTAACCAATGACCCCTAGCAACAAAGTTTTAGATGGTTTATTTTAACCAATAAAAAAATTAGAAAAGCAGCATGTAATGTCCTACTAACCAATAAGCACTAGCAAAGCAAGGCAAGGTGTTCTTATTAACCAATGAGCATTAGAGAGGAAATCTAAGTTGCTTCTAAGAACCAATGAATAGCGGTCTGTCAGCCAGACTTTAATCAGCACTAATACAGCAGTATGAACTGCCGTCTGCCAGGTAGCTTATGAGCATGGACATAGCAATGTTAGTTGTCCTTTATCAAATGAGCACTAGTAAAAAATTATTGAGTGATCACTGAAGTAGCTAGTTTATATCTGCCCCTTACTGGCCTCAGCAAAGGAGATTCAAGGCTTTTAAAAGGGTATGCTCCAGGACTGCAAACCAATGCAAATTTTCTGTAAAAATAAAAGTTTAAATACTTTAAAACATTTATTTTGTACAAAATTATTTTGAAATATAGTAATTAATTACATAGGTTGATGTATTTTCAGTCAAATCAAATGTGACTTCATATTTTAACTCCACAATTACGTAATAAAATACTGGTGGTGTTTCCTGTGTCCCTTTAAAGGGGTAGTAAACCCATATTTTTTCTTAAATGATTCAGATAGAGCAGCGATTTTAAGCAACTTTCTCACTTACTCCTACTATCAATTTTTATTCGATCTCTTGCTATCTTTATTTAAAAAGCAGGAATTTTAAGCTTAGGAGCAGGCCTATTTTAGGTTCAGCACCCTGGATAGCGCTTGCTTATTGCGACCACATTTAGAAAACCAATAAGAAAGCGTAACCCAGGTTCTTAACCAAAAATGGCCTGGCTCTTAAAGGGCCATAATACCCAAATGTTTAAACACTTGAAAGTGATGCAGCATAGCTGTAAAAAGCTGACTAAAAATATCTCCTGAACATCTCTATGTAAAAAAGAAAGATATTTTACCTCAAAAGTTCCTCAGTAGTCACCTCCCATTGTAAAGGATTTCTAAGCAGCATTTTAGTGAGTCTGTCCTGGGACAGCTGAAAGGATGAGCCTCGTGAACTCTCATATTATTTCACCAATCAGGTAAAGGAAGCTTACTATGAAATCTCATGAGAGTTAAGTGAAATCTCAGCTGTTCATTTCTTCATTTTTTATTTTTACCTGCAGCTGGGAGCAGGTGAAGTATAACTTTTTACACAGAACTTACTCTGCTGAGCTGAGGAGATTGTGAGGTAAAATATCTTCCTTTTTTACATAGAGATGCTCAGGTGATATTTTCCTGTCAGCTTTTTACAGTTATACTGCATCAGTTTCAAGTGATTTAGCATATGAGTATTATGTCCATTTAAGCTTTACATTCCTGCTTTTTAAATAAAGATAGCAAGAGAACTAAGAAAAATTGATAATAGGAGTAAATTAGAAAGTTGCTCAAAAGTGCATGCTCTATCTGAATCACAAAAGAAAAAAATTGGGTTCAGTGTCCCTTTAATTGTGAAAGAAACTGAGCAGATAAATATTTGGGATGGGATAACAAAACTAAAATATAACAAAATGAATTGCTTGTTAAACCTTCAGCACTAGAAAATATAGTACAGTAATTAATTTCAATGTACGGTATTCAACTGAATGGTGTCTACAGTCTTATACTACAAAAAAACAAAAAAAAGGAAAATTAAATTCAGAAAATCTGATCTTGGTCCAAAGACTAAAAGGACCTATCTGAATCATTAAAGAAAAAAAATGGGTTTAATGTCCCTTTAATGTCCTTCCTGAAGGAGTAAACAGCAAATGCACAGCTTCATTTATAAAGAATTCTTTTTTTTTTTTTTCTTGCTCTAGTTATTTTTAAAACTGAGAAACGTCTGTGTGCGAATATGCAGAAAACATCTGCCCAAAGCAAGGTAGGATCTGAACTATAAAACCGGATGATCAGCAAGTTGTACGCAGAGATATACAGACAGGGTTTGGCAGTAATCAGGAGTTTGACGGAGGAAATCCTATTAAGCAGTATACCTTTTAGTCTTGATAGAACACCACATTAAATTACTCTATGCAATTGGTTAATGCAAAAATCATAATGAGATTCAGAAGCTAGAAGCTGAAAGCCGCAGTTCAATTGAGCCAGGGTGTATTCATGTATAAGTTAAAGGGACAGCGTAGAACTCTAAGGGGCCTTTCTATCAAGCTCCGAAAGGAGCTTGACGGCCCGTGTTTCTGGCGAGTCTGAAGACTCGCCAGAAACAGCAGTTATGAAGCAGCGGTCACAAAGACCACTGCTCCATAACCCTGTCCGCCTTCTCTGAGCAGGCGGACAGGAATCGCCACAATTCAACCCGATCGAGTACGATCGGGTTGATTGACACCTCCCTGCTGGCAGCCAATTGGCCGCGAGTCTGCAGGGGTCGGCGTTGCTCTCCGCATTCAGCAAGGTCTTGCGGACCTGATCCGCACTGTCGGATCAAGTCCGCAAGACCTTTGTTAAATAGGGGCCTAAATGTTTAGGGGTTAAATACATAGGTTAAGATTGGTTCAAGAACGAGCCAAAAACATTGCAGGTCTTGAGCTGAACACAGCTATTTATTGGCAAGGTCATGTGACTGCCGCTGCTGATTGGCTCACTAGTGGTTTCTTTCTCAGTAGCAGCCATTTTGTGTGGCTCCCCAGTGGGGCTTTTATCTATTTGTTTAACCCTTTTACAAGGGTTAAACACATAAGAATTCCAAGGTGAGTAGTGCAAAAATGACATGTTTTAACAAATTAGAGTAGGTAATTCTCTCGCTACAATGTTCCTTTAAAATTAAATAAATTGGTTTTATAGGGCGAGATTATATATGCGGTGTTACTCGCAAAAAACGGCAATGCCGGTGTTTAGTCCGGTTTTGCTATCACATATACGGCGCCACATATAAATGTGGCGCGTATATTTCACCTGTCGGCCGCTATTTTTACTCCCATAAGCCAACATAGAACCGCGTCGCAAATTGGTATCACATATTCAGTGCAAGGACTTACGCGTGGAAAAAATGGAGAAGTTTTACTCCATTTTCACCTCGCCACACATAGGCAGGCGCAGCAAGCCTAGCGTTGAAAATGTAAGCACCGTAACTCCCTGAAAATATAAACTAACACCTAACGCATGCGCAATATATACCCATCAACCTCAATCCACTACCGCAATAACTGATAAAGTATATTAACCCCTAATCCGCCAACCCCCACATTCCAATATGCCTAATTAAACTATTAACCCCTAATCCGCCATTCACCCACATCGCAAACTACCTAATAAAGTATATTAACCACTAATCCGCCGAACCCCCACATCGCAATATGCCTAATTAAACTGTTAATCCCTAATCCGCTATTCACCCACACAGCAAACTACCTAATAAAGTATATTAACCCCTAATCCGCCAAACACCCACAACGCAATAAACCTAGTAAATCTATTAACCCCTAAATCGCCAACCCTCCCCACAACGCAATTAACCTAATTAAGCTATTAACTCCTAAACCGCCACCCCCCCCCCCCCACAACGCAAATAACTAATTAAATTACTAAGCCCCCTAACCTTACACCCCCTAAATTAAACCCAATTACCTAAAATTTAAAAATACTAAATTACAATTAAAATAAAAAACCTAACATTACTTTAAAAAAATAAGTCTAACATTACAGAAAATAATAAACTAAATTATCAAAAATAAAAAAAATAAACCTAATCGCTATGAAAATAAAAAAGCTCCCTAAAATAAAAACACCCCCTAATTTAAACTAAACTACCAATAGCCCTTAAAAGGGCCTTTTGTAGGACATTAAACAGCTCTTTTACATTTTAAAAAAACTAAAAAAGTTCCCCCTGACAGTAAATACCCCCTACCCACCAAACCCCCCAAAATAAAAAAACCTAACACTAAAAAATTGCCCCTAATCTAAAAAAAAAAAAAGCCTAAGTCTAACTCCCAGATAGGTACTCACGGTTCTTGAAGTTCCGGCGGTGAAGTCTTCTTCCAAGCGGGGACATCTTCTTCCATCGCTGCGACCTCTTCTATCTTCATCCAGGACTGCGGAACTGAAGACCGCCGTCCGTGGAGCCATGGAGCATGGAGGCTCCTCTTTGTACGATTACCGCCATACACTGAATATTAAATGCAAGTTACGCGTTTAAATATGGCGTACCTTCCATTCCTATTGGCTGATTTAAATCTTCAAATTCAAATCAGCCAATAGGATGAGAGCTACTGAAATCCTATTGACTGTTTAAACCAGCCAATGAGATTTCAGTAGCTCTCATCCTATTGGCTGATTTGAATTTGAAGATTTAAATCAGCCAATAGGAATGCAAGGTACGCCATATTTAAACACTTAACTTTCATTCAATATTCAGAATACAGTGGTGATCATACGGAGAGGATCCTCCATGCTCCATGGCTCCGCGGTAGCTTAGGATTTTTAGTGTTAGGTTTTTTATTTTGGGGGTTTGGTGGGTGGACGGTTTTATTGTTAGTGGAAATTAGTATTTCTTAAAGGTAAAAAAGTTGTTTAACTTAGGGCAATGCCATACAAAAAGCCCTTTTAAGGGCCATTGGTAGTTTATTATTAGATTAGGGGGCGTTTTTATTTTGGGGGGCTTTTTTATTTTCATAGGGATTAGGTTTATTTATTTTTATTTTTGATAATTTGGTTTATTATTTTCTGTAATGTTAGACTTTTTTATTTTATTTTTTATTTTAGATTCATTTAATTTAATCTTAATTTTTAATTTTTTAAGTAGTTAGGATTTTTTTATTGTAATATAGTATTTTATGTAATTGGGGTTAATTTAGGGGGTGTTAGGTTAGGGGGATTAGCAATTAAATTAGTTATTTGTGTTGTGGGGGGTTGGTGGTTTAGGAGTTAATAGATTAATTAGGTTTATTGCGATGAGGGGGTTTGGCGGTTTAGTGGTTAATACATTTATTAGGTAGATCGCGATGTGGGTGAATGGCAAATTAGGGGTTAATAGTTTAATTAGGCATATTGCGTTGTGGGGGGTTGTCGGTTTAAGGGTTAATACTTTTATTATTAGTTGCGATGTGGGGGGATTGCGAATATAGGGGTTTTTACGTGTCGGTTTATCTTTGGGAGGTGGGTTAGACTTTTACGGAAGATTTAACCTTTTTTTTTTTTTTCCTTATGCACCGGGCAGTTTCTAAAGTGCCGTAAGTAACTGGAGACACCAGGAAATGTGTATTATGCACATTTCTGGACATCGCTAGTTTATCCGACTTACGGCACTTTATGAACTGCCGGCGGGGTCTATGTGATTCCCAATGTGCGAGGTGAAATTACGGGCAGCGCGGGTTTCAGCAGCTGTGCTGAGGCCTGCGCTGCATATGCAATCTCGCCCATAAATGGGAAAAAAGTATTTTCATCTAAATACACATTTCTACATACTGTATATAACCAATGACATTAAACAGAAAGTACATATATTCTGATTAAGTAAAACAAATATACTACATTTTGACAAATATAATCTTAAAAACAAATTTGAACTGTATATTCCAAACAATATGCAGAAACCTGAATAATGTTTATAAATTATAAGTATTACTCAAAACAAAATATATATTTAAAGTAGACATGTGCAGCACTAAATCATTTATTTATTATTAATCAAATGGAACGAATATTTGAGTGCTAAACTATTCAGTAATCATTTAGATTAAAATGAAACAAATACTCAATATTAGTTAAAGTAATGGTAAACCTAGTGTTTGTGAAGCGCTAGGATTTACCATTGGAACAAATAAAGGGGACTTTCAGTCATGAAGTATAAAATACTTAATTCTGAAAAACTTAATTCGACCTCTTAGCCAATAGCCGTGCGGGAAATCCGTCTTGCTGCCGTATATTGCCATATATATTAGTTATTCTTTAAATAAGTTAGCGCATTCATTTGAATATTAATTTTGTTAGAACGTAATGAATATCCATGTATACGTCACAAATGTGTATCAAATACACGTCTCTAATTTAAAGGACATTGCACTCATGTATATTAGTATTTTATTTTTAACTAACACACTGCAAAGGGGTTTAACACAAAAGTAAAGTTGTGCACATAGTACATTACTGTATCACTTCAAAAAATAATACAGCCAATGAACCAAACAGGGGCAGGCATACATAAGTATGCAAATGTTGCTAGCTGTTTCTTGAGCTACGTAGGTGAGTTACCATAAAAATACATTTTATCTAACAGTTTTACTTTTACCCTAAAATTTATTTTTAATGTATAAAAAAATGTCAACCGTGGATAGTTTTATAGTGACATTTAAAAATGTTTTGCTAACACAATTACTAATATCCATAATATCACAGTGATGTTTGTTATTCTACAATGCCAGACAAATATATCATTCATCAATCAATTATCCAAAAACAGCCTGGAGTAACTGTAGAACAGATCTGTTTAAGAGTACATAAACAAACCCTCAGATTGTACTGTAAAAAAACCTCTGCAATATACTTTTATTATTTATTTTGTCCCCTTTTCCTGCAATTTAACTCTTTAGATTGTGGGATTTCCAGTTCCTGTTAGAAGTGTAGACTTCAAACTTAAAGGGACATGAAATCAAATGTTTGTATTTCATAATTTAGATACAGCATGCACTTTAAACAACTTTCCAATTTTGTTCTATTTAATTTGCTTCATTCTCTTGGTATCCTTTGTTGATGGAGCAGTAACGCACTGCTAAAAGCCAATGACAAGAAGCATATAGGTGCAGCCACCAATCAGTGGCTTCTGAGCCTACCCAGGTATACTTTTCAAAAAATGATACAAAGAGCACAGAACAAATGATATAATAGAAATTATTTGGAAAGTTATTTTAAAATGTATGATCTATTCATAAAAGAAAAAAATTGGTTTCATGTTTCTTTTACACTGCTATATTCCTCAAGGTCATTGGCTGCACACTCTAGTGACTAATGTATAGCTGTCCCTGAAACCTAGTTTACAAAATGGCGGCACCCATTGACTTATGAACACTACAACTTTGCACTATTTGTTCAATATTTAAACAACTAAATAACAACATTTTAAAAATGCATCTGCATATTATTCTCAAACGTATTACCTCTCATTCCATGATTGAGTAGTTATTTAGTATTCAATGTCTCTTTAACAGAGCTCACAAACTGGGAATTCTGTTTAACTGTCCACCTTTTTTCTGTGAGATTAGCTCCAGGATTGCACAAGAGTTTAATCCATGTTGGAAGGATATTTTATGAATCCATAGCAATCCACTTAAAGTAGTACTTTAATACATTGTTTAAGCACCTGCTGTGCAATCTTTTCATTCCATTAAATTTACTAAAAAAAGAAAGACTAAGAATTACTATAATGTATTTAAAAAAAAATGTTTGTATACTACATTTTGTTGCATTAAAGCACGGGTGTCAAACACAAGGCCCGCGGGCCAAATCCGGCCCGCCAGACCTCGTCATGTGGCCCGTGTAGCAGCCGCCGGCCGCCAGCCTTCACCTTTTATTCTCGCTTTTTTTTTTTTACACAAGAAAGCCGCCTCTTCAGCGCATGCGCGGCAGCCTACAAGCCAGCCCTCTAGCGGCGCCGGCCGTTCTACATAGGAAACCTCCACTTTACATGCATTCAGGAAACCTCCACTTGTTTTTATATTGAGCGCATGCCATCCTGTGATGTGACAGATCCAACGGCTGCCTGAACCCTTCTCTCCTGTACTGTAAGTACATATGATGTATGTGGGGGGGGGGGGGGGGTCTGCTTATTATTCTGCTTAAAAGTCTGAGCGGTAAACTTTGGATATACTGACCACTTCCGTGTCACTTTACAGTGGTATAACGTATCAGAGTGCTCTTGTGCTGTAGCAATCCGCAAAACAGCATGGAGGTTATCAAAGCTGGTAAAGGTTAAGTTCTTTAAAGTCAGAAAAGCGTTGATTGAATTCATCAATCAGCCGATTCACTTTGGTACCATGCCGTTTTGCGGATTGCTACAGCACAAGACCTAATGCCAGACATTGATGGACTGACCTCAGGAAAACAATGTCAGCCATCTAGTCAGAAAAGTTAAAAAAAAAGTTAATGCCTTGTGTTTGCCATATGTGTAATAAACAGTGTTTGGCAATATTTGTATGTTTAAAAAAAAAAAAAATTACTGTCTGTTACCAAAAATCATTTTTCAATAAATTGTACAATAATTGTACATTTGAATATCTACTTGCCATTATTCTTATTATTAACAGTAATAATTGAATGCAGTGACAATAATTTATGATAATAAAGAGTGGACACATAGTCCTACAGATACAACCGGCCCTTGAGGGTGACCAAACTGCTGATGCGGCCCAAGATGAATTTGAGTTTGACACCCCTGCATTAAAGGGACATTACACATCTCTTGCTTTGTTGTAAAAATTGTTCTCAACACATGCTTCCTTTTTTTTATCTTTTTTAAGGTTTTCTTCAAAATATTGCAAATTTCCTAAACAAGCTATATTATCGCTTAGAGTAGTGGACATACTTGTAAATAGCTAGTCTTAATTGGCTATAATTAAAGTGATGGATAACTTTACATATTGTAAAATCAAGTCTGGAATCTAAGCAATATTTACAGGGATTTCTAACAAAAATGCACTGTAATTTACTTTTTAATCTAGCTGTGCCATTCTAATAACCCGTACTCCGGCTGCCCATTTAAAAACTCTTTTTTTTTTGTGAGCTAATGGTTTGAACTGTTCTCCTATCAGCGCTCTTGCCTTACGGCACTTTTCTTGTACCTAGAGCGCCGATTGGAAAACAGTTAAAAAAATATGAGTTTTGAAGTGGAATGCCAGAGCGTGGGATATTAAAATGGCATCGCTAGATTAAAAAGTTACAGCACATCTATATTAGAAGTGATCAATTTAGGTCACTGTAAAATATCCCTTAGTTTCCGGACCTGATTTTAAAACAAGTAAAGTTTACCATCACTTCAAGGTAAAATAAGGTAAAGATACTCACCAGCGTTATAAAGCAACTTTTTTTTAATCAATAATAAAGTGACAGTTTTATATGCTCTGTAAACATTTATTTTTTAGGTCTTTTTCATTTCAGTACTTTATTGCTACTTTTGGAATGGAAACTGTTTGAATATTTTGTTGGCAGTGTAGCTAATCACAGGGTGCAAAAAAATAAATATTGGAGGGTTATGTGAATAAGTTGTTCATTTAGCTCAGTGTTTCTCAAACGTGGTCCTCACGTGACCCCAACAGGACAGGTTTTCATTATAGCTGAACCAGTGCACAGGTGAAGTAATCAGCTGATCAGTAACCATGGTTACTAACCTGCTCTCGCCCATCAGCTGATTATTTCACCTGTGCACTGGTTCAGCTATAACGAAAACCTGGTCTGTAGGGTATGTGAGGATCAAGTTTGGGAAACACTAATTTTACTAACTTTATGCCAGGGCATCTCTGCTTCAGCACTGATGTGTCAATTAAATGACACAAAGTATCAGTTGTCCATCCCTAAATTGTGACATTCTGAAATGTCCTGACAATTAGCGCTGAGGGATATAACACTGTGGGGAGGATATTGATCTGAAAAGATCTGTGGGTAGCAGGTACAACATAGTTGCACAGGTTCAAAAAAATATAATATATAAATATTTTTGCATTTATACAAAAATGTTGACTTCTATGGTTCTCATTCTCAAGAATCACAAAAAGGAGATGATTTAAAGAAACATCAAATTCAAGAGTTTTCACAGGAAAAGCACTATTAGTACACAAACAAAAAAAGCTTTATTTTACCACTCAATGCAGTAGAATGACATAATTAACAAGTGCATAATAAAAAGACAATGATTTAACACCTACTCTGAATTTCAAATAAGCAGTAGATTTGTTTCTGACAAATTTATTTTTTTCTTCCATTTTCCGGCCCCCTGAATCATGTGACAGACATCAGCCAATCTCAGACTAGTATATGTATACCCTGCGAGCTTGTGCACATTCTAAGTAGGATATTGTGCCCCAGAAAGTGTTCATAAAAAATTGATAATGGAAGTAAATTGGAAAGTGTCTTAAAACGGCATTCTCTATCTTAATCATTAAAGTTTATTTTGACTTCAGTGTCCCTTGAAACATTTTCAGGGGAAAGAATATAACTTTAGTGTCCCTTTAATGATTTCAATGACAAAACTGTTAATTATTTTTCCCAGAATTTTACCATTCTGACTGCAAGAAACTGCTGCAGGTCAAAGTGTAACCAAAGGATTAAAAACACCCAAAACATTTTAAAAGTGATATAAAAGGTTTCCTACAAAATTTAAAACAGGAAGTCACCACATTTAGTTCCAATATGGCAGCTTCCTGAGAGGCTGTCACTAGTATTAATTCATCTGTTTACTAAGCATTCATTTAAATCAAGCCTATATATGTTGACATTGAAATGGTCGAATAAATGTAATTCTCAATATTCCAATTCTTTGAATAAAACATTTGAATATAAATTTCAGTAGACTAACAATTAAATCTATAAAAAACAGAATTTATGTTTACCTGATAAATTTCTTTCTCCAACGGTGTGTCCGGTCCACGGCGTCATCCTTACTTGTGGGATATTCTCTTCCCCAACAGGAAATGGCAAAGAGCCCAGCAAAGCTGGTCACATGATCCCTCCTAGGCTCCGCCTACCCCAGTCATTCGACCGACGTTAAGGAGGAATATTTGCATAGGAGAAACCATATGGTACCGTGGTGACTGTAGTTAAAGAAAATAAATTATCAGACCTGATTAAAAAAACCAGGGCGGGCCGTGGACCGGACACACCGTTGGAGAAAGAAATTTATCAGGTAAACATAAATTCTGTTTTCTCCAACATAGGTGTGTCCGGTCCACGGCGTCATCCTTACTTGTGGGAACCAATACCAAAGCTTTAGGACACGGATGAAGGGAGGGAGCAAATCAGGTCACCTAAATGGAAGGCACCACGGCTTGCAAAACCTTTCTCCCAAAAATAGCCTCAGAAGAAGCAAAAGTATCAAACTTGTAAAATTTGGTAAAAGTGTGCAGTGAAGACCAAGTCGCTGCCCTACATATCTGATCAACAGAAGCCTCGTTCTTGAAGGCCCATGTGGAAGCCACAGCCCTAGTGGAGTGAGCTGTGATTCTTTCAGGAGGCTGCCGTCCGGCAGTCTCATAAGCCAATCGGATAATGCTTTTAATCCAGAAGGAGAGAGAGGTAGAAGTTGCTTTTTGACCTCTCCGTTTACCAAAATAAACAACAAACAAAGACAAAGTTTGTCTGAAATCCTTAGTAGCTGCTAAGTAAAATTTGAGAGCACGAACTACATTCAAGTTGTGCAACAAACGTTCCTTCTTTGAAACTGGATTAGGACACAAAGAAAGGTACAACTATCTCCTGGTTAATGTCTTTGTTAGAAACAACTTTTGGAAGAAAACCAGGTTTAGTACGCAAAACCACCTTATCTGCATGGAACTCCAGATAAGGAGAAGAACACTGCAGAGCAGATAATTCTGAAACTCTTCTAGCAGAAGAAATTGCAACCAAAAACAAACTTTCCAAGATAATAACTTAATATCAACGGAATGTAAGGGTTCAAACGGAACCCCCTGAAGAACTGAAAGAACTAGGTTGAGACTCCAAGTAGGAGTCAAAATTTTGTAAACAGGCTTGATTCTAACCAGAGCCTGAACAAAGGCTAGAACATCTGGCACAGCTGCCAGCTTTTTGTGAAGTAACACGGACAAGGCAGAAATCTGTCCCATCAAGGAACTTGCAGATAATCCTTTTTCCAATCCTTCTCGAAGGAAGGATAGACTCTTAGGAATCTTAACCTTGTCCCAAGGGAATCCTGCAGATTCACACCAACAGATATACCAAATTATGTGGTAATTTTTCTGGTTACAGGCTTTCAGGCCTGAACAAGAGTATTAATAACAGAATCTGAGAACCCTCGCTTTGATAAGATCAAGCGTTCAATCTCCAAGCAGTCAGCTGGAGTGGGTCGAACGGACCTAGAACAAGAAGGTCTCGTCTCAAAGGTAGCTTCCATGGTGGAGCCGATGACATATTCACCAGATCTGCATACCAAGTCCTGCGTGGCCACGCAGGAGCTATCAAAATCACCGACGCCCTCTCCTGATTGATCCTGGCTACCAGCCTGGGGATGAGAGGAAACGGCGGGAACACATAAGCTAGTTTGAAGGTCCAAGGTGCTACTAGTGCATCCACTAGAGCCGCCTTGGGATCCCTGGATCTGTACCCGTAGTAAGGAACTCTAAAGTTCTGACGAGAGGCCATCAGATCCATGTCTGGAATGCCCCACGGTTGAGTGACTTGGGCAAAGATTTCCGGATGGAGTTCCCACTCCCCCGGATGCAATGTCTGACGACTCAGAAAATCCGCTTCCCAATTTTCCACTCCTGGGATGTGGATAGCAGACAGGTGGCAGGAGTGAGACTCCGCCCATAGAATGATTTTGGTCACTTCTTCCATCGCTAGGGAACTCCTGTTCCCCCCTGATGGTTGATGTATGAACTTGGCCCTCGCTAGCTGAGGCCAAGCTTTGAGAGCATTGAATATCGCTCTCAGTTCCAGAATATTTATCGGTAGAAGAGAGTCTACCCGAGACCAAAGACCCTGAGCTTTCAGGGATCCCCAGACCGCGCCCCAGCCCATCAGACTGGCGTCGGTCGTGACAATGACCCACTCTGGTCTGCAGAAGGTCATCCCTTGTGACAGGTTGTCCAGGGACAGCCACCAACGGAATGAGTCTCTGGTCCTCTGATTTACTTGTATCTTCGGAGACAAGTCTGAATAGTCCCCATTCCACTGACTGAGCATGAACAGTTGTAATGGTCTTAGATGAATGCGCACAAAAGGAACTATGTCCAGTGCCGCTACCATCAAACCTATCACTTCCATGCCCTGCGCTATGGAAGGAAGAGGAACGGAATGAAGTATCCGACAAGAGTCTAGAAGTTTTGTTTTTCTGGCTTCTGTCAGAAAAATCCTCATTTCTAAGGAGTCTATTATAGTTCCCAAGAAGGGAACCCTCGTTGACGGAGATAGAGAACTCTTTTCCACGTTCACTTTCCATCCGTGAGATCTGAGAAAGGCCAGGACAATGTCCGTGTGAGCCTATACTTGAGGAAGGGACGACGCTCGAATCAGAATGTCGTCCAAGTAAGGTACTACAGCAATGCCCCTTGGTCTTAGCACCGCCAGAAGGGACCCTAGTACCTATGAGAAAAACCTAGGAGCAGTGGCTAATCCGAAAGAAAACGCCACGAACTGGAAATGCTTGTCCAGGAATGCAAACCTTAGGAACCGATAATGTTCCTTGTGGATAGGAATATGTAGATACGCATCCTTGAAATCCACCTTGGTCATGAATTGACCTTCCTGGATGGAAGGAAGAAGTATTCGAATGGTTTCCATCTTGAACGATGGAACCTTGAGAAACTTGTTCAAGATCTTGAGATCGAAGATTGGTCTGAACGTTCCCTCTTTTTTGGGAACTATGAACAGATTGGAGTAGAACCCCATCCCTTGTTCTCCTAATGGAACAGGATGAATCACTCCCATTTTTAGCAGGTCTTTTACCCAATGTAAGAATGCCTGTCTTCTTATGTGGTCTGAAGACAACTGAGACCTGTGGAACCTCCCCCTAGGAGGAAGCCCCTTGAACTCCAGAGAATAACCTTGGGAGACTATTTCTAACGCCCAAGGATCCAGAACATCTCTTGCCCCAGCCTGAGCGAAGAGAGAGAGTCTGCCCCCCACCAGATCCGGTCCCGGATCGGGGGCCCGCATTTCATGCTGTCTTGGTAGCAGTGGCAGGTTTCCTGGCCTGCTTTCCTATGTTCCAGCCTTGCATAGGTCTCCAGGCTGGATTGGCTTGAGAAGTATTACCTTCCTGCTTAAACTTAGGTTTATTTTTGGTCTTGAAAAGACCTATCCCGAGGAAGGGCGTGGCCCTTGCCCCCAGTGATATCAGAGATAATCTCTTTCAAGTCAGGGCCAAAGAGTGTTTTCCCCTTGAAAGGAATGTCAAGCAATTTGTTCTTGGAAGACGCATCCGCTGTCCAAGATTTTAACCGAAGCGCTCTGCGCCACAATAGCAAAACCCAGAATTTTTTCGCCGCTAACCTAGCCAATTGCAAGGTGGCGTCTAGGGTGAAAGAATTAGCCAATTTAAGAGCACGAATTCTGTCCATAATCTCCTCATAAGAAGAAGAATTACTAATAATCGCCTTTCCTAGCTCATCAAACTAGAAACACGCGGCTGCAGTGACAGGGACAATGCATGCAATTGGATGTAGAAGGGAACCTTGCTGAACAAACATCTTTAGCAGACCTTCTAATTTTTTATCCATAGGATCTTGGAAAGCACACTATCTTCTATGGGTATAGTGGCGCGCTTGTGTAGAGTAGAAACCGCCCCCTCGACCTTGGGGACTGTCTGCCATCAGTCCTTTCTGGGGTCGACTATAGGAAAACAATATTATAAATATGGGGGAAGGTACTAAAGGTATACCGGGCCTGTCCCATTCTTTACTAACAATGTACGCCACCCGCTTGGATATAGGAAAAGCTTCGGGGGGCCCCGGGGCCTCTAAGAACTTTTCTATTTTACATAGTGGTTCTGGAATGACCAGATAATCACAATCATCCAAATTGGATAACACCTCCTTAAGCAGAGCGCGGAGATGTTCCAACTTAAATTTAAAATTAATCACATCAGGTTCAGCTTGTTGAGAAATGTTTCCTGAATCTGAAATTTCTCCCTCAGACAAAACCTCCCTGGCCCCCTCAGACTGGTGTAGGGGCCCTTCAGAAACCATATCATCAGCGTTCTCATGCTCTACAGAATTTTCTAAAACAGAGCAGTCGCGCTTTCGCTGATAAGTGGGCATATTGGCTAAAATGTTTTTGATAGAATTATCCATTACAGCCGTTAAATGTTGCATAGTAAGGAGTATTGGCGCACTAGATGTACTAGGGGCCTCCTGTATGGGCAAGACTGGTGTAGACGAAGTAGGGGATGATGCAGTACCATGCTTACTCCCCTCACTTGAGGAATCATCTTGGGCATCCTTTTTACTAAATTTTTTATGACATAAAATACATATAGTTAAATGAGAAGGAACCTTGATTTCCCCACATTCAGAACACAATCTATCTGGTAGTTCAGACATGTTAAACAGGCATAAACTTGATAACAAAGCACAAAAAACGTTTTAAAATAAAACCGTTACTGTCACTTTAAATTTTAAACTAAACACACTTTATTACTGCAATTGCGAAAAAGTATGAAGGAATTGTTCAAAATTCACCAAAATTTCACCACAGTGTCTTAAAGCCTTAAAAGTATTGCACACCAATTTTGGAAGCTTTAACCCTTAAAATAACGGAACCGGAGCCGTTTTTATATTTAACCCCTTTACAGTCCCTGGAATCTGCTTTGCTGAGACCCAACCAAGCCCAAAGGGGAATACGATACCAAATGATGCCTTCAGAAAGACTTTTCTATGTATCAGAGCTCCACACACATGCAGCTGCATGCCATGCTGTCCTCAAAAACAAGTGCGCCATTACCGGCGCGAAAATGAGGCTCTGACTATGATTAGGGAAAGCCCCTAAAGAATAAGGTGTCAAAAACAGTGCCTGCCGATATACTCATATCAAAATACCCAGAATAAATGATTCCTCAAGGCTAAATATGTGTTAATAATGAATCGATTTAGCCCAGAAAAAGTCTACAGTCTTAATAAGCCCTTGTGAAGCCCTTATTTACTATCTTAATAAAAATGGCTTACCGGATCCCATAGGGAAAATGACAGCTTCCAGCATTACATCGTCTTGTTAGAATGTGTCATACCTCAAGCAGCAAGAGACTGCACACTGTTCCCCCAACTGAAGTTAATTGCTCTCAACAGTCCTGTGTGGAACAGCCATGGATTTTAGTTACGGTTGCTAAAATCATTTTCCTCATACAAACAGAATTCTTCATCTCTTTTCTGTTTCTGAGTAAATAGTACATACCAGCACTATTTGAAAATAACAAACTCTTGATTGAATAATGAAAAACTACAGTTAAACACTAAAAAACTCTAAGCCATCTCCGTGGAGATGTTGCCTGTACAACGGCAAAGAGAATGACTGGGGTAGGCGGAGCCTAGGAGGGATCATGTGACCAGCTTTGCTGGGCTCTTTGCCATTTCCTGTTGGGGAAGAGAATATCCCACAAGTAAGGATGACGCCGTGGACCGGACACACCTATGTTGGAGAAACTAACATTTAAATGTTAAATTGAATAAAGAGAAAGAATATTTGTAAGTAAAATGTAAACGTTTTATTTTCTTTGAAAACAAATCATTGTGGCCTATATGTGTTATATTTTAATTAATGTGCCAAAATATCTATCCATCCCAATTAACAGTTAAAATAATCAGCTTACAGACCATGTTTGAAATGCATAGATAAGTACATTTTTTGGGCATAATTTGTTTAACCAAAATATTTTAATCTATTATTTTAAAGGCCATAAACGTATTTTATATATATATAAGGAATTACAATCTGTGGATATACATGTTAATGTTGGGTAGAAGGTCCGTTTAGTCTTTGAACCAAGATCAGATTTTCTGAATTTAATTTTCCTTTTTTTGTTTTTTTGTAGTATAAGACTGTAGACAGTGCCATTCAGTTGAATACCGTACATTGAAATTAATTACTATCTTTTCTAGTGCTGAAGGTTTAACTAGCAATTCATTTTGTTATATTTTAATGTTGTTATCCCATCCCAAATATTTATCTGCTCAGTTTCTTTCACAATTAAAGGGACACTGAACCCAAATCTTTTCTTTTGTGATTCATATAGAGCATGCGATTTTAATCAACTTTCTAATTTACTCCTATTATCAAATGTTCTTCATTCTCTTGGTATTTTTATTTGAAAAACAAGAATTTAAGTTTAGATGCTGGCCCATTTTTTATGAACAACCTGGGTTGTCCTTGCTGATTGGTGGATACATTCATTAACCAAAAAACAAGTGCTGCCCAGGGTTCTGGACTTTCCTTTTCAAATAAAGATAGCAAGGGAATGAATAAAAATTGATAATAGGAGTACATTAAAAAGTTGCTTAAAAACAGAATTTATGTTTACCTGATAAATTACTTTCTCCAACGGTGTGTCCGGTCCACGGCGTCATCCTTACTTGTGGGATATTCTCTTCCCCAACAGGAAATGGCAAAGAGCCCAGCAAAGCTGGTCACATGATCCCTCCTAGGCTCCGCCTACCCCAGTCATTCGACCGACGTTAAGGAGGAATATTTGCATAGGAGAAACCATATGTTACCGTGGTGACTGTAGTTAAAGAAAATAAATTATCAGACCTGATTAAAAAAACCAGGGCGGGCCGTGGACCGGACACACCGTTGGAGAAAGTAATTTATCAGGTAAACATAAATTCTGTTTTCTCCAACATAGGTGTGTCCGGTCCACGGCGTCATCCTTACTTGTGGGAACCAATACCAAAGCTTTAGGACACGGATGAAGGGAGGGAGCAAATCAGGTCACCTAAATGGAAGGCACCACGGCTTGCAAAACCTTTCTCCCAAAAATAGCCTCAGAAGAAGCAAAAGTATCAAATTTGTAAAATTTAGAAAAAGTGTGCAGTGAAGACCAAGTCGCTGCCTTACATATCTGATCAACAGAAGCCTCGTTCTTGAAGGCCCATGTGGAAGCCACAGCCCTAGTGGAGTGAGCTGTGATTCTTTCAGGAGGCTGCCGTCCGGCAGTCTCATAAGCCAATCGGATAATGCTTTTAATCCAGAAGGAGAGAGAGGTAGAAGTTGCTTTTTGACCTCTCCGTTTACCAGAATAAACAACAAACAAAGACAAAGTTTGTCTGAAATCCTTAGTAGCTGCTAAGTAAAATTTGAGAGCACGAACTACATCCAAGTTGTGCAACAAACGTTCCTTCTTTGAAACTGGATTAGGACACAAAGAAGGCACAACTATCTCCTGGTTAATGTTTTTGTTAGAAACAACTTTTGGAAGAAAACCAGGTTTAGTACGCAAAACCACCTTATCTGCATGGAACACCAGATAAGGAGAAGAACACTGCAGAGCAGATAATTCTGAAACTCTTCTAGCAGAAGAAATTGCAACCAAAAACAAAACTTTCCAAGATAATAACTTAATATCAACGGAATGTAAGGGTTCAAACGGAACCCCCTGAAGAACTGAAAGAACTAGGTTGAGACTCCAAGGAGGAGTCAAAATTTTGTAAACAGGCTTGATTCTAACCAGAGCCTGAACAAAGGCTAGAACATCTGGCACAGCTGCCAGCTTTTTGTGAAGTAACACAGACAAGGCAGAAATCTGTCCCATCAAGGAACTTGCAGATAATCCTTTTTCCAATCCTTCTCGAAGGAAGGATAGACTCTTAGGAATCTTAACCTTGTCCCAAGGGAATCCTGCAGATTCACACCAACAGATATACCAAATTATGTGGTAATTTTTCTGGTTACAGGCTTTCAGGCCTGAACAAGAGTATTAATAACAGAATCTGAGAACCCTCGCTTTGATAAGATCAAGCGTTCAATCTCCAAGCAGTCAGCTGGAGTGGGTCGAACGGACCTAGAACAAGAAGGTCTCGTCTCAAAGGTAGCTTCCATGGTGGAGCCGATGACATATTCACCAGATCTGCATACCAAGTCCTGCGTGGCCACGCAGGAGCTATCAAAATCACTGACGCCCTCTCCTGATTGATCCTGGCTACCAGCCTGGGGATGAGAGGAAACGGCGGGAACACATAAGCTAGTTTGAAGGTCCAAGGTGCTACTAGTGCATCCACTAGAGCCGCCTTGGGATCCCTGGATCTGTACCCGTAGTAAGGAACTCTGAAGTTCTGACGAGAGGCCATCAGATCCATGTCTGGAATGCCCCACGGTTGAGTGACTTGGGCAAAGATTTCCGGATGGAGTTCCCACTCCCCCGGATGCAATGTCTGACGACTCAGAAAATCCGCTTCCCAATTTTCCACTCCTGGGATGTGGATAGCAGACAGGTGGCAGGAGTGAGACTCCGCCCATAGAATGATTTTGGTCACTTCTTCCATCGCTAGGGAACTCCTTGTTCCCCCCTGATGGTTGATGTATGAACTTGGCCCTCGCTAGCTGAGGCCAAGCTTTGAGAGCATTGAATATCGCTCTCAGTTCCAGAATATTTATCGGTAGAAGAGATTCTACCCGAGACCAAAGACCCTGAGCTTTCAGGGATCCCCAGACCGCGCCCCAGCCCATCAGACTGGCGTCGGTCGTGACAATGACCCACTCTGGTCTGCGGAAGGTCATCCCTTGTGACAGGTTGTCCAGGGACAGCCACCAACGGAATGAGTCTCTGGTCCTCTGATTTACTTGTATCTTCGGAGACAAGTCTGAATAGTCCCCATTCCACTGACTGAGCACGAACAGTTGTAATGGTCTTAGATGAATGCGCACAAAAGGAACTATGTCCATTGCCGCTACCATCAAACCTATCACTTCCATGCACTGCGCTATGGAAGGAAGAGGAACGGAATGAAGTATCCGACAAGAGTCTAGAAGTTTTGTTTTTCTGGCTTCTGTCAGAAAAATCCTCATTTCTAAGGAGTCTATTATAGTTCCCAAGAAGGGAACCCTCGTTGACGGAGATAGAGAACTCTTTTCCACGTTCACTTTCCATCCGTGAGATCTGAGAAAGGCCAGGACAATGTCCGTGTGAGCCTTTACTTGAGGAAGGGACGACGCTCGAATCAGAATGTCGTCCAAGTAAGGTACTACAGCAATGCCCCTTGGTCTTAGCACCGCCAGAAGGGACCCTAGTACCTATGAGAAAATCCTAGGAGCAGTGGCTAATCCGAAAGAAAACGCCACGAACTGGAAATGCTTGTCCAGGAATGCAAACCTTAGGAACCGATGATGTTCCTTGTGGATAGGAATATGTAGATACGCATCCTTGAAATCCACCTTGGTCATGAATTGACCTTCCTGGATGGAAGGAAGAAGTGTTCGAATGGTTTCCATCTTGAACGATGGAACCTTGAGAAACTTGTTCAAGATCTTGAGATCTAAGATTGGTCTGAACGTTCCCTCTTTTTTGGGAACTATGAACAGATTGGAGTAGAACCCCATCCCTTGTTCTCCTAATGGAACAGGATGAATCACTCCCATTTTTAGCAGGTCTTCTACCCAATGTAAGAATGCCTGTCTTCTTATGTGGTCTGAAGACAACTGAGACCTGTGGAACCTCCCCCTTGGAGGAAGCCCCTTGAACTCCAGAGAATAACCTTGGGAGACTATTTCTAGCGCCCAAGGATCCAGAACATCTCTCGCCCCAGCCTGAGCGAAGAGAGAGAGTCTGCCCCCCACCAGATCCGGTCCCGGATCGGGGGCCCGCATTTCATGCTGTCTTGGTAGCAGTGGCAGGTTTCCTGGCCTGCTTTCCTTTGTTCCAGCCTTGCATAGGTCTCCAGGCTGGATTGGCTTGAGAAGTATTACCTTCCTGCTTAGAGGACGTAGCCCTTGGGGCTGATCCGTTTCTGCGAAAGGGACGAAACTTAGGTTTATTTTTGGTCTTGAAAAGACCTATCCTGAGGAAGGGCGTGGCCCTTGCCCCCAGTGATATCAGAGATAATCTCTTTCAAGTCAGGGCCAAAGAGTGTTTTCCCCTTGAAAGGAATGTCAAGCAATTTGTTCTTGGAAGACGCATCCGCTGCCCAAGATTTTAACCAAAGCGCTCTGCGCCACAATAGCAAACCCAGAATTTTTTCGCCGCTAACCTAGCCAATTGCAAGGTGGCGTCTAGGGTGAAAGAATTAGCCAATTTAAGAGCACGAATTCTGTCCATAATCTCCTCATAAGAAGAAGAATTACTAATAATCGCCTTTCCTAGCTCATCAAACTAGAAACACGCGGCTGCAGTGACAGGGACAATGCATGCAATTGGTTGTAGAAGGGAACCTTGCTGAACAAACATCTTTAGCAGACCTTCTAATTTTTTATCCATAGGATCTTGGAAAGCACAACTATCTTCTATGGGTATAGTGGCGCGCTTGTGTAGAGTAGAAACCGCCCCCCTCGACCTTGGGGACTGTCTGCCATCAGTCCTTTCTGGGGTCGACTATAGGAAAACAATTTTATAAATATGGGGGGAGGTACTAAAGGTATACCGGGCCTGTCCCATTCTTTACTAACAATGTACGCCACCCGCTTGGATATAGGAAAAGCTTCGGGGGGCCCCGGGGCCTCTAAGAACTTTTCCATTTTACATAGTGGTTCTGGAATGACCAGATAATCACAATCATCCAAATTGGATAACACCTCCTTAAGCAGAGCGCGGAGATGTTCCAACTTAAATTTAAAAGTAATCACATCAGGTTCAGCTTGTTGAGAAATGTTTCCTGAATCTGAAATTTCTCCCTCAGACAAAACCTCCCTGGCCCCCTCAGACTGGTGTAGGGGCCCTTCAGAAACCATATCATCAGCGTTCTCATGCTCTACAGAATTTTCTAAAACAGAGCAGTCGCGCTTTCGCTGATAAGTGGGCATATTGGCTAAAATGTTTTTGATAGAATTATCCATTACAGCCGTTAAATGTTGCATAGTAAGGAGTATTGGCGCACTAGATGTACTAGGGGCCTCCTGTATGGGCAAGACTGGTGTAGACGAAGGAGGGGATGATGCGGTACCATGCTTACTCCCCTCACTTGAGGAATCATCTTGGGCATCATTTTTACTAAAAATTTTTATGACATAAAATACATATAGTTAAATGAGAAGGAACCTTGGTTTCCCCACAGTCAGAACACAATCTATCTGGTAGTTCAGACATGTTAAACAGGCATAAACTTGATAACAAAGCACAAAAAACGTTTTAAAATAAAACCGTTACTGTCACTTTAAATTTTAAACTAAACACACTTTATTACTGCAATTGCGAAAAAGTATGAAGGAATTGTTCAAAATTCACCAAAATATCACCACAGTGTCTTAAAGCCTTAAAAGTATTGCACACCAAATTTGGAAGCTTTAACCCTTAAAATAACGGAACCGGAGCCGTTTTTATATTTAACCCCTTTACAGTCCCTGGAATCTGCTTTGCTGAGACCCAACCAAGCCCAAAGGGGAATACGATACCAAATGATGCCTTCAGAAAGACTTTTCTATGTATCAGAGCTCCACACACATGCAGCTGCATGCCATGCTGTCCTCAAAAATACCGGCGCGAAAATGAGGCTCTGACTATGATTAGGGAAAGCCCCTAAAGAATAAGGTGTCTGCCGATATAATCATATCAAAATACCCAGAATAAATGATTCCTCAAGGCTAAATATGTGTTAATAATGAATCGATTTAGCCCAGAAAAAGTCTACAGTCTTAATAAGCCCTTGTGAAGCCCTTATTTACTATCTTAATAAACATGGCTTACCGGATCCCATAGGGAAAATGACAGCTTCCAGCATTACATCGTCTTGTTAGAATGTGTCATACCTCAAGCAGTAAGAGACTGCACACTGTTCCCCCAACTGAAGTTAATTGCTCTCAACAGTCCTGTGTGGAACAGCCATGGATTTTAGTTACGGTGCTAAAATCATTTTCCTCATACAAACAGAAATCTTCATCTCTTTTCTGTTTCTGAGTAAATAGTACATACCAGCACTATTTTAAAATAACAAACTCTTGATTGAATAATAAAAACTACAGTTAAACACTAAAAAACTCTAAGCCATCTCCGTGGAGATGTTGCCTGTACAACGGCAAAGAGAATGACTGGGGTAGGCGGAGCCTAGGAGGGATCATGTGACCAGCTTTGCTGGGCTCTTTGCCATTTCCTGTTGGGGAAGAGAATATCCCACAAGTAAGGATGACGCCGTGGACCGGACACACCTATGTTGGAGAAATTGCATGCTCTATCTGAATCATGAAAGAAAATATTTGGGTTCAGTATCCCTTTAAAGGACCAGTCAACACATTAGATTTGCATAATCAACAAATGCAAGATAACAAGACAATGCAATAGCACTTAGTCTGAACTTCAAATGAGTAGTAGATTTTTTTATAACAAATGTCAAAGTTATATATTTCCACTCCCCTTGTACCATGTGATAGCAATCAGCCAATCACAAATGCATATACGTATAGTCTGTGAATTCTTGCACATGCTCAGTAGGATCTGATGACTCAAAAAGTGTAAATATAAAAGACTGTGCACATTTTTCTTTAATGGAAGTATATTGGAAAGTTGTTTAAAATTACATGCTGTATCTGAATCATGAAAATTTAATTTAACCTGAGAGTCCCTTTAACTAAAACCAGACTGCAAAGGTTACAAAATCATCCCTTTTTATTTATTTGGGCTAGCAGAAGCCTATTAATACTATTCTGAGATATTTTTAACCAAGTCCACTTGCGATTTTCTGCAGGGCTTAAAGAGGATTTATATGTGATTTTGCTAAAAAAAGGACAGTAACTATGACAACATTACACTGTGCTAGGCCCTAGGGATGCATTCATTTTAACGTCCCTGACACTTCATAATTATATTTATCTTAAGAACAAAACAATGAAAAAAATGACATGAGTGCATTAAAGGTTGTTTTTACGGCTGCAATGTATGTCAGTAATTAAGTGCTGCAATGCAAAGGATATCCCTACAAAATAAAACTAATTTTCATTAGCTGAAGTTTGACTTTACTGTCCCTTTAAATCAAATCCACTCTGATACTTTGTAAACAAGTGTGTGCTCTGAGGTAACCAATTACAATGCAGTGATATCCCTAGGACCTTCTTAGTGGGCACACCACCCAGCTGATATTACTGACCACCTGGCTAAAATGTAAGCCAATATTTAGCTAAAATGAGTAAATATTAAAATTTTACAATGTTCAGTGTACATTTTATCATTAAATTATTTTATTTTAAATTATATCATTAAAGGGAAAGGAAACCTCAAATTTTTATTTCATGATTTGGATAGAACATACAATTTTAAACAATTTTACAAATTTACTTCTATTATCAAATTTGCTTTATTATCTTGTTATCCTTTGCTAAATGAACAGCAATGCACTACTGGCAGCTGAACATATCCAGTTAGCCAATCACAAGAGACAAATCTGTGCAGGCACCAATCAGCAGCTAGCTCCCACTAGTGTAGGATATGTGCATATTCTTTTTCAACAAGAGATACCAAGAGATCGAAGCACATTTAAAAATAAAAGTGAATTTAAAAGTGTCTTAAAATCTGAATCATGAAAGTTTTCATTTTGACTTTCCTATCCCTTTAATTTGTGCTTTGGATTGCAGAACATGTTATAATATTACAAATATTACACTGCCCTCACCCAGCTTCTTCATAATGCCACCCAGCTGGCAACATTTTCTATGGAGAACACTCAATATATAATGTTCCAGGGTGAGAATTTGTATCAATCAACCATTGAGAATTAAAAGGACATTATACACTAGCTTTTTCTTTGCATAAATGTTTTGTAGATGACCCATTTATATAGCCTATACAGTTGTTTGTTTGTTTTTTTAAATGTATAGTTTTGCTTATCTTTAAATAACATTGCTCTGATTTTCAGACTCCTAACCAAGCCCCAAAGTTTTAGGAGAATACCAAGGTATACCTTCTCCAGCTTGCTCCTGTTTGTGTAAAGGGTCTTTTCAAATGCAAAGGAAGGGGGAGTGTCTGCTGTTTTTGCTATTTCCCACTCGCAGTGGGTGTTCCAGCTACCTTTGTAACAGAGCTAAACTGTGAGCTTCTAAGTAAGTTTTTAAACAGTTTTATACTGGATTTTTATATCAGTATCTGTGCATATTCTTCTTTATAGTAGTGTCTATTACATGCAGGTATATGAAAATTGGTGTATAATGTCCCTTTAAGTGTTAATAAAAATTAGCAAGGAACAGAACGCTAAAATATATCTAATATTCAGCTGCAACTCAGATAATCTCCTCCAAAATGTAACAAAAAATGTCAAGTAGTAACAAGTATGAGGCAGCGCTATAAGCATGGATAAGTGCAGTATAGGAGCAATATTATAAGAATATGGGTACTACCGAACTAATAAAAATGTGAATATCAGCACAAAGGGCTAATAGTAAGCACGCACAGGAATAAAAAGAATGTACAGAGATGCAAATCTATGTCAATTTATTAGAATACAATATAAAACATAATTATTACGTGCAAAAAAGGAATGAAGGACGTCTCCCTTAAAAAAAACAGTTAGAAGTCAAAATATCTGGTAATGACTGAATGGAGAATACCATAAAAATTTCTCTCACTGGAGAGGGTTTAACCAGATAAAATCAATTGAGTTCCTCAGTCAATAGACAGATAAAATTTCAACTCAATGCTAATGTAAAAAACTGTAGGTATACAAAAGTATGGTTAGTCGAGTATCCAAATACCTGTGATGTGATTCTTCGGTTATAGCAGACCTTTGTGTCCGTGAGCGGATAATCCCGCTGATGTATATTAGGTATTTACCTTTGGCAGCCTGGTCGAATTTGCGGGTTTCCTTCCCAGCTCGGTCCTCTCCAGTGAGAGAAATTTTTATGGTATTCCCCATTCAGTCATTGCCAGATATATTGACTTTTAACTGTTTTTTAAGGGAGACGTCCCTTATTCCTTTGTTGCACATAATAATTATGTTTTATATTGTGTTCTCATAAATCAACATAGATTTGCATCTCTGTACATTCTTTTTATTCCTTTAAGTGTTAATACCTACCAATTCTGCCGTTTCATATGAATGAATGAAAGTAAAGTATATTGTCCCTTTTAACATGATCTGAGGAAATATTAGTGGAGCTGATTTTAATGGTATTAAGAATTCCTTTTATAGATAAAGATGTTTAAATAGGTGAACCATTAAATGATAAAAAACATTACCCAGTATCCTCTTCAAACATAAATACCAGGTAATTATAATAAACCTAATATGGAAATAAAGTTGCATTTGCTGTAACCGTATTTCACCACCATTATCTTGTGTACACTTTGCTCTTTTCCATGACAGAATACTGAGATGGGCTCAGAGGTGTGCACGTGTACCCAGATAGAGGTATATTTGAAAAGGAAAAAAAAAAAAAAAAAAAGAGTAAGTTAAAAGTTATATAAAACTGAATGCTCTATTTTAACCATAAACATTTCATTTTAAAGGGCCAAGTAAAAATTAAACTTTTATGATTCAGATAAAGATTGAAATTCCTAGAGACTTTTTGATTTACTTCTATTTTCAATTTTACTTTATTCTCTTGATATTCTTGGTTGAAATGCATACCTTGAAATGCACTACTGAGATTTAGCCGGTGACTGGTGGCTACATATGCCCCTTGTCATTGGCACACAAGATATGTTCAGCTAGGTCCCAGTACTGCATCACTGCTCTGAAGCTTACTTTAACTATGTGTTTAACCCCTCTGCAAGGGTTAAACACATACTTACATGCAAGCAACATCACCATTAACCAAAAGTTAGTGAGTGAATGTCTACAAATATTATCTAAAGGGATATTATATATCCATGAAAGGGCAAGTTTATGTTATTCCTCTAGGGCTATAAGGAACCCATTAGTGCTTAGACTGTTACTTCTGAGAGGGTAAACACAGGGGCAGAGAGAGAGATTGGAGAGGAAAAGTGAACAGTGAATAAAAAAAAAAGAGTGAAGAGAAAGAGTGTAAAGAGAAGATATGGCCTGAGAGACAAGAGAGGGGGTAAAAATATAGATTGAAGAGAGGAGGGAGTGGATAACATAAATTATACTTACCTGATCATTTCCATTTATTCTGATGGAAAGAGTCCACAGCTGCATTTATTACTTTTGGGAAATAAGAACCTGCCCACCAGGAGGAGGCAAAGACACCCCAGCCAAAGGCTTAAATACTCATCCCACTCCCCTCATCCCCCAGTCATTCTGCCAAGGAACAGTAGAAGAAACATCAAGGGGAAAAGGTGCCAGAAGAATATAAGGATGCCCCACATAAAATTACGGGTGGGGAGCTGTGGACTCTTTCCATCAGAAGAAAAGGAAATGATCAGGTAAGCATAATTTATGTTTTTCTTCTTAAAGGGACAGTCAGCAGAAGCTTAGATACAAGATAATTACAGAGGTAAAACGTGTATTATTATAACTGTGTTGGTTATGCAAAACTGGGGAATGGGTGATAAAGGGATTATCTTTCTTTTTAAACAACAAAAATTCTGGTGTTGACTGTCCCTTTAAATGGAAAGAGTCCACAGCAGCATTCATTACTTTTGGGAAAACAATACCCAAGCTATAGAGGACACTAAATGCCAAGACGGGAGGGTACAATAGGCAGCACATACTGAGGGCACCAGGCCTGAACCTCTACCCTATAAAAAACTTCGCTTCGTCCGAAGCCGAGAACATTTTAAGAGGAAAAGCCCCAATGACACTGACTCGCAGTTAGTCCAGAAGCCAAACTAGAGACCGCAAACGGACTCAACTGAGCCAACAGTCCTCCAGGAGACACCGTCGTCCAACAGACGTTCCCCCACCGCTCACCCCCCACAAATGAAGGGGACACCAGCCAAAACTCCCAAGGGGACAAGGCAAAGGAGAACCGAGGAAACCGAAAGGTCCCCTAATACAAAAAAGAACACCTCCAAGAGTGAGCCCAGCTCACAGAGACCCAAAGGGACCCAAACAGGGAAAGGAGGCCACGCCTATACCAAGCAAAACCCGGGATAAGACCGGGCACAGAGATATAACAGACGTCTCTCCAACATTCTGCAAGCACGGAATGCAACTGAAGAGGCAAAGTCCTCCCAGTGTCTGACCATAGAATACCAAGGCATTCGACCATGAAAAAGTGTGTAATACACCCAGGTGAAAACCCCCAAGTTGGAGAACACAGAGTCCATAACAGGACGACACAGAGGGTACTTGCGAGGAAGAAGAAGCAGTCAAGCAAGAAACAGACCGCAAAAGCAACCCTCGGACATAGGGCATGCTCCAGGCAACCTAAGTCGCCGGACCTACACACAGGTTCCTAAAAAGGGGAACACAAAACCTTAATTGAGGCCCCCCCAAGAAGGAGAGTATACCCTCAGAACCCGAAGGAAGAGTAAACCCTCTTCTGAAATCAATGGAGCAAGTTGAAAGGAAAATCTATAACTTAGCAGACTGAGCTAACAGGATAGACTCAACAAGCTCACACATCCGGAGGAGACTGCGACCCGAACACAGCGCCTTAGACCACTCGGCCATCCTGACCTGCAGACCCACACCCAGCTGGACCAACCCAGCCTCAGAGATCCAAGACGGGGAACAAAAGAATCCCAAAACAGGTACAGGAACGAGCGTAAGGATAGCACAGCCAGCCCCACAGAGTACAAGTACAACCCAACTCTGAAAACAGACAACAAGGCCATAGACCTAAGGATCTATCAAAATAAAGGCCCAAAAAGTCTGACTTGGTGCCAGCAAGACCCCAGAGGGAACCAATCCCACCTTTCCGCCTCCCATCCAGGAGAAGCCCAAAGCAAGGACTCCATCTCCATAGGGAGGAGAAAATCCCCTAAAGAAAAGGGATGATGCCGGAAGGGCAACAACTGTCCTCAAGGCCCAAAGCAACCGGCTAATGGGAATATAAATTCCAAAACACAGATGTCCTAGAAAAGGACGCCCCTACAAGTAGCTTGCCAAGCAGAGGCACAGCCAACCCATTCGCCTGCAGAGCAGTGAATCCACGGGAACAGTGGCAATCTGACCAGGGGAATGCAACCCTAAGAAGCACCAGAAAGTTTACATACAGCGCCAGCAGCTGGGTATGAACCAACAACCCTTGAGGCGCAAGCCACACAGCTAACCACTAGATGACATGGGCTACTCTTGTGGCGAAGAGTAAAAAATACTCAGAAAACCTGGCTAACCATGACCAGGTCAGGTAGATGGAGCAAGGACATAGCCCAAGTTCCCACAACCGTGGAACACCCCGACCAGCCCTGAGATCCAAGATTCCAAAACCACACAAAACTGGGTCAGGAAAAAGGCCAAGAGAAACTTCAGCAACCGGAAGTCTCAGGGAGAAAAACAGGTCCGGGCACCTAATAGTTCAGGCAAACCTTACCCTAGAACTAAACACCCCTACTGTCCAAAAAGCCAGACACAAGGGATATGGATGCATATCCAGAGAATCCGGATAGCGAGAAGAACTCGAAAGCCCCGACCAAAGGAAGGAACCACCCCTATCTAAAGTCCAAAGCTCCAAGGAGCAAGGCTAAAAGTCGCATGAAGATACGTCTCAAAGCCTCAGGACAACAAAAGGATACCTTGAGGTAAAAAAAAATCCTACAAACAGGACAAGTCTCCCTATCACCTTCGCACAAGCAGAGGACACAAGGAAGAGAAAGGCACTAAGCCTACCCAGCTCCGGAAAACCCTGAGCTAAAAAAGTCCCTGCAGGGAACAACCATCACCTGGAAACACAGATCCCTAAAAGGAGATCCAACTCACCCGGAGACAATGGAAGAAGACCCAAAGGACTCTAATAAATCAGACAGACAGTACACGTCAAAGAGTAAAAGCTGCATCTAGATACACTATAAACAGCTTACGCGTACACCTGCAAGGTGTCAAGAGCTGCAACTAGTTTCAAACTGCAAACCTTCCGCATGCTAGACAGCTATCCTGTACAAATTGTTGGATCAAGCCCAAAAGGACAAATCCAGAGGCCTAAAAATGAAGGCCAAACCGCTCAACTGCGGTAAGGGGCGTTAAGTCCTCCAACCTTCCACCACATGGGGGATGCTCTAGGTTCTGATGAAATCAGATGTCAGATAGAGTGATGCAGCGGGAAACTCCCCTGCTCGGCAGTGCCACGTGTCTGAAGAGCCGCAAGACCAAACGAACCTGACAATACCAGCCTGCACCTAGGGTCCTAACCGGCAAGCTGCATAAATTCTCCCTCATAGGGGAAAAAACAGAAAACAGACATTTTTAACATAGGGCTAACATGTCCAAAACAACTTCCGAAGAAGTAATAAAGAGTATCAATCCCAGAAGGTTCCCGAAGGAAAGAAAACCAAATAAAAGGCATCCCATCGGATATAAGTAAAATATAAGGCAACCCGGAGGTTAATACCCAAAAAGACACAGGCCTACCCGCAGGACCAGCCAAACGGAGCCCTATCTTTCAAAAACTGAGAAAGATCTCAAACAAATGACAATCAGGAGATTACCTCATCCTCACATGTCTAATGAGGTGCCCCATTCGAATTAGCAGACTGAAAATACCCGTATCTGGTAACGATAGGGTCATTCAATAACAGAAAAACATGTCTGAGCAATACGCGAAGGAGCGCAATCCTGTAACGAAAGGCACAACACTCAGGGACAGTTACACCCGCAGGGAACTGTAGAGGCCCTCCCCAAGGCGGAAGGCCCGGGACAATAGGGCACAAGCACATTCTCAAATTAATGTCTGGACTCTGCAGACGAACAATCGCCAACATTATGTGGAAGCGAAATGTGCTGCAACCTCCGGGGGGAACACACCACCCTGCATGGAGGGATCAAAAACTGCATTACCTGCATGTGTAGAAGTATGAATTGATAGGGAACTCGCCTCTCGGAGGACAGGACCTCCAGAGGCAGATGGCTCAGCTGTCCCTTGATTCCCCGAGCCCGAGGAACAAGGTGCTCTGAAATGGCATACGGAATAAAACTGGACGACATGTGTCAACGAGGCTAATCCGGATTCTTCACCGGACACAGAATCTGAAATCAAAATAGTCTCGGTATCAGAATCCTCCGCAACTGAATCTGAAACGAGCACAGTCTCAGCATCAGAATCCTCCATAACTGGATAGAGGAAATATCAATATGGACTAAAGTATGAAAACAAAAATGGCACCTGACACCCACAATGGCTGGGGCACTCACCACCTCCTATGACCAGACCCCTGAGGACTAGAATATCTCCTTCGCCACAGGGTCAGGAATGTGGAAATGGGGAACGGAATAGAACCACGCCCGAACACAAAGGTGAACCAAACAGTCCAAATTAGCATGCCCAACCAAAAGGCCACGTCACTTCCAAGGCCTCAATGTTCCAACCACGAGCCCATAAACATCACTCATAAGCAGGTTGAATCACATAACAAACATGATTATAAACCCCCCTGTTCAATAACCCCCCTTTAGGAGATATTAACCCTCGATTCCAAGATACTAACAGAGACTCACTGAGACCCTTATATCATATAGGTAGACCCACAAAGGTGTGGTAACCTCTCGGGAAAAGATTCACATTACAGTACATTAACGATAAAGTAAAATTAAACAAGTGGGAGGAGTATTTAAGCCTTTGGTTGGGGTGTCTTTGCCTCCTCCTGGCAGATGTGGACTCTTTCCATTTAAAAAGAAAAAAAGATAGATGAGAGATGATGAGATGAGAGATAAAATAATTTTTCCAGGTCTGCTATTGCCTCACATTAATGTCAACACTCTCTGCTTTCTCTCAGTTCAGCAACTTCCTTTTTCAGTCAAGCCCCCCAAAACCCTCAATGATGTTGCTAACTACTATGCACTTATTTTTGTTAATGTATTACTGCACAATAAGGTGTTTGACATTGGCTAAACATATGCAAAGAGGGGGGTAGTTGGTGTGGTGTGGGAGTGGCGAGTAACATTTTGGGCTGGCCAGTGACATGCAGTAATAGGAGGCAGGGGAGGCAACTTTTTTTGCCAACGCCCCCCCAGGTACCCCCCCTCCCTCCACCGGCACCATCAGATGCGATCCCAATCATCCAAGGAAGTCCATCATCCATGTTGCGCAATTAAGGAGGAGAGGCACACAGGCAAAATGCCCTCCAATGATTGCGCAACATGGATGTTTGATAGTGTTACTAGCTCACTATGAGCTAGCACCACACAGTGGTATCTCGCCGGGCCCATACCACGCTCCAATAGAGGCGGTTCTCCAAACAGCCTCTATGATGGAGCTAATCCGGACAGCCAATCAGCTATCAGCGCTGCCAGGGAGGTGTGCCGGGCGTGGACGTGACTGATGTTGGACTGATAGTTACTGGCATTGGTGGGTACACTTTTGAAGCAGGAGGGAGCTGCCGCCGAGTGCCGAGTCCTCACGTGTCTCTGTGTGGCCTATGTCGTCAGACTCGTGAGTGAGAGACCCGTCACGGTGTTGCAGCAGGAGACTGAGAGAGCTAACTGAGAGGCGCGAGAGGGTGCCAGTAAGACACTGACACTCAGTCACAATTTCTTTCAAAAACTACCGGCGGGTCCATGACATTATGACATGGGGTAAAGTAAGTCATTTCTTTAGGGTGAAGCTACTGAATATATAGATCATCCTGCTGTTGTAATAAACCCAGCATCAAGCACATGCCATTAGTATTGCTTAGAAAGCTCTATCAGAGGTTTACTGTAAAGACTTGTTCTGTGTTTTCTATGGTCCCTGTGTTTGGAGAATGTGTCAGTCTGAGTCTGTTATGTCATTTAGTGAATGTGGTGTTATCCAAACATAAAGCGTATTTGTATTTTGTCCATTTATATTGCTCTGTATTCCTGCTGCTTTCCATAAAACCTGCCTGGTGGCATTTCTTTCCTAATAATACATGTTTTAAAGGCAAAATAATACTTCAAGGGCTGCATGAATGTAAGGAATAAATGCACTGAACAGATACAAATTATTTTCTTTCAGTTTCTAGGGAGGGAAGTGGGTAGGGGGAGCACTTAGCTAACAGTTTATATCCCAAACTGAATCTCAGATTACCTAAAGGTACAGTACAGCTTCTGTATAATCTGGTACATAGAAAGAAATACAACATTTTGCCACCACTGTTTGTATGTGTGTTTGTGTGCATGTGTGTACATGTGTGCGTCTGTGTATATAGTAAAGTGTGTGTTTGTGTGCATGCGTGTACATGTGTGCGTCTGTGTATATAGTAAAGTGTGTGTTTGTGTGCATGCGTGTACATGTGTGCGTCTGTGTATATAGTAAAGTGTGTGTTTGCGTGCATGCGTGTACATGTGTGCGTCTGTGTATATAGTAAAGTGTGTGTTTGTGTGCATGCGTGTACATGTGTGCTTCTGTGTATATAGTAAAGTGTGTGTTTGTGTGCATGCGTGTACATGTGTGCGTCTGTGTATATAGTAAAGTGTGTGTTTGTGTGCATGCGTGTACATGTGTGCGTCTGTGTATATAGTAAAGTGTGTGTTTGTGTGCATGCGTGTACATGTGTGCGTCTGTGTATATAGTAAAGTGTGTGTTTGTGTGCATGCGTGTACATGTGTGCGTCTGTGTATATAGTAAAGTGTGTGTTTGTGTGCATGCGTGTACATGTGTGCGTCTGTGTATATAGTAAAGTGTGTGTTTGTGTGCATGCGTGTACATGTGTGCGTCTGTGTATATAGTAAAGTGTGTGTTTGTGTGCATGCGTGTACATGTGTGCGTCTGTGTATATAGTAAAGTGTGTGTTTGTGTGCATGCGTGTACATGTGTGCGTCTGTGTATATAGTAAAGTGTGTGTTTGTGTGCATGCGTGTACATGTGTGCGTCTGTGTATATAGTAAAGTGTGTGTTTGTGTGCATGCGTGTACATGTGTGCGTCTGTGTATATAGTAAAGTGTGTGTTTATGTGCATGCGTGTACATGTGTGCGTCTGTGTATATAGTAAAGTGTGTGTTTGTGTGCATGCGTGTACATGTGTGCGTCTGTGTATATAGTAAAGTGTGTGTTTGTGTGCATGCGTGTACATTTGTGCGTCTGTGTATATAGTAAAGTGTATGTTTGTGTGCATGCGTGTACATGTGTGCGTCTGTGTATATAGTAAAGTGTGTGTTTGTGTGCATGTGTGTACATGTGTGTGTCTGTGTATATAGTAAAGTGTGTGTTTGCTTGTGCTCAATACATTGATTATAATCAGACGTTTTATCTGGCTCCCAAGGGGTTAATGCTTCTACATATAATATTACATGTTCCTTGGGCTGGCCTTTGTATACAATTCACATACCTCTCTAGCTGGTATTATTTATTGTGTTTAGATCTCTCTGCTACCCCTCACTCCTTGCACAGGACATGTAAATAAAAGGCACTAGCTTGCAGCTGGCACTTGTCATGGAAAGGATGCCACGGAAACAGATAGAGAGACATATCACCCCCCCACACACACACACACTACAAACGGGTTCTGCATTTAGTACTGCTCAGGTTATATTGATGTATTATTTTCTGGTTTACAAAAAAACCAGGGAGTCTGTTTTATTCAGCAATGCCACAGGTCACAGCATCCCATGGGCAAAATAAAGTTTGATGCTATTTCACAGCTAGTACAAAAGAAAAAACTGTGCAGAACAGGAGTTGTCATATCAGCAAGGGCTGCTGGGAGATAAAGCTGAATACTTTCTCAGACTGTTATTTTTCACCCTTTAGATGCCAGAGTGGACTGACCTCTCATATATCCAGTGAGTTAATGTTATTATCTGTGAGGGCTTTCAATATAGTAATGCACATTTTAAAGGGACATAGGGGTGTAACAATAAAATGCTTTAATTCATTAGAACATTGTATTATTAAGCAAATCATCACTGCTAACTATGTGTTTAACCCTTACAAGGAGGTCAAAATTAAACTTGAATGTTTGAGATAGAGCAAGTAATTTTAAGACACTTTTAAACTCACTTCTATTTTCAAATGTGCTTTGTTCTCTTGGTATCCCTTGTTGAAAAAGAATATGCACATATCCAACACTAGTGGGAGCTAGCTGCTGATTGGTGCCTGCACACATTTGTCCCTTGTGATTGGCTAAATAGATGTGTTCAGCTAGATGTCAGTAGTGCAAAGCTGTTCCTTCAGCAAAGGATAAGCAAATTTGCTAATAGAAGTAAAACGGAAAGTTGTTTGAAATTGTATATTCTATACAAATCATAAAAGAAAAAAAATTGGGGTTCCCTGTCCCTTTAAGTTGTATTTTAGTAGATGAATGTTAATTTGTTCACAACGTTAAGGGAGCATTAAACACAATTTTTTTCTTTCATGTTTCAGATAAAAAATATTTTTTAACACCTTTACATTTTACTGTTATCGATTTTGCTTTTATCTTTTGGTATCCTTTGAAAATCATACCTAGGTAGGCTAAGGAGCAGCAATGCACTACTGGGAGCATCTGGTGATTGGTGGCTGCACATATATGCCTCTTGTCATTGGCTCATTTAATGTGTTCAGTTAGCACCCAGTAGTGAATTGCTGCATATCCTTCAACAAAGGATACCAAGAGAGTGAAGCAAATTTAATAATAACATTAAATTGGACCTGCAACCTGCCAATTTAATTGTTCATTTAAACTGCCTCTGTCGGGTTCATATATGTGTTTCTCGGGCATATCATAGCAAGTGCCTCACCAGCCTCTGACCTCACCGCACATCACTGGGGCTGGCTAGTAGCTTAGGGATTGAAATTTTGAGCCGTGATCTAAAGTATGGAAATTGTTACATCATGTTTTATATTTACGACAGAAGGATAAAGGGACATGTAAATTGCAAACAAAATACACTGAATCTAAGCACAACATATTCCAGTGTTTCCCAAACTGTAGGAGATATTACAATATGCTCGAAGAGCTTTTCTCCCAGGTAACGCAGACTGGTAAGCCGATTTCAAATTCAAAACCATTTCAACCCATAAGAAAAACAGGATTACAAACGGCTTTCAAATGACTTTGCACCTTGTTAATACGTCAGATCCTTATCATTGGGAATTTTCACCAATACATTTTCAATGTATTAAAAAAAAGTTACAATATTTTTTCACAAATTGTTCTAAAAATATTTGCTTACAAAATTAATATTTACCTATTGTAGCATTGAACATTTAAGCATTTTGCATAGCTTCTTTTGGATTCCACTCTCATGCCTGTTGGTTATTATATTAAGAAATACAATACTTTCCCAGTTTGCTTAAAGGGACTCTGAACCCAAATTTTTTATTTCGTGATTCAGATAGAGCATGAAATTTTAAGCAACTTTCTAATTTACTCCTATTTTGGTGAACAACCTGGGTTGTTCTTGCTGATTGGTGGATAAATTCATCCACCAATAAAAAGTGCTGTCCAGAGTCTGACCAAAAAAAAAAAAGCTTAGATGCATTCTTTTTCAAATAAAGATAGCAAGAGAACGAAGAAAAAATTGATAATAGGAGTAAATTAGAAAGTTGTTTAAAATTTTATGCTCTATCTGAATAGCGAAAGAAAAAATTTGGGTTCAGTGTCCCTTTAAAGGACCAGTAAACACAGTAGATTTGCATAATCAACAAATGCATGATAACAAAATAATGCAATAGCACTTAGGGGTAGATTTATCAAAGCCATTCTCCTTTAATTCCATCCAAAATAGCGCATACGAACTGATCGTCATAGTCATCAAAGCACTCTGCGCCTATAATTGCGCAAATCTGAAAGAAACTTCTTCCCACTCCGCTTGCATTCGCCTAGGCGCACAGGTGCGCTCCCAACCTACAAATACGCCCAGTTTCTTATTTATCATTGCTTTGCGCCGATAGGGAACTGAAATTTCGGCTTCAATTGCGTGTTGTATATTTTGCCATACAGACTGAGGCGAACACCATTATAATACATGCTTTTACATCTTGTGATGCAGTACTTTTTTCTTTTAACTAATTTTTCAAAGGCTCAGCGCCAAGAAGAGACTGTTATTGCCAGAAATTTGCGCTTCCACAAGCGCATATGGGTACCAACAGTTATATATATATATATATATATATATTGATATGTTTATTTTTGCAATATTAAATTATCAATATATGGCAAAAACAGCACAGAAACATTATATAATATACTGTAAATATAAGCTAAATAGTTACTTAAAAAACGCTTTTTTAATAATCAAGACATGGGAGCGTAAATATTTATAGGGATGCACTGTGATAAATAGGGAGTAAATAGGGAGTAAATGCTTTTTTCGACAGGCGAAATTTATCATTAGTTCACCTGCGCAGTTACGTCTACTTCTTTTTTGGGGGCGCAGTTACAGGTGAAGCACATACAGAGTTCGCCTAGCCTTTGATAAATCTACCCCTTAGTCTGAACTTCAAATGAGTAGTAGTTTGTTTTTTCTGACAATTTTAAAAGTTATGTCTATTTCCACTCCCCCTGTACCATGTGACAGCCATCAGCCAATCACAAATGCATATGCGTTTGTTCTGTAAATTGCACATGCTCAGTAGGAGCTGGTGACTCAAAAAGTTTAAATATAAAAAGACTGTGCACATTTTGTTAATGGAAGTAAATTGGAAAGTTGTTTAAAATTGCTGCTTTATCTGAATAATGAAAGTTTAACTTTTGACTCGAGTGCCCTTTAAAATGTTAAAATATTGAAAAAAAGCACACATTTCTTCTATAAAAGATAAAATATGATTATCTGAATGCTCAGTCATGATTGATAATAAGTGTTTGGATGTTATAAAAAATGTTAATTGTACAATTACACAAAATTTTATTAAAGGATTAATTGTACCCAACATGAATTAAGTTTGTACAGAGAATCTAATAAATTGACATCAAGCACATACATTAATAATTAGCTGTAAAGGTTCATTTGTGATTATATTCTCCTTTCTAAGTGGTGTTTATTTTTTATTGCTGTGAACGTCTTCAAAAAGACTGGTTCCAGCTATTTATATACAGTTTTTTGTGTGTGTTTCCCAAAATTGCACTTTTATGATAAGGAAAGAGTGTGGAGTTTAAAATAAATAATTCTCTTATCAAATTTCTCTTTGTCTTGAGCACTATCTATATAACGTTACAAACATTGTTGCAAACACTGGGGCCATACATTGATCAAAATATGTGTGCCTTCTTTTATGACATATTGTTATGAGTGACAAGAATAGTTTGATAAAGAGCTATGAAACTGCTCAATTAGTAAAAAAAAATATGTTAATTAAAGACAGATTATGTTATATACAGCAAATATCTTACTTTTTCATTGCAAAATGAGCACTTAGAAATTCTCAGTGTAGCCACTGACTAGTCACATGATTCTTGCAGCTACCGTCTTCTACTGAGCATGTGTAGGAAACTGACTGGTACTAGTGCAGGTGTCTCCTAGCAACCACTACTCCTCTGCCTTCTTGTAGAGAGCACAGCCCCCTTGTGGGGCTGTGACAGGAAGTAATTGACCTTGCTCAAATGAAGTTAAAAAATAAATAAATAAAAAGTACAATTCCTTTAAAATGATGAATAATACATATTGTAATGCTTTCAATTAAATGCTGCTCAAATAATTGTAATGACACAATATACCCTTTTTAATCAAAGTTTACTTGCAGTGTTTAGAGTAATACAAACACATGGTTGAATGCTATTTCCTCTGCAGTATTTTGTCTGGGTTCCATAACGTGTTTTTAATTTGTCAATTTTAATTTTAATTTTATTTTTTAAATACAATGAAATAAACATTAAGTCCCATGTACTTATGCATATATATATTAAAACTAACAAAACTAATGATAAATTTGGAGGGCTGAATCTTTACCCTTTTTAAATGGCAGAGACAAAAGATCTAAATGCCAAATAAATTATTTTAAAAAATGAAAATGATAAATGCTAGAAAATGTTACATTGTTGTGCATCTCAAAGATACACCCCTTGAAAAGCCTCTTGATAATGTTTATCATCTCTTTTTCATTTGACAATTAAAGGACTATTAAATACAATATAAAGACAATGCAATTTAAATGAGCAGTTTTTTTCTGACAAATTTAAAAATGTACTTCAATTTGTCAGTCCACTGTATCATGTGACAGCCATCAGCCAATCACAGACTCATATACGTATACACTGTGAACTCTTGCACAAGCTCATTAGTAGCTAGTGCCTCAGAGAGTGTGAATATAAAAAGACTGTGCACAATTTGATAATGGAAGTAAATTGGAAAATCTCTTAAAACTGCATGCTCTATCTTAATCATGAAAGTTTAATTTATATTTTAGTGTCCCTTTAAAAGGAAATTAAACACTAAATAAATGCTAGATAGAATCATCTATCCAAACCAAATAATTATAGGATAATGATATGCTGATGTATTTTTACATTATATTAATTGTTTAAATATTGGAAGAAATAAGTGTAAAGTTATAGTGTGTATAAAACAATGGGCACCATGTTATAACCTAGGTTTCCTTCTCTGCTGAGGCAATTAGAAACCGTTATATATGGTTCACTAGAGAGAGCAACCAATGACTGTGTAGAATATAGCAGTGTTAAAGGGACATGAAACACAAACATTTTTCTTTCATGATTCAGATAGAGCATACCATTTTCAACAACTAATTTACTTTTATTACCAATTGTGCTTCCTTCTCTTGGTATCCTTTATTAAAGAAGCAGCAATGCCCTACTGGGAGCTAGATAAACACATCAGTAAGTCAATGATAAGAGGTATATATGTGTAGCCACCAATCCGCAGCAGGTAGCTCTCACCTCCTGGATCTACCTAGGTATGCTTTTCAACAAGTGATACCAACAGAACAAAGCAAATTTTATAATAGAAGTAAACTGGAAAGTTGTTTAAAAATGTATGTTCTATCTGAATCATGAAAGAAAATGTTTGGGTTTCATGTCCCTTTAAGTCTGGAGTCTGAACTTCCATTTCTAACAGGAACTGGAAAACACAATTTTCAGAATTACATTTCAAGAAATGTAGGCAAAACAAATAATGAATTACTGTTGCAATGTCACAATCCCAAACTGTTTAATGTCCCTTTAAAAGTTTAATTTTACAGTCCTTAAAAAAAGTATTTGTGCCCTATAATGACTAGAAATGTCACAACATTTTTATAAATCAACACCACACTTAAAGAGGCAATAAGAAGTCTAAAAAACATACTTTATGCTATAAATTTATGGAGTACGAGAAGGATTTTCATCCCAATTCTCTATAATAGAAACAATAAATCTGCACCAAAACAATAACTTTACTATATAAATTTTAACCTTTTAAAGCCGTTATGACGTTCTATACCGTCCTAACTGTGCCAGGATTTAGCTGTCCTGAAGCCAACGGCGCTTCCAGGATGCAATCGCGGTCTGGAGGGTGTGCCTAGTGTCATAGGGACGCCCCCCTGACCCAATACCATTATTGAAATCTTGTGATCGCGTGCACGATCACGGGATTTCAATTTGTTTACATCGGAACATTGTTCCAATGTAGACAAATTAACCCTGTCATTAAAGGGTTAAAAGCCTTATCTGCCCATAGAGCTTTACCTTTCAATACAACAATAACATTAGTTCAGGTTGGCTAAGGTAAACTCATAAACTTTTATAAATGCTAGAGGGTGCTAGTAAAACTCCAAATAAGCACAGTTTTTTGTATAGTCTATTCTCTCACTGTCCCATCAAGCTCTGGGGCTTGTCACTTATTGATTTCTAAGTAAATAGATTTTTTTCTGTTTAGTGTTTAATGTTCCCCAAGGGGTATAATTGGAACATATAAGCACAATTAATACTGATTAATTGAGATGAGTTAATTTAATCCCATGAAAAATTTGGAGAATAAGGTCAGTGAAGGGTAAAGGAAGAAATCTGTGCACTTGCTCCGGTCTGTAACACCTTGTGAGGGATTAGTCTTTAAAGAAACATATGCAAAAATTAAAATACTATTATGTGTTATAACATTTAATTTTTGCACTTTGATTTGTTATTATACTATTGCATAGTGCATGGCCTCTCTGGATAAACACACAGAGAATAGTGCAGGGTTATTCAGGGGTACACACAGAGCGTAGTGCAGGGTTACTCAGGGGTACACACAGCGAAGTGCAGGGTTACTCAAAAAATACACACCGAGCGTACAGCAGAGTTACTCAGAAAATACACACAGAGCGTAGTGCAGGGTTACTCAGGGGATACACACAGAGCATACTGCAGGGTTACTCAGGGGATACACACACAGCAAACTGCAGGGTTACTCAGGGGATACACACAGAGCATAGTGTATGGTTACTCAGGAAATACACACAGAGCGTAGTGCAAGGTTACTCAGGGGATACACACAAACCCTAATGCAGGGTTACTCAGGTGATATACACACACAGACTCTAATGAAGGGTTACTCAGGTAATATACACACAGACTCTAATGCAGGGTTACTCAGGGGATATACACACAGAGCACTAGTGCAGGGTTACTCAGGGGATACACACAGTGCACTAATGCAGGGTTACTCAGGGGATACACACAGAGCAGTAGTGCAGGGTTACTCAGGGGATACACACAGTGCACTAGTGCAGGGTTACTCAGGGGATACACACAGAGCACTAGTGCAGGGTTACTCAGGGGATACACACAGAGCACTAGTGCAGGGCTAATCAGGGGATACACACAGTGCACTAGTGCAGGGTTACTCAGGGGATACACACAGAGCACTAGTGCAGGGTTACTCAGGGGATACACACAGAGAACTAGTGCATGGTTACTCATGGGATACACACAGTGCACTAGTGCAGGGTTACTCAGGGGATACACACAGAGCACTAGTGCAGGGTTACTCAGGGGATACACAGAGCACTAGTGCAGGGTTACTCAGGGGATACATACAGTGCACTAGTGCATGGTTACTCAGGGGATACACACAGAGCACTAGTGCAGGGTTACTCAGGGGATAGACACAGAGCAATAGAGCAGGGTTACTCAGGGGATACACACAGAGCACTAGTGCAGGGTTACTCAGGGGATAAACACAGTGCACTAGTGCAGGGCTACTCTGGGGATACACACAGAGCACTAGTGCAGGGTTACTCAGGGGATACACACAGTGCACTAGTGCAAGGTTACTCAGGGGATACACACAGAGCACTAGTGCAGGGTTACTCAGGGGATAGACACAGAGCAATAGAGCAGGGTTTCTCAGGGGATACACAGAGCACTAGTGAAAGGTTACTCAGGGGATACACACAGTGCACTAGTGCAGGGTTACTCATGGGATACACACAGAGCACTAGTGCAGGGTTACTCAAGGGATACACACAGTGCACTAGTGTAAGGTTACTCAGGGGATACACACAGAGCACTAGTGCAGGGTTACTCATGGGATACACACAGTGCACTAGTGCAGGGTTACTCAGGGGATACACACAGTGCACTAGTGCAGGGTTACTCATGGGATACACACAGAGCACTAGTGCAGGGTTACTTAGGGGATACACACAGTGCACTAGTGCAAGGTTACTCAGGGGATACACACAGAGCACTAGTGCAAGGTTACTCAGGGGATACACAGAGCACTAGTGCAAGGTTACTCAGGGGATAAACACAGTGCACTAGTGCAGGGCTACTCTGGGGATACACACAGAGCACTAGTGCAGGGTTACATAGGGGATACACACAGAGCACTAGTGCAGGGTTACTCATGGGATACACACAGAGCACTAGTGCAGGGTTACATAGGGGATACACACAGAGCACTAGTGCAGGGTTACTCATGGGATACACACAGAACACTAGTGCAGGGTTACTCAGGGGATGCACACAGAGCACCTAGTGCAGGGTTATTCAGGGGATACACACAGAGCACTAGTGAAGGGTTACTCATGGGATACACACAGTGCACTAGTGCAGGGTTACTCAGGGGATACACACAGTGCACTAGTGCAGGGTTACTCATCATGGGATACACACAGAGCAATAGTGCAGGGTTACTCATGGGATACACACAGTGCACTAGTGCAGGGTTACTCAGGGGATACACACCGTGCACTAGTGCAGGGTTACTCATGGGATACACACAGAGCACTAGTGCAGGGTTACTCATGTAATACACACAGAGCACTAGTGCAGGATTACTCAGGGGATACACACAGTGCACTAGTGCATGGTTACTCAGGGGGTACACGCAGAGCACCTAGTGCAGGGTTACTCAGGGGATACACACAGAGCACTAGTGCAGGGTTACTCATGGGATACACACAGAGCACTAGTGCAGGGTTACTCAGGGGATGCACACAGAGCACCTAGTGCATGGTTATTCAGGGGATACACACAGTGCACTAGTGCAGGGTTACTCAGGGGGTACACACAGAGCACATAGTGCAGGGTTACTCAGGGGGTACACACAGAGCACCTAGTGCAGGGTTACTCAGGGGATACACACAGAGCACTAGTACAGGGTTACTTATGGGATGCACACAGCGCAGGGTCACTTCAGTGATAGATACTGAACATGACATACAACTGATGCTGGTGAAGGAGACAATTAGTAAAATGATTATAAACATTCTGTGTTCTACACAGCAGATCTGAAGGGAACCCTAGCAGCCTTTAACCACACACAGTGTTTGTATAATGTCTGTGCCCTGCTCCCTCTCTCTGCTTCCTGACTGGCACATCCTGGTATTTGACAGTTGGGCCTTTCCTGCAGAGTCCACAGCTGCTGTGTCCCTCCCCCTTCCCAGGCTGCTTGTCACCTATAACTTGTGACACACAAACCAGTTTTCTCTCATTTAAAGTCTCTTTCTCTCCTCTTAATGTCCTTATTGTCCTTTTTTTCAAACAAATAATATATAATGAATAAGCCAGACCCCTATACAATAGGCTTATTGGATGTATGCAGTTATTTCTGCAATAAATATATATATATATATATATATATATATATATATATATATATATATATATATATATATATATATATATATATATATATATATATATACACACACACATACTACTATATATATACCAATGTTTGAGATAGACAAAGCATATATAACATTAGTGACAACAGAGGGACTGGTCACTGTTTATGAGAAAAAGTAATCACAAGGTTTAAAGGGATACGGTAATCCACATTACAGCGTAATGATTCAGAAAATCAAACTCTTTATCTTGGCATTGTTTGTTGAAATATATCTCCTTTCCCTGAGTACATACTGAGGTATGCTCAGGAGCATGCATGTGAGTCCATTATTTAAAGGGACACTAAAGTCAAAATTAGAATTTTATGATTAAGGTAGATCATGCAATTTTAAACTTTATTATTTATTTCTATCAAATGTGTTTTGTTCTCTTGATATCCTTTGTTAAGGTGGAAACCTAGGTGGGCTCATATGACATCAATAGAATGCACGTATCTTTAGCATACTATGGAAGCAACAATGCATACCAATGAGGTCCTATAAGTCCACCTAGTTTTACATTTCAACAAAGGATACTAAAGAACAAAGCAGATTTGATAATAAAAGTTAAATTGGAAATTTGTTTAAAATTAAATGGTTCTACCTAGAATCTCAACTCCAGTCCTCAGGACCCTTACTCAGGCCAGTTAGTCATGATATCCTAACTAGAGAACAGGTGAAATAGCCAGCTAATCAGTAACCATGGTGACTAACCTGCTCTCACCCTTCAGATGATTATTTCACCCGTGCTCTAGTTAAGATATAATGAATATCTGGCTGTTAATGGTCCTAAAGAACTGGAGTTGAGAAACACTGATCTAGAGTGACCCTGAAAGTTAAATTTTGACTTTACTGTCCCTTTAAACTGTACACACAAACAGTAGTCTTGTTTTATGAATAACTGGAGTTTTTAGCCATATGTATATGGGACAGCAAAAATGATGCAGTGTATAGTTGTATTTAGTTTATCTTTGTAAGGTAGCACATGGCTTGCCAGAATTGAGAGCTACAGGGAAACCACCAACATCTTTGTGAACTAACGAGACCCACTTTGCACTACCCAAACAAATAAAGGACCCATATATAAGTCCCTACAATAACCCCAGATTAGGGCTAGACCTTGATTCTCTCCTATTTAGCTAACCTCTTTTAAGCAATCCTGATTTTTTAGTAAATGAATTAATCAGGTATGCAGTGAGAGGCCTCATTGTCAAGCATGAACTTTATTCACTCTCTTCTTCTGAGATTCTTCTGTGGTTGAGAGCCAGATCATGGTTAGTGATAATTGAATTTTGGGGCACATTGGAGTTAGGGTTAATTAAGGTGTGTTGCTTAAGGTTAGTGCCAAATTAATCATCACCAACACAATATATTCTATTTTATTAAGAGCGGTGTTAGAATGAAGGACATATGAAAAATATGTTCCATGCACTCTGGCTAGAAGCATATTTGCTAAAACATGTGTTACACAAGAATGTTTCTACTGAAAACTAAAATGTATGTGTGTGCATTTCAATTATGAGTTCCATGTTCCTATACTGAGAATATATCATGCCACTTATCTCCATCACGGTCCATACAAGTCTGAGAGTAACTGAGCAAAGCTAAGCAAAAACAGAGGTTTATAAAAGATGCATTGACATTCACAGCATAAAGATCAGACAATTCTAATTAGTGATGTTTTTACGTCTTCTATAAAGCACAACTCAGCACTCGGCTCCACCCTCTAGTAGCTCTCCAGTGATTGTAAATCAAGCATTATGTTAGATCGCTGATCTAACAGCCTTATGTTTTATGGTATAATAGCACAAGAACGCTTCATTTAATTGTAATAGTGGATGAGTCACTTAAAGCAAAAACAACAAAAAAGCTATATTTAAGGCACATAAAACAAAGAATCGCTCAATTGCAGTCTCCATTTCCCTAAATAAAGTCATTCCTGAGATACGTACTGGTTAGCACAGGTATACTAATGTGCTGAAGCTAATAATGGTTCACCCAAATTGCATGATTGTGCCCTCCAATTTTTTGATAAACCAATTATTTTTTTTACACATCCATAAATGTTAAAAATCAACAAGTGCAATGCAATTAATAAGCTCACTATTTCCCAGTATAACTCATTATTACACACACACACTCCCTCTCTGCAACTTGTCCAACGTTAATAAAAATCAATCAATCAATAAACAAGAAGGGCATTTTTGTCTATTACCAACAATACAAAAAGCATACTCAGGATTTAAAGGAATTTTCAAACATTTTCTTTTATGAATAGGAAAGCAGTAATTATACATATAAAAAAAGAAAAAAAATGTGTACAATCAGTTTAAATTAAAACTAATAATGCAATACTGGTTTTGTAATTATTGATAGTCCTCGTTAGATAATAAGCACAACTACTTCTGCTTTACTGGTGGACAGAGACACAAATCTGCAAATATGAAAAGAAAGCACTGATTTATTCAGGACAGGACCAAAAAGGAAGTTTTTCAAAAAGCAAAAAATAAAATCTCTCTAAAATCAAAATGTTGGCCACTTTGTCCCTTTAAATCTGCAATTCGTACTAAAATAACAATGGGCTGACTGTCTATACTTGCAATAACATATGACATCTAACACTCATGCACTCTGAGTATATGTGATATACCTGGAGGCCATATTGGATAAGGAAAAGGTGCCAGGTCAGCACTGCTCCTTCTCCAATAGGGCCACCAACATTCATACACAGTATTTGTGTCACTCAGACCCCAAACCTTATTATACAATAAATAAGTCGGTTGCTCCATTACACAAGAAAGGCACTGCTGTTATTTTGTAGTGTATTCTTAATTAAACCCACCACTAACCTAACCCTTTTTTATAATAGCACCCCAAATATTTGCACCAGTTTGGGTCACATGCAAAAACATTTTTGAGGTTTGTTCTACGGTCATGTTCTCTTTCAGTTCACAAGGATAGGTACATTACACGACTGACGATGAAACATGCCTCAAATCAGCACACTGCACCTGTTTTAGCTCTTGTTTAAAAATAGCTAAACAAGCTTTGCAATGACAGATTTGCTTTAAAGGGACACAATATCCAAAATGGAAAGGAAATTTAAAGGGATATGAAACCCAAAAAGTGTATTTTTTGGTTCAGGCAGAGCATACAATTTTAAAAAAGTTTCCAATTTACTTCTATTTTCAAATTTGCTTTGTTCGCATGATATTCTTTTTTTGAAAAGATACCTAGATAGCCATTTTGAGCACCACATGGCAGGAAATAGCACTGCCATCTAGTGCTCTTGCAAATGGATAACTGTCTTGCAAAACTGGTGCCATTTAGTGCTCCAGAAATGGGCCGGCTCCTAAGCATATGTCTCCGCTATAAAAAAAAGATACCTTTAGCCCCTTAATGACCAGCAGCAAGACCAAGATATTTTAGCCGGCCTTCCAATAGAGTCAAGACCCGCGCTATTATAGCCACACAATCCCTTAATGACCAAGGTCGTCAAGGCGTCAATTTAAAACTATATCTTACATAACATATTTATATTCATATATACCGTATATAGCTAGATTCAATACAGGAAGAAAACCATTTATCCACACTGCTTGGGACCAGAAAAAGTCTGGTTTTTAGAATAGTTTGGATTTTGAAATATTTGCTTCTGTAAAATGGGACAGTTTGGAGAGGGGAAGGAACCAATTGTAGACAAATATATCTAATGTCATTTAGGCAATGTTTACTTGTAATAATACTATTTGTTGTCTTTAAATAAATATAGACTATCATTTGCATTTTAGATTACAAAAATCAAACCAATAACACAGGCAGAGAAGATTGCGACTTACAGGCAGGAAAAAAAGTAATTTTTGATAAGTTTATTTAAAAAAAAAAATATAAGTTAAAAAGTTTGGATTTCAAAAAGAAGAACATTTTTTTAATATATATCCAATATCTATTGTAATAACTGCTCAAGTTTACCTATGGTTCAAATATGGGTTGTGGCTTAGTTTGATAAGGGAGTTTAGTTTAATCAGGGCCGTCTTTAACACAGGGCAAAAGGGGCAGCTGCCCAGGCCCCAGTCTCTGTTGAGGTGCCCAAGAGTCCTAAAAAAAAAAGAATGCAAAGCCCTAACTCGGCATCCAGCCATTCCCACTGCATCATAAAAGGTCAACTGGGGTTACCACTGTTACCAGGTAACTGCTCTGGTTGTGGGGATTGTTTCTGGGTAGGGCTGGCTGTAGGCGCATGCAGCAGAAAGCTGGAGCGGCAGGCATGTGAGGATTTGAGCATCTGTGCAGCTGCATACACTGCTCTCTTCAGTCTTGAGAATGTGTGACTCGTCTCACACTGTATTCATGCAGCCTTGGACAGACAGCATCCAGTCTGCTGGTCCCCTTAGCCCTGCTCTTTCTGCTGTGGCCCTAAGATCAACTAACTGAAGTTTGTTAGGGGAACAGTGCTTTGTAGAAAGGTGTCAGTGGAAAGAATAAGTGAGGGCACACACACCCCTCCCCATGCAGCATTGTCTAGTGCAGGGTGAGAGGGAACTTGTTCCTAGCAAAGAAGTGACATGTGCTGCTGTGGCTGATGTATAGTGTCATGCTGATACTTCACACATTAATGTAAGGTTTATTTTTATAGTTTTTATTTTCTCTCTGTCTCAGATTTTACAGCTTCCCATAGTAGTTCTGCTGTTCTAGTCAGTAAACTTATATTTGTCTGCACCTCCATGCTTCCTCCTCAGTCTTTACCTTGCTTTGCTACTGTTGGCTGCCCTAAATCTCTTTAACCAGCTAACCTCACACCAGAATCACATTCAAAAGAATATTAAATGAATCCACAGTGGAGGAATTTATATAATTTATATATTTATTTACTTATTAGTACTGCTTAGGTCCAGTTTCACATATTGCAATTTATTTATTTCATAATCCACCGCTGGGCTAATAATTAAAAAATTAAAAATGTAGTTATTTTTTGGGATGTTGAGGTGGAGAGCGAAATTGCATGGGGTGGGGGGGGGGCACAAGAAATTTTTTGCCCAGGGTCCAGTCGATATTAAAGACGGCCCTGAGTTTAATGTGTTTAAAAGGTTAAAAAAAATGGAAAACAAGAGAGAATTTGAGGAAAACAGCTTTATTTTGTTTAGATACACATCCATATCTACATATTTATGCACTTTACATAATGACAGATGTATTGATTACTATGTTATGTAATGTGACACATGTCTGGCTATATTTATCATCTTTGAACTGTACTATTGCATGACTGTACAATTTTTCTCTCTCAATAAAAAGAATAAAAAAAAAAAGTTTAGATTTAAGAATAAATTTGGATTTTGGAATTCCAGATTAGGGGATTTGTAGCTGTACAAATAGCGTGTTCTCACCAGTATGATATAAATCTTATTTGTATGTTATTATATGAAGTGTGATCGATAAATATGCAACGTTTGATGTTTATTGAATAAGAAAGTCACTATAATAATATATTATTATTATTATCATTAGTATTATTAATACTAATACCCAACATATTCTGCAATGCTACACAAGTATATGATGAAAAGATTATGACAAAATAGCAAACAAATGATGATCCCTGTTCTAGTGGGGATTTACAATCTAGGTAATAGGATCTAAAAAAAACATAATTTATGCTTACCTGATAAATTCCTTTCTTCTGTTGTGTGATCAGTCCACGGGTCATCATTACTTCTGGGATATAACTCCTCCCCAACAGGAAATGCAAGAGGATTCACCCAGCAGAGCTGCATATAGCTCCTCCCCTCTACGTCACTCCCAGTCATTCGACCAAGAATCAACGAGAAAGGAGAAACCAAGGGTGAAGTGGTGACTGGAGTATAATTTAAAAGATATTTACCTGCCTTAAAACAGGGCGGGCCGTGGACTGATCACACAACAGAAGAAAGGAATTTATCAGGTAAGCATAAATTATGTTTTCTTCTGTTATGTGTGATCAGTCCACGGGTCATCATTACTTCTGGGATACCAATACCAAAGCAAAAGTACACGGATGACGGGAGGGATAGGCAGGCTCATTATACAGAAGGAACCACTGCCTGAAGAACCTTTCTCCCAAAAATAGCCTCCGAAGAAGCAAAAGTGTCAAATTTGTAAAATTTGGAAAAAGTATGAAGCGAAGACCAAGTTGCAGCCTTGCAAATCTGTTCAACAGAGGCCTCATTCTTAAAGGCCCAAGTGGAAGCCACAGCTCTAGTAGAATGAGCTGTAATTCTTTCAGGAGGCTGCTGTCCAGCAGTCTCATAGGCTAAACGAATTATGCTACGAAGCCAGAAGGAGAGAGAGGTAGCCGAAGCCTTATGACCTCTCCTCTGACCAGAATACACGACAAACAGGGAAGACGTTTGTCGAAAATCCTTAGTTGCCTGCAAGTAGAACTTGAGGGCACGAACTACATCCAGATTGTGTAGAAGACGTTCCTTCTTTGAAGAAGGATTTGGACACAAGGATGGAACAACAATCTCTTGATTGATATTCCTGTTAGTGACTACCTTAGGTAAGAACCCAGGTTTAGTACGCAGAACTACCTTGTCTGAGTGAAAAATCAGATAAGGAGAATCACAATGTAAGGCTGATAACTCAGAGACTCTTCGAGCCGAGGAAATAGCCATTAAAAACAGAACTTTCCAAGATAACAATTTTATATCAATGGAATGAAGGGGTTCAAACGGAACACCCTGTAAAACGTTAAGAACTAAGTTTAAACTCCATGGCGGAGCAACAGTTTTAAACACAGGCTTGATCCTAGCTAAAGCCTGACAAAAGGCCTGGACGTCTGGATTTTCTGACAGACGCCTGTGTAACAAGATGGACAGAGCTGAGATCTGTCCCTTTAATGAGCTAGCCGATAAACCCTTTTCTAAACCTTCTTGTAGAAAGGACAATATCCTAGGAATCCTAACCTTACTCCAGGAGTAACCTTTGGATTCGCACCAGTATAGGTATTTACGCCATATCTTATGGTAAATCCTTCTGGTGACAGGCTTCCTAGCCTGTATCAGGGTATCAATAACCGACTCAGAAAAACCACGTTTTGATAAAATCAAGCGTTCAATTTCCAAGCAGTCAGCTTCAGAGAAGTTAGATTTTGATGTTTGAATGGACCCTGTATCAGAAGGTCCTGTCTTAGAGGTAGAGACCAAGGCGGACAGGATGACATGTCCACTAGATCTGCATACCAAGTCCTGCGTGGCCATGCAGGCGCTATTAGAATCACTGATGCTCTCTCCTGTTTGATTTTGGCAATCAATCGAGGAAGCAGCGGGAAGGGTGGAAACACATAAGCCATCCCGAAGTCCCAAGGTGCTGTCAAGGCATCTATCAGAACCGCTCCCGGATCCCTGGATCTGGACCCGTAGCGAGGAAGTTTGGCGTTCTGGCGAGACGCCATGAGATCTATCTCTGGTTTGCCCCAACGTCGAAGTATTTGGGCAAAGACCTCCGGATGAAGTTCCCACTCCCCCGGATGAAAAGTCTGGCGACTCAAGAAATCCGCCTCCCAGTTCTCCACTCCCGGGATGTGGATTGCTGACAGGTGGCAAGAGTGAGACTCTTCCCAGCGAATTATCTTTGATACTTCCATCATTGCTAGGGAGCTTCTTGTCCCTCCTTGATGGTTGATGTAAGCTACAGTCGTGATGTTGTCCGACTGAAACCTGATAAACCCCCGAGTTTTTAACTGGGGCCAAGCCAGAAGGGCATGGAGAACTGCTCTTAATTCCAGAATGTTTATTGGCAGGAGACTTTCCTCCTGATTCCATTGTCCCTGAGCCTTCAGAGAATTCCAGACAGCGCCCCAACCTAGTAGGCTGGCGTCTGTTGTTACAATTGTCCAGTCCGGCCTGCTGAATGGCATCCCCCTGGACAGATGTGGCCGAGAAAGCCACCATAGAAGAGAGTTTCTGGTCTCTTGATCCAGATTCAGAGTAGGGGACAAGTCTGAGTAATCCCCATTCCACTGACTCAGCATGCACAATTGCAGCGGTCTGAGATGTAGACGTGCAAAGGGTACTATGTCCATTGCTGCTACCATTAAGCCGATCACCTCCATGCATTGAGCTACTGACGGGAGTTGAATGGAATGAAGGACACGGCATGCATTTAGAAGCTTTGTTAATCTGTCTTCTGTCAGATAAATCTTCATTTCTACAGAATCTATAAGAGTCCCCAAGAATGGAACTCTTGTGAGAGGAAAAAGAGAACTCTTCTTTTCGTTCACTTTCCATCCATGCGACCTTAGAAATGCCAGAACTAACTCTGTATGAGACTTGGCAGTTTGAAAGCTTGAAGCTTGTATCAGAATGTCGTCTAGGTACGGAGCTACCGAAATTCCTCGCGGTCTTAGTACCGCCAGAAGGGCACCCAGAACCTTTGTGAAGATTCTTGGAGCCGTAGCCAATCCGAATGGAAGAGCTACAAACTGGTAATGCCTGTCTAAGAAGGCAAACCTTAGATACCGGTAATGATCTTTGTGAATCGGTATGTGAAGGTAAGCATCCTTTAAATCCACTGTGGTCATGTACTGACCCTTTTGGATCATGGGTAAGATTGTCCGAATAGTTTCCATTTTGAACGATGGAACTCTTAGGAATTTGTTTAGGATCTTTAAATCCAAGATTGGCCTGAAAGTTCCCTCTTTTTTGGGAACCACAAACAGGTTTGAGTAAAACCCTTGTCCTTGTTCCGACCGCGGAACCGGATGGATCACTCCCATTAATAACAGATCTTGTACACAGCGTAGAAACGCTTCTTTCTTTATCTGGTTTGTTGACAACCTTGACAGATGAAATCTCCCTCTTGGGGGAGAGAATTTGAAGTCTAGAAGGTATCCCTGAGATATGATCTCTAGCGCCCAGGGATCCTGAACATCTCTTGCCCAGGCCTGGGCGAAGAGAGAGAGTCTGCCCCCCACTAGATCCGGTCCCGGATCGGGGGCCCTCGGTTCATGCTGTCTTTGGGGCAGCAGCAGGTTTCCTGGCCTGCTTGCCCTTGTTCCAGGACTGGTTAGGTTTCCAGCCTTGTCTGTAACGAGCAACAGCTCCTTCCTGTTTTGGTGCAGTGGAAGTTGATGCTGCTCCTGCTTTGAAATTCCGAAAGGGACGAAAATTAGACTGTCTAGCCTTAGCTTTGGCTTTGTCTTGAGGCAGGGCGTGGCCCTTACCTCCTGTAATGTCAGCGATAATTTCTTTCAAACCGGGCCCAAATAAAGTTTGCCCCTTGAAAGGTATATTAAGTAATTTGGACTTAGAAGTTACATCAGCTGACCAGGATTTTAGCCACAGCGCCCTACGTGCCTGAATGGCGAATCCTGAGTTCTTAGCCGTAAGTTTGGTTAAATGTACTACGGCCTCCGAAATGAATGAATTAGCTAGTTTAAGGACTCTAAGCCTGTTCGTAATGTCGTCCAGCGTAGCTGAACTAAGGTTCTCTTCCAGAGACTCAATCCAAAATGCTGCCGCAGCCGTAATCGGCGCGATGCATGCAAGGGGTTGCAATATAAAACCTTGTTGAACAAACATTTTCTTAAGGTAACCCTCTAATTTTTTATCCATTGGATCTGAAAAAGCACAGCTATCCTCCACCGGGATAGTGGTACGCTTAGCTAAAGTAGAAACTGCTCCCTCCACCTTAGGGACCGTTTGCCATAAGTCCCGTGTGGTGGCGTCTATTGGAAACATCTTTCTAAATATTGGAGGGGGTGAGAACGGCACACCGGGTCTATCCCACTCCCATGTCATTATAACGGTATGGCAGGATTTTCTCATCAATTCCATTCAGAAAATAAAAACTGCTACATACCTCAATGCAGATTCATCTGCCCGCTGTCCCCTGATCTGAAGCTTTTACCTCCCTCAGATGGCCGAGAAACAGCAATATGATCTTAACTACTCCGGTTAAAATCATAGTAAAAACTCTGGTAGATTCTTCTTCAAACTCTGCCAGAGAGGCAATAACACGCTCCGGTGCTATTGTAAAATAACAAACTTTTGATTGAAGTTATAAAAACTAAGTATAATCACCATAGTCCTCTCACACATCCTATCTAGTTGCTGGGTGCAAGAGAATGACTGGGAGTGACGTAGAGGGGAGGAGCTATATGCAGCTCTGCTGGGTGAATCCTCTTGCATTTCCTGTTGGGGAGGAGTTATATCCCAGAAGTAATGATGACCCGTGGACTGATCACACATAACAGAAGAAATAAAATCACCTCTCCAACTTAAAGGGACAGTAAACTTTAAAAATAATGTTATATAATTCTGTACATAGTGCATAATTATATAACATTATCTTAGTGTCAGCTTTTAAAATCAAAAGGTTGGGGAGATTTTTGCTATCAAAGTCGAACTTACCTGGTCTCCTCTCCAGGCTCTTCTGAGCGGGTCTTATTTTCAAAAGCACTTCACGGGAGCACAGTCTAATCACAGCGCGACTGATCGCACCATTTAACTGAATGTACATTCAGTTCAATGTCGCAATCGGGGACACTGTGATTAGACGGGGCTAATACAAGAAAATACATTTTAATGAAGTGCACTTTAACTGGACATTCTCGCCACAACTGAAATACACATTAATGCATTCCACTTTTGAATAGAAGTATTTTTTTTCACTATACTTGTATTGGCAAAAATACTTGTATTAAAAACTATCATTGTTTTCAGTAAGAGCTATTACTGTGCATGTAGACATGAAGCATATCTAAATATGACTCATACACCAGTGTTTTAAACAGTATGTATGCTCAGAGACCTGGCAGGGACTTGTATCATGTAAACTGAGCCATTGCTAACTCAAGTCAATGCCAGCTCTCTTCACCAAAGAATAATATGAGAACAAAGCAAATTTAATAATAAAAGTAAATTGGAAACTTTTTTAAATTGTATTCTCTATCTCAATCTTTGGGTTTCATGTCCCTTTAACAATGTATTTAATTCCTTTGCAAGAATTAAATGCATAGTTACCACCAAGCATTTATGCAAGAATAAAATGTTCTAATTTAGAGTGTTTTATTATCGCATTTGCATATCTCTTTAAATATTAAATAAAAGTATAGAAACTTACAAGGTTAGAGAAAATCTGTGCTGTTTCACTGTGTCATAAAAATTATAATCTTCACAGAACTTTTTATGTAGCCCTAACCTGCAGCTCAAGAGAAATCATGAAATATTGAGTCTGTAGTTCCTGCCTCTTCAGTCATTGAAACCATAATAAGCTGATTTGCCCTTGTGCATTTGCCTGTCTGCACACACAGGCTCCTGGTTGTGATTCATCAGCTGAATTCTTAGAGGATACAATAATAAACGCATTCTCCTTCCTACTTGAGTTAGCTACTAGGATAACTACAGAACAGCAATGGGGAACCGTCCCCTATTTATAACCGTCCCTGTGCTTTGCAGGGGTATAATTAGCTTAGTTCGTAACCTTCTCCCTAGAGTAGATCTAAAATAAACAGAGTGATTTAGGGTACAGGAATGGCACTGGATGTATTGTCGGAATGGAACCTGCATTGTTTACAAAGATATTAGTTAGGAATATAATGTGCTGCAATAATGTAAAAGTATATATACTACTACCAGCCTTGTATTTCAGCATATAGAGTATATCATGCATATCTGCACCAGAAGTCAGGAATAATTACACTTTTATTTCAGACCTGCAGACACTATTGAATATAACAGCTAATTACACACACATATATTCTATTTATCTTATTGACATATTCCTATCAAATATGCTTTAATGAGGAAATTATAAAGAGATGTCAGCAGATAAATTAAAAGAGAGGTGCAGTGAAAGATAAAGGGAATGACACCCAATGTTTTTCTCTCCTGATTCAGATAGAGCACGCAATTTTAAATAACTTTCTACTTTACTTCTATTATCAAAGTTTCTTAATTCTCTTGGTGTCTATTGTTGAAAAGCAGGGCTGTAGCTTAGAACCCGGCCAATATCTAGAGCACTATAAGGCCGCCGTTTCGCAAAAATGTTATCCATTTGCAAGAGCACTAGGTAGCAGCACTATTTTCTGCCATTTAGTGCGCCCAATGCCTACCTAGGTATCTCTTTAATACAAAATAATATCATGGGAACAAAGCAAATAACAGAGGTAAATTGGAAACTTTTTTTTAAATTATATGTTCTGCCTGAAATACAAAAGAAATATTTTGAGTTTCATATCCCTTTAATTAAAGGGATAGAAAGGTAAAAAATGAAATGTGCATGGATTAATTTCAATTTGCAATATAATTCTATTATCAAAAATGCTTCTAGTAAAAGTTATTACTGCAGCATACGCATATGTCCAGTTATATGAGCAGTGGCAATACACAACGCTGATAGATCTCTGAGAAGGTGTCGTGTCTGGTGCACAGGCCCTCAAGGGATATGCGAATAAGGTGCAGAAAAACAGTCATAGCTTTTACTAGACGCACTTTTGCTAATAGAAGTATATTGTAAAAATGCTTATATTTCACATTGAAATGCACCTATCCACATTTCAATTTTGATCTTTCTATCCCTTTAATTATGACATGAATAATATTTTGTTCCATTAAAACAAAAATCCATGTTAATGCTGGTACAAATGCTTAACCCTTTGGCTGCTAAGCCATTTCCCACCTGGGTGCTAATATTTTCTTTGAATTTTTTTATTTTTTAATTATTTTTTTTAACTTTTTAATTTTTTTGTTACAGACCCCCAATACTTACACTGTTGGAGAGGTTAGGCGATTACCTTTCCAACAGTGGGTCCTGGGGTTCTGTAGCTGCTTAGATGCCTGAGATACAGACTTCTAAGCAGCATGCCCCCTCCTCCTATACTTAACATTGTTAAGTATAAATAAAGTTGCACGGTGACGTCATCACGAAAATCACCACGCATCACGTGAAGCCCCGGCGATGCCTGTCACTCTACAAGCACGATCGCCGGGGTAGGAGCACTAAGGAGCCCCCAGATCTCCCTCAAGGTGGGAGAGTACTCATGACGACTCTGAGCCGTCATTAGCACCAGAGTGAGAAACTCTGTGACGGCTGAGAGCCGTCATAAGCACTCAAAGGGTTAAAGGGATACTGAACCCAACTTTTTTCTTTCATGATTTAGATAGAACATGCATTTTTAAGCAACTCTCTAATTTAAAACTATTATCAATTTTTCTTTGTTCTCTTGGTATCTTTATTTGTAAAAGCAGGAATGTAAGCTTACGAGTCGACCCATCTTTGATTCAGAACTTTGGATAGTGCTTGCTGATTGGTGGCTGCATTTAGTCACCAATCAGCAAGTGCTACCCAGGTGCTGAACCAAAGATGGGCCGGCTTGTAAGCTTTAGATTCCTGCTTTTTCAAATAAAGATACCAAGAGAATAAAGAAAATTAGGAGTAAATTAAAAAGTTGCTTTAAATTGCATGCTCTATATGAAAGAAAAAATATGGGTTCAGTGTCCTTTTATAACCTCTTAACATCTCTTGCAGTACAGTGTATTACATACAGCTCCCTCTCTCTGGCAACCTAAGGGTTAAATCATTCAAATCTTCAACAGGTTGACATTTTCATGCTGATGTAATGAGATTTCTCTTTGAGCACAATATATGAGTTCTGCTTTCCAACAAAGATAGCAGTTTGTTCAAGTGACATAAAACCCAAAATGTTTCTTTCATGAGTAATATAGAGCATACGATAAAAAAAAAAAAATCCACATTACTTCATTCTGTTGGTATCTTTTATTGAAAGAACAGCAATGCACTACTGGGAGCTAGGTGAACAGATCTGGTGAACCAATGACAAGAGGCATATGTGCGGCCATCAGCTCACCAGCTAGATCCCACTAGTGAATCACTGCTCCTAAACCTAACTTTGCTTTTTCAACAATGGATACTAAAAGTAAGTTACATAACAGAAGTAGGAAAGTTGTTTAACATTGCACCCTCGTTCAGAATCACGAAAGTTTAATTTCAACTTTACAATTTGTTAAATGATGCAAGAGGAAACAAAAATACAGATATATCAATTTGTCTTGCATAAAAAAAACAGAAGGCCATAAATATTAATAATTAGCTCTTAGAAAACCTTATAACCCTGATGCTTTTTACATTTCTTTACATTATTCCCATCTCTATTGCAAGTCTAGACCTTGGGCTCCATTTATCAAATGTCAAGCGGACATGATTCGCTGTCTGCATTTATCATTGCACAAGCATTTCACCAGAAATGCTTGTGCAATGCCTCCCCTGCTCACTGGCGAATCGTGCGCAAACAGGAGCTGACAAACATCCCAATTGTATTGTATTGGGATAATTTCAATGGCGGACAGGTTAAGGAGCAGCGGTCTTACAACTCCTGCTTCTTAAAGGGATACTAAACCCAAATGTTTTCTTTCATGATTCAGATATGCAATTTGAAGCAACTTTCTCATTTATTCCTATTATCATTTTTTCTTTGTTCTCTTGCAAAAAAGCAAGAATGTAAAGCTTAGGAGCTAGCCCATTTTTTGGTTCAGAACCTGGGTAGTGCTAGCTGATTGGTGGCTAAATGTAGCCAGCAAGCGCTACCCTCCAGTTTTAGATCATGACCATGCTTTCCTTCAAGAGAAAGTCAAGGTTATAAATAAACTTACCTTTTTCTTTTCACAGCCAGAGCAGCTTCCCCCTCCTGGAAATCCTCTCTTTACACGTCAGCAATGACAAATCCGTCTTCCTCCAATAACGGCTTTCCCCCCAGGGTAGTCATTGCCTAAGGCCATGCTGTGATTGGAGGAAGCCGGATTAGTCATTGCTGACGTGTGAAGAGAGGATTTCCAGGAGGGGGAAGCTGCTCTGGCTGTGCAAAGAAGAGAGGTAAGTTTTTAATCAAAACGGCTGCTTTGTAAACTTTGATGAATGAAAGTGCCCCTGTTTTTAATAGTAATTTTAGAAAACGGGCTTTCATTCACCAAAGTTTGCCTTCACTTTAATATATCATTTGCATGCCCCTTTAAAAAAAATGTTAACTTTTGTTTATTTTGCAAAGTAAACAAAGAGATCCAGTACTTACAGTGGAATAACAATGTTACTAAAGTGCATAATATTTACTCACATTAAACCACAACAAAATAAATGAACAAGCTGTATAGCGGTCATACTCTCCACCTTAGGAAATCCCGTCAGCAGAGCAACCTCACTATCATTATTAAATGGAGACAGCAGTGATCCAAATCTGCTTTACACTTCATTTCTGTTTCCTATGATCTCCTCAACTGACATTTTCACTTCATTTTCGCTGACCTTTGAAAGAGACGCTGACATATGACAGTATAACACCATATATAAATAAAGAGTGTATTTTTCTGACTGGCCGAGTTTTATTTAATATTTATTTTCTCATGGTATGCTAGAGGGAAGGTTATAGTAACCAACCCCCAAACTGGCACATGCCACATGAAAGTTGCTAGGTAAACAATGTGTTCTAAATAGGATCATCCTTCTTCCAAAACCATGGCAGTAATTTAACTCCTTGGCTGCCAGGAGGCTGCCCACTTTGACAGCAAAGGGGTTAAACAGTTATGTCAAAAAGATAAGATTGAAATGTACCACTATGTCTTTGAGCACAGTAGGACAGTGGTGCCATTCCTTTGTTTGGGTGCTGCTTATAGTGATAATAACATGGAATAAAATGATTTTCATTAATGATTATTATCTTTACTTGTAATGCGTCAACAGTTTCTATAGCGCTATACAGAGGGATACAGTATATAAAGACGATACAGGGAAGGCAGAATGAGAACGAATAATTACAAGGCCCTGCATCCTAGAGAGCTTACAATCTAAGTTTAATCACATACTGTATATAAACATACGTAATCAAGATGTTGACATAAAAAAAGACACTTTTCTGTTGAAATGTGTGGCAATGAATGATGCTGTCACTCAGCAGGGCAGGACATTCTGAAACGTCACACTGAAGCAGGGAGGTACCACCTGCTAGCTGTATCTCCCTGCTTAAAGGGACAGTATACAACAATTTTCATATACCTGCATGTAATAGACACTACTATAAAGAAGAATATGCACGTATGCTGATATAAAAATCCAGTATAAAACATTTTAAAAGATTACTTAGAAGCTCCCAGTTTAGCACTGTTTATGAGGTTAGGCTGGGACACCCAGTGAAAGGGGCTGGGAAGACAAGAAGAGTAGACATGCCCCCCTCCCCTGCATATGAAAAGACAGATATCATAAGCAGGAGCCAGTAGGAGTCTGTAAACAAGCGTATACATTTGACACTGTGGGGCTTGGTTAGGCGTCTGAAAATAAGCACAATGTTCTGAAAAAATAAGCAAAACTATACATTTTTACAAAACTCTCCCAGGTGGGCTATATAAATGCATTTATGCAAAGAAAAATCTAGTTTACAATGTCCCTTTAAATGTGTAGTCCCAGAGCGCATCACTTGCTCATTAGCAAACATAAACTTTGTGACCCAACATGTTAACAGGAAGGTGTGAAGAAATAATAGTCATTTTATTGTCCATATGTCTCACAGTATCAACTCCCTGATGTAATTTAAATGGGATATTGTAATCTTATGCAAAACATAATGGCCGCTACATAGCGTTTAAAGGCAGTGTGCCACTTTACTGGGTGTTACAAACAGCTGGAAGAGACCGTTCTTCACTCAGTTCCAGGAGAAAATAATGGCAATTCACTTGCAAATATAACCCAATCAGACAGGACATTTAAAAAAATGACATCAATATTTTTAAAAATCATAAAAATGAACAAAAATGTGCTACATATTTTGTATCAAAACAGTACAGATACAGAACATAAAAGCATGTTTGTGCTCACGGATGAAACAAATACATTTTATTGTCCTGTATACAAACAAGCACTCTTTAGACATATTAATCAATGTTTTTACACAGAAAATAGATATTAACTGTATAAAAAATATTAAAGGGACGTAAAAGTGTGAAACAAAAATACTCTGTGTTATAGCATTGTATGATTGCACTATTGGTTGAATATAGCTGTGTGTTTAACACACTCAAGTCATTATAGTCAAAATATTTCATGCACTAGACTAGTGTGTATTTAACCCCCTGCAAAAGGGTTATACACACAGTAAAAATACCATTAAGGGCTTGCAGAGCACTGCTGGTCCCAAGCAGATCCAATCAACTAGTTTCACATCTGAGTTGTGCGACTAGTGCTGTGATCAGCGGCGGCTTCCTCTCAGGACCAGCAGTCATGTGATCAGGGGGCTGTCAGAAGATGCTTAGATACCAGGTAATCACAGAGGTAAAAAGTATATTAATATAACAGTGTTGGTTATGCAAAACAGGGGAATGGGTAATAAAGGGATTATCTATCTTTTAAACAATAACAATTCTATTGTAGACTGTCCCTTTAAAGTCAGGTCTAGAACCGCAATACACTACTGGGACCTAGCTGAACACATCCAGTAACAAGAAGCATACTTGTGTATCCACCAATCATTGGCTAGCTCCCCATAGTGCCTTAGTGATCCTCAGCCTACCTAGGTGTATGCTTTTCAACAAAGGCTACCAAGTAAACAAAGTAAACGTGATAACAGATATAAACTGAAAAGTCTTGTAAAATTATATATGAACAACAAAGGTTACATTTTCAGTTTTGTATTTTTTAAGCATTTCAATGATATGAAATATATTATAGTAAATTAGTATTTTTAAAAAAAGTCATAAAAATTGTAATTGTAATTAAAAATGTTTAAAGGGATTTGAAACCCACACTTTTTCTTTTGTGATTTAGACAGAGCATACAATTTTAAAACAGTTTCCAATTTAATTATGTTATCAAATTTGCTTCATTCTCATGTTAACCTTTGTTGAAGAGATACCTAGATCACTACATGGCAGGAAATAGTGCTGTCATCTAGGGCACTTACATATTGATAACACCCTTGCAAAATTGCTGCCATATAGTGCTCTAGACACGTGCACGCTCCTGAGATTTTGTCCCTGCTTTTCAACATTAGATACCAAGAGAGCAAAGAAAATTTGATAATAGAAGTGATTAGAAAGTTGTTTTAACATTGTATGTTCTATCTGAATCGTGAAAGAAACATTTTGGGTTTCGTGTCCCTTTAACATGTAAAGTAAAAAATATATACTTTTGCATGATACTTTATTTTGCCTCCTTTACCTGTAATTCAAAGGGACATGAAACAAACCATTCCTTTAGGATTCAGATAGAACTTACCATTTTAAACCACTTTCCAATTTACTTCTATTATCTAATTTTCTTAATTTTTTTGATACCGTTTGTTGAAAAGCATACCTAGGTAGGCTCAGGGGGCAGCAATGCACTACTGGGAGGCAAAGCTAGATGCTGATTGGTGGCTGTACATATATGCCCCCTGTTGTGGCTCACCTGATGTGCTCAGCTAGCTCTCAGTAGTACATTGCTGCTTCTTCAACAAAGGATACCAACAGAATGAAGCAAATTTGATCATAGAAGTAGATTAAAAAGTAGTTTGAAACTATATGGTCTACCTGATTCATGTTGGGGTTCATATCCTTCTAAATGTGAGACTTTCTCTTAGTTCTTATAATAGATGCACTGTACAAGTCATTCAGACATTTAACCCCTTAACGACCAAGGACGTACGCCACACGTCCTCAAAAAAAATACAGTTAATGACCGAGGACGTGTGGCGTACGTCCTTGGTCTGGAAAGCAGCTGGAAGCGATCCTGCTCGCTTCCAGCTGCTTTCCGGTTATTGCAGTGATGCCTCGATATCGAGGCATCCTGCAATAACCCTCCTTGGCCATCCGATGCAGAGAGAGCCACTCTGTGGCCCTCTCTGCACCAGACATCGGTGGCCGGTATCGTTGGTGGGTGGGAGCAAGTCTGGGAGGCGGGTGGGCTGCCATCGATGTGCCGAATGAAGTGGAGGGGGGCGGGATCGGGGGCGGGACAGACGGGAGCGCACACGGGAGCGTGTGCACGGGGGGGTGGCGGGCGCGTGCACGGGCGGGAGCGGAAGGGAACCGCTACACTTCAGAAAAATAAAGGGTGTTAAAAGTTAAAAAAAAACATTAAAATAAATAAACAAATAATCTAAGAGATCTGGAAGGGGTGGGGGGTTGATCTGGAGGGGGGAGGGGGGGAAGCTACAGAAAAGGGCAATTAAATAAAAAAAGCACTTTTTTTTACTAAACTGGGTACTGGCAGACAGCTGCCAGTACCCAAGATGGCGCCCATTAAGGCAGAGGGGGAGGGTTAGAGATCTGTTTGGTGGGGGATCAGTGAGGTTGGGGGCTAAGGGAGGATCCTACACAGTAGCATATGTAAATATGCTAAGAAAAAACCCCCAAAAAACCCCAAATATAGCTTTTATTTTAGTACTGGCAGAGTTTCTGCCAGTACTTAAGATGGCGGGGACAATTGTGGGGTGGGGGAGGGAAGAGAGCTGTTTGGGAGGGATCAGGGGGTCTGATGTTTCAGGTGGGAGGCTGAGCTCTACACTAAAGCTAAAATTAACCCTGCAAGCTCCCTACAAGCTACAAAATTAACCCCATCACTGCTAGCCATAATACACGTGTGATGCACAGCGGCATTTGGCGGCCTTCTAATTACCAAAAAGCAACGCCAAAGACATATATGTCTGCTATTTCTGAACAAAGGGGATCCCAGAGAAGCATTTACAACCATTTGTGCCATAATTGCACAAGCTGTTTGTAAATAATTTCAGTGAGAAACCTAAAGTTTGTGAAAAAGTTTGTGAAATAGGGAACGTTTTTTTTTATTTGATCGCATTTGGCGGTGAAATGGTGGCATGAAATATACCAAAATGGGCCTAGATCAATACTTTGGGTTGTCTACTACACTACACTAAAGCTAAAATTAACCCTACAAGCTACAGAATTAACCCCTTCACTGCTGGGCATAATACACGTGTGGTGCGCAGTGGCATTTAGCGGCCTTCTAATTACCAAAAAGCAATGCCAAAGCCAAATATGTCTGCTATTTCTGAACAAAGGGGATCCCAGAGAAGCATTTACAACCATTTGTGCCATAATTGCACAAGCTGTTTGTAAATAATTTCAGTGAGAAACCTAAAGTTTGTGAAAAAGTTTGTGAAATAGGGAACATTTTTTTTTATTTGATCGCATTTGGCGGTGAAATGGTGGCATGAAATATACCAAAATTGGCCTAGATCAATACTTGGGGTTGTGTACTACACTACACTAAAGCTAAAATTACCTCTAAAAGCTCCCTACATGCTCCCTAATTAACCCCTTCACTGCTGGGCATAATACACGTGTAGTGCGCAGTGGCATTTAGCAGCCTTCTAATTGCTAAAAAGCAATGCCAAAGCCATATATGTCTGCTATTTCTGAACAAAGGGGATCTCAGAGAAGAATTTACAACCATTTAAGCCATAATTGCACAAGCTGTTTGTAAATAATTTCAGTGAGAAACCAAAAGTTTGTGAAAAAATTAGTGAAAAAGTGAACAATTTTTTGTATTTAATCGCATTTGGCGGCGAAATGATGGCATGAAATATACCAAAATGGGCCTAGATCAATACTTTGGGATGTCTTCTAAATAAAAATATATACATGTCAAAGGATATTCAGAGATTCTTGAAAGATATTAGTGTTCTAATGTAACTAGCGCTAATTTTGAAAAATAATGGTTTGGAAATAGCAAAATGCTACTAGTATTTATGGCCCTATAACTTACAAAAAAGCAAAGAAGATGTAAACATTGGGTATTTCTAAACTCAGGACAAAATTTAGAAACTATTTAGCATGGGTGTTTTTTGGTGGTTGTAGATGTGTAACAGATTTTGGGGGTCAAAGTTTGAAAAAGTGTGTTTTTTTCCATTTTTTCCTCATATTTTATAATTTTTTTATAGTAAATTATAAGATATGATGAAAATAATGATATCTTTAGAAAGTCCATTTAATGGCGAGAAAAACGGTATATAATATATGTGGGTACAGTAAATGAGTAAGAGGAAAATTACAGCTAAACACAAACACTGCAGAAATGTAAAAATAGCCTTGGTCCCAAACGGACAGAAAATGGAAAAGTGCTGTGGTCATTAAGGGGTTAAAGGGACATGAAACACAAATTTTTTCTTTCATAATTTAGAAAGAGTATGCAATTTTAAAAAACTTTCTAATTTACTTCTATTATCTAATTTGCTTCATTATCTTGATATCCTTTGCTGAAAAGCATATTTGCTGCACATAGATGTCTCGTGATTGGCTCACCGATGTGCATTGCAATTTCTTCAACAAAGGATATCTAAAGACTTAAGCAAATTAGATAATAGAAGTTAATTGGAATGTTTAACCCTTTAAGGACACAGATTTCAGTTTGCTCAATTGTTTTATGACGGAAAAATTCCGTCATATGTCCTTAAGAGGTTAAAATGGTATTCTCTACTTGAATCATGAAAGAAAACGTATGGGTTTTGTGTCCCTTTAAGGTAAGATGTTTATACTGTCAAAGGAAGACAAGTTTGTATTAAAACTTGGCAAGGAACTGAGATACGATTAGAGAACTTTAAATAATTTGGTGTTTATTTAAAAAAGTAAACTTTTCAGATGTGTCACACAGGGTGTCCTGACAGTTTACAATAAAGCTACTTCTCAGACACAATGTTTATTAAAGTAATTCCTTGGTATTGTTATCGCTGAGCTGTCATGGGCAGCACATACTTCAATTCCAATCATTTAGTTTCCATATAATTTGTGGCTTTGTACCAGTTTATAACGACTCCGTTTTGTTTATTGCAAAACTGAGGTCCTATAATAATATTTAAAAAATGGTTGACAACTTTAACTGCGACCCACTAAAGACCACTCTGTCAATCCTTTTATGCAATGAATATGTTTCCCCTAAATTAGTTAAATTATCCTCTGATAGAATGATGCTAAATGTTCAGAAGACCATACCCCTTATTATTCTACAGCACTGTCAAACACTAAATTCAAATTAAGGAGACGTCAACATATTTTTTCTTTTTTTTTTTTGCATCTAAAACAAGGTGTTTTAAAATGTATTATTGTTTGTTCATGATTTAAACAGAGCATGTAATAACTTTCCAATTTACTTCTATTATCTAATTTTCTTAATTCTCTTGGTATTCTTTGTTAAAAGAATATCTAGGTAGGCTCAGGGGCAGCAATACACTACAAGGAGCTAGCTGCTGATTGGTGGCTGGCTGCACACAAATGCCTATTTTCACTGGCTCACCTTATGTGTTCAGTTAGCTCCCAGTAATGCTTTGCTGCTCCTTCAACCAAGGATACAAAAAGAATAAAGTAAATTTAGTATAGAAGTAATTTGGAAAGTTATTTAAAATTGTGTGTTCTATCTGAATCATAAAAATGTTGGGTTTTATGTCCCTTCAAATAAATTTATGTTAAATTATGCAATTATTAGTGCTTTAGATAGTAGAACATGTTATAATATAAAAACGTATTACACTACCCCCCCCACCACCAACTACTTTATAATGCTACTCGGTAGTAATATTTTCTGTGTAGAGCACTGAAAATAAATATACAACTTGTCTATTTGACAGAAACTCAAAACTTCCAAAGCTCACTTGCGGGGTAAGGGACAATAAAGTGATGGTAAATTTTAGCCAATCGAATGCCATATATGTAATTTTTGCAATTACTACAAAAATATATGTGTACCTATCTGTGAAAAGGGTTAAATCCGTGCCTATAGTAATGTTTCTATTACAATGCTATGCCGGCCCACTGGGATGAACTCTTATTTATTTTTTTTATGACAATTCCAATGAACACCCAATCAGTGTGTGTGTCATATGAAACTCTTGAAGTTCAGTCCTTTAAAAACCCTTAGGAAGCCTATGTAGAGAGTGGATGGGACTGTTCGCTATGTCACAGCCCAGCCAAAAGTGGAAATTAAAGGGGCGGACGAACAGAAGATACCAAGTAGGATTCTAAAATTTGTATTATATATACACTTTTTATATATAACAAAAAAATATGCGGTTTTGTTTGTACACTAATATATTTTTTATTGAAACATTCTTAAAGTCTGAAATTTACTATCACTTTAAAGGAACACTAAGGTCAAAATTAAACTTTCATGATTTCAGATTCGGCTTTAAGAGACTTTCCAATTTACTTTCATTATCAAATTGTGCACAGTTTTTTTATATGCACACTATCAAAGGTACCAGCTACTGCTGTGCATGTGCAAGACTTCATATATACATATATCAGTTTGTGATTGGCTGATGACTGTCACGTGACACAGGTGGCCAGCAAACTGAACATTTTTAATTTTGTCACAAAAATCTACTGCTTATTTAAAACTGAGACTAAGTGCTACCGAATGGTCTTTTATTATGCAATTGTACTGTATTTAATGGTCCTTTATGGATTTTGATTAAAACAGAGGTTTACTCTGCTCAGGTTTAATTGGAATATGCATCTTTTAATCATTTATCTAAAATGGTTTTAGCATATTTTGTAGTCTTCTTAACACTTCACTAAAAAGAAATTAAAATATTAAATGTTTAGAGTATGTATATGAAAGAGCTGCAATTAACACGTTACATTATTTATTCATTTTTTGCATAAGAAAGCTAAAGGAACATAAAAGTGTGAAAAGAAAATGATCTAATGTGTTGATTGCATAGGGGTAAAAGGCATAATTAACCTTTTCCCGCCATTATACTGTTGTATCCCGTCACAACGGTGCTGGGCTTTACAGCCGTTATGACGAAATACAACGTCATAGCCAACAGCTGTCCTGAAGCCAACTGCGCTTGCAGGATTTGATTGCGGTCTGGAGGGCGTTCCTAGCGTCATAGGGACTCCCCCAGACCCGATCCCATAATTGAAATCTCGCGATCGTTTGCACAATCGCGTGATTTCAATTTGTTTACATCAGACCGTTGTTCCGATGTAGACTTTATAACCCGGTCACGAAAGGATTAAAGGCAGCTCCAAATCAGCAATTCACTAAAGGGATCTAGTTGGACACATCTAACAAACCAAGAGACGTGTGTAGCCACCAATCACCAGCTAGGTCCAAGTAGCAAAGGATACAAAGAGAACAAAGTAAATTTGATCATTGAAAAAAACTGAAAAGTCTCTTAAAATAGCAAAATTGCAATATGTACCACATAAGTTTATTTTTTCCATGCCCCTTTAAGTACCTGCTAATTGTGGCAATAAATGAACCTTTAAACTAATGAATATCAACATAACACATGATGTGCTTGATCTAAAGATTATGAGTTTATGCCTCAATAGACATTTATGAAATAATTTTGTACATTTACATGGATGGCAGCAGAAGTAGAAAGCATCATTAGTGCAAGTTTAGCAAACTAACACAACTAACGTGTGTTTCTGGTATAACATACATTTGCTACCTGCAACATTTGGGTATTATTGTAAAAATAGATTTGTGTTGCATGCAGCATGGCCTGTTTTAATGTGACTCTAAACCCAGATGTGCAGTCATAATTGGCAACACTAAAGTGTAAGTCATTTTGCAAATTAATTGAGATTTTGTTAAAATACTTATAAGCTTTATTTTACCCTTTTTTCACACACTGTTTTAACTCAGTTAAAGGGACACTCGGGTTAAATAAAATTTTCATGATTCAGATACAACATGTAATTTTAAACAACTTTCCAATTTACTTCCATTAAAAAAATGTGCACAGTCTTTTATATTTACAATTTTTGAGTCACCAGATCCTACTGAGCAAGTGCAAGAATTCACAGACTATACGTATATGCATTTGTGATTGGCTGATTGCTATCACATGGTACAAGGGGAGTGGAAATATACATAACTTTGAAATTTGTTATAAAAAAATCTACTACTTATTTGAAGTTCAGACTAAGTGTTATTGCATTGTCTTGTTATCTTGCATTTGTTGATTATGCAAATCTAATTTGTTGACTGGTCCTTTAACCCTTTTATAATATGCACATAACTCAAAATGTTTTATGGCACTTTAATTAATACACCACCATATAACAAGTCATTAAAAATGTATCTTTGACTTAGTCTGTTTAACATATGCTATTAGAAAGGGAAATGGTAGAGTAATAATAAAATGCTGCAATGCCTCTAGCATGTGTGCTTTACTATGTACTGAAGCCATTTTCCTAATTGAAGTGTTTAAAGTCATAACACTAATTGTAACCATAACTAGGGTTGCCACCTCAGCCATGTTTTCCTGCACACTTATGAGTTACACATGCTGCAGGGTCTGCAGATAGGAACATGAATTTGAACCCTGGACAGCACACAAATAGTGACACTGAACAGCACTATTCCTGTTCCTCTGCAAACCCTGTAGCATGTATAACTCATAATTGTCCAGGGAAACATGGCTGAGGTGGCAACCCTATCTATACCTCACCTCAGTCTCTAATAGCAGTCATAACCCTAATCCTAAACCAAATCCCTGACCCTAACCTCAGTTTCTAACCTAAACATCAGCCCCTAACCTAACCATAGCCATAACCCTTACCCAATCTTAAAGGGATAGTCTAGTCACGTTCATGGCTCAGATAGAGCATGCAATGTTAAGCAACTTTCTAATTTTCTCCAATTATCAATTTTTCTACGTTCTCTTGATATCTTTATTTGAATAAACAAACAAAGGGTGGTGTGAGTGCTAATCAGGAAAAGGTTTCTGTGCTTGAATCCCTAATATGGTCTGATAAAATCTCCAATTACAGACTATACGATAAAAAGGTGAGAATGGTGTGGGATAAGCGCTCCAGCTAAGTAGAGCCGACCAGATTATTATGAAAAATAAAATGAAATAACAAGAGGAACTAATGATAATAAAAGAGAATTTTTATAGTGATTTAAGTAGATAACTAGTTAATGCATACAGAATATGTTAGCATATACTCAATTACATAAGATGCCGGCATCAGTAACAATCAAACATATTAATCATATTAAAAACAGAGAAATACAGCCGATATAAAATTTCTAAAAGGTTCCCTGAGTGTTTCTTAAAAATATATACGAATATGAATAAACTTGATAAAGGTAAATGACTCTTAGCACAGTGAAATTGGCTCGGCTAAATGTTACCAGTATTATTTTTAAGCAATGGAATATTTGGTCACAGTATTCAGTGGAGGCGTCTGATCTGTTCAGCCGTTAGAAGTAACTGTGAGTGATGGATCGGGAGGTGTGACGTCACGTCACCTGACTATTGTATTCCTCCAATCTCTGTGATATGCTTAAACACAACAAGTTTGAAATTTGTATCCAATTCTCAATTGTAACAAAGTATACTTGTTTATGTGATGGTTAGTATCAATACTTGCAAGTGTCCAATGTCCAAAGAATCTGTCCAAATTTGAAAAAAAAACGGTTTGTTTTATCAGCAGCTCTGAATCCTATGGAGTGTTGATCCGTTTGGTTTTATGTCCGTTCTGAAATGTGAAACTTGTCCTTATCCGAAGAAGCTCCTAAGCACTTGGTTTTTAGTGTATATTAGGGCTATGATGGGAGCAAAGGAAGAAACAAGGGGGCACACAGGAATTATTCATACATCGATCTCAGTGTTGATTCAAGGAGATAGAAATGAACCTGTTTTTGTGCCAGTAAAACAATTTAGCAGTTCAATAGCCTTAGTATATAATTGGTTACACACAGGAATTACTCATATGTCCTCCCTCTATATTAATCATAGAGATAGGGATGAACCTGTGGAGTGTAACACTACCAGTAATAAAATTCTGAATTGACAGGAGTAAGCAAATCTACGCGTTTCGGCAGTGTTAGCTGCCTTTATCAAGACCTTGTGATCTTGTGAGTGATCTTGATAAAGGCAGCTAACACTGCCGAAACGCGTAGATTTGCTTACTCCTGTCAATTCAGAATTTTATTACTGGTAGTGTTACACTCCACAGGTTCATCCCTATCTCTATGATTAATATAGAGGGAGGACATATGAGTAATTCCTGTGTGTAACCAATTATATACTAAGGCTATTGAACTGCTAAATTGTTTTACTGGCACAAAAACAGGTTCATTTCTATCTCCTTGAATCAACACTGAGATCGATGTATGAATAATTCCTGTGTGCCCCCTTGTTTCTTCCTTTGCTCCCATCATAGCCCTAATATACACTAAAAACCAAGTGCTTAGGAGCTTCTTCGGATAAGGACAAGTTTCACATTTCAGAACGGACATAAAACCAAACGGATCAACACTCCATAGGATTCAGAGCTGCTGATAAAACAAACCGTTTTTTTTTCAAATTTGGACAGATTCTTTGGACATTGGACACTTGCAAGTATTGATACTAACCATCACATAAACAAGTATACTTTGTTACAATTGAGAATTGGATACAAATTTCAAACTTGTTGTGTTTAAGCATATCACAGAGATTGGAGGAATACAATAGTCAGGTGACGTGACGTCACACCTCCCGATCCATCACTCACAGTTACTTCTAACGGCTGAACAGATCAGACGCCTCCACTGAATACTGTGACCAAATATTCCATTGCTTAAAAATAATACTGGTAACATTTAGCCGAGCCAATTTCACTGTGCTAAGAGTCATTTACCTTTATCAAGTTTATTCATATTCGTATATATTTTTAAGAAACACTCAGGGAACCTTTTAGAAATTTTATATCGGCTGTATTTCTCTGTTTTTAATATGATTAATATGTTTGATTGTTACTGATGCCGGCATCTTATGTAATTGAGTATATGCTAACATATTCTGTATGCATTAACTAGTTATCTACTTAAATCACTATAAAAATTCTCTTTTATTATCATTAGTTCCTCTTGTTATTTCATTTTATTTTTCATAATAATCTGGTTGGCTCTACTTAGCTGGAGCGCTTATCCCACACCATTCTCATCTTTATTTGAATGTAAGTTTAAGAGCCAGCCTATTTTTGGTTCAGATCCTGGGTAGCGCTTGCTGATTGGTGGCTACATTTTGACACCAATCAGTAAGCACTACCCAGGTGCTGAACCAGAAATGGCCCGGATCCTATGCTTATATTCTTGCTTTTTCAAATAAAGATAGCAAGAGAATGAAGAAAAAATTATAATAGGAGTAAATTAGAAAGTTGCTTATAATCGCCTGCTCTATCTAAATCATGAAAGAAGAATTTTGACTATACTATCCCTTTAACTCTAAATCTTACCTCAACTCCGCCCTAACCGTACCCCTAGCCTTGACCCTAATCCCTAACCGTAATATTAGCAATAACCACAAACTATAACCCTAATCCAAATACTTGCTCTAACCCTAATGCTAACCCAAGTCTATAAACCTAACCCTGGCACTTACCCCAGTGCCTCAACATAACCTTATCTTAGGTTGACCACATTCTTACACTGGAATGTCATGGGCAGGTGAGATTTCTGCCCATAACACCCCAACTGTAAGACTGCGGTCAGTGATCCTGCAGCTGTAGCATTGTAGATCGGTACTAAGTCCACTAGATAGTTAATATTTTTGAGGGGTGACCCACATTACCATTCCAAACCAGAGAGAAAGTATATTTAAAGGGACGTGAAACCCAAGATTTTTTTTTAATTCAGATAGACCATACAATTTTAAACAAATTTCCAATTTGCCTCTTTTTTCAAATTTGCTTCTCTTGGTGCCCTTTGTTGAAGGAGCAGCAAAACACTACTGGAAGCTAGCTGAAAGCATACAGTGAGCCAATGACAAGAGGCATTTATGTGCAGCCATCAATCAGCAGCACACTCCCAGTTAGTTATGTATTACTGCTCCTGAGCCTACCTAAGTATGCTGTTAAACAAAGCATACCAAATAAGAACAAAATCAATTAGATAAAAGAAGTACATTTGAAAGTTTATTAATATTGAATGCTCTATCTAAGTCATGAAATAAAACGTTTGGGGTTCATATCCCTTTAAATAAATTACAATATTTGTACCTTTGATAAGACATAAACAAATTAATTTGCCACTATCAATTGCAGTTAGAATTGTTCTTTCCAATTCAAGGGACAGTCTAGTCCAAAATAAACTTTCATGATTCAGATAGAGCATGTAATTTTAAACAATTTACTTTTATCACCAATTTTGCTTTGTTCTCTTGGTATTCTTAGTTGAAAGCTTAACCTAGGAGGTTCATATGCTAATTTCTTAGACCTTGAAGGCCGCCTCTTAAGAATGCATTTTAACAGGTTTTTCACCACTAGAGGGTGTTTGTTCATGAATTTCATATAGATAACACTGTGCTCGTGCACGTGAAGTTACCTGGGAGCCATCACTGATTGGCTAAACTGCAGGTCTGTCAAAAGAACTGAAAAAATGGACAGTTTGCAGAGGCTCAGATACAAGATAATCACAGAGGTAAAAAATATATAAATATAACTGTGTTAGTTATGCAAAACTGGGGAATGGGTAAACAAGGCATTATCTATCTTTTAAAACAATAACAATTCTGGTGTAGACTGTCCCTTTAAGTTTAGTTTAGAGATGTGACACAGCCCCTACAATCCATAGATCTAGATGCAATATACACAGTATGCTTTTATCTGGCAATATAGGTTTCTTTGGCAGAATTACATTTATTAATTGCACCTTATTCAGAAGAAAGAAAATTCCACCGCTGCTAATTTATTCCAGTGTCACCTGCAACACCTTCACACCTTGGAAAGCAGAAAATGTTCTTGGCAAGCAGACGTCTTCACTTCAGGACATCCTGCCAACTTCATGCAGCCTCAGGAAGTCATTTGCTGTCTTTTTACAGCAGCAGGTAGCTTCCTAGGTTTGCTGTATGATTAGTTGTTTTAACTGGTAAACCAGACTGACACTAGTGAGCAACTGATTTTTAAAGGAACAGTAAAGCCAAAATTAAACTCTCAGGACTCAACTAGCGCAAACAATTAAAATAATAATAATAAAAATAATAATAATAATAAAAATAATAATAATAATAATAATAATAAAAACAATAATAATAATAATAAAAATAATAATAATAATAATAAAAATAATAATAATAATAAAAATAATAATAAAAATAATAATAATAATAATAATAATAATAATAATAATAAAAATAATAATAATAAAAATAATAAAAATAATAATAATAATAAAAATAATAATAAAAATAATAATAATAATAAAAATAATAATAAAAATAATAATAATAATAATAAAAATAAACTTTCCAGTTCACTTCTATAATCCCATTTGCTTTGTCCTCTTGGTATCCTTTGTTGAATAGCATACCTAGGTATGCTGAGGAGCATGCATGTGTTGTTAGCACAATATCTCAGTGTTACACATTGTTGCAAGCACTGCTGCCGTAGAGTGCTAAAGAAAAGTGCACGCTCCAAAGAGCTCAATTTATCAAGCCTTCTCCCTATGACTGCAGGTTCTCACAAGAGAGCCTGCAGTCAGTATTTATCAAGCAGCGCTGTTTCCCTACCCTCTTCTCCACCTCTTCGGTGGAGAATTTTAATCTCCTAGGTCTCATTCGTCTGTTGAGATTGACAGCTCCTGCCCGAGCGTGATTGGCTGTGCTCGGTCAGGGGGCAGTGTTGCAAAATAGCGCTCATTAGCAATGGTTAATTCCGGCAGCGAATTGCTGCCCGCCAGAGGCGAGCTGGGGCGGACAGGGGCAAATATGTATGTCCCTGTCCGCCCTCGCTTAATAAATCGTGCCCTAAGTGAGTGGACCTAGGTATGCTCTTCAACAATGTACACCAGGAGAACTAATTTCATAATAAAGGTAAATAAAGTTGAATTTTGACTTTCAACTCCTCCTTTAAAATAAAAGTAATGCATATCAAAAAACTTTTTTTTTGTAAAGTGTAAAATATGCATAATTTTTTGCATTAAAAAAGGTGAAGTTGCAGCTGTATAAACTCATATTACAGCTAAAAAGTATATTCTTGTTTAGTTTTCTTCTTGGCTGTCAAAGACAACTCCTATAATCCCATTGGTGGACAAAAAAAATACTTTTTCATGTCTGTTCTATTTAGCAACTAAACACAAACGACCAAGTATATATTATTATTCTAGTATAATATGAAATGTACAGCAGTGTATTTCAGATTCTATTACAAACATTTTGACAACATACTTGTGTTTGCAAAAACGCTTCTAATAAAAGTTAACACTGCTTTAGCGATAACCTTTACTGTCTACGCAACCTGAGGAGCATATACTGTAGGTTGGATCACTTTCCTCGATTGGACATCCTCCAATAATGGTGGTCACATTTATTATGGTGTCATTAGCACTCAAAATATGTGTGATTTGGGAATGAGAGTGGACATGACCTACTGAGGTATGCCTCCCAGGTTTGCATGCACAGTAAAAGCTATCAATGATCAGTTTTACTAAAAGCAGAGAAATGTATTGCAACATTAGCTTTAAAGGAACAGGAAACCCATATTTTTTTTTTCATGATTTAGACAGAACATACCATTTTAAAACAACTTTCTAATTTACTTCTATTATCTAATTGACTTTATTATTTAGGTATCCTTTGTTGAAAAGCATAGCTAGGTAGGCTCAGTGCCTCCGGCTCCAATGCTTACATTCTTGCTTTTTCAAATAAAGATACCAAGAGAACGAAGAAAATGTGAAAATAGGAGTAAATTAGAAAGTTGCTTAAAATTGCATGCTCTATCTGAATCATGAAAGTGTAATTTTGACTAGACTAAATTTGCTTTGTTTTCTTGGTATCCTTTGTTAAAAATAGTATGTACATCATATATCCTACACTACTGGGAGCTAGCTGGTGATTGGAGTTGCACTTGAATATCCTATTAATGAATCACTTATATTCCATAATGTAAAGTTAAAAAAAAACGATTGTAGAAAAAATGCCTATTTTGTTTTTACATATTTATAAGTAACCAATTTCTAGAGAGAAACTGGCTCTCAATGAGTGGAACATCTGTGTAAGTTTATAATAGGTTCAGGGTGCTAGAACTTCTCTATAGTATTGGAAGGTTGATAACATATTCTTCTTCATAATATTTCTGAAGCTTCTGGGCTTTATTTGCTTGCAGAAATGTACCACATCCAAAATTATTTTTTCCAGGACATGGGAATCTTCTAATAATATTTGTAATACTTCTGAAAAACTTTAAAGGGACATTAAACACTTTGAGAATATCATATACAATGATAAATCATATATTTAAAAAAAAAAACTTTCATTATTTATTTTGTCCCCTTTTCCTATAATTCCATTCTGAAATTGTGAGCTTTTCAGTTCCTGTTAGAAATGGATGTGCAGAACACAGTTATATTCCACACAGCCATTGGCTGCACAATTTAGTGACCTATTATAACTTTCCCTAATTGGTTACAGCAGAGAAGGTAACCTAAGTTACAACATGGCAGCTCCCATTGTTTTATACTTTACACTTACTTTGTCAATATTTAAACAGCTAATGAAACTTTAAAAAAAAAATACATCTACTTGTTATTCTCAGACTAATCTGTTCTTTGAATGCATCATTCTATCTAGCATTCATTTAGTGTTTAATGTCCCTTTAAGATAAAAAAGAAGGAAATTACTGTCCCTCATTACAAGAGAGCTAACGTCTCATTCCACCTGAAAATCCTGATTAATTCATAATGAGAAATACATCTATAATTTAGATCCTCTACTGAGCAGCTCCTCTGGTAAATAAATAAAGCATGAAGGCATTTTAACCTGTTCAGTGCCAAAGCCATGTACAGGATATCAGTATGAGGGCAAGTGCATTCGAGAAGCAAAGGGAATTACATAATCTAGACCAGAAATAGGTGACATTTATAAATAAGTGTTGTTAGTACATACATTGTCAACCACAGGGAATTGAGGTTGTTTGCTTTAATTAATTATCACACATAAGAAGAATAAAACACTATGACTATTTCTGGGTCTTTATGTTTTGATTTTTTTTATCAACAGTGAAGAGCGTGGGTGGGGCGTTATGAAACCCGCGCCCGCATATTACTGGTTTAATTAACAACTTTCTATTTGTACTTGTGCTGTTTATTAATGTGGGTAGAGATTGTTTGCAATACACAGACACAACATTATTAATAAATAAAATGTACAGTATGAGAGAAACAAAATATATTATGGCTAACTGTGCATTATTGGTCCACAAACAGCATGGAAAGTTTCTAGTTCCATCATAAACTTGTGGTTTATCAGATAATAAAACCCTCTACCTTCATAGACCATAATCCACTGTTATAGTGATTAAATACACTGCACAGGGCATAATGACAGCTAAGGGATTATCTAGCATTTTATGGTTTTCCCTTTTCTTGTATTTAATATATATTAAAGGGACAATGAAACCAAATTTTTTCTTTAGTGATTCAGATAGCGCTTGCAATTTTAAGCAACTTTCTAATTTACTCTATTATCAATTTTTCTTCATTCTCTTGCTATCTTTATTTGAAAAAGAAGGCATCTAAGCTTTTTTCTTTGTTCAGTACTCTGGACAGCAGTTTTTGATTAGTGGATGAATTTATCCACCAATCAGCAAGGACAACCTAGGTTGTTCACCAAAAATGGGCCGGCATCTAAACTTACATTCGTGCATTTCAAATAAAGATACCAAGAGAATAAAGAAAATTTGATAATAGGAGTAAATTAGAACGTTACTTAAAATTGCATGCTCTATCTGAATCACAAAAGAAAAAATTTGGGTTCAGTGTCCCTTTAATGATTGTCTATTGGTTAATACATTTTAGCTTTGCGTACTGTGTAGTATGATGGGGCAGAATTGTAAGCTAGGCAAAGATGAGCAGAGATCAAATGACATGGAATTATGGTTAGTGTTGTAGGTATGCTCTTCAATAATGTACACCAGGAGAACTAAGTCAATTTGATAATATAAAGTTAAAGGGACACTGAACCCAAATTTTTTCTTTCATGAATCAGATAGAGCATGGCATTTTAAGCAACTTTGTAATTTACTCCTATTATCAAATGTTTTTCATTCTCTTGGTATCTTTATTTGAAATGCAAGAATGTAAGTTTAGATGCCGGCCCATTTTTGGCGAACAACCTGGGTTGTCCTTGCTGATTGGCGGATAAATTCATCAACCAATAAAAAAGTGCTATCCAGAGCTCTGAACCAAAAAAAAACTTAGATGCCTTCTTTTTCAAATAAAGATAGCAAGAGAACGAAGAAAAAATGATAATAGGAGTAAATTAGAAAGTTGCTTAAAATTGCATGCTCTGTCTGAATCACAAAAGAAAAAATTTGGGTTCAGTGTCCCTTTAAATTATGAATTTTAACTCTTCCTTTAAAATAAAAAAATGTATATGAAAGATCTTTTTTTTGTAAAGTGAAAATATTTTATTGCATTAAAAAAGGGTGAAGTTGCAGCTGTATAAACTCATATTACAGCTAAAAAGTATATTTTTTGTTTAGTTTTCTCCTTGGCTGACAAAGACAACTCCCTTAACCCCATTGGTGGACAAAAAACAAACAAAACAAAAACGTTCTAATGTCTGTTCAATTTAGCAACTAAACACAAACGACCAAAATATATTATTTATTATTCTAGTAGAATATAAAACGTACAGCAGTGAATTTCAGATTTACTTCTATTATCTTAATTTGCTCCATTCTCATTGTTTTCTTTGTTGAAGAGATACCTAGATGGGCATCTGGAGCACTATATGGCAGGAAATAGTGCTGCCATCTAATGCTCTTGCAAATGGATAACATATTTACAAAACTGCTGCCATATAGTGCGCCAGACACGTGTTCCTGAGCTTACATCCATGGTTTTCAACAAAAGATACCAAAAGAACAAGACATTTGATAATAGAAATAAATTAGGAAGTTGTTACAATCATGAAAAAAAGAAAATTGGTTTCATATCCCTTTAACACATTTATTAGTGCAATATTTTATTCTGTTTGTGATTGGCTTACCAATGTGTTCATTGCTATTCATTCAAAAAAGGATGCAAGAAGAGTGAAGCAAAATTGATAAGTAAAATGGAAAGTTGTTTAGCTCCCAATAGTACATTGCTACTCCTGATCCTACCTGGGTAGTTTTGTTTTTTTTTTCAATAAAGGATACCAAAAAAAACAAAGCAAATTACATAATAATGTGTATTTGAATATGGAAGTTTATTTTTTTTATTTGATTGCCTCACTGCCCAAATTCACTATGAGGTTTATCTCACTCCAGCTTCACCAGTTCCTATGTTATTCACATAGCAAATGAAGCGATGAGTGAGCTTCAGTGAATCAGCTACAGAGAATAACAGGAACGGGTAAAGCTGAAAAGGCAGAGTATAAATCCAGCGCTATACAGACAGATCTTCCTCCCTACAACAGCACAATTTCAAATGATTTATTTTTTGTTATGCATTTGCTCTTTATTGCAGATGCTCCAGACCTAAAGGGTTAACTTAAGTCGGCTTTGCTGGGGGCTTAAAGCAGTAAACCTGGGTAACCATTTGTGACCAGGTAACGGGCCTTAGTGAGTAAATAATATGAAGGCTGCTGATTGGCCGAGTTGCCTGCTGGCAGATGGACTAAATAATCACTCTAATTAGCTGGTTGTATTATCTCAGAGTCTATCAGCCTCCCATCCCCTCTCATAATGAGCAGTGTATTCACCTGCTGCCAGCAAACACATTAAACACAGTGTATACTGTAATAAATCCATAAAAAGCAACAGGCAGGTCTCAATTCTGTAATACACAGTGCAGCAGTTTAAATGACAGCCGTTGTGAGAAAGTGTTTTTTAATTTTAGTGAACAATATTTGAATCCTTCATAAAAATAGATGATGCTGAGCTTTCCTATGTCTGATTGCTTTGCACTATTGCTTGTATGTAACTGTGTTTAACCCCTGCACATGGGGTTAAATGCGTAAAGTCATCTTTGTTGGAGTTAAACACATAATTACAGAGCAGCATTTGCATTATAATATCCTAACAAATTAGAGCGTGTTATTATCATATTACTATGTCTCTTTATTAAGTGCAGATTTAATCACGTCAGGAATTCTGCCTCTCAAATCCAAAGAAATTTACTATTTGCATTAGGAAAATGTACTAATCAAATAGGTTGTGCTAACATTTAAAGGAAGACTAAAGTCAAAATTAAACATTTGTGAATCAGATAAAGCATGCAGTTAAGAAAGTTCCCAATTTATTTCCATTATCAAATTGCACATAATTTTTATATGCACACTTTCTGAGGCACCAGCCCCTACTAAGTATGTGCAAGAGTTCACTGTATAAGAATATGAATCTGTGACTGGCTGATGTCTGTCACATGATACATAGGACGGCAAATTGAAGTATATTTTGAAATTGATGAGAAAAAAATGACAGCTCAGTTTGAGTGATGTTCCATTGTATTTTTTATACTGCACTTGTTGATTATGCTGTTATACTCCTTAAATGGTGAAAATGTATTAAAATATAATGTAACTTCTTGGCTTTTACAGTAGACTATCAACACATTGTTACACAATACATTGCAGTCATCTCTAGAAGACAAGAAGTTAACATGGGTTTAGGGTTGCCACCTCAGCCATGTTTTCCTGGACACTTATGAGTTACACATACTACAGGGTATTGTGTATCTGGACAGCACTATTCATATTCCTCCCTGCACACCCTGCAGCATGTGTAACTTATAAGTGTTCTATATTTTAAGGGACGGGTGGCAACCCTAGCTGGGTTTGCAAATCCCAGGCACTAGCGAGCCACAACTCTAAACTTTTTCAGTTTATTCTACATAAAACACTTACTGGTTCCTAAAAAATATATATATATATTGCTGGTTATTGGATATTCTGCGATGCTCATAAGTTAATCTGCAGATTGTATAGAATGTGAATAGTTTATTTATGTTTTAATTTTAAATGTCAGAGCTTTTTTGTTGCTTTTATATGATGTCAACTTACTTAAAGGGGCGTTATAGTGGAAAAATTGCATGCTCTAATTCAGGGATGGGGAACCTTGGACCCCCAGATGTTTTAGAACTACATTTCCCATGACGCTCAACTGGACTTCAGAGTGCCTAAGCATCATGGGTAATATACTTCTAAGACAACAGGAGGGCCAAGGTTCCCCATCCCTGCTATAATGCATTAGAGCTCATTTTTGCACTACTCACCCTAGAACCAGTGTTCCCTCTAAGGCCACATTTTGTGAGCAGCACAGCAACGTAACAGTTAATTATAGAAGCGCACCCTGCAGTTAGAAAACACTACACAGTGCAGACTTCCCTTATTAACTGTTTCACTGCTGGGCAGCTCACAAAATGTGGCCTTAGAGGAAACACTGCCGGAATTCTGAACCCCCACAAAGGGTTTAAACACAGAAAGTCTCACTCCGGAGACACAGAGAACTCCTGGTTCCCAAGCAGCAGAATACTGGTGAGACAATCAGCAACATCAGTCAATCACCCCACCAAACCTCTTTTTTGGGGGTTAACCACATAGAATTCCAATTTACTTCCAATATCAATTTGTGCTCAGTGTTTTTATATGCACACCAGTTGCTACTGAGCATGTGCAGGAGTTCATAGTGTCTATAATTGGCTGATGGATGTCACATGATAAAGAGGGTAGGGAAATTGAAACAATTTTTGAAATCTCTCAGAAAAAAAAATAGTGATAACTTGAAATTCAGAACAAGTGCTATTGCATTGTCTTTTTATTGCAATTGTATTTTTATATGCAACTCTACTGTGGATCATCAAATTTGCTTTGTTCTCTTGGTATTCTTAGTTGAAAGACAAAGCTAGGTAGGCTCATATGCAAATGTCTTAGCTCTTGAAGGCTGCCTGTTATCTCAGTGCACTTTGAGATTTCTTACAGCTAGACGGTGCTAGTTTATGTGTGCAATATGGATAATAATGTGCTCACGCACGTGGAATTACTTATGAGAGGGCACGGATTGGCTAAAATGCAAGTCTGTCAAAAGAACTGAAATAAGGGGGCAGTTTGCAGAGACTTAGACAAGCTAATCACAGAGGTAAAAAATATATTAATATAACTGTGTTGATTATGCAAAACTGGGGAATGGTTAAAAAAGGGATTATCTATCTTTTTAAACAATAAAATGTTTCAAGTAGACTGTCCCTTTAATTTGGATCTTATTGGCTTTGTTAGAAAAGTAGATGACTGGCTAGAACAGTCCGGTTAACCACAACGTACAGACTTGTAACTGACTTGAGAATCACTTGTCAAATACAGCAGATTTTACGCCATAAGTCAGAAGCTTTTCATTGGGCATGGGCCAAATTTTGCATTTGTTATACAAACTAGTGTTGAATATGTCTGCAGGCTGCAGCATTTGGCTATTTTCAGAGTGTAAAATTGTAACAATATCTGGATTTGTAAAGATATTTGTGTGTTGCACTTTTACATTAATAAATCCGGTTCCCGAAAATAGACAAATGCTGCAGCTAGCTGGTGACGGGGGACTACACACGTCTCTTGTTAGTGTCTCACCATATGTACTCAGCTAGCTCCCAGTAATGATTGCTGCTCTTGGAGCTCTGACTTTGCAGAGGTTAAACTCATAGTTAGAGCATTTTATTATTGCACTGCTGTTTGCATATAACACATCAGAATATTTTATTTTTGTCCTTTAAATGTCCCTCTATAGTTTCTCAATAAAAGCAAGATGTGTGTGGGGGAACTTCCGGGCGGCGGCCATGATAGGTCGCAGTTTTGTGTGCTGCTCCAGCCTTGATAGATTTGGCTTGACAAAACACTGGCAAGAAACTAAAACTGCTGCAATCAAGCTAATCATCCTTTACCTGATGATCCTAAATTTGTTGAGATTGCTGCCAGCACCAGAGCTTACATTTAGGTTGCAGTCTCCAACTAAACCCCCCGGTAGAGTTTCCTCAGGGCTCTACCATTGCACAACGCCGTGGTTGCGTTGCAATAACACAGAGGTCTTTAAGAAATCCACCTAACTTATCTTTAACATAGAGGAGCTCTACTTTTATATCAAATCGCTGCTGGAGGAACATGAAGAGAGAATAAGCAGAAGATTAGACCGTACCATACTAGCCACGTGTGCCCATAAAAATAGCGCTGCTACTCAGAGTGACATCACACAGAACAAATGGCAACCTCATGCTTGGTATAGTTCAGACAGTGCAGAGAATCAGCCTGATGGAGGAGATGGAACGGAGGTACAAGCCTCACCTAGATCTGACCCCTCAGCCCTAGAAGTGGAGTATTGGGGCCCTGAAACCACTGATTGTATACGGAAGGGGCGAAGTGATATCTGTGTTGGATGCTCTACCTACCAGGAGCTGCTGAATATGCCCTGGGACGTGGGTGCTGTTTTCTCATTAACCAAACCAACATACCTCAAGCCTGATCCTGCCGAACTGGCTCCCGATTTCGCAGCGCTCCAAGCAGAAGCCCCTTTGTTTGCCCAGGATGGTGACATGCTGCCTCTGCCTCCCACTAGAAAGGAGACCCAGCTTGCATTACCAGCACTTACCAAACCGCGACCGCTGCTTTGGCTGGGTGGCGGACGGTCAGGTCGGAGAACAACTCGTCGCACCCCTAATGCGCTGCACGAGCCTGTGGATCACGCCCATACAGTGGATACTGTGGAGCAGGGGGTTAACTGACTTTCGTGCAGCAGAGAGTGGTGCTGGCTTCATGGAAGTGTCACCACTATCAAACATCCAGACAAAGCGCAGCCTCCTCCAGGCTGCTCACGGCCCAAGATTTTTTTGGTTGAAGGCCCTTAAAACTGGAGTTGGCTACACGACTAACACTTCCACAGCTATCGTTCAGTAAGGACGATAGATAATATACTGCATAAACCTCCACTGTATGGGACATTTATTCCTGCTGATGACTCTATAACTAAAAGTCTGTATGTTTATTGCCTAAAATTGGTTTCTAGTCTTTATATGGTATCCAATGCATATATACAGAGTCAGAATGTTTAGTTGTAGTTGTAGAATGTTCTCTCATATATATCTTAAAATTGTCAGCATTAACATTGTCACAGTATTCCAGCTTAGGACCCGGATGGTTTGAAATGTAGACACTGGGAGCTTTTAGTCCTGTATTCCTCACATGGGTGACATAGTTTTCCAAAGTTGTGGATTCCTTCTACATAACTTACATTTGTTCAACTTAGTCTATGTAATGATTGGTAATCATCATTCTATTTCATATCTTGGGTCTAAGAGTGGCCCATTTTGTTATTTTACTTCTTCCCCAGAGTTCCCCACTATGTCATATATCTCTTTTAGGGGGTCCAAAGTAGGCCTCTATGCATCAATAGGGGAAATTACTTTATCTTATATTTTGCCGTTTATCTCTTTTCTGTATAACTAGACAATATTTGTACTTATACTCTGTCACCGCATTATTTCAGTGAATTTTGTATTTTCCTTTTATTTCTGTGGGACTCTGTGATATAATTTACCTGTTATCTTATGTTATACCCTCAATAAAAACTATTGGAAAAAAAAAAAAAAAAAAAAAACTAATTGTTCACCCAATAGATGCCAAAATTCTGGTAATTCAAAATGAGAAATATAGTGCCAATGTTTATTAATTTTAATTACAATATTTAAAGTTACATATGTTCTGGAAAAAGAGACAATTGTAAGAAAATAAACAATATAACATGTGATAAGTATTTATATCATAAACACAAATTTGTACTGATGGAGAAAATAATTCCACTGTAAATACAGGTGGCCCTCGTTTTACAACGGTTCAATTTACACCGTTTCAGAATAACAACCTTTATCTTCCAGTCATGTGACTGCTATTGAAAAGCATTGAGAAGCAGTGCATTTATTAAAATAGCCAGTAGATAGAGCTGTCCACTTGTGTTGCAGCAAAGCCAAGCAAGCTGAAATTAATCAGTTTAATCAGACCTGAGCTATCGAGCAGATTTCAAAGGAACAAGATCTTCCTGTCTATAAATCAGTCCAGATTGGAATGCATAGAAAGAACTGTTTGCAGAAAAATGCAAGTGAAGTCTGTGTTGTGTGATTATTTTATTAGGGTTATAATGCTGTTTAGCATTTAAAGTCTTCATTTCAAAGCTTTAAAAATAATGTATTAGATGTTACTTATGACAATTTTGAGAGGGGCCTGGAACCTATCTCCCTCACTTCCTATTGACTTACATTATAAACTGGGTTTCAATTTACAACGGTTTCCATTTACAACCATTCCTTCTGGAACCTAACCCCGGCGTAAACTGAGGGCTACCTGTACAATTAATAAAATGCCATTTTGTGCATGTATTATATTACAACTCAGTTTACCAACTTTCCCAGAGAATAATTCAGTATACAGTGTTTTCACTGTAACAAGGTATTCTGTGTAGTGGCAGGAAAATATAGTTTACAAGGTAAAAGACAGTGCATTACAAGTCAACCCAGAATCCTCAGCTGTCACAAAATCTCTTGTAATATGTCAATATGTATGGAAGCTGATCCATTGACAGAATTGGGGCGTGTGTTTTTAGGTGGCTAATGTTATTAATTTAAGACTACAAAAAGGAATCTTAGAGCCATTGAGTTTTTAAAAGACAAATAGATTGTTGAATTCACAAACTCTGTTAATTTTAAAAGAAAATACAACCTCAGTGAATGTTATATGAACTGAGGGTTTGCTATTTACAATGCTGCGTGTTTTCTAAAGTTTTTCATGAAAATATTTGTTCTAAAAGCCAAATTATTAACTTGGTTTTGAATGATGTGTGGTTTAAAACTTTATTTAAAAACTGAACTGATGTAAATATTTTATTGTTGACTGTCTCTAGATTTTTTTTTTTTCACCTTAATAAATTACAAATTCTTCATAAAAAAAAAGCAAGATGCGTGTTATTTTATTTGAAAACACATAACTTGCTACAACTAATATCTGCTCCTCAGATATTTTTAGTTGTTTGCCATGTACAACCTCTAAATCATCTCAGATTTAGAAATAAAAATATCATTTATTATTTACTCTTATAAATCAATATGTTACATGCATTTAACTTGTTCACAAAGAACAATGTCTCTTTAATTCTTTAACGTTATGCAGTAACAATATCTGAACATCAAATACAGCATGTGTAAGCTTAACAAATGATTCTTATAATTGTACAATTAATTATTGAGTGATCTATAAATTATATAGTAAAGGAGGCAGCACTCACAACGTAAAGGGACAGTTTAGTCAAAATTAAACGTTCATGGTTTAAATAGGGTAGGCAATTTTAAACAACTTTCCAATTTACTTTGATCAGCAAATTTGCTTTGTTTTCTTGGTATTCTTTGTAGAAGGCTAAACCTAGGTATGCTCATACGCTGATTTCAAAGCCCTTGAAGGCTGCTTCTTATTTCAGAGCATTTCATTAGCTTTTACAGCTAGACGCTGCTAGTTCATGTGTGTCATATTGATAACATTGTACTCACTCCCATGGAGTTATGCATGACTTGGCACTAATTGGCTAAAATGCAAGTTTGTAAAAAGCACCAAGATAAGGGGGCAGTCTGCAGAGACTTAGATACAAGGTAATCACAGAAGTAAACAGTATATTAATAAAACAGTGTTGGTTATGCAAAACTGGGGAATGGGTAATAAAGGGATTATCTATCTGTTAAAAAAAAAAAATTCAAGTAGACTGTCCCTTTAAAACTAACAGGACATCCATTTTATGCACAGCTGACTGAAAAGGGCATTAATTAATTGGTTGAAGATAACAACACCCACATTTCAATTGGTAGACCCCCCCCCAGAAACATGAAAATAAAACTGATTTTATTCAGGACTGGAACATATATTAAAAACTGTATAACAACAAATTATTCCCTAATAATAATTTGTGTACTGTGAAATGGTAAAAAAAAATCATTAATATAACCAGGTACCACCTAATACTTCTAGGCATAAATGCAGAAAAAAATATATGTTCATTTATTCTTTTACAACTAGAACAAATGCAGAAAAAGTACAAAAGGAATAAAATGATTTAAACATTTTTTTAAATACTGATGTGATTTTAAAGCATTTATTTTGGATTAGCCATATAATGCTAAAAAAAAGGAATAAAGAGGTAGCAGAATTGTACAGATGCATCACTGACTGCATTTACTAACCTAAAATCATTCATTTCTGCTGTCTTCAAACAGTAAAAAAAAAACGTTTTAGATGGAATTTATCCTCAGCTATGAATACAATATGATCTGGTAATTCCCCTCTCTCTCTCTCTTTCACTCTCTCTCATCTACCGTACTGAGAGATGATTTTTTTTCCCCAATCTTCAGGGCTATGACACAAGAGGGCTACCTAGCAACTGTCTCCAAGAAGGTTGCATGATGATGGGAAGTCACGGGGAGGGAAGAGGGAGGTGGAGAGCGTTCCATCTGCAGTACACAGCCATTGTAACGGCCCTAAAGGAGTTAATAGTTTAACCCCTTTGATGCCAGAGAAGGCTGCACCCTCTGTATCAACTAGATTATGGTCAGTGAGAAAAACAGAGCTAGCTAAAGCATTGGAAGCACAGACATAATAAGAGAGGAGAGAAACATAGAAAGTGAATGAGTGACAGGGGCAGCCAGTTAATAGAAGCCTTTTTTTGTCCAATATGCTACAGATATAGGGGCCGATTTATCAAGCTCCGAACTGAGCTTGATGCCCTGTGTTTCTAGCGAGCCTTCTAAAGACCACTGCTCCTTAACTTGTCCGCCTGCTCTGAGGCCGCGGACAGAAATCAACCCGATCGAATACGATATGGTTGATTGACACCCCCGGGCCGCGAATCTGCAGAAGGCGGCATTGCACCAGCAGTTCACAAGAACTGCTGGTGGAATGATAAATCGCTGTCGGCATTTATCGATGTGCGGCGGACATCATCCGCACGTTAATAAATATATCCAATAGAGTCAATTGTGGTGGAAATCACAGAAGCTATTTATTTTGATCATTAAAGGGACATAAAAGTGGGAAAAAAAGAAAATGCTCTAGTCTGTTATTATTATTGCACTGTTGCTTCATATAAGTATGTGTTTAAGCCGTGCAAAGGGGTGAAACACATGGTTAAAGTCAGCTCCTGAGCATTCATTTGGCACTGCACCTAACTGAACACATTTGGTAAATTAATAACAAGAGGCAATAAAAAGAGCAATGCATTACTGCTTCTAAGCCTACCTAGGTATGCTTTTCAACAAAGGATACCAAAACATCAAGAACAGAAGTCAATTGAAAAAATCTTTTAAATGTATATGCTGTATCTGAAATATAAAAGTTTAATTTTGAATTTCATGTCCATTTAACAAATGTTGACTTTATAAAATTCAACACAGTAAACCAATCCCAGAGTCCCATCAAATTGAAGGATCTCTTACATAAACCATCTCTCTGATTTGTTATTATTCTTTGGATCTGATTCACTGAAAAAGGAGGAAACAGTGGTGAATTGTCTTTGGATAATACTTGAATATAGTTCATATCATTGATTTCCTTTTACTGGACTAGTGAGGTGAGAATAGGAAAGGTTATGACCTGCTCTGTATTCATTAAAGGGATTGCCCCAGACATACAATTCATTGCCAAGTCTCACAAGATCTATTATTAATGCCATGGTTAAGGAATAATAAACAGCAATAGCTCTGGATTAGCCACAATTGGTGAAATTAGCTATATGAAAAACCATTCTGCAATCTAAAAAATATAGATACAATTCATTTGGTTCTAATATATGCATAACTAAAGGTAAATATTAGGGTTGCACCGATACCATTTTTTTATGACCGAGTACAAGTACCGATACTTGTTTTCAAATACTCGCCGATACCAATTACCGATACTTTTTTTTTTTTAATATCATGTGATAGTTTACCAAGCACAATACAGACTAATTATTTAAGATTCCTTCTTTATAATTATGCAGGACTGTAATTCAAAAGACATTATGAAATAATAAAATAGTTTTATTTGTCACAAAGTTCACTGAACACGTTAATTAATAAAAAATATTACAATAAAATATTAAATTTAAAGGGGTGATGCAATTGGGTTGTAGGGCTGTTATATAACATCAATCTGACATTTGTATGGAGGTTCGACTCTAAGTTGAACAGTCTCACTTTCCACACTACTGCATGGGGCAGAAAAATATTTTTGGCCCATTTTAGCCAGAGCTGGAAATCTGTTTATTAACTGCCCAGTACTTCAGGGGTTTGTCTGAACGAGGAACAGTGATCTCTTCTACAATAATACAAATAACAGCAATTTGTATTGGCAGAACAGTAGTAAACAATTTTTAGTTGAGTCTCAACTCCAGTTTAAAATGAAATGGGAACATGCAGTTTGAAAAAACGCTACAAGATAGCATATGGGTAGGAAGTGGAGGTATCGGTTTAAGTATCGGTGCATTTGCACGAGTACAAGTACTCATGCAAATACTTGGTATCGGTGCAACCCTAGTAAATATAGTTAAAGGGACAGTGCATTTAAAAAAAAGCTCCTTTAAATGAGATTGATACACCCTATGCAGGTGCAGATTGGTGCATAAACTCATAATCCAGCTCATACACATACTCAGCTCATACACATACTCAGGAGCTCTAAGATCAGCACATAAAGGCATTTTTTAGAGGCACAATCTCCATGTTCCAAAAAAATAAATCTATAAAGCATAATTTTTAACACACTTTATACTGCATAATGTGTTGCAATGGAATACTACATTCCCAGTGCACTATTGATTTTGTGTCCCTTTAAATCACACTCAAAAAAGATGGCGGTATACCTTATTTTTATTCTTATTTTTATTTCATGATTCAGATAGAGCATGCAATTTTAAGAAAATTTCTAATTTACTCCTATTATCATTTTTTCTTCATTCTCTTGCTATCTTTATTATTGCTGAACCTAAAATGGTCCGTCCGGCTCCTAAACTTACATTCTTGCTTTAAAAAAAAAAGAGATAGAAATAGAACGAAGAAAAATCAATAAAATGAGTAAATTAGAATATTGCTTAAAATTGCATGCTGTATATGAATTATGAAATAAACAAATTGTGTTTATTATCAGGTGCCAAAATCCTAGACTCCAGGACTGTAAATAAACTTCAGACAGGGCAATTTTTAAAGTGACATAAAACCCAAAATTGAAATGCACATTTGTGTATGTTCATTTTTAATAGAGTGTTTCTGATAAAGCTTCTAGAAAATTTATGACTATTGCATTGAGAGCTTTTACCGTGTATATGTACATATGCACTGTGCTCCATTCAAACAATGTACCAGCTCAGAGGCCTGGCAGAGGCATATAATACATACAGAAAGTGAGGAAATCTGCCAGGAACAAACAACCGCTCAATGTCTTGTTCTATGGCCTGGTTACGGAGTAGCTTCTTTTAGCCCAGCTGTGCTTTTCACAGAGAATTTTCCTGAAATATATCAGTCTGATCCACCTAGCAAGGTCAGTCCAGCCACAAAATACCACGCAATTCTCCTCTGAACATGGGAATTGGCAAACCCAGACAATCGTTTCTGCCTCCTTTTCGGCCTTCCTCAGAGGTGGATTGCCTGGTATTTCAGGACTGGACTGACATTGTTAGTTGGGATCAGACTGAAAAACTTTACAAAAGTTTTTCTCTGTGAAAAGTCGAAATGGGCTAAAAGAGGCTGCTCTAGATGGTAACTCACCATAGAACAAGCTACTGAGCTGTTGTTTGTTCCTTGTTAAGCGCTTCTCTTTCTGTATGCAGAGGCATATATTAGCCAGAAGTCATTGCCGATAAATTATCTCTGAGCAGACAGGGTATTTTAACAGGAATATGCAGATTTGCTCAATGCAAATAAAAGTAATCTTTTTTACAAGACCACTTTTTGCTAATGTATGTGTATTGCAAAAAAATCTTTTATCCAAAACTGAAATTACACTCCTGTTTATGTCTCTTTTAAAGGGACAAACCCAAATGTTATCTTTAATGATTCAGATAGAGCATGCAAATTTAAGCAACTTTCTAATTTACTCCTACTATCCATTTTTATTCGTTCTCTTGCTATCTTTATTTAAAAAGTAGGAATTTTAAGCTTAGGAGCCGGCCCATTTTAGGTATAGCACCATGGATAGCGCTTGCTTATTGGTGGATACAGTTAGCAAACCAATAAGCAAGCATAACCCAGGTTCTCACCCGAAAATGGGCCGGCTATTAAGCTTTACATTCCTGCTTTTTAAATAAAGATAGCAAGAGAACGAAGAAAAATGTATGATAGGCGTAAATTAGAAAGTTGTTTAACATTGCATGTTCTATCTGAATCATAAAGAAAAATGTGGGTTTAGAGTCCATTTAAGCCTCAAATTGTCTCATTCCAGACTGAAGCCCCTACATTAGTGAATTTGCCGAAGGAATGTGGGATGAAATGTCAGGGAATTTATATTATCTCCCTGTCATCTACAATTTTAGTGACACCAGGTCAGAAGGTCTCAAAAGCCTATAACAAATAGGTTGACAAATGTGTTTCAAATTTAGGTACCAGCAGGATTACTGAGAAGCCAGAAATACTTTTAGGAACCAGACAAGTATTTTTACATATTGATGAGTAGAATAATTAAAAAGTTAATTGCTAGAATTAAAAGTCCAATGAATCATAACTACCTGGTTCCCACATGTTCCAACAGAACTGAGAAAGACGGACAGTAGAATATGAAGGGATAGTTGTTGGAGTAAATATGCTATTTTATGTATTTATTAAGGCCTGAATCCTTAAAGGGAGAGCACACATATTTTTAAAAGCATTTTAGTTTTTCTTCATTGATCCCCAGGTTTTGGTGACACTCTTGTATGTGCATATTAAAGGGGCAGTAAATACCTTTAAATGTTAATATAAAATGTTTAGTTATGTGTACTAAAACAACTTTACAATATACTTCCATTTTTTTATTCTGCCCCCTTTTTATGCGATTTAGATCTTAAAAATGTGGATTTTCTTATTCTCAAAGGTGGAAATGTACACTGCAGAGTTCATAAATTCACTTTATTCTAATATAATGACAGTGGTTAGCCAACTATGGCAAAGACTGCACGTGCACTGCCGTACTTCTCAAGAAGAAAAACAAGCAGATGAAAGCAAAATAGTCTGTTGTGATCCAGTATTTGTGAAGTTGTTGGTGTTAAGTGGAAGCTCATTAAAGGGACAGTCTAGTCAAAATTAAACTTTCATGATTCAGATAGGGTCTCCAAGTTTAAATAATTTTCCAATTTACTTTTATCAAATTTGCTTTGTTCTCTGTTGAAAGCTAAACCTAGGTAGGCTTATATGCTTATTTCTAAGCCCCTGAAGGCCACCTCTTATCTCAGTGCCTTTTGAAAAGTTTTCTCAGCTAGAAAGTGCTAGTTCACGTGTGCCATATAGATGTCATTGTGCTCACTCCCGTGGAGTTATTGACGAGTCAGCACATGGGTGGACAGAGGCGCTCGGCTCTACATAAACTCGCAGGCAAATAAAGGAAATTTCAGTGTGAAGTTTTTTATACTTCATGACTGAAAGTCCCATTTATTTATAGCACCGGTAAATCCTAGTGTGTAAATAGTGGCAATCACAGAGATAAAAAAAGACTCACATCTTATACAGCAAAATTGCTTACCAAATTATTTTAAAATATATTACATCTTTTTTGTCCTAAATTTAAACGCTATGGTCTAGATTACAAGTGGAACACAAAAATATTGTGAGCTAACATCACTTTTATTTTTCCTTTTGTATACAATTGAAATATTTTATTGCTCGAGCAAAAGTCGAGGGTATATTTACATCTAGAGGTCGGATAGCACCAGTGCACTTAATCCTTCACATAACAGACTTCTATGGGGGCATGCTGAAAATTAATTTTGGATGTCGCTCAAGCGCTAGGCCAAAGGTACTCTAAACTTCCACTGAATTAGTTCTTTACTTTTCTACTATGGTTTATACCATGGTTTTGTAATATGTATTAAACATAAGTTAACCTCTTCAGGATAGGGTCAAATGCACAAGACCTGAACGATAGGGGAAACTGGAGTGCCGATCATGCGACTCCAATGCCACTGATTGGATCCTGGGGGACTGCCTACGTTGCTTAGCACATCCCCCAGTCAGATATTCCATATCTTTTGTCAAGAAGGGCAACAGGACACCAAAAAAGTTAGGATGTTCCAAGCCATCCTAACGCTGTTTTAGCCCAGTGCTTTTAGGATGGCATGGAACATCCTAACGTCGTCAAGTGGTTAAAAACACGACACACACACATACATACCTATGTACACAAAAACAATCTAGGTTTTTACCTTTAAAAACTGTTTTAACATTTCCAACGCCGCCATTTTATTCATTCTCATCCTTGACATCAAAATATAATAAGCAGTTCTTTGTCAAGCTTTGGAAATAATGTTCTGTTACTATACGCTTTAGAAGAATACTGTATAAATCTTATAAACTTTTGCTTAAAGGGAGAGTCTAGGCCAAAATAAACTTTCATGATTCACATAGAGCATGTCATTTTAACCAATTTTCCAATTTACTTTTATCACCAATTTTGCTTTGTTCTCTTGGTATTTATAGTTGAAAGCTTAACCTAGGAGGTTCATATGCTAATTTATTAGACCTTGAAGGCCACCTCTTTTCAGAATGCATTTTAACAGTTTTTCACCACTAGAGGGTATTAGTTCACATATTTTATATAGATAACACTGTGCTCATGCACGTGAAGTTATCTGGGAGCAGGCACTGATTGGCTAAACTGCAAGTCTGTCAAAAGAACTGAAATAAAGGGGCAGTTTGCAGAGGCTTAGATACAAGGTAATCACAGAGGTTAAAAGTATATTATTATAACTGTGTTGGTTATGCAAAACTGGGGAATTGGTAATAAAGGGATTATCTATCTTTAAAAACAATAAAAATTCTGGTGTAGACTGTCCCTTTAATTATTCATTTAAAATGACCCATTTTGCTTTCATAAATTGAAGGAAGATCTGGTCACTTCCCTGACACAGAGAAAATCTTCATAGACACTATAAAATCTTCTATTTCATGTATGATAAGAGAGCAAAACAGTAAAAGAAAAAATAATTAAAGGGAAAGGTCAGAATAGAAATGTACATAGGTGCATTTCAATTTTAATTATAAGCATTTTTGCAATATACTTCCATTAGCAAAAATGCTTCTAGTAAAAGTTATTACTATTTTTAGAGGCATATGCACATATGCTGTGAGTGACTTGTGCACTGAAGGATAGAAGTATGCTGAGGTTGTGCATACCTACCAATATGTGCATTAGTCTTTTTTATAACGCTACTTTTTTAAAGGGATAGAAAAGGTTAAAAAAAATGAAATATGCATCAATGCATTTCAAGTTTACATAGGAGCATGTTTGCAATTTACTTCCACTAGCACAAATGCTTCTAGTATAAATTAATACTCTTTTTCATCAGCATACGCACATATGCTGCGAGGGTCGAGCAACAGTATTTGAACAGCACACCTGAGAGCTGGCTTTGGCGTGTATTATGTCTGTGATGTTACACAAGCCACTACTGTCTCCCTGAGAAGGTGTGGTGTTTGAATACTGGTGCGCAGCCTTCACAGCATATTTGCGTATGCTGCTGAAACACACTGATAACTTTTACTAAAAGTATCTTAGTTAATTGAAGAATATGGCAAACCCAGGCACATTAAAATTTTGACTTTTCTATCTTTTAAAATGCACTTTGCAATTTTATGCTGGGGTTTTAGTGATCGAATGTGTGATTAAGTGAGCCCTAATATATAACACTCCTCTTAAATGGCCCTATAAAATTATATAAAATATTTAGAACAATAATATTTTTTATATAATGAATAACTTCGCCAAACATTTTATCCCAGTGTATGCAGCCTGAGGCTCCATCAGTAAATATAATGGTCCAAGAAGCAGATTATATCATTTCATTAGAAAGGTTACAATAATATAATTTAGCAAAGGCGGATCTCTGCACGTAGAAAGTTATCAGAACAAACCAAGATCTCATTGTTAGGTTGAAAAAAAGCTTGCTAATATCTGTCAATATAGATGTGCAAAGAAATAGGAACATTTCTGGTTTCTGAGTACCATTATCCTGAACCCGAGTGCTCCTGCTTACATATCATTTTGGAATTATGTTAATGTTAATTTCTGTCTTTTGAATAATAGGAATTGCATATTTTTGTAAGACTCTTTTTTTGTTTTTATTTTTGTTTTATATACCACACAGTCGGGAAATTACTTGCCTAATTATTTGTGATTTTTTATTATTATTATTATCATTATTAAACAGACATAAAATTCAAAATTAAATTACCATGATTGAGATAGAGCATGCAATTTTGAACAACTTTCTGACTACTATTATCTAATTTACTTTGTTCACTTGGTATCCTTTGTTGAAACGCATATCTAGGTATACTGAAGAGCAGCAGTGCACTACTGTGCAGGGTAAGCTAAAGCGCAAACTGCTCTAACAAGTCCCTTTAAGCACACAGGGCATTTTTATGCCTCAAAATAAGAACACCTTTAAATGCAGTCCACATTATTGTGGTGTCTTTGTTTACCAAAAACAGGTTGGGCCTTTTTTAAATAAATATACATTTCTCCAATTGGCTGTCATGTGACAAATCAGGGTAAAATAATCTGGTAAGGCTTTTATTAGCTGCATAAACAATGGTCTTTGCTTTGGCAAAATATACTTGCAATGAATGTAACCTCCTCATACTGACAGGTAACGCAAATATACGTACTGTAATAATTGTATTTATGTTTGTGTTATTAACTCTTCTTTTCCAGTTGTCACTAACATAATCCCACACTTTTGATGAAAGTGAATTCATTTTTTTTTTCTAAAAGTTCCAGTAGCCGATAATTTAAACAAGGTTTAACAAATTTATTTCAAATTTAGGAACCAGCGTAAATACTGAGAAGTCAGCTGCATGCTTCATTTTAAACCCAGACAATGGCATTATATATAGAGATATATGTATAATAATCCATGTTTATAATCTATAAACAAAATTGTATCCTACATACAAATAAACATTGAAAGAAACAATTTTCCAGTGTACTTCAGACTTTTTAATGTCAATATGTCTTAGCTCCTAAATATTCTGAGTAACCTGAATATAACAACAGTTTTTTTCTACTTTACATCTGGAGAAAAAAAACTGCAGTATACAAAGAAAAATATTTAAATTTAAATAAAATGCAGAGACCATCCTGTACTAAGCAGACAATTATGACAAGTGTATAAACATTGTACATATTAGCTGAACTATTCTTGGTGTATGTTGTTATAAATAGCTTGTTCCCAGAGAAGGTCCATATATTTGATGTCATTGTGCAGCATTATACAGTTGTGATGTCAGATTTGCAGGTTTCTTGCAATTAAATCAGTATAACTGTTTAAAACCATGCAGACATATATACAGAGAGGGTGAATTCAGTTTGTGTAATGCTATATAATTCAGTGTACAATAGTTGGATTCAAAACATTGATGTGTCTTTTATTTCATTCATATAATACACTTTATTTATTTTTTTATCATGTTCCTGGCAACAGCAATATCCATCCTATCTCTAGGTGAGGAATCAGAGGCAGAAATAAACAGTGTTAAAATAATAAGCACAAGGTATACTATAACACTGCATCTTAAACACTTCTAGACATATGTAGAATAGTATATATAGATTTACAGCAGTTTATATCAGAATACAATGGTTTCTGGAAAATATGGACTACATATTAAACTAAATACTTGTGATACCCCTAATACATGTACCTGCCATTTTCAAAGGTTCACTTTCACACAATTTGATCCCTGTATTCATAGACTTACAAACACATACACACCATAAAACCAGGCCAAATCCCCATACATATTACATAGCAGCCTCCTCATATAACATACACAAGTGCCAGCAACCTAAGTTCACAAGCAGATCATATTACCTTATTTTTGCCCCCACAGTGGCAACAGACGGTCCATAGATACTTGAGGGTCCTCCACACCAAGATAATGAAGAGTCCCCCAAAAAATGTTACCATAGAAGAAGCCAGAAATGCCCACCACATAGGCTGTCCCCGGCTGTCACATGTCACCTCCATGGCGACTGGAATAATAAAGTCATCTTTGGACACAGGCATGTCTACTGGGTGTTGGTTATTGTTGTTGATGTTGCTCATGGTTAAGTTGATGCTGCTTAAGATGCTTTGGGATTTATTGCCACTTGCCATTGCTAACAGGAAGACCAAGGGAAACCTGAAAGCCTCTGATCTCTAAACCCCCCAATTCCAGCAACAGCCATATTGTAAGGGAGGGGGGTAGACTGGTCAGATTCTGGGGCCTTCTCGTGCAGCCCCCTCTTTATTAGAAGGGCCCTCCTCTGTTATGTATTATACAGAGGTTACCTGTATTAGTCAGTCTTCATTCCAAGAATGGCAACCCCCAAATCCATATAAATAGGCTGCTTCAGACAGCTGTCATAGGGGAAATTTGCCCAAGTCCTTTTAAAAACAAACATGAAGCAAATCAAGGCAGTCCTTCATTTCTCCCTGGTCTTGAATTGTGATTTATCGTTTTTACAGATTATAGAAAAATACGATTTTTTTCCCATCAAACACACAGAAGTAATCCCTATAATCTATACTCATTATTTTTATACATGGTGGTTAGAGGACCCACAATAAATAATATTCTAGGATTAAATCCATTATTTCTAGGAATTTCCCAGCACCTGTTTGCAAAAGGATTTTTTTTTTTGCTGATCACCCGATAGATTATTATAGGGCTGCCCTTTTCCTGTGCAGTTCCTTTGCAGCTATATGCAGTGTGGAGCTTGATATTCACCATGCACGGAGGGCGATCTCCTGGATCTTCATTCCTTGCGATCTATGGGATCTGGTTGGATACCAATTTATGCGCCACTCGACTGGGGACCCCTTTACAACGCGGTGATCGTTCACTTGATATTTTTTCCTCCACGCTGCCTGCCAGCCTGCTGGCTTTTCTCCCCTCCAGTACCTTCCCTTTTCCTCTTTCTCCTCCGACTGTTCAGGGCTGTAATCCTCCCAGCTGATCGCTTGTGTCCCTCCTCCTCCTTTGCCAGTGCCTCTGTCACATCTCTATGCTGCTTGAAGCAAAGGACACCCATAGAAATAGTGGGGTGGGTGGGAGGAGGGGGAGGCACTCAGAAATACATTACAGGTATCAAGGAGGAGCTATAGAAACCCCACGGGTGTCTTCACACTGCAACAAGTCATTTGGGAGCACAGAGTGTGCTTGGTACCCAGTGAGGGTAAACAGTGAGAGAGGAGGGGGACAGTTGTGCAGTAAGAGATGGGGTGCAGGTGAGTAGTGAGAGAGTGGGGTACACAGTTGGGGGGCAGGGGTAGCAGTTAGTGCCTGGGAAGAATATGACCATTACCAGATGGGTATGCAGGGTGATCCATTGCTGGATATGGGGTGGGATGCAGGGTGAGCAGTAAAGGGTGAGGGATAAGCAGTAAAGTGGGTTTGGTTGCACAGTTGGGCACTGCAGTAAGAAATGGATTTTCAGGCTGATGAGATAGAGGTGAGGGCTTTGGGCAAACAGTTGGGGTGCACAGATAACAGTGGGTGCAAGGTGAGAAATTAGAGATGGGGACAAGTACAATAGAGATTCTAGTGTGAGGAGTTAGGTGTGAGTGAAGGCAAAATGTTACTTTCCATTTTTTCATCAGCCTCCTGATACAATGGTATAGATAGTGGCTGTCATTTTTAGTGTGTGTATTGTGTGCACAGCCTATGTGTGTATTGTGTTTGTGAATAAAGTGTGCATACTATATGCGTTTACTGTGTGTGAATGAATACTGTGTTTGTGCATATACTTTGTGTACATGTGTATATTATGTGTGTATACTATATGTGCATATGTATTCTGTGTGTGTACTGTATGTGTATACTATGTGTGTTTGTGTATTCTGTGTGTGTGTGTACTTTGAATGTATACTATGTGTATGCTGTGTTGATGTGTATATTATGTGTGCATATACTCTGTACATTTGTATTATTTGTGTGTGAGGGTGTTGTGTGTATTTTTTGTATACTGAGCGACTATAAGATATACACATGTGCATATCTGTGCACATGTATTCTCTGTGTGTGTACTACTTGTGTATTAAATAGTGCTTGTTTGTGGGTGAGGTGGATATGTGTGTATACTGTGTGTATGTGTATGCTCTGTTCATGTGTATTCTGTTTGCATATTATGTGTGCATATACTCTGTACATTTGTATTCTTTGTGTGTGTTTATTGTGTGTTTGTGTATATTTTGTGTATGCAATGTGACTTTACTAAATGCACATATGTTCTCTGTATGTATACTACTTCTTTATTAAATAGTGTGTGTTTGTGGGTGAGGTGGATATGTGTGTATACTGTGTGTATATACTCTGTACATTTGTATTCTTTGTGTGTATTGTGTGTTTGTGTATAGTTTATGTATACTGTGTTACTATACTACATGCACATGTATTCTCTGCGTGTATACTACTTGCATATTACATAGTGCGTGTTTGTGGGTGAGGTGGATATGTGTGTATATGTATACTGTGTGTATATTATGTGTATATGCTCTGTACATTTGTATACTTTGTGTGTGTGTATTTTGTGTTTGTGTGTATTGTATGTATACCGTGTTATTATACTATATGCACATGTATTCTCTGTGGGTATACTACTTGTTTATTAAATAGTGTGTGTTTGTAGGTGAGGTGGATATGTGTGTATACTGTGTGTATGCTGTGTTGATGTGTATTCTGTGTGTATATTATGTGTGTATATATACTGTATATTTGTATTACTTGTGTGTGTGTGTGTGTGTGTGTGTGTGTGTGTGTGTGTTTATTGTGTGTTTGTGTATTGTTTATGTATACTGTGTTACTATACTACATGCACATGTATTCTCTGTGTGTATTTAATAGTGCATTTGTGTATATTTTTGTATACTGTGTTACTATACTACGTGCACATGTATTCTCTGTATACTACTTGTGTATTATATAGTGCATATTTGGGGGTGAGGTGGATATGTGTGTATACTGTTTGTATAGTCCATCTCCTGTGGTAAAGCAATTTACTCTCAATGCTGGTACTTTCTGTCATCCCCTGTATCTCCATCACTCCCCAGGGGCAGCATAGTATTTTCCTTCACAAACTAAAAACAACATGTTGTATAGGAAAAACAAAATAAAATTCACTATACAGGTTTTCATTTATTTCCTCTGTTATATAGTCTTTTTTTACTAAGTTCCTATTAGCCAAGGATCAATGGATACTTCAGTATCTATTGTGAACAGATATACATTCGGTGCTAGCTTCAATATAACTTAGAATATATTTTACACCTTCTTTGTGCATAAAAACATTAATAGATTTAACTGTGGCCTAATTATATTTATTATAAGTATTATTTTTTACTTTTGTCTCATAAACTTCTTATTTTTATAAATGTTCCAAAAGATAACTTTTGTTAAAACTATGTTTATTATAAGGGTATATATAATATAAGCATTTGCCTTCCCCATAACACACACCTCAACAATGGGAAGTGTAGCAGAGTTTAAAGGGACATTGAAGTCAGACAATTTTAAACAACTTTTCAGTGTCAAATTGCAACATAGTCATGTGCTGGGTATCCCAACTTTTTCTATAGGAATTCTCCCTGTCAGCAAGTGAGCAATAGATACCAAGGAATCACTTGCATGCCACGCTAGTTTTATTTCAAATGTAAACATCTTTTACTTAAAGGGACACTAAACCATTAACATTTTTTATTAAATAATTGTGCAGTATCACAGTAGGCCTTCAGAAGTTCACCAGAGTACAGGTAGCCCTCAGTTTATGCCGGGGTTAGCTTCCAGAAGGAATGGTTGTAAATCGAAACCATTGTAAATTGAAACCCAGTTTATAATATAAGTCAATGGGAAGTGAGGGAGATAGGTTCCAGGCCCCTCTCAAAATTGTCATAAGTAACATCTAATACATTATTTTTAAAGCTTTTAAATGAAGACTTTAAATGCTAAACAGCATTATAAACCTAATAAAATAATCACACAACACAGAATATATAATTAAGCTAAGTTAAATGAACAAAAACATTTGCTAAACAGCATTATAAACCTAATAAAATAATCACACAACACAGGCTTCACTTGCATTTTTCTGCAAACATTTCTTTCTATGCATTCCAATTTGGACTGATTTATAGACAGGAAGATCTTGTTCCTTTGAAATCTGCTCGATAGCTCATGTCTGGTTAAACCGATTAATTTCAGCTTGCTTGGCTTTGCTGCAAAACAAGCGGACAGCTCCAACTACTGGCTATTTTAATAAATGCACTGCTTCTCAATGCTTTTCAATAGCAGTCACATGACTGGGAAAAAAGGTTGCTATTCTGAAACGGTGTAAATTGAACCGTTGTAAAACGAGGGCTACCTGTATTTCTTATTGCTTTCCTATTTGTCGTTACGCAAAAAAAAAACATCACTCGCTTGTTCTTAAATCACAATCCACTCGCTACACTTCAATGTAGCATTCTCCTGCGCTTGATACAACAACCAATAGCTGCTGGAGCCTAAAAACAGAGGACAAAATATTTTTATTGTTCTGCTTAATTTTGTGGACATACATAATGTTAACAAAAAAAACATTGTTTTTAATATTTTAACTGTTGATCTTTCATATACTTGATAACATATTTTGAGTGTAATGTTTTTTTCATAATAAACAATTTATAGGAGAGTTAAATTTTAGTTTAATGCAGCCACCATATTGTATGTAATTGTAAGTCATTCTGGTGCTGCGGAAATTGAATTCCCTTTGTTCCTATAAAGGGACATAAAAGTGCAAAAAAAAAAGGTTCAAATGTATTAATAAATTTTATTATTGCACTGTTGCTTTCATACAACTAATCCCTAGGGGGTTAAACACATAGTTAAAGTCAGCTCCACTTCAGCAATACATTACTGGTACCTAGGTGAACATTTCAAGTGAGCCAATAGTAACATACATATGTTTGTAGCCATTAATCACCAGCTTACTCCCAGAAGTGCATTGTGGTTCCTGAGCATACCCAGGTATGCTTTTCTACATAGAGAACAAAATATATTTGATAATAGACATATGTAGAAAAGCCTCTTAAAACTGCATGCTCTGAGCCATGAAATTTTAATTTTGACTTTTATGTCCCTTTAAGCACATAAGCACTAATTTACGTTGGCCTATGTGTTATTAAACAATTAATACAAAGGGTCTGTAACTACTTTTATGCAACTCCACTTAGAAAAAAACGGACTTTTTGGGCTCTATTTATCATTCCAATTCTCCTATATTTTCTCCTAAAAGTTCTCATGAGAAATAATTCTCCTATTTATCATTTAAAAATACACCTAAAATTGGGCAAGTTCGACTGTAAAATTCTCCTACTCTGTTCTAACTCTCCTTGGAGAACATGTTCTCTAAAAAAAGGGTTAAATTAGATCTTTTTAGTCGTATTTCATATAGTTCTCCTAATAATTCTCCTAGTTACAAATGTATCTCCTGTGGAGGACTGAAAGTTCTCCTGCAAGTTCCTACCTTAAAGTTCTCCATAGCTAAAGTGGAGAACAGCATTAGAAATCTATTCTCTACCAGTTGTAGAAGCAGTTACACTAAAAAAAAGGGCTCTACAAGGTGCAGAAATTATATATAACAAAGCATAATAATGGTTATTGGAGTGCAATAATAATTTATGATGGAGTAAAAAAAAAAATATATATATATATAATGGAGCGCCAAAATAATATATAACAGAGCACAAAAATTATATCTATTGGGGCATAAAAATAAGATATAAAAAAGCTCTAAAATTAAAGCACAAAAACAATGAAAATGTAGATCTATTTTCTTATATGAAAGTTTGCTGAAGAGGGGCGTTAACAAATCTGCTAGGAAGGCTGTATAAAGATTTCTATTGGTTTATATATGATTGACATGGAGAATAGTTGCTTATTTTTAGTGATAAATAAGGAGAAGATACTAATCCGACTGGAGAAATTTATCATTAGTTCTCCCCAGCTCTCCTCAGCTCTCCAATGGAGAAAAAAATAACTTTTTTTATGATAAATATGGGCGCACATGTGCGCCTCTCCTAAGGAGAGCTGTGGAGAACTGATAGGAGAATAGAAGGGAGAATTCCCCAAATGATTGAAAAATGGAGCCCTTTATATCTAAAATACACAGTAAAAATGTATTTCCTGCATGCATACATTGGTAGGTCAGGATGGCTAATAGCACGTGTGTGTGCACCCTTTTCTTACTTAGCAGGGAAACTGGGGCAAGCAATCTTTTAGCTCTGTGGGTGGGCTACACAGTAAAGGTTGTGACAATAAACTGAAAATAATCACTTTCAACAATGAGTAAAACTAAAAGGAAATATACAAAAGTGAATAAAATAGTAGTGAAATACAACACTGTGCAGTAATCAAAAATGATATACGAAAGGACATAGGGGTATATTTATCAAGCTCCGTATGGCCCATTGTTTCCGGCAAGCCTTCAGGTTTGCCGGAAACAGAAGTTATGAAGCAGCGATCTAAAGAGGCCGCAAACAGAAATCAACCCGATCGAATACGATTGGGTTGATTGACACCCCCTGCTAGCGGCCGATTGGCTGCGAATCTGCAGGGGCGGCATTGCACCAGCAGTTCACAAGAACTGCTGGTGCAATGATAAATGCCGACAGCATATGCTGTCGGCATTTATCGGTGTGCGGTGGACATGATACGCTACTTCGTATCATGTCCGCTCGCACATTGATAAATATGCCCCATAGTTTTTCAAATATATTTAATAAATAAATATAAATATTTGTATATATTCCTTTAAGAAAAGGGTGTCATTTTTGATATGTATATATCCCTTTAAGATCTTCAAGTTCCCACAACAATATCCTCAAAATTAGAGAGTGTAAAAATAGTGAAATTCTGTGATGAAAGTCAGTATACAAATATACTACAGGGCCATACTCACACACTTGAGAGCTAATGACTGAGCTCTCAGTTATATTCACTCAAAACTGTTCCACTCCTCCACTGGCAAGATCGGTATCAGGAGACTGCAGGATCCAGAATAAAACATTTATTTTAAAACATATAAAAACATCATTAGGGGACAAGGTACAAGCACTTAAACAATGTACGGACAGGTAACAGTGCAAACTAGATCTACAGCACAAAGATCGTCGTGATAACTCAGCGTCCCCAGCTGATTATGGATCAGGGATGTTCTGTTACTTTCAAATGTCCCGCCTCTCGTGCTATGTCCAATTGATGAAAAGCTCCGACGTACGTTTCCCCTCAAGGGCTTTTTCAAGGAGACATACAGCAAAGGATGACTGGATAGGCTGTCTATAACTCAAAACTTAATTTTTAAATGGAGTTTATATATACACATGATAGATTTTGAAAATGGGGTCTCATTAAAGGGACAGTCCAGTACTTTTAAATCAAATATCTAATGCACATATTGTTAAAAAAAACATTTAACTTTCTAATATGATCCATTTAAAAATATTGCTTCGTTTTTAAGATAAATCGTTTCGAATAAAATAATTTTTCCAGTCCCATCCGTTTTTTAGGCTTCTCATAGCCAATGCCATGAATCATATTAATATACGGCCATGAACGCCCCTTGTGAACTAGCTTTGTTAACGTGCATCAGGATGTGCATACCCAGGGCAATTGTGATGTCATGCGCTACCTTTGAACTCCTATTCGCTCTGTAAATCTGACAGCTCACAGTTACTAGCAAGCGGCTTCAGTACAACGCGTGATTTGAAGGGTCCCAATAAGGACAATGGAGAATGCAATAGCTCTTAATGTGCACGCGCACGTGCGCCCCCAGGCTAATAGTGTTTCATTTACATATGGATGATGATTGGATTACGTCAACAGCATAAAGAAGAGGGGTGAAAAGTATTTCTGAGGGGCGTTTTGGAACTTGCTGTGGCGACCTGAAAATAACAATTTTTTATGAGTTAAAGCAATATTTTATGCCGTACTATATCATTTTGGGTATGTCATTATCAATCCTGATACGTGGTTTCTGTGCAATAGATAGATAATATTATTATGCTGGAATATCCCTTTAAGTCTATGGGGGGGGGGGTTAACACACCATGGAAACCTTTTCCTATGTGTACAAAGTGTTGCTTTTTCCCTCACTACCTTTGAGAGTCCAAAAAGCAAAATCTGTTTACTAGGTTTTCAAAATGCTACAAAAAACCTATATCAGCTATTTGATTTGCAGCATTTGCATGTTACAAGCTCTGCTTTTTAGCCTCTCTGAAAAATGTGGAGCAAAGCACAATTTTACACAAAACCTAGAGGTGTATGTTTTCTGTCCCTTTAAGCATGGTTTTACAATGCTCACTGTCAGGGATTATTTAAAGGGACATAATACTCATATGCTAAATCACTTGAAACTGATGCAGTATAACTGTAAAAAGCTGACAGGAAAATATCACCTGAGCATCTCTATGTAAAAAAGGAAGATATTTTACCTCACAATTTCCTCAGCTCAGCAGAGTAAGTTCTGTGTAAAAAGTTATACTCAGCTGCTCCCAGCTGCAGGTAAAAAAATGTAAAAAAATGAAGAAATGAACAGCAGCCAATCAGCATCAGCAGTGCTGAGGTCATCAACTCTTACTGTGATCTCATGAGATTTGACTTGACTCTCGTGAGATTTCATTGTAAGCTTCCTTTACCTGATTGGTGAAATAATATGAGAGTGCACGATGCTAGTCCCTTCAGATGTCCCAGGACAGACACACTAAAATGCTGCTTAGAAATCCTTTACAATGGGAGGTGGCTACTGAGGAACTTTTGAGGTAAAATATCTTTCTTTTTTACATAGAGATGTTCAGGAGATATTTTCTAGTCAGCTTTTTACAGCTATGCTGCATCACTTTCAAGTGTTTAAACATTTGGGTATTATGGCCCTTTAAGGAACATTATTAAAGGTCTCATAAACGTGTTAGAACAAGGACCGAAAATGTATGTAATGTATTTATTTAGAAAAAACAAGAAAAGTCCAGCTCCGTAGAATAAAATCAAAAACTTTTATTATTCCATGTTAAAAATAGGAGCTACGCTCTCTCCTTTTTGCTGTACCTCCTATTTTTAACATGGAATAATAAAAGTTTTTTATTTTCTTCTACGGAGCTGGACTTTTCTTGTTTTTTACATTTACCTACCAGTATCCTGCTCCGTTGAGTGGTGCTGGGACCTCCTCTTGCTCTAACCCTGTTACCCAATGAGCTTGGAAGAGATGTTCTTGGATCAACCGACAAGCAACCACGTCATAGACGAGTGACGAGCAGAGGGCTGTGATCGGCCAGTAGGTGAGAGACGGTGTCTGACGTTGTTTGATCTCTGTATGCAACGGAGTAACAGTGAATGCTAAGACACATCCTGCGAGAGTGCCGTTGTAAAATGTCCGTTAGAAGCTCCTTGGTTCTACGGTAGGATCGTTTAGCTCATACTTACGCTTATGTGTCTATATGGACTAAGTTGTTTTGTGTGTAACAGGGGGCAGAGGTAGTTGGTCCCTGGAATTGGATGCACCTTTTTCTTACATTAACTGTGGATATCTTTTCTTCTTTTTTTATACAATGTATTTATTTATGCCCCATTTATTAACCCAGTAGAAGTGTTCCATAGCTGTGTTCTTGACATATAAATTAATTACAGTAAATAACAATCCAGAGTACGTGTCCAGTTATAGAAAGACCTAAGGAAAGAGCTAGCAACCTATTATGAGCACTGCACCCAAGTAATACTATAACGTTACAAGCCAGCCTTATTTTTTTAATAGATTGATAATTAACAAAGACCAAATATTTAGTAATAACTTATTAATTATAATTAAAAAATAAAGAAGGAGCATCATATATGACCCCTGGCCTTGCAGTCCCCAATCAACTCCATACCCACATCAGCCCTTAAGTCAGACACTGGTCTAGCAGGCCCTGGGTTATCCCCTTACTATCTCCCCAGCCAACTAGCTTCTGTCTCCATGAGCAAGCCCTTTGCAAGGGGGTTAAGAGGACAATAATATTGACTGCCATACTGCCTGACAACCTGTGTACTTCACCAAGCTGTGTCACCCCTCATAGTGCCACACGTATGGAGTTTTGTTATATCCTTACTCCAAATATATTAGTACCAGATCACTAAACTCAGCTCTCCTAGCTTGTCAAGAACGTGTAACTGTGTCTGTGCCACAATTAATTATTTTACTTAAAGGAGAAAATATAAAATGCTCTAATATGATAGAGTATTTTATTATTACACTATTTCTTGAACAGAAATATGTATGTAACCCCTGCAAATGGTACTGCACTTCTGGACCAAGGTTGAAAATGGCTGCTGAGCCAATCAGATATGTGCGTATCTGGCAATCATCAGCCATGTTTAGCTCTGGATTGACAGCACATTGCAATTCCAGAGCTAAATGTGTTTAACCTCTTTGGAGGATTTAAATCTATAATGTTGTTTAAAGGGGGAAAAAATTAGAAATTTTCTTTCATGATTCAGACAGAGCATACCATTTTTAACAACATCCCAATGTACTTTTGCTATCAAATATTCTTTGTTTTCTTGTTATCCTTTGTTGAAAGCAGGGACAAAAGCGCATGGGTGTGAACGTGTGTGTAACACTATATGGGAGCAGGTTTACAACAATGTCATAGATTAGCAAGAGCACTAAATGGCAGCATGTACTGCTCCAGATATATGAACACTCCCTATCTAGATATCTGTACAACAAGGAAGAATAAAGAAAATGTAATAATAGGAAACCTTTAGAATAATTAAATAACTATGTTTTTTTAACTAATTAAGAGTTATAAAATATACAGTTATTAGAGTTATCATAAGCATCTGATCCTCCGAACCTAGGCACATTAATAAAAGTATTGAAAAATGTACTATGCGTGTCAAGTGGTACGGATGCTAATTTAATTAGGCATTTTCTGTTAAAGGCATTTTGCTAATAAAACACCCTATGAATCACTAGAAAGGTTTATTTTTATGTAAGATCATTTAGTGTGTCCTTGTAAAAGATCACATTTTTTTTAATTAGATAACCAACCTATCCCCTGCAGCAGTGTTGCCTGTCTGTCAAACCGTGGGACTGCCCACTTGCACATCTATAAAATATCATGTGATTAGATCTTTTCACACTATGCTCGGGGAATCAAATTAAATATGTATTGCATGCAGTGCAAGTTGTAAAACAGTTACAGAAGCATATTTACTTTATTGTAGCATTTTGCATACAACATTACTTCATATTTTTGTTGTTTTACTTTTGTAACAACAAAACAAAGAGTTTATCTGGATTAATAATGAGGGATAATAAACCCATTTTTTTATTTCATGATTCAGATAGAGAAGCAATTTTTAAGCAACTTTCTAATTTACTCCTATTATCATTTTTTTTCTTTGTTTTCTTGCTTTCTTTATTTAAAAAGCAGGAATGTAAAGCTTAGGAGCCGGAACATTTTAGGTTCAGACCATGGAAAGCACTTGCTTATTGTTTGGCTACATTAAGCCACCAATAAGCAAGCTTAACACAGGTCTGAACCAAAAATGGGCCGGCTCCTAAGCTTTACATTCCTGCTTTTTAAATAAAGAAAGCAAGAAAAGAAGAAAAAAAATGATAATGGGAATAAATTAGAAAGTTACTTAAAGGGACACTGAACCCAAATTTTTTCTTTTGTGATTCAGGTAGAGCATGCAATTTTAAGCAACTTTCTAATTTACTCCTATTATCAATTTTTCTTCGTTCTTTTGCTATCTTTATATGAAAAAGAAAGCATCTAAGTTTTTTTTTTTTGTTTAGAACGCTGGACAGCACTTTTTTATTGGTGGATGAATTTATCCACCAATCAGCAAGGACAACCCAGGTTGTTTACCAAAAATGGGCCGGCATCTAAACTTAAATTATTGCATTTCAAATAAAGATACCAAGAGAATAAAGAAAATTTGATAATAGGAGTAAATTAGAAAGTTGCTTAAAATTACATGCCCTATCTGAATAACAAAAGAAACAATTTGAGTTCAGTGTCCCTTTAAAATTGCATGCTCTCTGAATCATGAAAGACAAAAAACTGGGTTTAGCATACCTTTAAAGGGATATGTATGCTTTAATAAACTTGTAATTTTTTCGTTTATTATCTAATTTATTTTGTTTACTTGGTATCCTTTCTTGAAATGCATAAGTAGTTAAGCTGAGGAACAGCAATGCACCACTGGGAACTAGCTGATACTTGGTTACTCTTGTCATTAGCCCTATGGATGTGTTCAGCTAGGTCCCAGTAGTGTAGTAATAGAGTATTAGTCCCAGTAATGTAGCAGTAATAGTGTATGATACTGCTCTGGAGCTGCCTTTCACTTTGTGTTTAACCCTTTTTACTTTTATGTATCGTTAATATAATTTTTAAAAAGTTTTAGAAATCAATTTAAAGCAAAAAATCAGTTTAAAACAATCGCATATACTTGATGAGCATATGCAAATCACATTTTCACAGCCACGTTCCACAGCCTTAGCCCATAATGTCTGCTCACAAAATATAGTTTTATTGTATTCCTTATTTACATTAAAGGGATATTCTAATTTAAATTGTACATGCTCTAAATTGTTTATCTCTTGGGAGCAGGAAACTCACAGTGATAGGTAACTACCTGCAACTGCCTCTCCTCTGTTTGAGAGCTGAAACACTTGCAGCTTTTGGTGGAGTTAAAGGGATATGAAACACTATTTTTTTTATTTCATGATTTATAAAGAGCATGCAATTTTAAGCAACTGTTCAAGTTACTTCTATTATCTAATTTGCAGCAATCTCTTGGTAACCTTTGTTGAAAAGCATATCTAAATAGGCTCAGTAGCTGCTGATTGGTGGCTGCACATAGATGCCTTGTGTGATTGGCTCACTTACTGTATGTGCATTGCTATTTCGTCAACTAAGGATATCTGAAGAATAAAGAAAATTTAATAATAGAAGTAAATTGGAATGTTGTGTAAAATTGTATTCTCTATCTGAATCATGAAAGAAAATGTTTGGGTTTCATGTCCCTTTAAATAACACCCGCAAAATGGAGCCATATTTCTTCTTGTGAAAGTGCAACACACAAGATCTGGATTTGCAAAAATCTATAATATCTAGGTAGGCTCAGGAGTTAGGAGCTATCTGCTGATTGGTGGCTGTACATATATGCCTTTTGGGTGCTCTGACAAAATGCAGAAAGACTTTTGGCAGAAGGACATTTGGCAGACGGACATTTGGCCGACAGACATTTGGCTGACAGACAGAAAGCTAAAGAATGTTCCGATTTCGGCCGAGGGCAGATGCGTTACCAGAGTGCTCTGTTCTAATCACAGCCTCGGGCGCCGCAACTGCCTCTGGGAACCTTACCATGGGTCCTAGGCCGCACGTTTTGTAATTCTCTGTCTGGGAAACTATCTATCTATCAAATCTATCTATTTATCTATCAAATCTATCTATCTATCGTATCTATCAAATGTATCTATTGCATCTATTGATCTATCTATCTAATCTATGTATCTATCTATCTATCAAATCTATCTATCTTGTGCCGGACTGTTATCTGACAGCCACTTGTGTTTCGGCCAAATGTCCGTCGGCCAAATGTCCGTCGGCCAAGTGTCCGTCGGCCAAGTGTCCGTCGGCCAAAAGTCCAGCCACGGCCTTTTGTCATTGGCTTATTGGTGTGTTCAGCTAGCTCCCATTAATGCATTGCTGATCCTTCAACAAAGGATACTAAAAGAATGAAACAAAATTGATAATATAAGTAAATTGTAAAGTTGTTTAAAAGTGTATGTTCTATCTGATTCATGAAGGAAAAATGTGGGGTTTCATATTCCTTGAATATTGTGTTTATAGAAATTTAATTTTGGATTCAATATCAATTTAACACCATAAAGAAATCTTTACTAGTTTCAGATTTCTTATGCCATGTTATTATAATTTAGTAATAAAAAAAAAAAAACTATCTGTCTGGATATATTGTTTTAAAAACAATACAAAATATGAATTAAAATCATTTTCTATCACATTATCACAAAATACACAAATATGGCATAAATAATGTAATAGAAGCAAACGAAATACTCTACAGTAGGGTTTGCATGAAAACAATTGGAGTCATAATCCAGTTTACTGGAAGGGGCATTCTATTAAACCTTGTATTTGCAAAGCATTGATTAATGTATTTGAATTTTTGACACGTCAGATGCACTCAGATTTGTTACACCTGAATCGATCTGTTGTAAAGAGCATTGCGGTTTAGAGAGAAGATTATCTGTCATATAAATAAATATGAAGCAATTTATTTTTTTCTTTAGCGATGTTTACAATCTGACAAATAAAGCTACTTCATATTAGTAAAAAAAACGATTGCAGGTCTGTAACAATTTAAAATTATACAACTGTTGTAGTTAAAGGGACAGTCTACACCAGAATTTTTATTGTTTTAAAAGATAGATAATCCCTTTATTACCCATTTCCCAGTTTTGCATAACCAACACAGTTATAATAATACACTTTTAACCTCTGTGATTATCTTGTATCTAAGTCTCTGCAAACTGCCCCTTTTTTCAGTTCTCTTGACAGACTTGCAGTCTAGCCAATCAGTGCCTGCTCCCAGATAACTTCTCGTGCACAAGCACAGTGTTATCTATATGAAATACGTGAACTAACACCCTCTAGTGGTGAAAAACTGTTAAAATGCAATCTGAAAGAGGTGGGCTTCAAGGTCTAAGAAATTAGCATATGAACCTCCTAGGTTAAGCTTTCAACTAAGAATACCAAGAGAACAAAGCAAAATTGGTGATAAAAGTAAATCGGAAAATTGTTTAAAATGACATGCTCTATCTGAATCATGAAAGTTTATTTTGGCCTAGACTGTCCCTTTAAAGGGAGATGAAACCCAACATTTTTCTTTTATGATTCAAATAGAGAATACAATTTAAAAAAAAAATTCAAATTTTCTTGTATTATCAAATTTGCTTTGTTCTCTTGTTATTCTTTGTTGAAGAGATACCTAGATAAGTAGCGTGCACATGCCTGAAGTACAACATGACAGGAAATAGTGCTGCCATCTAGTGCTCCTGGTAATGTATAACATTGTTACAAAACTGCTGCCATATAGTACTGCAGACACGTGCACGCTCCTGAGCTTACTTTCCTGCTTTTCAATAAAGGATAACAAGAAAACGAAAAAAAATGTGATAATAGAAGTAAATTGGGAACTTGTTTAAAATTGTATGTTCTCTGAATCATGAAATAAAACATTTGTGCTTTATATCCGTTTAAAGGGAGATAAAACTAAAAAGTTTGCTTTCATCATTCAAATAGAGCATACATGTTCAAACAACTTTCCATTTTAATCTATGATCAATTTTGCTTCATTCTCTTGGTATCCTTTATTGGAGGAGCAACAATACACTAATGGGAGCTAGCTGAACACATTAGTAAGCCAAAGACAAGAAGCAAATATGTGCAATCACCAATCAGGAACCAGCTCCCGAGCCTACCTAGGTATGCATTTCAACAAAGAATACCAAGTGAACAAAGCAAATTAGATAATATAAGTAAATTGGAAAGTTGTTAAAAATTGTATGCTCTATCTGAATCATGAAAGAAAAGTTTTGGATTTCATGTTCTTTTAAATGTTTAGTCTGTGGAAAGACTGTGCCCCAATCTCATATCTCTAATCCTAGTAATATGCATTTCAGCTGTATACATAGCATTGCCATAGTGTGGGGGTCATTACGTTTAAATGACACTGGCATCTTCCAGAATACTGAGAAGTCAGTCACACATTTGTTTAGTGACCTGGAAAGTGCTTTTTATGCAAGCAGGTTACACCGAAGAAAGTTGTAATGTTCTCACTAATTAGGCACATTTGACTTAAAGGGGCATAATGAAGAAAAATAAAAAACTAGTGGGCTAGAGCATTTTATTACTGTATTATACACATAATTAAGGTTAATTGCAGAGCAGCAATGCACTGCTAGGTTCGAGCTTTACTGCTGGCCAATAATTGGCTGCTATGCACATATGCCGCTCCTGATTCACTCAGTGACCTATTTCAGCTCCTTACCAATAGTGCAGTGCTAGCTGGAGCTGACTTTCACTATGTGTTAAAAAATGTTGAAGGTATTAAACACATTTTTCTATTCAACCAATAGTGCAAGGATAAAATGATGTGGCACATAGGAGCATTAAAAGGCCATATAAGTCAAAAAATGACATGCTCTAATTTGTTAGAGCATAGAATTTTAAGACTAGTGATTATACTTTTCTGTGTATTTAACCCCCGCAGATGGGTTAGACACACAGAAGAAGTGATGCTCTGGACCCACAGAGCACTGCAGGTCCCAAGAGGAATCGTTACTAATCTATGCAACAGCTCTATTCCCACAAATCAGATGTGCAACTAGTGTTGCTGATTGAATCAGTAGCAGTTCCCCTCAGGACTAGGACCCGAGCAGCACTTTTACTGTGTGTTTAACCCCTTTTGCGGGGGATAAACACACTGTAGTGTAGAGTCAATTATCTTAAATCTACTTACTCTAATGAATTATAACATGTCATTTTTCAACTATTCTGGCCTGTTAATTATTAATCATGTATGCCCCTTTAAATTAGGGTAATTAACCTGTGCTTAAGCAGGTAAATGCTACATTTATAATTTGCCTTTCAGGATAATGGGAGCACTTTTGAATCTACTCCTCTATATAATTTTAACATTCTAGGTACTAAGTGTTGTCATTTTCCATGTGACTTGGGTGTCATCTATTGCCTATCAATATGTGACACCCTAATGTCTGCATTTTTTGTAATTATATAATGTTCTGCTTTCAAATTTGTCAGGAGGGAGACTATCTCCTCCTATTATTTAGGACTGAAACCCAGTGGCAGGATAATACAGATAACAGAGTAAGAGTGGTCAGACAATTCCATAGTCAGGGCAGGTAGAAGTACACCTAGTCAGAGGAATAAGCCAAAGTCAAAAACCAAGAAGTCAAAAAGGACTCAAAAAGAGGTATCAGGAAACTAAGGCCTAGATTTAGAGTTCGGCGGTAGCCGTCAAAACCAGCGTTAGAGGCTCCTAACGCTGGTTTTGGGCGCCCGCTGGTATTTGGAGTCAGTGATTAAAGGGTCTAACGCTCACTTTTCAGCCGCGACTTTTCCATACCGCAGATCCCCCTACGCCATTTGCGTAGCCTATCTTTTCAATGGGATCTTTCTAACGCCGGTATTTAGAGTCGTTTCTGCAGTGAGCGTTAGAGCTCTAACGACAAGATTCCAGCCGCCTGAAAATAGCAGGAGTTAAGAGCTTTCTGGCTAACGCCGGTTTATAAAGCTCTTAACTACTGTACCCTAAAGTACACTAACACCCATAAACTACCTATGTACCCCTAAACCGAGGTCCCCCCACACCGCCGCCACTCGATTAAAATTTTTAACCCCTAATCTGCCGACCGCCACCTACGTTATATTTATGTACCCCTAATCTGCTGCCCCTAACCCCGCCGACCCCTGTATTATATTTATTCACCCCTAACCTGCCCCCCACAACGTCGCCGCCAGCTACTTACAATAATTAACCCCTAATATTCCGACCGCAAATCGCCGCCACCTACGTTATCCCTATGTACCCCTAATCTGCTGCCCCTAACACCGCCGACCCCTATATTATATTTATTAACCCCTAATCTGCCCCCCTCAACGTCGCCGACACCTGCCTACACTTATTAACCCCTAATCTGCCGAGCGGACCTGAGCGCTACTATAATAAAGTTATTAACCCCTAATCCGCCTCACTAACCCTATCATAAATAGTATTAACCCCTAATCTGCCCTCCCTAACATCGCCGACACCTACCTTCAATTATTAACCCCTAAACTTCCGATCGGAGCTCACCGCTATTCTAATAAATGGATTAACCCCTAAAGCTAAGTCTAACCCTAACACTAACACCCCCCTAAGTTAAATATAATTTTTATCTAACGAAATAAATTAACTCTTATTAAATAACTTATTCCTATTTAAAGCTAAATACTTACCTGTAAAATAAATCCTAATATAGCTACAATATAAATTATAATTATATTATAGCTATTTTAGGATTAATATTTATTTTACAGGCAACTTTGTAATTATTTTAACCAGGTACAATAGCTATTAAATAGTTAAGAACTATTTAATAGTTACCTAGTTAAAATAATAACAAATTTACCTGTAAAATAAATCCTAACCTAAGTTATAATTAAACCTAACACTACCCTATCAATAAAATAATTAAATAAACTACCTACAATTACCTACAATTAACCTAACACTACACTATCAATAAATAAATTAAACACAATTGCTACAAATAAATACAATTAAATAAACTAGCTAAAGTACAAAAAATAAAAAAGAACTAAGTTACAGAAAATAAAAAAATATTTACAAACATAAGAAAAATATTACAACAATTTTAAACTAATTACACCTACTCTAAGCCCCCTAATAAAATAACAAAGCCCCCCAAAATAAAAAATTCCCTACCCTATTCTAAATTTAAAAAGTTACAAGCTCTTTTACCTTACCAGCCCTGAACAGGGCCCTTTGCGGGGCATGCCCCAAGAATTTCAGCTCTTTTGCCTGTAAAAGAATAAATACAATACCCCCCCCCCCCCAACATTACAACCCACCACCCACATACCCCTAATCTAACCCAAACCCCCCTTAAATAAACCTAACACTAAGCCCCTGAAGATCTTCCTACCTTGTCTTCACCATCCAGGTATCACCGATCCGTCCTGGCTCCAAGATCTTCATCCAACCCAAGCGGGGGTTGGCGATCCATAATCCGGTGCTCCAAATTCTTCCTCCTATCCGGCAAGAAGAGGACATCCAGACCGGCAAACATCTTCTCCAAGCGGCATCTTCGATCTTCTTCCATCCGGTGCGGAGAGGGTCCATCTTGAAGCAGGCGACGCGGATCCATCCTCTTCTTCCGATGTCTCCCGACTAATGACGGTTCCTTTAAGGGACGTCATCCAAGATGGCGTCCCTCGAATTCCGATTGGCTGATAGGATTCTATCAGCCAATCGGAATTAAGGTAGGAATTTTCTGATTGGCTGATGGAATCAGCCAATCAGAATCAAGTTCAATCCGATTGGCTGATCCAATCAGCCAATCAGATTGAGCTCGCATTCTATTGGCTGTTCCGATCAGCCAATAGAATGCGAGCTCAATCTGATTGGCTGATGGGATCGGCCAATCGGATTGAACTTGATTCTGATTGGCTGATTCCATCAGCCAATCAGAAAATTCCTACCTTAATTCCGATTGGCTGATAGAATCCTATCAGCCAATCGGAATTCGAGGGACGCCATCTTGGATGACGTCCCTTAAAGGAACCGTCATTAGTCGGGAGACATCGGAAGAAGAGGATGGATCCGCGTCGCCTGCTTCAAGATGGACCCTCTCCGCACCGGATGGAAGAAGATCGAAGATGCCGCTTGGAGAAGATGTTTGCCGGTCCGGATGTCCTCTTCTTGCCGGATAGGAGGAAGACTTTGGAGCACCGGATTATGGATCGCCAACCCCCGCTTGGGTTGGATGAAGATCTTGGAGCCAGGACGGATCGGTGATACCTGGATGGTGAAGACAAGGTAGGAAGATCTTCAGGGGCTTAGTGTTAGGTTTATTTAAGGGGGGTTTGGGTTAGATTAGGGGTATGTGGGTGGTGGGTTGTAATGTTGGGGGGGGGGGGGGTATTGTATTTATTCTTTTACAGGCAAAAGAGCTGAAATTCTTGGGGCATGCCCCGCAAAGGGCCCTGTTCAGGGCTGGTAAGGTAAAAGAGCTTGTAACTTTTTTAATTTAGAATAGGGTAGGGAATTTTTTATTTTGGGGGGCTTTGTTATTTTATTAGGGGGCTTAGAGTAGGTGTAATTAGTTTAAAATTGTTGTAATATTTTTCTTATGTTTGTAAATATTTTTTTATTTTCTGTAACTTAGTTCTTTTTTATTTTTTGTACTTTAGCTAGTTTATTTAATTGTATTTATTTGTAGCAATTGTGTTTAATTTATTTATTGATAGTGTAGTGTTAGGTTAATTGTAGGTAATTGTAGGTAGTTTATTTAATTATTTTATTGATAGGGTAGTGTTAGGTTTAATTATAACTTAGGTTAGGATTTATTTTACAGGTAAATTTGTTATTATTTTAACTAGGTAACTATTAAATAGTTCTTAACTATTTAATAGCTATTGTACCTGGTTAAAATAATTACAAAGTTGCCTGTAAAATAAATATTAATCCTAAAATAGCTATAATATAATTATAATTTATATTGTAGCTATATTAGGATTTATTTTACAGGTAAGTATTTAGCTTTAAATAGGAATCATTTATTTAATAAGAGTTAATTTATTTCGTTAGATAAAAATTATATTTAACTTAGGGGGGTGTTAGTGTTAGGGTTAGACTTAGCTTTAGGGGTTAATCCATTTATTAGAATAGCGGTGAACTCCGATCGGAAGTTTAGGGGTTAATAATTGAAGGTAGGTGTCGGCGATGTTAGGGAGGGCAGATTAGGGGTTAATACTATTTATGATAGGGTTAGTGAGGCGGATTAGGGGTTAATAACTTTATTATAGTAGCGCTCAGGTCCGCTCGGCAGATTAGGGGTTAATAAGTGTAGGTAGGTGTCGGCGACGTTGTGGGGGGCAGATTAGGGGTTAATAAATATAACATAGGGGTCGGCGATGTTAGGGCAGCAGATTAGGGGTACATAGGGATAACGTAGGTGGCGGCGTTTTACGGAGCGGCAGATTAGGGGTTAAAAGTGTAATGCAGGGGTCAGCGATAGCGTGGGCGGCAGATTAGGGGTTAATAAATGTAAGGCTAGGGGTGTTTAGACTCGGGGTACATGTTAGAGTGTTTAGGTGCAGACGTAGGAAGTGTTTCCCCATAGGAAACAATGGGGCTGCGTTAGGAGCTGAACGCTGCTTTTTTGCAGGTGTTAGGTTTTTTTTCAGCTCAAACAGCCCCATTGTTTCCTATGGGAGAATCGTGCACGAGCACGTTTTTGATGCCGGCCGCGTCCGTAAGCAGCTCTGGTATCGAGAGTTGCATTTGCGGTAAAAATGCTCTACGCTCCTTTTTTGGAGCCTAACGCAGCATTTGTTTGAACTCTCGATACCAGAGTTAAATTTATGGTGCGGCCAGAAAAAAAACCCGCGGAGCGTTAACAGCCCTTTTACCGCCGAACTCTAAATCTAGGCCTTAGATTCTTGCACCTAGGCCCTGTGGTTTCTAGTTACGCCTCTGCTCAGATGGAAAGCTCTAACTTTGGCATCAGCATGGAGATGATCCATAGGCTCCTAGGAACGTTCCTCAGGACCATACCCCTTCCAGTGAACTAGATATTCCATTCTACCTATGACAAAATTACATTAACATGTTTGCCATATTTGTAATCTTCAACTACAGAAGATAAGATATTATGAGTTAGTTTAGTTGCATCAAACAAAAGTTGTAGTTCATTTTCATGTATATAATGGGTAAAATACAATTAGATATCTACAATACTGATTAGAATAAAAAAATAGCACTGATAGGCACCCTACACAGATTATAGATTATTATAGAAGCGTCACTTTCAGACAATGACATTTTAGACTGTTGATGCCTGTTTGCTTCTCCTCAGGGGTGTGGCAAATAAATTGAGAATTTATGTTACAGGAAAATAAAAGTGGAATCTGAAGAGCACAACAGTGCATTTTAGATTCTATTAGTGGCTTGATATCTTCAGAACTTGGAGCATGTGCAAGGGCTATAATTGGTACATTTTTGGAAAACAAAAATATATTTAAAAAAAATATTCTGTGCTGTGAAGTGTACTGTAAATGTTCACTTCCCTTTGAATCAGGAGATAACAGTAATTATTAATTTGCCATGTAGTCTCTTTAGTTATATAAAATATAGATTTTGACTGCAGAAAAAAAAATAAGACACATGCAGTTGCCCTACATTTCCTTCTGAGGTGTAATTCTGAGGATAACTTTATGCACATCCCACACATTTTGAATTTACAGCTCATAAAGACAGCATTGCAGTTTCACAAAAGCTACAGTGATAACTCAAAAAAATATCACTTTCATTTTAATCTAAAAAAGAAAGAAATTACAAAAAAAATATATTGCTTGATTTAGCAAACGAAAAAACTGTTGTTTATTTCATGGGTGACGTTTTGGGGCGCAAGGAAGCGGATTTTGTATCTCGAAGCATCACCCATGAAGTAAACAACAGTTTTTTGTTTGATAAATCCAGCGAATACGGTCAGCCTGTTTCCTGCATTATTCCATTACCTGCACCCTGGGTGCTGTCGCATTTGGTTGTGCAGATGAACCCTATCTATATGTGTGTGTGTGTGTATATATATAGTATGTGTGTATATGGAGATATGTATATATATATATAGTATGTGTGTATATGTAGATATGTGTATATATATATGTGTATATATATATATGTGTGTGTGTATATGTAGATATGTGTATATATATATGTGTATATATATATGGGTGTGTGTATATGTAGATATGTGTGTATATATATATATATATATATATATATATAGATATGTATATATATATATATGTGTATATATATATATGGGTGTGTGTATATGTAGATATGTGTATATATATATATATATATATATATGGGTGTGTGTATATGTAGATATGTATATATATATATATATATATATATATATATGTGTGTGTGTATATATATATATATATATATATATATAAATATAAATTAACATAACCACTTGCACTAGAAGCCTTTTAAGATTGATTGTAAGTAACAGAAAAGTAAAATGTTATGTTCCAGACAGAGCAGTAGTCCAGACTGCAGACGTGATGAGAAGGAAAGTCTCAATTCCTGGGGAAAACAGAAAAGAAATTACACTGTATTCAGGATATGGGGTGTATTTTTATCCTCAATTAAACATCTTAAAAACGGTCTGTCAGCACTATACCCACACTCAGGAAATCTGTGACTGAGTCAGACTATTCGTCCACAGATACCAAGCCTTTTACTGTTCATTTTCATTGGATTGTGGCATGGATCAGTGGAAAAATGTATAATTTGGGAGAAATAAATAGAAATAAATTAGGACAGTTTAGCCTTTGGCACACAACAGTATCATTTATGTGTCTCATATTTGGAAAGGCCATTTAAGATTTGGAAATCTTTCATTGTTAATTTTATGAAGTGACAGTTTAAACATTTGGTGGCACTGTAATGAAATTAGAGTATGTCCACTAATATTTAAAGTACATAAAGACTACATTGTGTATCACATTTAAATGTATTTAATAAATAATGAAACTATTATTAACTACTCTAAAATCCATAGAGCATGCACTAAAATGACTAAATAATTAACCTATTCTTTTTGTTTACAGATTATGCTTTTTTTCCCACGCTCCCCAGAGAGGCCACCTGTAAACTAGGTTTTCAACATGCTGCAAATGACCTAATCCTGCTATTTGATTTGCAGGTAACAGAATCTGCTTTTTGTTCTCTCTAGGGAGCGTTAAGAAAAGCACACATTTTCCACAAAAATGAGAAGTGTTTAATGTCCTTTTAAAACTTTACTCCTTGTGGAATCCTCCGCACAAAAAAACATGACGTAGAGATAGCCCAGGTTTCTTGCTTGAGAACAGAGGGTTTTAAAGGCACACTATTCCTAATCTTGGGTCCAATTGGGGGACATTTATAAAATTAAACAGAGATCTCTGGTTAATTTTATGAGCACTAATAATTGCTGGTTATTTATCACAAGGCCGTAAACGGGTGAATTTGCCCATTTGCAGGTGTGCACAATAAATTAGTGCTTCACTTGTTAGCTGGCCCTAAGTCTTCACAAGCACAATACACATCACCGCTAACTCCCTGAGCTTGAATACTGGTGCACAAGCCCTCACAGCATATGTGTGTATGCCATTGATAAACAGTAACAACTTTTACTAGAGGCATTTTTTAAAAATGTAAGTATGTTGAAAAAGTACTTCTATTCAAAACTAAAGTGCACCCATAATTTTGTCCTTTCTATCCCTTTAAGCTGTAATGATCCAGATATACAGATAGAAAAAAAATAGTTCTATTATCAAGCATACCCCTTTCTCTTGGTATCCTTTGTTAACATTTAGCTCCTTTCAGTGGGACAATACTGAAGTAGACTCAGGAGCGTGCACATGTCTGGATCACTAAATAGCAGCAGTAGTTGCAACAATGTTTGTAACAATACTATACTTTACTCTATCTAGATATGCTTCATGAAAAATAGCAAAGTTTTAAAAGAAAGATACCAAGCAAAATAGGTCAAATTGCTAACAAAATCAAATTAGTTTTTTTTGTTTAACTGTTTGCTTTATCTGAATCACTATAGTTGACTTTTAACTTCAGTATCCCTTTAAAGGAATAGAAAGGAAAGGCACATGACTGTATTTCAGATATAAATAGTAGCATTTTTGCAATATATTTCCATTAGCAAAAATCATTCTAGTAAAAAGTATATGCACATAGACAGTAAATTCCTCGTGCACCGTCATTTGAACACCACCACGTCTTCTAAGAGAGTCAGCTGTGGCTTGTATGACAATTAAGAGAAATTAAATGAACATGAAACCCAAAATGTGTCTTTCATGATTCTGATAGAACATATAATTTTAAACAACTATCCAATTTACTTATATTATCAACTATGCTTCATTCTCTTGATATCCTTTGTTGAAGGAGCAGCAATGCACTTCTGGGAGCTAGCTGAACACATCGGGTGAGCCAATAACAAGATGCATATATGGGCAGCCACCAATCAGCTGCTAGTTCCTAGTAATGCATTGCTGCTGTTAAGCCTACCTAGGTACTCTTTTCAACAAAAGATCCCAAGACAATTGAACACATTAGATAATAGAAATAAATTACAAAGTTGTTTAAAATTGAATTAAACTCCATATAAAATATCACTAACATTCCGGATCTGTTTATACAAAGGGGGAATTCTACGATCACTTTAAGTCTTCACAGGCACATTATACAATCTCAGATCTTGAACACTGGTGCACAGGCCCTCAGCATATGTGCGTATGCTGCTTAAACAGTAATAATTCTTATTAGAAGCATTTTTGCTAATTAATGTTGTGATGGACTCCAGCTACCCCGACTGGGTAGCTCCGCCAAAGGGGTCCTTCCTGTACCTGGAACCTGCAGATGTAGAGTGGAGAAAGTGATTTTAGCAAGAGCCCACCCTTATAACCAGACAAGACCAGTATTAAGGTAAAACACGAACATACTTTATTGGGAAAACTGCACAGCTTATATACACATTCTCATCTTGATAAGAGCCTTATCTGATCCCGCCATTCCCACCCCTCCAGACAGGTTGGCGCCTCCATAGGAGCCATAGTCACATAGAGACCCCCACAGTATCTAGGTTGAGGTTTCAGGTGATGCCAGAGGAAAGGGCGGCCCTTTCAGGGTGTTGTTGGAAAGCCCTCGGTCCCCTGATGCCACCCTCCAAAAAGCAACATGATTTGTTACTGGGGACCGGAGCGACAGCCTAGCAAAGTTATTGAGGTGGGGGTGTCCAAATCCCCCCGGTTCCTGGGTGAGCTTCCCCTCGGCAATCACCCCAACCCTTGTCTTTCAAAGGCACAACAAATCCCCAAAAGAGAGGAGCTCTGGGACTAAGGGCATCTGGAGCGACCTAGGGTAAAGTTTAGTGGGATTCCTGGGTAGCCCAGCCAGCTAGAGGTTCCATAAGTCCGGCCAGCCGGGAAAGAGCCAAGCGGCAAGAGATCAGCTCTTTTCAAGATGAAGTATAAGCAGTGAGAACACAAGAGGGAGGGAGTTTGGGGCACACAGTAATCCACAATGGGCCATAAAACAGGACAAAGCACAGTAATTCAGGTAGGAGGGGGGTGGAGATAGCCTTGGCAGCCTGGTATTCGTGACAGATGTATACTACATAAATGTTTCTATTTAAAATGTAAATACACCTATGCACATTTGAACTTTGATCTTTCAATCCCTTTAAATGGACATCATGCACTAGATCTTTAAGACTCCTAACCTAGCCCGAAAGTTTTAGGAGAATAACGACGTATACCTCCTCCAGCTTGCTTCTGTTTGTGTAAAGGGTCTTTTCATATGCAAAGGAAGGGGAGGGACAATGTCTGCTATTTCCCACTTGAAGTGGGTGTTTCAGTAAACTTTTAATCAGAGCTAAACTGGAAGCTTCTAAGTATGTTTTTAAACGGTTTTATACTGGATTTTTATATCAGTATCTGTGCATATTATTCTTTATAGTAGTGTCTACTACATGCAGTTGTATGAAAAATTGTGTATACTGTCCCTTTAAATGTGACTCAACTAGTTAAGTTTCTTTGGAAATAGGTTTATTAACCACTAATGCATACAATTTACAGTTGAGAAATATTGCAAAAATGATCTGCGTAGATTTCTCACAACCTTTGATAAGCTGATTGTTTTCAGTAGTTCTACAGTCAACCTCTCTTGATGGCAAAAGTTACACATTTGCAAGATCAGCTCTTTTTTAAGTTTCTATGTTTATGCTGACATAAAAAAAAACAACAACTTGTAATATGGCATTAGATTAATCATGCTGTTTTATAGCAAAATGCAAAATAGTCAGGTTAAAATTATACCTTTTTAATAGCACGTCTCACGACTAAGGTTGCCACCTCGGCCATGTTTTCCTGGACACTTATGAGTACCTGAGCAATAATAAACCACTATTACACAAAAAAGGGATTCATAGTTCTTTAGTATAACGAGTATGAAAGTGCTCAGCAAAATATAGCCCTACACCAGAATTCTTTAACGTTTTTAAGATAAATGTTGACAATAGCCTTAGTCTAGGCTTGTTTATAAAACTTTATACTATTTAAAGATTCTGGAGTATGACAAGGTATTACTATGATACCGATAAAGTTACTGCAACACTACCTAGTAAAAGGTACTTAGCATAATAAGCACTGTCACTATTTCAACTTGTTATTATATTATTTAACCCCTTAAGGACACAGCTTCAGTTTGCTCAATTGTTTCATGACAGAATAATTCCGTCATTGGTCCTTAAGGGGTTAAAAAAGGAGAAATCCCCTGACGCGGTCGCGTTTCACATACGCTTCCTCAGAGGGGTACGCAGGGCAGCAAGATAGGCCGACTTATAGCAGTGTTAGTATGTACCTGCCTCTAAGCTGTGATAGGTTGGTGACACGGTTATTGATTGGTTGTCAGATGTATCCGTCGCGATCGTGTGGTACTGTATGTCATATTTCTTAATTATTCCCCGATCAGAGCTTGCAGTTACTTAGATTACAGACTACCTGAATTGGCTGTATGGTGCTGAAGTTTTTAGTTGTCTGTACTGTGTCCTGTAGTCATATTCTGGCGATCATAGGTATTAAGACTTTAGTTATGCGGACAACAACCCCTTCAAAGATGTATTGCTCACGGTCAATGTTATTAACAGAGAGACGGAGGACCAGTCAACACATTAGATTTGCATAATCAACAAATGCAAGATAACAAGACAATGCAATATCACTTAGTCTGAACTTCAAATGAGTAGTAGATTTTTTATAACAAATTTCAAAGTTATGTATATTTCCACTCCCCTTGTACCATGTGATAGCAATCAGCCAATCACAAATGCATATACGTATAGTCTGTGAATTCTTGCACATGCTCAGTAGGATCTGGTGACTAAAAAATTGTAAATATAAAAGACTGTGCACATTTTTTTTAATGGAAGTAAACTGGAAAGTTGTTTAAAATTACATGCTGTGGGGGGCGTGTCCAAGCTGCGTTCTGAGAAGGACGCTTTCCCTAAAGCTCCTGAGGATTCCTCTATAATCCGCCGATTATTAGGCTAAAAAAACAGCATCGATACAGAACTCCACTTCTCTATCAAAGCTTAACCCTGTTAGGGCTTGGTTTAAGCCATATTTGCTGTGTGAATGATTCTGGAGCTGAGGAACGGACGACTAAGGCCTAGAGCGGCGGCTCACTACTAGACGATGACCCCCCCCCCGGCTTCCGGGTTTCTTGTCGCTCCCGGGCTGTGCAGTCCAAATTAATACTTACCCAACACATCTCTTGGGAGAACATCTGACTGTTGTACAATGTCGTTATTACTGGCTACCGGGCAGGACGAGGCCATGCTTCAGCACTTGGACGCGCATTATTTCAAGCTAGAGTGCCTCTTGCAAAAACTGTTAGACAAAGCTCCGTCTGAATCCCACCTGAGGCAGCAGCTGTGTGAGAATCTCCCTACAACCGCAACTACCAATGGAGATCCAGAGATTGCTGCGCACACAGTAACAGAAGACATTAATAACAACCCGGAGCCTGAGAGTCCCTACGCTAATGAATTAGAGCAAATGCTATGCTCCATAATACCAGATCCGATACTAGCAATACAGAGGCCTGAGTTCGACATCACGGAGAAAGCAACAGACGACTTTACTGATCCATGGCCATTAAACCACGTCGCAGCTGCAGGGGAGAGGGGAGGTAATCCGGCTGTTAAGCTTATGTCGGTCTATTCAGCAATCATGGAGGAAAAAGGGCATATTCCAGCTAATACGCCGCCATTGGATTGTGGCCCCGGCGTTTGCATGCAGCCTCCCCACGCAACACATAAAAGCTCCCGGTACCTCTTAAAAGTTCCAGACTATTCGGATAATACAAAGAGCACTGAAGCCAAACACGGAGACAAACGGGAGGACAACGCATGTAATCTGCTAGCAGCCATGAGAGGTATGACACAGAAGCCAGACTCGCTTGATAAAGGGGCAATGATTTGGTCTAACGCAACAGACATAATTGAGATATCTGCCTTTCCAAATAACTTTAAAGACTGGGCTCTCATATCTATGTGTGGGCAGATGGACGATTATATGTTGGACATTTGGCGCAATGGGAACTGCCCAGCTGGGCTTATAATGCATCCACACTGAAACCCCATGAGACTAACATAGGTGAGGCTTATGCTCTATTAAAATCTCAGCATATGCCTAAAAAACCACACCACAAAAATCCCACCGCTCTGAAAACTTTTATACCTTCACTTCATCTCCCATTACACGTCATTGGAAGAGATGTGGACAGTGGGGGTTAATTTAAAGAATGTATGATGCCATATATGTATTTTTTGTTTGATCTGGTTATCTAAATTCCAAAAGTTATTCTCATCTTTATAAATGAAGCATTCTATAGATGCTCTATCTAATATTGCATGCCTATTCAGCGGCTTGATGTTCTTGATTATTAAATTAGATTACAGATGTATTTTTAGCTGCATATTGTTATTCATACAGTTTAATTTACAGCTCTTCATGATAATCCACAGAGGTAGGCTCAACAGGATAGACAGGGGATATATGTAGCCTGTACCTTCTCAACACGGTAGGAGATCTGCTTCATGGCCAGCGGCCGGGGCCATGGGCAGTAACTACTAATCACAATATACAAAATAAAAGCCATTATATGAGGTAATATGGTTATTGTACAGAATCCCATTCCCCTGTACCTCATGCACCGCTGTCATAACCCTAATGAGGTCAACCTATGCTCATAGCATTTGATTATATATCTTGCCCACGCTGGCAGACAGCTAATTTTCACTACCCCCAGAACAATACGAAAAAGATATTATTTTAGTAACTCACACAACACTATAATCATTATAAATCACATCACTCTAAAGTTCACTTGAAACTAACATATGCTCATACATCTAGTATCCACATATATGGCTAGGTTTTTCTTCCCTGCAGTCTGACTGTTTGAATGTTTTGCTAATGCGTTTTACAGGAGAATTTTGCTTATGTTGGGTGTGCGGCCTGGGAGCGACTCTTGTTTTTTGTATTTTTCTTTAGTTTCTTGTTTTTTATGTTTACTCTACTGTATTGCTTTACAATAACCCCTGGACTTTAACAAGACTATCAACTTTGGTCCAAGAGTGACCTAACATATGGTTATAAGGGGATGTAAAATGAGGACCTTACCCATCTCTTTCAGATATGATGTGAATATCTTTATAACGCTTATTTCATGTATGATGTATGTTAATATCTTTATGTCCTCAATAAAATGCTGTATCTGAATCATGAAAATGTAATTTAACCTGAGTGTCCCTTTAAGTGTCAGTAGAATAAAATGTTGACATACTATAGAAACATGTGGTCTTATATTAATACTTCTGGGGAATTATATACAATGGTGACTGGACGATTGTATGATTTGTTCCAAAAGTACAGTGTGTGGGTGTACAGATGATCAGTGAAGGGCATACAGTGCTGAAATAGCTGTATATAAATGATTATAATAGAGATGATGATCTGAATTAAATGATAGTGATAAAAATAATGTAAAAACTTAAATGTATACTTGTGAATGTAAAAAGCATAGTGAAGTTAGAGTAAAAAATAGTGATTCTAACACACTCATTATTCTGTTTGCTGTTGTGAGGCAAAAAATTGGAGAAGTGCTTTGAAAAAAATTGTACTAAAGGGGGTGTCATTCTAATAGTCATACATTAAATAATACATTGAATACAAATTAAAATAAACTAGAGTTAAACTAAGGTGCTGCCGTGAATCAGTAACTTTATCAGTATCATAGTAATACCTTGTCAAACTACAGAATCTTTAAATAGTATAAACAAGCCTAGACTAAGGCTTTTATTGTCAACATTTCTCTTAAAAAAACATTAAAGAATTCTGGTGTAGGGCTATATTTTGCTGAGCATTTTCATACTCGTTATACTAAAGAACTACGAATCCCTTTTTTGTGTAATAGTGGTTTATTATTACTCAGGACTCTCCAACAGGGAGGGTTGTAATTTACCTTACCATAGTGTTATTTTGGCCAACTCCAGGATCCTGATATAGCTCAAACAAGCCTATAGGCAGGCTATCAAATACTAGTTGGGGGGGAAAAGTCCTGTTGTTGTGCTATAACCCCCTGAGCACCATTCTATTTGATACACTTAAGACTACAAAGTGTTCTTGTCACTGTAAAAACTCACTTAACGTACAATATTAACATAACACAGGTGATGTGTTTTTAGCATGTGTGTGTGAGTGGCAAGCATGTGTGTGTGAGTGGCAAGATACTGCTATTATTTGCTGCCTTTTTATTTTGTTTGAAATAAAAGCTATATTTTAACCCATTATAACTTCTAAATAATTATAACTAGTGCAAAGAAGCATTCTTTTTTTGGATACACTCACTATTGTGTAGGATTTGTCCTTATTTGAATATTTAAGTAAACGCTTAAGCACTACTACTTATGTTAACCCATACAATAATTTATCAAGGTCAATAAGTAGATACCTTTTATCAAGGTCAATAAGTAGATACCTAGGGGCCTATCTATCAAGCTCCGAATGGAGCTTGATGCCCCGTGTTTCTGGCGAGTCTTCAGACTCGCCAGAAACAGCAGTTATGAAGCAGCAGTCACAAAGACCGCTGCTCCATAACCTGTCCGCCTGCTCTGAGCAGGCGGACAGACATCGCCGGAAATCAACCCGATCGAGTACGATCGGGTTGATTGACACCCCCCTGCTGGCGGCCGATTGGCTGCGAGTCAGCAGGGGGCGGCGTTGCACCAGCAGCTTTTGTGAGCTGCTGGTGCAATGCTGAATACGGAGAGCGTATTGCTCTCCATATTCAGCGAGGTCTGGCGGACCTGATCCGCACTGTCGGATCAGGTCCGCCAGACCTTGATAAATAGAGGCCCTAATCTATTTTCTTCCTTCCTTTTGTTCTAAAGTTTTATTTAAGTCTTAGTTGCTGTCTTCAGCCATATTTCTGCTGCCCTGAAACATTCCCATGTGGAACAGTAAGTGAAGAGATTTTCAGGTATACAGCCCTCGAAAAGCCTGGCAGAATCCATGTTCCTGGTCTCCTTTGCTATGGGCCGTTAGGGACAAATGTAAACGAGCATGTGTTTTGATCTAACCAATCACTGTTTAGAATGCTACAAGCTTAGGTGAATGTCACTGTGTTTATATGTGAATGAGACACTGCAACCTTTCTGGATGAAGTTGATTAAGTTCCCCTTTTGAGATACCATACAGAAAAAGATGGCAAAATAAATAATGAAAATATATATTGCAGTGTTATTTTATTTTCCTTAAAGGTAAAAAAATAAAAATAAAAAGAGAGAGAGATGCACTCAGCTGAGACAGAACAAAAGCTGGAAAAACTTCCGTGCCTGTTCATTTTTGGGTGCCACTCAGGGTGCATACTCTTTTAGCACACTATGCCCCTTCACAGAGAAAAAATATCCTGTAGCATATCAGTCTGACCCTGCCCAATGACAGTCCAGCACCGAAATACCAGGCAATTCTTCCCTGAACAAGAGAAACAACAACCCCAGACGATCGTTTCGGCCTTCTGTGGGCCTTGTCAGTGAGGTGCACTCGCATCTCTCTAAGGACATGTGAGCAAGGAGTCCACGTCTGGTTTCCCCTTTTACTCTTAGGGAGACCCAAGAGCAATTTGCATAAATATAAAAAGAGAGAGAGATGCACTCAGCTGAGACAGAACAAAAGCTGGAAAAACTTCAGTGCCTGTTCATTTTTGGGTGCCACTCAGGTTGCATACTCTTTTAGCACACTATGCCCCTTCAGAGAGAAAAAATATCCTGTAGCATATCAGTCTGACCCTGCCCAATGACAGTCCAGCACCGAAATACCAGGCAATTCTTCTCTGAACAAGAGAAACAACAACCCCACACGATTGTTTAGGCCTTCTGTGGGCCTCGTCAGTGAGGTGCAGTCGCATCTCTCTAAGGGCATGTGTGCAAGGAGTCCACGTCTGGTTTCCCCTTTTACTCTTAGGGAGACCCAAGAGCAATTTGCATAAATATAAAAAGAGAGAGAGAGAGATGCACTCAGCTGAGACAGAACAAAAGCTGGAAAAACTTCCGTGCCTGTTCATTTTTGGGTGCCACTCAGGGTGCATACTCTTTTAGCACACTATGCCCCTTCACAGAGAAAAAATATCCTGTAGCATATCAGTCTGACCCTGCCCAATGACAGTCCAGCACCGAAATGCCAGGCAATTCTTCTCTGAACCAGAGAAACAACCACCCCAGATGATTGTTTTGGCCTTCTGTGAGTCTCGTCAGTGAGGTGCAGTCGCATCTCTCTAAGGGCATGTGTGCAAGGAGTCCACGTCTGGTTTCCCCTTTTACTCTTAGGGAGACCCAAGAGCAATTTGCATAAATATAAAAAGAGAGAGAGATGCACTCAGCTGAGACAGAACAAAAGCTGGAAAAACTTCCGTGCCTGTTCATTTTTGGGTGCCACTCAGGGTGCATACTCTTTTAGCACACTATGCCCCTTCACAGAGAAAAAATATCCTGTAGCATATCAGTCTGACCCTGCCCAATGACAGTCCAGCACCGAAATACCAGGCAATTCTTCTCTGAACAAGAGAAACAACAACCCCAGACGATCGTTTCGGGAAACCAGATGTGGACTCCTTGCACACATGCCCTTAGAGAGATGCGACTGCACCTCACTGACGAGGCCCACAGAAGGCCGAAACGATCGTCTGGGGTTGTTGTTTCTCTTGTTCAGAGAAGAATTGCCTGGTATTTCGCCGCTGGACTGTCATTGGGCAGGGTCAGACTGATATGCTACAGGATATTTTTTCTCTGTGAAGGGGCATAGTGTGCTAAAAGAGTATGCACCCTGAGTGGCACACTATAATAAAATGAACAGGCACGGAAGTTTTTCCAGCTTTTGTTCTGTCTCAGCTGAGTGCATCTCTCTCTCTCTTTTTATTTATGCAAATTGCTCTTGGGTCTCCCTAAGAGTAAAAGGGGAAACCTGACGTGGACTCCTTGCACACATGCCCTTAGAGAGATGCGACTGCACCTCACTGATGAGGCCCACAGAAGGACGAAACAGTCGTCTGGGGTTGTTATTTTCTTGTTCAGAGAAGAATTGCCTGGTATTTTGGCGCTGGACTGTCATTGGGCAGGGTCAGACTGATATGCTACAGGATATTTTTTCTCTGTGAAGGGGCATAGTGTGCTAAAAGCGTATGCACCCTGAGTGGCACACTATAATAAAATGAACAGGCACTGAAGTTTTTCCAGCTTTTGTTCTGTCTCAGCTGAGTGCATCTCTCTCTCTTTTTTTTTTTTATTTATGCAAATTGCTCTTGGGTCTCCCTAAGAGTAAAAGGGGAAACCAGACATGGACTCCTTGCACACATGCCCTTAGAAAGATGCGACTGCACCTCACTGACGAGGCCCACAGAAGGCCGAAACGATCGTCTGGGGTTGTTGTTTCTCTTGTTCAGAGAAGAATTGCCTGGTATTTCGCCGCTGGACTGTCATTGGGCAGGGTCAGACTGATATGCTACAGGATATTTTTTCTCTGTGAAGGGGCATAGTGTGCTAAAAGAGTATGCACCCTGAGTGGCACACTATAATAAAATGAACAGGCACGGAAGTTTTTCCAGCTTTTGTTCTGTCTCAGCTGAGTGCATCTCTCTCTCTTTTTTTATTTTCCTTAAAGGGACATTAAACACTCTGCGATATATTGTCATTATTTATTTTGTCCACTTTCCCTGTAATTCCATTCTGAAATCATGAGCTTTTCTGTTTTATTCCACACAGCCATTGACTGCACACTCTGGGGTGCTATTTATAACTGCCCCTAGTTGGCCACAGCAGAGAATGTAACCTAAGTTACAACATGGCAGCTCCCATTGTTTTATAGACACTAAAACTTTACATTTATTTTGTCAATATTTAAACAACTAATGAAACCATAAAAATAAATCTACATGTTATTCCCAGACTAAACTTTTCTTTGGATACATCATTCTCTCTAGCATTTATTTAGTTTTTAATGTCTCTTTAATTAAAAATTGTATGGGTAGATGTTATTTTTGTATACAATTTGCTACTAGATCTTACACATAATTTTAAAATTACTTGCAAATTGTATCTGAAATACAAAGCAGGTCAATTAAAATATGTTTGGAAAAATGTTTGCAAAAATTATACTTTTTAAAATAATCACTGCTAGGGTGGTGTATTTTAAAGGAACAGTAAATCAATTTTTTGCTGTAAGGAGCACAGAATGCACAATTTTTACCTCTAACTCTTCCCAGATGTTTTGCAAGAGCTGTTTTAAATAAATTTGGGTGTTCCTTGCTGGTCTATGGGCCATAGAACCCCATAGCAAGCTTTTTTTTATCTTTTAAAAGGTGGGCACTACAGCCAATCAGATACCGTACCACCCCCCCCTCATAGGCTAAAAAGAGCGCACACTCTCTCCTCTGCATTAATCCTAGATCAGTTTTTTTGTAGTATGTGCTGCAGTGCAGTAAAGAATTGCTGTAAAAATGTAGGATTAATGTCCCTTTAACATGTATACAATCTTTTAGCAATACACCTGTAGATTGTGTGCAAGCTCATTTGTATTTAGGCATCCTCTGAGCACTAATGGCATCATACTACATTTTAGCCACCAATCAGCAAGTGCAACCCAGGTTCTGAACCAAAAATGTGCCGGCTCTTTAGCTTAGATTCCAGCTTTTTCAAATAAAGATAGGAAGAGAATGAATTATAATTGATAATAGGAGTAAATTAGAAAGTTGCTTAAAATTGCCTGCTGTATCTGAATCATGAAAGAAACAATTTGGGTTTAGTATCCATTTAACCCTTCCTCTATTTGTCACCCTTACCTAATCTCATCTGCTTTTTCTTGATCAATAAACTATAGAACAGTCATTATCTCCTGTGCTATGGTAAGGAATATCGAGATATTTTAGCAATAAATAATAGTAACTATGATGAAGAAATAGAATCCTTGACATGTGGGGTTCAGTAAAACCCGCCAGTACTATATATTTGCCCTACCTATTACCCAAATGTATCTCTTTTTAATCCTTTAAAGGGGCACTTAAAGGGCCATGATACCCACATTTTTTATTTCATGATTTAGAAAGATAATCCATTTTTAAACATCTTTCTAATTTACTTATATTATCTAATTTGTTTTATTCTCTTGAGATTCTTTGCTGAAAAGCATATCTAGATATGCTCAGTAGCTGCTGATTGGTTGCTGCACATAGAAGCCTCATGTGATTGGCTCACCCATGTGCATTGCTTTTTCTTCAAATAAGGATATCTAAAAAATGAAGCAAAATAAATAATAGAAGTAAATTGTAATGTTGTTTAAATTTGTATGTTCTATCTGAATCATGAAAGAAAGATTTTGGGTTTAGTGGCCCTTAAAGTCAAAATTAAACTTTCATGATTCAGATAGAAAATGCAATTTTAAACAACTTTCCATTTTACTTCCATTAACAAAATGTGCAGTTTTTTTTTAATTATATTTAAATTTTCATAGTCACCAGCTCCTACTTAGCATGTGCAAGAATTCACACAATATACATATATGCATTTGTGATTGGCTGATGGCTGGCATGATACATTCATTTGAAGTTCAGACTAATAGCTAGTGCATTGTCTTGTTATTGTGCATTTGTTTATTATGCAAATCTACTGTATTCACTGGTCCTTTAAGTATTTTTTTTCAGCATGTTTGTTGGCATTGCATGTCAGCTCAAGCTGTTTATGAGCAGTCATAACCGTATCTCTCCATTTGCAACACACTGTGCTGATATTTGTTCTTCATTCATACAGATGAGATTGGGTTAGAATGTTCTGATCTTTTCTGACACTGAGTTAACCCCGCTCTATGTGAAGGATTCAAGGTATATATTTCCTGGTCTGTACGTATGTTTAGGATTATACGGTTTGAGAAAGGATTAGTATTTCAGATCTGCTTATACAGAACTGTAGATATTTGCTTCAATTAATACTGTTTGCATATTTGCTTACAGGCCCTGCAATTGGTAAAAAATAATTGTATGAATTTTAGTAGGCTTGGAAGCCCTTTTATAGATATATATAGAACTAATAATAAGAATATAACCAGTTACATAAAAGGTAACCTACAGCATACATTGTAAGCTTGCGAGCTTCTCTAGCTGTAGCTCACTTTGCATAAATGTGCATCTACAACTGATTGTGCTTAAAGGGACAGTCTAGTCCAAAAAAAAATTCATGATCCAGATAGGGCATGTAAATTTAAACAACTTTCCAAAATAATTTTATCACCAAGTTTGCTGTGTTCTCTTGGTATTCTTAGTTGGAAGCTAAACCTAGGTAGGCTCATATGCTAATATCTTAGACCTTGAAGGCCGCCTCTTATCTGAATGCATTTTGACCGTTTTTCACCACTAGAGGGTGTTACTTCATGTGTGTCATATAGATAACATTGTGTTCACGCACATGGAGTTACCTAGGAGTCAGCATTGATTGGCTAAAATGCATTTATGTCAAAAGAACTGAAATAAGGGGGCAATTTGCAGAGGCTTAGAAACAAGGTAAAAAGTATATTAATATAACCGTGTTGGTTATGCAAAACTAGGGAATGGGTAATAAAGGGATTATCTATCTTTTAAAACAATACAAAATCATGGTAAACTCTCTCCTTTTTAAAATCAGATCGGAATGTTAGTGATATTTTAGATGGAATTTAATTCATCATTTGTAATGAAGATGCACTATAACTTGCTTTTTAATATAAATATTAAATTCAAATACCATGTGCTCTGCCACCCACTACAAAAGTTAATTTTTCTGTGAGCTAACGGTCTGAAATGTTAATAACTGTGAAAATGGACAATGTGGCATTGACTCCAAAAACAGAAGGTTTTCATACTTTTTCCTATTTTTAAACACAAACAATAGAAATAAGATCCCCTTGTGATGTAGGAATGATGCTTTCATGTACATGCATTAGTCATGTGACCTAGTCACGTGACACTTTAAAGTGACACAGATCAAATTATATATAGAAACAGTAACATAATGTATTTAACGTTTTAATCATTCTCAGTGCTATATTTTACAAATATAGCAATAAACTGAGGTATTACCCTCTTTATTTTTGTGATGTAGGAATGATGCTTTCATGTACATGCATTAGTCATGTGACCTAGTCACGTGACACTTTAAAGTGACACAGATCAAATTATATATAGAAACAGTAACATAATGTATTTAACGTTTTAATCATTCTCAGTGCTATATTTTACAAATATAGCAATAAACTGAGGTATTACCCTCTTTATTTTTTTATCACATTTAATTATAATGGTTGATGGATCCTGGTTATCTTGATGATCTCCACTCACAAAAGCAATGTAATGTTACATAAATACTCCAGAGTTTTTCTTATTCTGTTAAGCAACAGCTGTCATTTGATCTACTCATTGTTTTTTGCTTGTTCGTTGGTTTGTTTTTTGATGTAAGCTGAAAATACAAATTTGTCACTGATATTGCACTTTAAAAAATAAAAAAATCTTGACCTATCATTGCCAACTATACAGATTGTATCTCTTTATTCCAGGACAGTTTTGGTAAACCTAGGTCAGTGACATTTATTGATAATTTAACTCAAGTATATAATGATTTTTTTAAAATTTTCTCAGTACATTTTATAAATCATTTTGAGATATTATAACTTCTTCATTAACGCCATACCTACTCTAGTTCTATATTTTACTATTTGCATAAAATCTTTCTAAATCCGTTTTTGATTCCTTTATCATACTATATCCTTGGATGTAAGCGTCCCATCAGTTTAATAATAAGGGGAATATTTAACAAAGGTCCGCCAGACCTCGCTGAATGCAGAGAGCAATATGCTCTCCATATTCAGCATTGCACCAGCAGCTCTTGTGAGCCGCTGGTGCAACGCCGCCCCCTGTAGATTCGCAGACAATCGGCCACCAGCAGGGGGTGTCAATCAACCCGATCGTACTCGATCAGGTTGAATTGCGGAGATGTCTGTCCGAATTGCGGCGATGTCTGTCCGGCTGCTCAGAGCAGGCGGGCAGGTTATGGAGCAGCGGTCTTTTGAAGGCTCGCCAGAAACACGGGGCTTCAAGCTCTATACGGAGGTTGATAGATATGCCCCTAAATGTGGTATTTTGGGTGTTACAATTCTATAAACATAGCTTTGAAATATCATGACTTAAAAATTAAGGACTAGATTACAAGTGGCCTGCTATTTAACGCTTTTGTTAGTGAGCAAAAATTGGTAAAATTAAACTTTTAACACTTGCGTGTTAGCGTGCATATTACAAGTTGAAAGTAAATGGTTTGCACGAGAGCAAAAGCCTGGCGCACACTAACTTTAGGACTATGGATATCGCAACCGCGCTCACTTCTACTCCTCATGGACTTAAATGGAGTGGCAAAGTTAACAAAAGAACTAAAAAAACCTAACACCTATTGCTCTTGCACTAACCCAACCGAGTTTAACCAAGTTTAACAAAGTACTCTACAGGGAGTGCAGAATTATTAGGCAAATGAGTATTTTGACCACATCATCCTCTTTATGCATGTTGTCTTACTCCAAGCTGTATAGGCTTGAAAGCCTACTACCAATTAAGCATATTAGGTGATGTGCATCTCTGTAATGAGAAGGGGTGTGGTCTAATGACATCAACACCCTATATCAGGTGTGCATAATTATTAGGCAACTTCCTTTCCTTTGGCAAAATGGGTCAAAAGAAGGACTTGACAGGCACAGAAAAGTCAAAAATAGTGAGATATCTTGCAGAGGGATGCAGCACTCTTAAAATTGCAAAGCTTCTGAAGCGTGATCATCGAACAATCAAGCGTTTCATTCAAAATAGTCAACAGGGTCGCAAGAAGCGTGTGGAAAAACCAAGGTGCAAAATAACTGCCCATGAACTGAGAAAAGTCAAGCGTGCATCTGCCAAGATGCCACTTGCCACCAGTTTGGCCATATTTCAGAGCTGCAACATCACTGGAGTGCCCAAAAGCACAAGGTGTGCAATACTCAGAGACATGGCCAAGGTAAGAAAGGCTGAAAGACGACCACCACTGAACAAGACACACAAGCTGAAACGTCAAGACTGGGCCAAGAAATATCTCAAGACTGATTTTTCTAAGGTTTTATGGACTGATGAAATGAGATTGAGTCTTGATGGGCCAGATGGATGGGCCCGTGGCTGGATTGGTAAAGGGCAGAGAGCTCCAGTCCGACTCAGACGCCAGCAAGGTGGAGGTGGAGTACTGGTTTGGGCTGGTATCATCAAAGATGAGCTTGTGGGGCCTTTTCGGGTTGAGGATGGAGTCAAGCTCAACTCCCAGTCCTACTGCCAGTTTCTGGAAGACACCTTCTTCAAGCAGTGGTACAGGAAGAAGTCTACATCCTTCAAGAAAAACATGATTTTCATGCAGGACAATGCTCCATCACACGCGTCCAAGTACTCCACAGCGTGGCTGGCAAGAAAGGGTATAAAAGAAGAAAATCTAATGACATGGCCTCCTTGTTCACCTGATCTGAACCCTATTGAGAACCTGTGGTCCATCATCAAATGTGAGATTTACAAGGAGGGAAAACAGTACACCTCTCTGAACAGTGTCTGGGAGGCTGTGGTTGCTGCTGCATGCAATGTTGATGGTGAACAGATCAAAACACTGACAGAATCCATGGATGGCAGGCTTTTGAGTGTCCTTGCAAAGAAAGGTGGCTATATTGGTCACTGATTTGTTTTTGTTTTGTTTTTGAATGTCAGAAATGTATATTTGTGAATGTTGAGATGTTATATTGGTTTCACTGGTAAAAATAAATAATTGAAATGGGTATATATTTGTTTTTTGTTAAGTTGCCTAATAATTATGCACAGTAATAGTCACCTGCACACACAGATATCCCCCTAAAATAGCTATAACTAAAAACAAACTAAAAACTACTTCCAAAACTATTCAGCTTTGATATTAATGAGTTTTTTGGGTTCATTGAGAACATGGTTGTTGTTCAATAATAAAATTAATCCTCAAAAATACAACTTGCCTAATAATTCTGCACTCCCTGTATATGCAACATAAGTTATGAAGAAGTAGAAACATATAAGCAAATGTTATATATATATAAAAATTATTTTTTTTGTAAAATATATATCTATACCTATATATATACATTTAAATATACAGGTATTGATAAATACAGATATAAATAGGAATATATATTTAAAAATACTTAGAACATTTTCCCCTATGTGAAGAACATTGGAATGTAAAATATTTACTGTAAATACACACTAAAACACTGTATTAAATATTAATGCTGAATAAAAATATTTCATGTTTTCAGGTGTTTGAGTGGAAAGGGCTCCCGTAGACTTTTTGATTGGAGGATTTCTGTGTCATCGACAGGTAGCTCTCAGTTACTCACTCTGATCTAGCCGGGTGAAGACACTCAGCAAGTTATATTTCATCCCTATAATTCTGTTATTGTTGGTTGTAAGTATAATTGATCCACATGTTTTTGCTTGAATGGCTTATCTATTTAGTTTTGTATTGCCAACAGTTATTTAATAAAGCTTGTGAAAAAAAGAGTAAAAGCTCTACCCCCAATTTACTGGGTGCTATAAAATGGCTCAGTTTATAGAGTTGCAGGAGTTCCATATGACCAAAAGACAACAGTATTTTAGCTTATTGATAACACTGTATGATAGTGAAATCACTAACCAAAGCCACGCCCTGTATAATGATGTTACAGTAGAATTGATAAATTCAACCTCACAACAGTCATGTGATGTAACACAAATACTCCAGAGAATTGACAAATTCAGCATCACAACAATATGATGTAACATACTCCAGAGTTTTAGCTGTCATTTGCTTTACATATATGTGTTGTTTTTTGGTGTAAAATACACACATCTTATTGTTGAAAAGGAGAATTTTATTTGCTCTATAACATGTGAGTTATACCAATACCCATTTCAATATACAAGAAGATTATAATACACTACACTATGGCCAAATTACAGGTGGATGATGTGGAACGCAAAAATATTATTGCAGTTGTGTGTTAACATCACTCAAATTAAAGATGGCTCTTGTGTTTTTGTGCTCATATTAAATGTCAAATGTTATATTTTAGCACTGGAGCGATATTATAGGGATGTGCTTATTGGGTAGCCAGGTGCACTAAATCCATCACTTAATACATTTCTATGGGGTAGCGCTGCGCTGAAAAACTCATGTCAGCTATTGCGCGAGCACTAAACCTTCGCTCATGTAGTCTTCACTTAGCTATATAATATGGGTTTCCATTGAACTTTAAGTTAAAACCACTGCATTAGACTTGTGCATGGCGGAAAAATTCGGTTCGGTTCGGATCGGATCGATTCGGATGTTTTCGAATTTCGGTTCGGATCGATTAGAATTCAGAAAAATTCGAAAGCATTCGTTTCGGATTTGTTTCAGATTCATTCTGATTCGAATAAATTCGGCTGGATTCGGTTCGGTTCGATTCAGAATTTCGGTATGTGTTAGGTGGGATGTGCTGTGTATTAGACTAGTATTATGTACTGTATATTAGGTGTAAAACATAGCATAGTGATATAACCTAATATACTGTACAATACTAGTGTAATCCATGGCCATCCGAATCTACCAAATAAATCCGAACTAATTCGGATTTATTCGGTACTACCGTAATTCGGAAATTCGAATCGATCTGAATCTCCGAATTTAACAAATTCGGCCGAATTTCAATTCGTTCCGAATCGAAACGCACATGTCTACACTGCATGCATACACATATATAGATGTGCACACACCTATAAAATATATATAGAAATACATACCCAAAATATACAACTTTGATCTCTCCCCAGTCCCGTACCTTTTCATATACCATTTCCATTTAAACCAGTGTTGAAACATTTTTTCATTATTAAACCTTTATTTTACATGTAATAACTATACACGTGACTGAAATATTGCATTTCCATATAATTATTTTTATACAAACTAAAAAAAGAGTTAAAGGGGCAGTCTTCTCCAGAATTGTTATTGTTTAAAAAAATAGATAATCCCTTTATTACCCATCCCCCAGTTTTGAAACACCAACATGGTTATAGTAATACACTTTTTACATCTGTGATTACCTTGTTTCTAAGCCTCTGCAGACTGCCCTTTTTTCAGTGCTTTTGCCAGACATGCAATTTAGCCAATCAGTGCTGGCATGAGCACAATGTTATCTATATGACACACATGAACTAGCGCTATCTAGCAGTGAAATACTGTCAAAATGCAGTGAGATGAGAGGTGGTCTTAGAAATTAGCATATGAGTTTACCTAGGTTTAGATTTCAACAAAGAATACCAAAGCAAATTTCATGATAAAAGTGAATTAGAAAGTTGTTTAATATTGCAATACCTATATAAAACATAAAAGTTTAATTTTGATTAGATTGTCCCTTTAATAGTTTAATTAAAGTCTCCAAAAACTTAACATTTTTCAGCAGTATTTTGTGTTGCCCTTGAGCGCAACATTTAACTCAACACTTGTAATATGAGCGCTAATAATACACTCTGCACCGTCTATTAACAGTATAGGCTTCACTAAAACATGCTGGATGTGTTATGATGCTCTGGTAACCTTTTTTTATTACCATCTACTTGTAGTACCAGGTTGTGCATTATTCTTAGCAGTACAGGAAAAAAGCCTGCCCTATAAATTGTGCTCCATTTGTAATATAGGGCAATATGTTTTGCCTGTTCTTATTTACATGGACTTTGTAAGTTAATAAAATACAAGTGGGATTCATCATCTAAGACATATTTATATTCTATAGGAATCTTTTTGACTTGACTATTTTATTTGGGTATCCTAATTTTATTTGAAAGGGTGTTTCTGCTACTACTAAAAGGGGCATTGTACACTAACATTTTCTCCACTTTAATGTGTTCCCAGTGGTCCATTTTACTTGCTGGAGTGTATTTAATTGCTTGTAAACATCTATTTTACCTATATTTTTATTTGAAATAGCTGCTTTAGCCTGTTGTATCTCCACTTTTACTGAAAATAAGAGTAACAAAGATTTCTCTTGTAGAAAAGCTATGTAAACAGGACACAACTGCACTAATTATTCTCTGAGTGGAGGTAGGAGGGAGAGAGATCTTTTGTATCCGAAAAAGCTAATTTTGCTCTTTTGACCACTGAATTTTAGATGAGTAGTACATTTTTTTTCTGAACATTTTCAAAATGTGCTTACATTTCATGACCCCTGCATCATGTCTCAGCCAAAATGCATGAACAGTATGTATACACTGTGAACTTCTGCACATGCTCTGTAGGAAATAGTGCCTCAACAAGTGTGCATATAAAAAGATTGAGCACAATTTTATAATGGAAGCAAATTGTAAATTTTGTAAAATTATACTGTATGCTCTATCTGAATCATGAAAGTGCTCTATTTACGTTTTCAGAGTCCCGTAGAAGTATATTGTGTAAAGTATTTACCCTACCCTAGACAATCACTTGAGTAATAGAACATAACTTTTTACTTGTATTATGTGAGCAAACATAGAAACTACTTGAGCTTAGTGCTCTACTTGAGTTTTTCAGAGCCCTATATAAGTCTATTGTATAAGGGATTTAGCTCACCAACGCTATCTGTGCACCCTGGACTATGCTATCCTTACGTACACCCTGGACTATCGCTTGAGCAATAAAATACAACTTTTGACTTGCATTATGTGAGAGAACATAAAAGCTTTTTGAGCTGTTTTAGTTCACCATCGGATTAGCACTCTTGAGTATTTCAGCGCCCTTAAGAAGTCTGTTTTGTAAGATATTTAGCACGCCTGTGCTATCTGTGCACCCTAGACTATCACTTGAGTAATAAAATATAATTTTTGATTTGTATTATGTGAACCACTAGTCATTTAACCCTTTAAGGACACAGCTTTCAGTTTGCTCAATTGTTTTATGACGGAAAAATTCCGTCATATGTCCTTAAGAGGTTAACTTGAGCGATGTTATACCACAACAGCACTAATATTTGTGCTTTTGATCGCAATCACTGGAAAAACAGCACTAATATTTGTGCTTATGATGGCAATCACTGGTAAAACAACTTAACAAATTAAATTTCCCAACACTCCCTAGGCAGATGAGTTTTCAAAGAAAAGCAAAAAGGGCACCACATAGCGTAATTCTACAAAGTATATATCGAATGCACTATATAGAAGTACTACACAAGATAGCTGATATTTACACAGACGATTTGTCATCAATATAATTCTTCTCCACACGGATGAAGTATTTTGTTTCATCAGTGACTCTATAGGGGAACTCTTGTGTGCCCCATTATATTTTGCTACTTTTAGGGGACATACTTAATTCTTCTTTGCTGAGTTTTCATAGGGCCTCTCAAGTTGAGAGAGATTGTGATCAATGAAGTTGATAGAAGATAATACTTTGGGAAACCCATGTTACATAGGTGGAAAGGCTCCTTTATAAATATCTCATATAGGCTTTGCACAGTAGCCTATAAAATCCATCCTTTCAGTCACTGTCTGTGCACAGCAGCTGGTACTCTTCTCCGCATCAATTTCAATTTCATTTCATGAAAATAAACAGAAAATGTGAACGAGAGAAAAGTGGTAATAAAGAACAATAGCTGCATAATACAGATGCAAAATTGCGACTTCCTGGACCGCATATATTAGCTCTTCTTTGTTATCATTTCTTTATCATTATCTTTTTGATGACTTTTAGATGTGTTTGCTTCTGAGTGCAGAGAAAACTCTATATTGAATACTGAGGTTCTGAGTAGTACGCTGCACAGTTTTATAATAAATGGTTACATGGAATATTTTTTTCACTTGCAGGACTAGTGAAGGCACTTTAGAAATGTTCTAAATTGAAACAAACATAAATAAATAAGCAATGCTATAGCAAGATGGATGACATGGGCCGGTGCTGCAATAGAGGCAGACTAGGTGACTGCCTAAAGGGCACGGCTGCAGGGGGAGGGCGCAAATTTGATGCATTACATAATTTTAATTTTATTAATGTGCATATTTATTTGTTTTTTGCTGCCTAACTTGGGCTTCATATTAGGGCCATATGTGGTGGCATAATGGCTAGAATGGGAGGGTTCATAGAGTTCAGGTCAGCTAGAACAGCTGGAAGCATCTTCATAAAAGTTGGCGGAGCCGATGACAACAGTGGGAATCATCTCAAACTGCCTACTGGGTATTACTGGGGCTGATGGGCACTTGAATTAGCACTGACAATCATCCAACTTTTGAAATACTACAAGATATCAGTGGACTAACTTCTGCACAATGTATGGTATATATATATATATATATATATATATATATATATATATATATAGTCATGATTGCGCAGCACCACACGTCTATTTTCTGTCTACTCTACATGCATACCTATACATTAACCCTTTAAGGACACAGCTTTCAGTTTGCTCAATATGTCCTTAAAAGGTTAAAGTGTGTAGATGGCCATAATCAGTATTCAGCTCAATGTCCTATTTCAGTGTATAGATATACTAGTTATACATTACAGTGTGCTCATTTTAAGTGTTCAAATGTTTGGCATCATCATGCAGCACAGAGCGCTCACCATCAGTGTATAGGCACTCATCATTATACAGGGCAGATCTGATTTTTAGTGTATGAACCCTCAACAACATACATTATACAGTTCAGCATATATGTTGTCAGTCAGTGTATAGGTACTCTGCATTAATTATACAGTGCAGCATGTTTATTAGTGTATAGATGTATTGGATTATCATATAGTGCAGAGTATTGTGTTTATTATTATTATTAATATACAGTGATACTTGTCCAAAATAAGTGTAAGTTGTATTGACCCTCTGGACAAAATGTGCCAGTACTCCTCTGCATCTATTGTAGGGCTTGAAAAATGTATACTTATGGGCAGGGGTCAAGTCCTACCAAAAAAAGTTTGGGAACTCACCAAGACTTACACCCCCTCACAATTAATATTGTTTTATATATACATACATACACACGGTATTTGTATGTATATATTCTCTACACTTTGGTTAATGAAAGCAAATAAAATCCAATTAAGGGTTGAATTGGTTGCCTTTGGGCCTGAGAATCCTCCTCTGCCACAGAGTCTCACCCACTTAAGGTACAATAGTTAGTCCTATTTCTGCTGAGGGGAGCTAAATAATCCCAGAGCAAGTCACACAGAAATGTAAGCACCATGAACTCCACACAGTGCAGGGTGATCACACAGCAGGACCACTGACAGGCTTCCATTTAGTGTATTATAGGAAGTGTTACTGTCCATTACTAGAGGATATCACTATCCCTCTAACCAGACTGTGCTCCAGCTCCTCCCACCAGCAGGAGCAGTGTTTACTGAAGTGTTTCTGTTCTCTGTCCAGAGGGAACTTAGTTCCTCCTGCAAAAATAGTGCAGGAACTCCATTCCCATGCGTTCCCGCTCGACTTGACCCCTGCTTATGGGAACATTTATCAAGATGCATTCACAGCTTCTGAGAGCTTGCAATTCAGGCTTGCAAGATTGAATCTGTAACCACACATTTAAGAAACAGTCACTGCTTCTTATCCTAGAATAAAACACCTCAAACTCTCTTATTCTGGCTGATTGACAGGCCCTGCTCTTACGCATTTAGTTGCCCAAAAGCAGGGGGCGGGATTGAACAACAGAGCTCTTCGGCATTTTTTAAGTTTGCCAAGTAGGGATTGCAGATGGACAGGTTCTCTGCTTGAGAACTTTGCTCCCTGCAGTTTGATAATTTTTTATTTTAGACACGCTAGTATAGGTCTAGGTATAATGGTGAAAAAAAAGAGGTGTTTTATATATTGTCACCAGTTTGATTCATGAATATAATGTGTGACCTGATCACAAGTGAGGGGGCGCTAGATAATTGACAATCAAATAATGAACATTAATAACAACAGAAAAGAGGATATACAATTTGAACAAACAAATGTTATCTTAATAAATATAAATCCCTTTTGTGAAATAAAAAAGAAAATGTCCTTTAGATTATTTGAACTGTTTTCAAATGGTGGCTGCCTCCTCTTCACCGGATGGTCCAGGTAAAGCTATGGAAGATATAAAAAAACAGAGGGGCGCCTCATGTGTAGTATCGTCAAGTAGAGACACAAAGAAAGTGACAATATAGCCAAATGAGTACTCACATACTCCAGGAGCACACCTATGTGCTGGTAGGGACAGGCTGCAGATTTAGGGGGGTGTGACAGCTCACCCGTTCAACAACGCTTCCAGTGCTGTAGTGCTGCAACAGGAGTGGAGACACAAACACAGGGAGCACTACATGTGCAGACCATTAAAGATGATACCAAAGATGTTTGCTTAATAGTATAAAATGGGTACTCACATACTCCAGGAGCACACCAATGTGTTGGTAGGAACTGGCTGCAGATTTAGGCAGGTGTGGCAGCTCACCCAAGCGGACAGTCTTTTTGATGTTGGGGCTGTTGGGAACAGTAGGCACAGTGTTCCACAGTGACTGCACCGAATATAAAGAATATCTTTTTTATAGGATTGCAGGCAGAAGGTAGGTAAAGAGATCCACTCCAAGGTAAAAAATGCAAATATTTATTAAAAACAAAAAGTTAAAAAACAACACAAAGGTCGTTATAAAAAGTGGATTACAGGGTTACCAAGTTGGCACCAATAATTGCGATGCGTTTCTCGGTTAACAAACTGTTTCATCAGGCATAAAACACTTTCACATAAAGAAAACTTTCTTTGTGTCTCTACTTGACGATACTACACATGAGGCGCCCCTCTGTTTTTTTCTATCTTCCACTGTTTGATTCATTATGCAGAGACACCATTGATTTACTATGCTGTGAAGAGCCACCACTTTGTTATGTTATGTCATGCAGTATTTGATGTAATAACTGAAATCTACTTTCCCTAACTTCAGCTGTACAAAAGTATTATCTTTGTATTGTAGACAGGGACATCATGTATGACTTCTAACTTTTTATTTATTTATTTTTTTCATTCTGGGACAAGAAACTCTGGTGAGGAGCATGGAAAGGTAAAGAACACAGTTAGGAGTTTCAAGAGGTATAATCATAGGTGTCTCCGGGGAACAGATGTTATTGTAGTATTAGAATCAGTCAGTATTGGGACACTTTGTGATCTAAGCAGATTATGGACATATTCAGAGACTAAGATCCCACTTTTAATGTACAAGTTTAGGTGATATTATACAGGCATTGTTTGTTTTTTTTCTTTGCTTGTACCGGCTTGTAGATGTGTGCTAATAACTACTTTCCATCTTAAAGGGATTGGAACCACCCCCCCCCCAAAAAAAAAATCAATTTTTGAAAACATCATATTTTGTTGTACAAGTCATCAAATAACACCAATTTGCCAATTTTTATCGTTTACCTGAAAATTGGACTTGAATATATAAGTTCTGCAAAACCCTTCTTTTGCTTCATTATGCTGTCTAATTACAGCTTTCTACCTAGGTAGAACTATGATGGCGTCCCGCATGCGCATTTACATTAAGTTTAGGCAACGCATGCGCATATCTATCTTCTCTCCTGGAGTTTCAGCCACCACGTCATGATCACCATGCTGCAGATGAAGAGGCACTGGACATAGGAGTGGGAGTGGCGCACCAGAGTGCTCAAGCCCGGCTGACGCTGTGGATGTTGCATGTTTTACTTTTTGACCCCCATTCAATTGCTCAGATTGACATCCGGAAGTCAATGCAAGCTGCCTAAAACAGCAGCTAGATTATGAGTAGCAAACACGATGTGCCTGATAAGAGCAGGTACACAAAAATGGAGGACTGGGTGACAACATTTCATTGCGCATGCGAGTGCCCACACATTAGATTGTGCATGCCGAGATTGAGGAAAAACTGTTATTTAAATATGCTAATTAAGCGCCACTGAAGCGCCATTGGAGGAGGGAATGGCATACATTATGTATAACTACAGCCTACATTTATGGGCGGTCGTTACGGCCGTTTACAAGGCAAATTAAAATATAATTTTCCTAAACATTAAAGCTTTGTTTCAAGGTAAGAATTAATTGGTAATAATCTATGAAACTTTAACTGTGTGATAATATATTTTTTGTAAAGTTACAAAAGTAAATATTTCTAACCCTTTAATATGGGAAGAGTCCACCACTGCATTCCTTACTTGTGAGAAATACTGAACCTGGCCACCAGGAGGGGCAAAGACACCCTAGCCAAAGGCTTAAATACCTCCCCCACTCCCCTCATCCCCCAGTCATTCTTTGCCTTTCGTCACAGGAGGTTGGCAGAGAAGTGTTTTGTAGTCACTTATGGAGGGTAGTACTCTTCCTTATGGGACTGGAGTTTTAAGTAGTCCTGTCAGCGAGAGCATGGATGAAAGTTAGAGTCCGTAGATGCAGGGATAGTCTTTCTCCGAAACCATCCCGACTCATATTAACAGCTCCATAGGCAATCAGAGTTGACTAGTTTCACTGCCTGCTTTCTTCACTCAAGTCCATGTCCGAAGCGATGCTACTCTCTGTCACACTTGAAGGGCCATGTTCCTGTTCTACAGCGTAGATTCTGGTAAGATCGTTTCATATTTTATACATGTATGATAACCCAAGAAGACAGGGTCACAGTGTGACTCCTTTTATCTGTATAGAATCAAGGGTTAATATCTCCTTAGGGGGATTATTGAACAGGAGGGGGATAATATTATATGTTTATTTGATTTTATGCTGCTTTTATGTGTGAGATGTTATGGGCTTATAGGCTGTTATGGAATATACAGGTTTAACTTTCACTTTGAGAGCCATGCAACTTACAAGCTTGGCACGCTTTCTCATAGCAGGGACGGTCCTTTATTGTGCTCCATGTGATTCATTCCCTTTTTCCTGACCGGGTGTCTGTCAGAGAGGAGTCATAAATCTCTGTACTGTCTGGGTCATCGGAGGTGGTGAGTGCCCCAGCCATTAGGGTATAAGGGTGCCGTTTTTTTGAATAAAATAAGATGTTTTATTTCTCTAATTATTCTGTTACTTTAGAGGGCACTCCCTCTATTCCTAATGAGTAATTCCTGTTTATATGGTGAGGAGGCCTTAGTTCCACCCTCTCAATTATGTTCCATATGCCTTGTTAATGTGATGTGATGATATAAAACATGTTTGATAACACAGAGCCGTCCACCTCTGAGGAGTTGTCGTCCAGTGAGGTGCGTACCCTACATTCTTATATCTCTAAACATGCAGTTTTCCCGTAGCATTGCTGATCCTCCATCTGAAGGGGTCCTTTTTTCACCAGACATTACTGCGCAGTTCAGACGGTGGTGTCTGCGGCCTTTAATGCTTTACTTTGCCCTGCTAAGCACAAGTGAAAGGTTTCATATTGCACTCCTTCCCAGAGTACATCAGATAATTTATTGGATTTAACTGAGGGTTATCCGAGGATGAAGTTCTTTCTGAGACTTCATAATATGAACATTCTGGGTCGGAGTCTGCTGCCTCTAAGCCTCCAGCTGCGGAGGAACCAGACTTTAGTTTAGGAATTTGCGCTTTCTTCTAAAGGAAGATTTTGGCGCATTCAGAGGTTCCAGAGGCCAAATTGCCTGATGAACCTTTAATTCCTAAATTGGAGTTGCTCCTGTTAGATGGCGAACATTATTAAGAATGAATGGGACAGGATTGGATTCCTTTTCCTCCTCTTCTCCCTTTAACAAATTGTCCCCGGTCCTGGACTCCCAATGGAGTTGTGAGGTTCCGTCCCTAAATGGGATGGCGTTATCTTCACCCTTGCTAAACGTCATACTATCCCGCTTGAGGATAGTTCTTCGTTTGAAGAGCCATGGATAAAAGATGGAAACTCTATTAAGAAAGATGTTTCAACATACGGGATATTTGTTTCAACCAGCAGCGGTTGTTGCCGCGGTTACTGTAGAAACTACCTTCTGGTGTGACTCCTTATAGAATTTGATCGGGGTGGAGGATCCCCTCGACATTACTCAGAAAGGATTTACGGCCCTGAGGGTTATAATTATTTTATCTGTACTGCTATTAGTCAGTTTATTCGCTTGAATGCTATGGCTTCAGCTTTTTCTGTTCAGGCCCGTTGGGCTCTGGCTGAAGTCATGGTCTGCAGATATGACATCTAAGTCTAGACTTCTTTCCTCCCTTTAAGGGAATGATTTTGTATGGTCCAGGCCTGGACTCAATTATCTCCACGGTCACAGGGGGGCAAGGGTGTCCTCCTACTGCAAGAGTATATGAACTAATCTAAGGGACAATTTTCCTTCTTTTTGTTCTGATAAAGCCCATGTCAGCAGTCCTCTGCTAAGCCAGAACAAACCAAGAGCTCTTGGAAGCCGGCTCAGTCCTGGAATAAATCCAAGCAGAGCAAGAAGCCTGCTGAGTCTACGTCGGCATGAAGGGGTGGTCCCCGGTCCACTTCTGGATCATGTAGGGGGCAGTATGTCGCTCTTTTCAGTTGCTTGGTTCAGGGACGTGCAGGATCCATGGGTCTTGGAGGCCATAGCTCAGGGTTACAAGATAGGTTTTAAGTCTCAGCCACCCAAGGGCAGATTCCTCCTGTCTTCCTGACCAGAAAGGGGGGAAACCTTTCTGGGGTGTGTACGGGATCTGTCCTCTAGGAATTATTGTCCCGGTGCCTATCACAGTGAGAGGTATGGGATACTATTCAAACCTTTTCGTGGTCCCTAAGAAGGAGGGAACTTTCCATCCAATTCTGGACCTAAAGTGCTTAAGCAGGTTTTTAAGACTATAAGGTCCATTCTTCCCCTCGTTTGAGACGGGTAGTTCATGACCACGATAGATCTGAAAGGTGCTCCCTTTTCGTACCAATCCTCAAGGACCACTTCCAGTTCCTAAGTTTTGCATTCCTGGACCAGCACTTCCAGTTTATTGCCCTTCCGTTTGGTCTAGCTAAAGAAATTATTTGAAGAGTGAACCATTCGGAATATCTCCTCTGTCTTCTTCGATTCGATGGATGGCAGATAATCTAGAGAGAGTTATCTTGTATGAAGTACCAGGGTAGAATTCTCTGGTACTATAATAGCCTCCATAGACATGAGAATATTTCTAACAGAACAGAGACGTTGCAAGCTAGCTTCAACATGTCTTGCTCTCCAGATCTCCTTAAGGCCATCTGTGGCTCAGTGTATGTAGGTGATTGGTCTCATGGTGTCCAGCTTGGACATCATTTCCTTTGCCAGGTTTCACCTCAGACTGTTGCAACTGCGCATGCTGATCTAGTGGAATGGTGATCATTCGGATCTCAACAGATTTCTCTGGACAACTAATCGGGAGAATCGCTCTCTTAGTGGTTTTGTCCGGATCACTTGTCCTGAGGGACGTCCGTCTCAAGACCATCCTGGGTGATTGTGACTACGGTTGCGAGTCTGTCAGGATGGGGAGCTGTTTGGGGTGCCAGGAAGGCACAGGGCCTCTGGTCTCAGAAGGTAAAGCTCCCTCCAGATCTCATTTTGGATCTTCGGCAATATACAATGCTCTGAAGGCTTGGCCTCTGCTGGGTTTGTCCCAGTTAATCAGATTCCAATCAAACAATATATACTCGGTGGCTTACATCAACCATCAGGGGGGAACGAGAATCTCCCTAGTTTTGAGGGAAGTATCTCGGATTCTGGTGTGGGGGAGACCCGCATTTGTTCGCTGTCAGTGATCCACATTCCGGGTGTGGACAACTGGGAAGTGGATTTCATCAGCAGACTATCCTTTCATCCGGGAGAATGGTCTTTCCATCCTGAGTGTTTGCAGAGATCTGCAAGAGGAAGATCTTATAACGTCTCAATACCAAGCTACCCAGATAGGGGTCGAGGTACAGGGATCCTCAGGTGGAGTTAACAGATGCATTAGCGGTGCCTTGGAGGTTCAATCTATTTTATCCTTCCGACCGTTACCACTACTTCCTAGTGTAGTGGCTCAAGTCAAGCAGGCATCAGTGATACTGATTACTCCGCCTTGGCCATGAAGGATATGGTTCGCGGATCTAGTGGGGATGTCATCATCTCCTCCGTGGAGGTTACCTTGTCACAGGGATCTACTGACCAAGGTTTCTTTGTTCATCAATGTCTAGATTCTCTGAGGCTGACTGCGTGGAGATTGAATGCTTAGTCCTAGCCAAGAGAGGGTTTTCTGAGAGAGTTATCTTCAAGCTCATAAGCTGGTTGCTCGTCGCATCTATCATAAGGTGTGGAGGACCTAGTTATTCTGTTCTCCAGGATGAACTGGAGAAGGATTTTTCTGCAAGTCCCCTGAAGGGACAGTTTTTGGCCCTGTCTGTGTTACTGCACAAGAGGTTTGCAGAGCTTCCAGATGTGCAGACATTTGTTAAGGCTCTTCTGGGATCAGACCTGTGTTTAGAGTATCTGTGATTGCTGCCTTTGAATGTGTCTCTCGCTTTTCATGCCGATAAGGCTGTTCTATGAGCCAAGTTAGGTTTTCTTCCTAAGGTTGTGTCAATTCGCAACATCAATCAAGAGATTGTGGTTCCTTTCTTATGTCCTAATCCTTCTTCATCGAAAGAATGTTTACAACGTATTTCTGGATGTGGTTTGTGCCTTGAAGTTCTATCTTCGGGCCGCAAAGGAATTTAGACAAACCTCTTTCTCTGTTTGTTTCCTTTTTTATGGGAAGCGTAGGGGTCAGAGGGCCTCTTCGTTATCCTTTTGCCTGAGGAGTGTCATCCATTTAGCATAGAAATAGCGGGACATAAGCCTCCTCTGAGGATTACTGCTCATTCTACGAGAGCAGAGGATTCCTCTTGGGCCTTCATAAATGAGGCCTCTATGGATAAGATTTGTAAGGCGGCTACCTGGTTCTCCTTACATACTTTTTCCATAATTTTACAAGTTTGATGTTTTTGCTTCTGCTGAATCAGCCTTCGGGAGAAAGGTTTTGCAGGCTGTGGTGCCCTCAGATTAGGGTATGTCTCTCTTTTTTCCCTCTTGTTAGCATTTTGTGTACTCTAGAGCTTGGATATATGTTTCCCACAAGTAAGGAATGCAGCTATGGACTCTTCCCATATTAAGATGGAAAACATAAATTATGCTTACCTGATCATTTCATTTCCATCTGTATGGAAAGAGTCCACAGCTCCCGCCTGTGTTCTCCGATGGGCAGCCCTAAATTTAAAGAATTTTCTTTTGGCACCTTTTTCACCCTTATATTTCTCCTACTGTTCCTTTTTCCCTCGGCAGAATGACTGGGGTTATGAGGAAGTGGGGGAGGTATTTAAGCCTTTGGCTGGGGTGTCTTTGCCCCTCCTGGTGGCCAGGTTCTATATTTCCCACAAGTAAGGAATGCAGCTGTGGACAGATACAGATGGAAATTAAATTATCAGGTAAGCATAATTTATGTTTTTTTGTATATGAATCTGGCTATTCAGGAATACAATGAATAGGTGTAGTTTGTTTGTAAGTGGATCTGAAATGGGGCTACATGGTGCCTGGTTTCAGAAAGTGAGACAAACCTGGATCAACCTACAAAATCTGGAGGGATGGAAGCTCTGGTGAGGTAGATACGTTTTACCCAAGCAGGGGGTGTCAATCAACCCGATCATATTCGATCAGGTTGATTTCTTTCCGCCGCCTCAGAGCAGGTGGACAAGTTATGGAGCAGCGGTCTTTAGAAGGCTCGCTGGAAACAAGGGGCATCAAGCTCCATACAGAGTTTGATAAATATGCCCCCTAATGTTTATCACGCCTTATTTAAGGTGACAATGAGTTTGTCAGGTTCCCTGTGTATTGTTCCAGTGCTGGCACTTGTTCAGGTTGCGCGTGCATTGTTTCAGTACTGGCACTTATTCAAGGTGCCAGTGCATTGTTCCAGTACTGGCACTTGTTCAGGTTGCTGTGCATTGTTTCAGTGCTGGCACTTGTTCAGGTTGCCCATGCATTGTTCCATTACTGGCACTTGTTCAGGTTACCCCTGCATTGTTTCAGTGCTGGCACTTGTTCAGGTTACCCCTGCATTATTCCAGTGCTAGCACTTGTTCAGGTTACCCCTGCATTATTCCATTACTGGCACTTGTTCAGGTTACCCCTGCATTGTTTCAGTGCTGGCACTTGTTCAGGTTGCCTGTGCATTGTTCTAGTGCTGGCACTTGTTCAGGTTAAACGTGCATTGTTCCAGTGCTGGCACTTGTTCAGGTTGACTGTACATTGTTACAGTACTGTCACTTGTTCAGGTTGCCCATGCATTGTTCCAGTACTGGCACTTGTTCAGGTTGCCCATGCATTGTTCCAGTGCTGGCACTTGTTCAGGTTACCCATGCATTGTTCCAGTACTGGCACTTGTTCAGGTTGCCCATGCATTGTTCCAGTGCTGGCACTTGTTCAGGTTGCCCATGCATTGTTCCAGTGCTGGCACTTGTTCAGGTTGCCCATGCATTGTTCCAGTACTGGCGCTTGTTCAGGTTGCCCATGCATTGTTCCAGTGCTGGCACTTGTTCAGGTTGCCCATGCATTGTTCCAGTACTGGCACTTGTTCAGGTTGCCCATTCATTGTTCCAGTACTGGCACTTGTTCAGGTTACCCATGCATTGTTCCAGTGCTGGCACTTGTTCAGGTTGCCCATGCATTGTTCCAGTACTGGCACTTGTTCAGATTACCCATGCATTGTTCCAGTGCTGGCACTTGTTCAGGTTGCCCATGCATTGTTCCAGTACTGGCACTTGTTCAGGTTACCCATGCATTGTTCCAGTACTGGCACTTGTTCAGGTTACCCATGCATTCTTCCAGTACTGGCAGTTGTTCAGGTTGCTTGTGCATTGTTTCAGTGCTGGCACTTGTTCAGGTTGCCCGTGCATTGTTCCAGTGTTGGCACTTGTTCAGGTTAAACACGCATTCTTCCAGTACTGGCACTTGTTTAGGGTGCCCGTGCATTGTTCCAGTGCTGGCATTTGTTTAGGTTGCCCGTGCATTGTTCCAGTGCTGGCACTTGCTCAGGTTGCCCGTGCATTGTTCCAGTACTGGCACTTGTTCGGTTTGCCCGTGCATTGTTCAAGTGCTGGCACTTGCTCAGGTTACTCGTGCATTTTTCCAGTACTGGCACTTCTTCAGGTTGTACGTGTATTGTTCCAGTACTGGCACTTGTTCAGGTTGTACGTGCATTGTTCCAGTGATGACACTTGTTCAGGTTGTATGTGCATTATATCCTGCTTTGGCACCATATCATACTGTTAACTGTGTATGACATATGCTCTGCCATGTTTGCACTCAAATCCTTAACACCAGACTGGACAATTACATGTGTATGACCTCTCCTTATCCCTGTGTTTACTCAAATCCTGCTCCAGCTTTAACACCAGACTGGACAATTACATGTGCACCTCTTCTTATCCATGTGTTTACTCTGATCTTGCTCCAGCTTTAACACCAGATTGGCCAATTACCTGTGTATGACCTCCTATTATCTATGTGTTTACTCAGATCCTGCTCCAGCTTTGACAAAAAAAAAAAAAAAAAACAGACTGTTACCTGTTTATTACCTTTGTTTACATTCAGGTCCATCTTTAACATTGTAACATTGACGCCACATCAGACACATACCTATGTATGACCTATATGACCTATGTATGACCTATGCTCTGCCTAATGGTGTATGTGACAGATCTCCGGCTACCCCGACTGGGTAGCTCCGCCAACGGGTCCTCCCAACCCCTGAAACCAGCTCTTATGTAGCAGAGACAACGATCCTTAGCAGAGCCCACCCAAATAACTATACATACCAGCATTCAGGTGAACAAAGAAGAACAATTTATTAGGGAAAACACACAACATTTATACACAAACTGATCTTGATAATAAGCCTTATCTGACCCTCACATCTCCCACCATTCCCCCCCCTCCAGATAGGCTGGCGCCTCCCATTGTGTCCATTGTTCCCCAGTGTCCAGCGGTACAAGGATGGGGTATTCGAGTTGATCCCAGGGGAGCGGCAGCCCTTCCAGGGTGTCATTGGAAAGCCCCGGGCCCCCAGCTACTTCAGTCCAAAAAGCGCCTTGATCCATGGCTAGGGGTCGGAGTTATGGCTTATTCAACGTACACCGGGCAGGCCATTGTTAAAGGGGGTAATGGGGGGGTCCGAAAAGCCCCGGTTTCTGAGAGCGCTCAGCCCTGTAAATCACCTGGTCCTTCCCCTGAGGTATTAATTCCCCAAAGAGCGGAGCTCTGGGACAATAGACCGCTAGAGCGAACTGGGATGAAGGGGGCCGGGGATCCGAGCTGATGCGGCCGGCCGGCGGTTCCATGGGGCTAGCCAGCTGAAGGGCTGTCTGTTGAATAGGGCTTGGAAACCCCAGTTCCCAATGGAGCTTTCCTCCGGCAATTGGCCAACCTCTTGCCTTCCCCACGGGGTACCAATCCCCAAGAGAGCGGAGCTCTAAGGCAAGGGGCCTTCGAAGCGGCCGGAGGTAAATTGTCCCGGAGGGTGCTGGGTGCAGTGGCCGGCCGTTAGATCCAGGGGCCCTGCCGGCCTGAGAGCGATGGGTCTTTCTTTTTCAAGATCAGGTTCACATGACAAAACAAGGGAAACAGGAGCTCTGGGAGATCGCGGTTGCTCTGAGGAGCCCAAAGCCACTGAGATACAAGAGGGGGTAGGTGGTAGGGGGTAGGAGTTTTACCCCTGCAGCCTGGCATCTGTGACAGTGTCACTGACAATCTCCTGTATAGCTATAAGTTACACAAGCTACAGGGAAGAACATACATTGTGAAACAGCATATGTAAAGCACTGATGTCTAGCAATACAAGGCAGAGTTGAGAACCATAGCTCTTTGATGTGTTTGCAGCTGGATCTTGCTCAGGGCCAGATTGGGCCGTCGGGATACCGTGAAAAATCCCAGTAGGCCGGGCCCTCAGGGCTGCAATGCGGCTGGCGGCTGCCCTGCTTTTGGGGCAGTCAGTCAGACTGTGTCATTTGTAAAACAGTGACTGTGAAGCTAAGCAGCTGATCATCATGACACTCAGGATGCGGATCATTCATGCGGCTGCTCAGGAGTCCGGGACCTGCTCCAGCCTCCAATTAGCAATTAGGAAAAAATTTTGCAATTGCATGATGCATCGCATGATTCGCATCCCTAAGCACGCTGCGCACTCACAGACATCATCACGTCGCCATCGCTGGCCGGCCACAATACTCACTCTGGGGGAGGGAATATTATGGGGGGGGGCGGGGCGAACGTCATGTGAGCACATTTATAGTCTCACGCAACAAGGACTCAGGACTCCAGGAGGGAGCCAGCCAAGTTAGGCCACGTGGGACAGACTGACAATATTCAAGGTATGTACTGCATGCTGGAACACATATGACTGCCCCAGTTCTGTCATGCAGAGGCTGCTCAGCTGCAGTGGAGAAAGAGCAGCAATTTGCAAGCAAGCAACTAAGCACAGTTGTGTGAAGGAGTGCAGTCAGAGCCGCCAGTAGCAAGTAGCACTGCACACAGACTGTCTGACAGGCGCAGCGTAAGACTATGGGACATTGAGTTAAAATGATGCATATGATTTATATTGCAGTGCATTGTGCTCGTAGTGTGACATGCACCGTCATTGTTTACCTGTCAGCTGTAACTATATATGTGGATGATATATCATCTAGCTTTTTGCTCTCCATGCAACTTAAACCATTCATTCTAGTGTAAACTCGTCATGATGTGATGCTATTTTATGTTATGTGAATTAATACACATGTTGTCTTCCGCATTTTTGAAACATTGTTTGGACATTCATTTGTTCAGTATTCTCTTGCTTGAGAAACAAGTCATCCCTGAAGGGGACCTCTGGGTCATTAATTGCAGCCATGTTTCAGCACTGAAGGGGTCTGGGATCTGCTCAGTCATGGGCAGAGTGGTTTACGTGAGGGAGGGGAGCAGACCTGATGAATTTCTGCAGAGGCAAAGTAGAAGGGAGATACTGTGATCAGGTACATACTGGATCTAATCTCAACACAGGTGGCTTTTCTGTTGGGTGCAATAAATAATTTGCCACCAATTGCTCATGAATTAGACAGATACTGATTGAAATAATGAATATGGAATAAAATTTGGTTGTATACACAGGACCACAACTGTAATTATCAGGCACTGATTCAGTGCTGCACCCTACAAACTTGAACTTGATATTGACCAGCCAAAACTTGCAGAGTTCACAAGTTTACCTTTTTTGTAAGATAATAATGGGAGCAAAATCAACAATTGTTTCTTCCTGATAATTAAGAGGAAAATCTGGACAGTAGTAGGAGATATTGTATAGGTTCATGTTGGTGTATATAATATTTTAATGCAGGTGATTGTAACAAAAGATTTTGAAAGCCTGGTTACTCTGCAATATTATTTCTGGCAAGTTTCAGAATTTGTATGGGCTGGGCTGGAGGGAGCATGGCAGGTCTATACAAATTTCCAGGGCCGGTCTGATTTCCCAGTCCGGCCCTGTTCTTGCTCCATCTTTGACACCCGATGGGACTGATTCCATTTCCATGACCTGTGTCCTGGCTGTTACTATTCTCACCAGTTCCTTCCATACCTGACTATTCTAAATGGTACTTCTCTTTATTACTGTGCTATGTCCAGAAGGTAACCCAGTGCTTATTGTTTTTTAGTTCCCATCACACCTGGGCGGTTAAATTGATTCGTGACCACTAAACTTAAGCTATGTATGATTATTAAAAAGTTATCAACACTGAAAATGTAAAGGGATATGAATATACTTACATACAATTATATTTTTGGCACCTAATATATCTAAATAGTACAGTTTTGAAAGCTCCTAAAAAATAATAGGCTAGATTACAAGTGGGGCGTATTTTACCACTCCCGCTCGAGTGTAAATGCCACTGGAAGTTATATTTCTGCACATGGGGTTTAGCACACAAATTACAAGTTGGACGTAAAGCTTTTGCTCATGAGTGAAACCCGACGTGCACTATCCTTAGATATTGCAATTAACGTTTTCTACCCATAGACCTTAAAGGAGAGTGCAGAAGAAAAAACCTAACACTTATCGTTCACACGCTAACTCGACAGGAGTTATTGAAATTTTACATTTCAATGTTCTTCACATACAGAAACTTTTATTTTTATTTTAAATAGATATTTCTGTATATACCTATAAATCTATATTAACATTATCAGATATATATAGAAATATATATTTAATAATAAAAATGTAAAAAAATTATATGTGAAGAATATTGGAATGTAAAATATGTGTAACAAGCTTCTGGTTTGCCCGTTTTAGGTCTAATGTGGTGTCGGGTTACGGCACATGAAGAATTAGTTAGCTTAAGGGGCGTTATGGAAATATTACATATAAAATATTAAAAGAATATTAAAATTTATTATATATACATACATATATACAGTGTATATATATACATCTATAGTAATTATTTACATTACTTATTAATATTTTAAAATATTTTACATTTAATAAATAAATAATGCACCTTAATATAAGTCATGTTGGGTTCGAGCACATGAAGAAATAAGTGTACTCCTGTCGGGTTTGCACATATAATTCTCTATGCATATTAAGAAAAAAAATAAAAAATAGATTAACATTTTATTCAAGTGGACTGGTAGTGATGCATAAAACGAAGTGCATTACTTCATTGTCCCTTTAAAATGAGCACCTTCTGAATGTTATAATTGAATTAAATATGTACAAAACGCGTAGAAAAGGATAAAAACGAAAGTTAAAAAGTCTAAACTTTGCAAAATATTTTGGAGAAGGTAAAGGGTACTGTGGTGGCTTTGTAGAAACAAGAGTTAAACTCAGTGAACATTTTTATTTTTTAAAGGATATTTGAATTTAAAATTAAAAAACTCTATTTAATTAGAAATTGTTTTTTAAAAACCTAATCTTTTTTTACTTCTTCAAAAGTGTGAAAGGGACACTAAACCCAAATGTTTTCTTTCATGATTCAGATAGAGCAGCAATTTTAAGCAACTTTCTAATTTACTCCTATTATCAATTTGTATTTGTTCTCTTGGTATCTTTATTTGAAAAATACCCAGGAATATAAATCTTAAGAACCCATTTCTGGTTCAGCACCTGGTTAGTGCTTGCTGATTAGTAGCTAAATGTAGCCACCAATCAGGAAGCGTTACCCAGGTTTGTCTCTTAAGCTTACATTTCTGCTTTTTTAAATAAAGATACCAAGAGAACGAAGAAAAATTAATAATAGGAGTAAATTAGAAAATTACTTAAAATTGTGTGCTCTATTAAAAACATGAATGTTTAATTTTGACTTTCATGTCACTTTCAATATATAATAATAAAGGAAATTAAAAATATAGTAGTTTATTTCTGCAATAAAATGCCCTTTTAATCTCTGAGCAGTTTTTCTTTGTAAGACTTTAGCGCTAGATTACAAGTAAAGTGCTAATTTAAATTTAAAAAATTCTGTTTGCGGGCACACAATAAACAACCAGCCATCGCATATATATATATATATATATATATATATATATATATATATATATATATATATATATATATATATATAAGTTCTGTAGATGGAGGGCACTAACAGGACTTGTAAAAAATGTTATCTTTATTTACAACATCAGTTTCACATCAAAGAATGTCAACGTTTCGGACCATCTAGAGGCCTTCTTCAAGACAATTGCCCTCCATCTACAGAACTTCTTTATACTTCAATTTGAGGATTGCACCCAGGCTTTGGCTACATATTATATATATATATAAAAATTAATTAAAATTATGGGGGGAGATAAAAAACTGAAATTAAAATCCTCCATGTCTGAAAATTAAATCAATGTAAATATTTGCATATGAAATTAGCACGTCTAGGCAAGTATCCCCACTTGCTTTTCCCCAGAAATTCTTAATATACAGTGTTACCAATGCACAAGAGAATTGTGGGTAAGATATGTAAATTCTCAGGATTTTTTTGCTTCAAAACACTGTTTTGGCACAGTGATCCTTTTAACAGGATTATCACAGCAAACCAGAAATCATTCACTAGACAAGCCTGTTTCATTCTTTTTGGATTTCATCATTAGGAGATAAATTTCTGGTTGCTGCATTGGTAAAGCTATTTTCATGGTTAAACCAAAATTCATTAAAATTATGGGGGGGGGATAAAAAACTGAAATTAAAATCCTCCATGTCTGAAAATTAAATCAATGTAAATATTTGCATATGAAATTAGCACATCTAGGCAAGAATCCCCGCTTGTTTTCCCCCAGAAATTCTTAATATATACAATAAATGAGAATTTGCATATCTAATTTGCATATCTTACCCACAATTCTCTTGTGCATTGGTAACATTGTATATTAAGAATTTCTGGGGAAAAGCAAGCAGGGATACTTGCCTAGATGTGCTAATTTCATATGCAAATATTTACATTGATTTAAATTTCAGACATGGAGGATTTTAATTTCAGTTTTTTATCTCCCTCCATAATTTTAATGAATTTTGGTTTAACCATGAAAATAGCTTTACCAATGCAGCAACCAAAAATCTATCTCCTACTGATGAGTTCCAAAAAGAACGAAACAGGCTTGACTAGTGAGTGATTTCTGGTTTGCTGTGATAATCCTATTAAAAGGATCACTGTGTCAAAACAGTGTTATGAAACAAAAAAATGGAGAATTTGCATATCTTACCCACAATTCTTTTGTGCATTGGTAACATTGTATATTAAGAATTTCTGGGGAAAAGCAAGCAGGGATACTTACCTAGATGTGCTATTTTCATATGGAAATATTTACACTGATTTAATTTTCAGACATTGAGGATTTTAATTTCAGTTTTTTATCTCCCCCCATAATTTTAATGAATTTTGGTTTAACCATGAAAAAAGTTTTACCAATGCAGCAACCAGAAATCTATCTCCTACTGATGAGTTCCAAAAAGAACGAAACAGGCTTGTCTAGAGAGTGATTTCTGGTTTGCTGTGATAATCCTGTTAAAAGAATCGCTGTGTCAAAACAGTGTTTTGAAGCAAAAAAACTGAGACTTTGCATATCTAATTTGCATATCTTACCTACAATTCTCTTGTGCATTGGTAACATTGTATATTAAGAATTTCTGGGGAAAAGCAAGCGGGGATACTTGCCTAGATGTGCTAATTTCATATGCAAATATTTACATTGATTACATATATATATATATATATATATATATATATATATATATATATATATAATTATTTTTTTTAAATTATATTTTATTGAGGTTAGATATGCAGTACAGTGGACACATATTGGATACAGGTATTACATATACAATATAACATAACTGAGACAGCAACGTTGTTACAACATTTGCAAGGTTAACATGAGAGAATTCCAGTTGTATCCGCTGCAGCCTATATTATATGCATATGACATCAACAGGAAAACCTGACATAACAAAACTAAACCTCTAAATTTTATTTAACCGCCCCCAGATTAGGGGAATTGGGGAAAGGAATCTTACTATAAACTAATTAGGGACGTGCTGTCCTATCAAGGTTTTATACGGCCCCCTGACTTCAAAAATGGTGTATGTTTGGGAAAGGGAACATATAAGGGTACAGTTAGGAAAAAGAGGGAAGAGAGAGAAAAAAAAAGGAAGGTTCATCACCTTTCTAATCTCCAGTCCATCACGACAACAAAGCCGTGGATATCAGACCTAGCACACAGCATCGCATACTGTCACTAGTTCTGGATCCAATCGGTCCAGATTTCGCAGTAGCTATCCATGCGCCCCTGCGAGCCATACACAAATTTTTCCATTTTAGCTAAAAAGTGCACCACCTCGCACACATCCGTCAGTGAGGGTGGTTCAACCTTCTTCCAAACCCTAGCAATACACAGCTTGGTCGCAGAGATGATGTATATTGACAGTTTTTAGAGTGTTCAGGTAGCCCTACATCAAAAACATGGAAGATAGTGCATTGGGGAGTCAGTGTCACATCTATATTTATGGAATTTAGTAGAGTCTCAACGTCTCTCCACAGAATTGTGAATTTTGGACATGTCCACCATATATGAGAATCTGAGCCCTCTTCCCCACACTGTCATCAGCACAGTGGGGAAGATCCCGCGAACATCCTGGCCAATCTAGTAGGGACCCTATACCATCTCAACAGTAGTTTGATATATCCCTTGAATATCGTCACACAGTGTATTGTTTTTTTTGTGAGAGTCATTGCCTTGCTAATTTCCAGTTCAGTTATAGTTAAATTTAATTCTCTACACCAGGACTTGATCTGCCAGGGAAGACCCTGAGAGTGGTCCCTTAGCAGAGCCCCATAATGAAAGGTCTAAAGGTCTCCAGACCCCCCTTCCATCTCTCCTCCCATTTAGAGTGTCGTCTAATATTTTGTTTGGAAAATTCCCATGATTTCATCAAACTTAATATCCTATAACATTCAAATCGAAACCATAGCGGAGGATCACTGAGTGAATTAATAACTTGTTGGACAGACGTTAAAGAATAAGTTTTCGGCCAATATAATTTGTTTGTCTGTCCAATATTCTATATGAATGTTGGGTAGGTCCCACAGCAGACCCCTCAGTTGGTGTATTGGGGATGGGTGTGGGGCAATCTCCGTGTGATGTCGAAGACCATGCCATAAACGGACGTTTTGTTGAACTATGGGGTTCTCTATGTTTTTGGTTAAGGGTTTATAACTCGGGACCCAGATAGCATTTGGCAAATCCAGACCCAGTGGCAGGGACATTTCCTCCAATCTGTACCTATATACAATCTGTACCTATATTTCCTCCAATCTGTACATACTGATAATATATATATTTACTATTTGCTGCCATCACTGCGTGACCCCCTTCACTGCACTAGTTCTCATGCAGTGTCTCACGGCATGAGAATGAGGCTCCCATTGGAGCCATTGGAAGTGCGCTCTTGTGAGCGTAGTGCTTCCCACATAAGCGTGCGCTGGCATTACTCAGTGGAGTGCAAATATTGCTTTCGCAAAAGTGATATTTTGCGCTCCACTTGTAATCAGGCACTTCGTGTGCTAAGCTCCCTACAGCAGAAATGAGTGATCATTTACTGACTGAAAAAGTAATTGAAAGCTCGCTCAAAAATTATAAGACAACCTGTCTAGTGTAAAATATAAGTAATTATTTTATATAAATAAAATAATTGTAGCAAGGTATATGCAGGCTCCCCCTTGTGGAAATGTTATGAAACATATTACTGTAGCCTGACTATTCTTTGTAGAATTAATATGGACAGTGCAGGTTGGTGGATCTGTGGAGCCTCGCCTAGCATCAACATTCTTGGTAATTGTTGTTAATGATCTCTGAAATTCTCCCGTTTATTTGTTTAGTGGCTAATCACATTGGTAAGAGGGCAGTGAAGCAAGAGCAGAGTATACTGCCCCTCCCTATTATTAAGTGCCATACATAGGTCTCACTAGGACGCCATATACATGGAGTAACTTGACCCTTCACCATTCATCTAGCACAGAGGAAAACTGAAACTGTACACTAGCTCACATCAACAGCTGTTCAAGAACAGTTACAAAATGAGGCAAGGCAACGTTAACTATTTCATTGCTTGTTCTGTTCTACGCCCCAGTTTTACTGACATAAGAGGGACACGAAACCCCAACATTTTCTTTCTTTTTATTTAGATACAACATACTATTTTATACAACTTTCCAATTTACTTATGTTATCAAATTTGCTTATTTATCTTGTTATCCTTTGCACTATTGGCTAGCTGAACACATCTAGTTAGTCAATCATAAGAGACAAATGTGTCCAGGTAAAAATCAGCAGCTAGCTCCCACTAGTGTAGGAAATGTGCATATTCTTTTTCAACAAGGGATACCAAGAGAAAAAAAGCAAGTGAATTTGAAAGTGTCTTAAAATTATCTGCTCTATCCGAGTCATGCAAGTTTAATTTTAACCTTCCTATACCTTTAATAAATGCTAGACAGAATTAAGCATTTAAAGAAAAGATAAGTCTGAGAATAACATTTAGATGTATTTTTGTATTTTTTGGATTGCATTAGTTGCTTAAATATTGACAAAACAAGTGGAAAGTTTTAGCGTCTATAAAACAATGGGAGCTGCCATATTGTAACTTAGGATAACTTCTCTGCTGTGGCCAATTAGGGGCAGTTATAAATAGGTCACTAGAGTGTGCAGCCAATGGCTGTGTATAATATAACAGTGTTCTGCACTTCCATTTTGTAACAGGAACTAAAATGCTCACAATTTCAGAATGGAATTACAGGAAAAGGGGACAAAAGAAATAATGAAAGTATATTGAACAGTTTATATATATATATATATATATATATATATATATATATATATATGATTTATCATTTTATATTGCTATCTCAAAGTGTTTAATGTCCCTTTAAGAATTATGAGAGAGTGCTGCCCAAGTAGAAGTGATTCCCACACTAGTGAACTCAGAGTTCTGTTATACTTAAAACTCACATGTCTGTTTCCAGAAAACAAGCTGTCACTTACATACCATTGAAGTTATGGTATATACAGTTCTGGCAAATATATACATACATTGTGCTAAAAACTGTATTATCTACAGACCATGCCTCTTCTGACACATAAACATTTGATGGTATTGTAAGAGGGCTGGCTTAGACTGAAAATGACTGAATAGGCTCTGTCTATTAATACATCATTTTTGAACATTATGCCGTAGTATTTTCAAATATATTCACTTATATTGCATGTTCTCAAATTAAAACAAAAAGGCTGTGATTCCATAACATTCTACAATACCCTCTCTTTTGCAACATACAGTTACTAAAAGCTGAATTTTGTTAAAGGGATATCGAAGTCTCAATTTCCATGACAGCATACCTAGATAGGCTCAAGAGCGTGCAGCAGTGTTTGCAACAATTAAACAAAGTAGAAGACACTTTTGATTAAACAGCATTTGCAACAATCTTTGAAACAATGTTATAGTGCTCAAGATACGTGCACACTCCTGAGTTTGCCTCAGTAGGCTTCCATAGGGAAAAAAGGATAAAGAGGCAAATCTGATCATCGAAGTAAGCTTGATTTATTTTTTATTGTTTTAATACCTATATTTTGACTTGCATTTCCCTTTTAAAGCGTGTTCCGCGGCTCTAAATTCCTGCACTCTCCAGTAGGATTCTAATTCCTGCACTCTCCAGTAGATTTCTATGTATTTATTTCTGTGTGTATTTGTAAATTTGTGGCACTTGTGCAAGGATAAGAGATAAATCCTTTTTCACATTTGCTCTTTTCATGTTTATTTCTAAAGAAATAACTAAATTAATTTAGTTTTTTTTAGTTGAACAACTCTTAATTGAAAAGTTTGAGCACCCCTGTTATACTGTATAATATTTTGAGGTATTAAACAGACAAACATACTCTATTTAATATACAAACATGATTAGGAAATGAATAGACGTATCCTAAACGTAGGATAAACCAAGGAACTAAAAGGTGTGATGTTTTGGAATTGCTATATAAATGAGCCAGACAAAAAGGCCAAACGTTTTTGCAGTAATATTATTTTTTTATATTCTATTTTTAAAACGAAATAAAAAAGTCCCTGTGCAGCTGAACTGATTTTGAAGAGGAATGAAATTCAAAATTAAACTTTCATGTTTCAAATGGGGCATTTTAAAGAGACTTTTATATTTGTTTCTATGATCAAATTTTGTGGTATCCATTGCTGAAAAGCATACCTAAGTAGGATCAGTCAGTCCAATACTGGGAGCTAGCTGATAATTGGTGCCTTGACACATGTGCCTCTTGTCCTTAGTTTAGCAGATGTGTTCAACTAGCACCCAGTAGTGCATTTTGAAGTTTACTTTAGCTATGTACTTAACCCCCTCTAAATGATTTAAACACACAGGTTTATGCAATCAATGACGCAAAAATTAAATGCAATAGAAAACAACACATTAGAGCATTTTCTTTTAAGGGACATGAAACAGAATTTTCTTTCATGATTAAGATAGAACATACAATTTTAAACATTTTTCCAACTTATTTCTATTATCCTATTGTCTCATTCTCCTTGTATATGTTGTTTTATGGAGCAGCATAGCATTACTGTGAGCTACCTGAACACATCAGGTGAGCCAACAACAAATTGTATATTTGTGCAGCCACCAATCGGCAACAAGCTCCTAGTAGTGAAATCATGCTCTGAGCCTACCTAGGTATGTTTTTCAGCAAAGAATATCAACAGAACTAAGCAAATTAGATAAGTAATTTAGATAGTGGTTTAAAATCACATGTTCTAGCTGAATCATGACCATTTTAGTTTGACTTTACTGTACATTGGCTTGTCTAATTTGTCTGCAGCACATTTTCTGATATGATCATGTTGTTTCGCTTCTGAACTGCTACTGGGATACATGACACCAAAAAAAATCTATGCCAAATTCTCAAGGTAATCAGATGTAATATGACATTTCACTATTAAACATATCAACAATAATGTAATTTAAGCCTCAATGGAAGTTCACACACACTCAGTATTTTACCATTTAAACAATGTCAGGTAAAGTAACTTCAAAGAAATATCATAAATGTATTTTTTTGGAGGTCTGGACATTATATAGAGCAATTATGTACATTCTAGTAATGTGCCACAGTGAGAGGTTGAGTGTATTCCATTACTTTATTATAATTTTTTTTTTTAGCATTTAGGGCCAGAGTGTTGTGCAAAATTGTGCTTTCGCGAGTGCGATATTTGCGCTCCACTCATAAAACCATATTCGCAAGTGCGATATTTGCGCTCCACTCATAAAACCATATTCGTGAGTGCGATATTTGCGCTCCACTCATAAAACCATATTCGCGAGTGCGATATTTGCGCTCCACTCATAAAACCAGTGTACGCAATTGTGCACTGGAATTAGAAGTGGCCCGCAATGCGAATGCAAACTCGCGTTTGCATTGCATGGAAGCTTTGCTATCATGAGAGCGCGCTTCCATAGGCTCCAATGAGAACGTAGCGCTAAGGGGTAAGCCGCGCAGCAAATTTAAATATATGTGTATATGAATATATACATATATATTTATGTGTTAATATGTGTATATACATATTAGCACATAAATATATATACTGTATGTATATATTCATATACACATATATTTATAGAGAACACACAGTTCCCATAGACCGCAATGTAAAGGCCCTTTTCAGTGCCGTTTTTTTTTCTAACACCCCACATCCTTACACTTTAACCCCACATAAATGCTTCTTGCAGTTATTTTAATAAAAAATACAAATGCTACCATTTTTTATTTAATAAAAACTACAACACTCTTAAAGAGACACTAAACCCATTTTTTTTCTTTCATGATTCAGATAGAGCATGTAATTTTAAGGAACTTTCTAATTTACGCCTAGTATCAATTTTTCTTCATTCTCTTGGTATCTTTTTTTTAAAAGCAAGAATGTAAGCTTTGAACCCGACCCATCTTTGGTTCAGCACCTGGGTTGCTCTTGCTGATTGGTGGCTAAATGTAGCCACCAATCAGCAAACACTACCCAGGGTACTGAAACAAAAATGGGCCTCCTCCAAAGCTTACATTTCTGCTTTTCAAATAAAGATACAAAGAGAATAAAGAAAAAATGTTGATATAGGAGTAAATTAGAAAGTTGCTTAAAATTGCTGCTCTATCTGAATGTATAATACATCATTGGGAATAATTTTACAGTACAATGTCCCTTTTATATATGTCAGAATAGCAGTGCCTCCAGAAAAGTCAATTAGGATTATTTTAAATTTTAATATTCATAATTACTTATTGAGGATTTCAAGCAGAGAACATATTTTCAACAAGACTCATAAGAACATAAGAATTTGAAGTATTGCTAACGCACCTTCCATTTTAGCGCAGTTGGTCTGCTTTTTTTTAGCATGCCCCATATAAGTCTATGGGGAGAGGGAGTTGGCGCGGTCGCAATGCTAATTCCAGAAGTTAGCGTGCTTGAGTCTTTTGCTTGTGTGTTAACTTTTTACTTTCAACTTGTAATACCAGCGCTTATTATGTGTATGATTTACAAATTACATTGCACTTTGCATTTCTTCTGTTTAAAATGAAACTGAAAAACAGTCAGTTTCCCAGAGAGCTTCATTATTTTCTAAAGGCCAGATAAGATAATAAAACATTCTCTAGTTTGGAGAGATATTATAGAGCTGAACTCACTAAATTTTCTAAGAAAAGGGGAGGAATTTGGAAGTCACAGAGAGATGAGAGGTGCATGTGCCTTCCATAGAAAGTAATGAAGCTCTCTGCGACAGAAAATTTCACATGGGAGAAAGAAGAAAACTGGAGAACACCTGGGGATGATATAAAGGCTCCATTTGCATGAATTATAAATTAAACTAAAATGTTTTCACTACAATTTAACTTGCTTTTGTCTATATTTTGCTATGCATTACTTTTATGTTAGTTAGAATAAGTGTATTGCGATTTTTTTAGCAAACTTCACCTGCATACAGCTGGCAAGATAAATCATTGAGATCAGCTTGTGCAAATTGCTTACAAAATTTCTCAAGACATGTGACAGAGCTACAGACATACCCTGGGAACTCCCCTGTCAGTCCTGGAAACTGTTTTTTGCCTCCCACTCTCTGAAACTGTCATTTTAGTTTTCAATGCAGCAAATACAAGGTGCAATGTAATTTGTAAAAGCTACACAGAAATATACAAAGCATGATCCTAATTTGTTAGTAACACAGAAACTTGAAATATAAGCAGAATGTGTAAAATCACTGCTAGAGCTGAATCTAAATGTATTAAAATATAAATGAGAAAGTTGAAAGCTTAAATGCAATAATACTGAAAGGATCCAATCTGAAATATATAGTAATATAAAATAAAAAGCACAAAAGTGTAAGTGTAAAAACTTTCATATCATGCAGTGCTCTATTGCACTGAGCTTGTCTCTCATTTACATACATAAATGAGAGAGATCTCGTAGTGTTGGATTTCTTTTGAATATTCAGTGAGTTCAGCCCCTGTGAAGTCCGAACTGCAATTTCTCTCCAAGCTGGAGAATACTTTGAATATCAGGACCTCATCAGTGAGAAGGTGTGGTGTTTGAATACTGATGGATGGACCCTTGCAGCATATGTGTGTATGCCCCAGAAAAACTAATAACTTTTACTAGAAGCATTTTTGCTAATGGAAGTATATTACAAAAATGCTTCTATTTTAAATTGAAATGCACCCATGCATGATTTTAATTTTGACCTTTTTATTCCTTTAATCAAGAAGTAGTTTATTGTTTACATCAATTCATTATTATAACTGATGATAAACTTCAATGTTTTCATTTTAATCGGTTGTTCACACTCTCAGAAAAATGTGCCATCAATTCTTACACAAGCCTATAATTGTACATTCTATTTCTAAATATGCTAGTCTTATTATTTAAGGCTTACATGGGCCATTACTTGGGGAGGAAAATGTAGATTATTTATTGCACGTTATGTGTGGTCCTTGGAGGTTTCATGATTCAGAAAAACTGTTCTTGGCTCCTGTCTTTGAAACTCTGGGTGGAGGGGACATATCTCCGAAAGGCATTGCTTAGATTATAATATATTTTTCGGGAAAACTCTGTGAGGTCTTGTATTTTTCCATTTAAATAAATTGTTAAGTATAAATGAAAAGCTAGGCTAAAGCCAAAACATATCAATGAATGAATAAATTAGTTATGTGTATAAAAACACATTCATTATTTATTTTGCCCCCTTTCCTGTAAGTTTAAATTAAGGTTTAACATTGAGTTTTTTTCACTGCCCAAAATGGCTGGAGTATATGATGCATAAACTAGAAATTTAAACCTAAAAAATGCTACACGGGGATTCGTTGGTCAGTGTGACATAGAAACATAGATTTTGATGCTTCACAATGAAGAAGTTAACATAAACATACTCAAGAGATGTTTCAAAGGGTGTATCTGTGGATTGCAAAACAATGCACATTTTGCTAACAAAAGTGACAGTGTAAAATATGTATAAACCATTTACGCTTGCATGCATACCTTTAGCAATGCAGTGCTTAATTCTTCAAATACAGAAATACTTTTTTATACCTTTTAAAGGGATATGAATTTCAAAAAAGTTATTTTTGGATTCAGACAGAGCTTAACATCTTAAAAAAGTTTTCAATTTACGTCTTTTATCAAATTTGATTTGTTGATTTGGGGACAAATGTCCAGGTTTCCTAAGTGAAACCAGGGGCTGCTCTAAATCCGCACATGGCCTGTCTCCAAGGTATGTAACATGGATGCAAGAAAAGATGTTTTATGTGCAGACAGTAAAAAACTATAGAGTTTCTTTTGTACATAAAACTATTTTAAAACAGTGTTCTTAAGAGTGAACATGATGTGGATTTATTGTTATTGGGTCCTGTCATTTCTATAGCTTTGGACCATGATAAAAAGAAAGGTTAAGGGCTCCATGTACTAAGCAGTCAGCGAGCTACCCGCAACAAATCTCGCATCAAAACTCGCAAACTGATATGTACAAAGCCGTCAATTATGTTAAAACTCGCATCTTTAAAATTGCGAGCGTACTTATCCGCCAAACCTTGCTACCTCTCCATTTTTTACTGTAATTAGACACATTTGACCACCAACTCGCCAAAAACGAATGTACTAAAAAACCTATTTGTCCGCTCGCGTCAATCTCCGCCCCCACCTCGTTATTTTTGCCTCGCCACCTTTTAGGTGGCGGGCAAGGTACAAAACAATAGGAAAGTCACTCTAGACGCCAGTCTAGACATATATATAAAAGGCAGTAATATCAGCATTGTACTTACATTGTTCATTTCAGCAGCTATGGAGAGAATTCTGTTTTTGTTTATTCTGCGTGTGATGCAAATCCGGGCTTGAAGACAGAATACTGGAAATGTAGCTAATCGTATCGTTAGAAGAAGGAGAGTTCGTGTCCCCCGTGTATTCCTTCCACGGGTTGGTTTGCACAGCCTTTCTGACCGAGAGATCATACAAAGATTCCGGCTTGATCGTGAATCGATATTACACCTGTATCGAGAGATTGAAGATCATTTGGAGCCAATGACTGCTCGTTCACAAGCTATTCCGGGACTTCTGAAACTATTAGCGGCATTGCATTTTTTTGCAACAGGCTCCTTTCAGGCAGTTTCTAGCGTCATTATTGGAATGAGTCAATCTGCTTTTTCACGCCACTTATCCAAAGTAATAGGGGCTATGATGGTTATTTTTCATCGATATGTTTGTTTGCCATCTACCCCTGAAGAATGGCAATCTATCAAGTCAAATTTCTATAGGATGGCTGGGATGCCCAATGTCCTAGGTGCCATAGACTGTACCCATGTTGCTGTAAGACCACTTCAAGCTCGTGAGGAGATCTATAGGAATAGAAAGCATTTCCATTCCTTGAATGTCCAGATGGTCTGTGACCCCAACATGAGGATTATCAGTGTCCGTTCTAACTTTCCTGGCTCCTGTCATGATTCTTACATCTTAAGGCAGACTGGGTTATACCGGAAGTTCGAGGACGGAAATATGCTTGAAGGATGGCTTCTAGGTAAGCATAACTGGCGTCTAATTTGTCTCTCATTTCAATGTACAAAAATTGCGCCCAATTTGTCGACTGTAATCTGTATAGTTTAAATTTGTATTGTATAGTTCTGAATCTTTATAATTATTCTTATATTAATATTTATATTTATTATATCTTCTATTAGGAGATGGAGGGTACTCATGTACAGAATGGCTGTTGACTCCCTATAACAACCCACAGACCAGAAGTCAAGTACGTTTCAGTCAAGTACGTTACAATTGGCCAGACAATTCAACTGAAAGTTAAGTACATCAGCTTAGTCGCAGCGAGCGAGGCGTCAAATTTATCAATATTCCACCACTGCTCGCGGCGGGCTAGACGTGTCTATTTATTGTGGGATTATTAGTACATAGCAACAGCGGACACCATTTCGCCCGCGGCGAGTAACGGCGAGTTTAGCCGCGTCTAAAATGACGGATGAATTGACGGCTTAGTACATGGAGCCCAAAGAAAGAAAACTGCATTTTAACACATTAAAGGGACATTAAACACTAAATAAATGCTAGATAGAATGATGCATTCAAAGAAAGGATAAGTCTTAGAATAACATGTAGATGTACTTTTTAAAGTTAGATGTTTGAATATATACAAAGTAAGTGTAAAGTTTTAGTGTCTATAAAATAATGAGAGCTGCCATGTTGTAACATAGGTATCTTTCTCTGCTGTGGCCAATTAGGGCAATTAGGGAAAGGTATAAATAGGTCACTAGAGTGTTCAGCCAATGGCTGTGTAGAATATAACGGCGTTCTGCACTTCCTATTCTAACAGGAAGTGAAAAGTTCACAATTTCAGAATGGAATTACAGGGAAAGGGGACAAAATAAATAATGAAAGTATATTGCAGACTTGTTTTTATAACTACAACTTATCATTTTATATTACTATCTTAAAGTGTTTAATTTCCCTTTAAGGAACAGTCTTTATTTTGTTAAGGCATGCTATTTCTCCTCAGACTCTATGGGCTCCAGTTACCAAGCTGTGTATGGAATGGCTTAAAAAAGAAAGAAAAAAAAAAACACCCAGGCTGCCACATGATTTGGTGTATGCTAATGGATTGTAAGGGAGGGCCATTGTTTGCTAAAGTGACTGAATATAAAACTGGACAAAGTAAAAGCTACTATTTTTGGTCATTTAATATAAATGTATTTTTATTTACGGTTATTTAATTATGCTCTTCTTGTTTTTATTATATGACCCATATGTCTGTTTATTTGTTCCAAAAGGGACACTGTACACTAGATTTTTCTTTGCATAAATGTTTTATAGAGGATACATTTATATAGCCCATCTAGGTGTGTTTTTGTAACAATGTATAGTTTTGCTTATTTATAAATAACATTGTGCTGATTTTCAGACTCCTAACCAAGCCTCAAAGTTTTAGATGTATACTGATGTATACAGATTCAAGCTTGCTCCTGTTTGTGTGATCTGTCTTTTCATATGCAGGGGAGGGGGAGTGTCTGCTATTCCTACTTTACCAGCCCCTTTTATTGGGTGTCCCAGCCTAACCTCATCAACAGTGCTTAACTGGGAGCTTCTAAGTAAGTTTTTAAAAGGTTTTATACTGGATTTTTATATCAGCATCTGTGCATATTCTTCTTTATACACTGTCAGAAAAAAGGGTACGGTTGGGGTCCGTCTGTGAACACTTAGGGTACAACTGCTGTGGTTGTACCCTCAATGGATCATAATTACACCTTAAGGAACTAATAGGTACCATTTAGCGGTAAATAAGGTACAAATATGTTTCCAACTGTCAAAGGGTCCATATCTGTACCATTTAATCCCCCCAAAAGGTACAATCACTTGTGTGACTAAAAGGTTGAGGGGGATGGGTGGTTCAAGGCTGCCAAACCCTGCAAGTCCATATAATTTGTACAGCTCAATTATTCATATTCACATAACTGTCAGTCACCCAAAATGAATGCAACATACATGCTGTACAGCACAATAATTATGTTCAATCGTTGTTGGTAATATGCAAGAAGTGGGCAAAGCAAAAAAAAAATACTTAAAGGGACAGTCTGCACCAGAATTGTTATTGTTTAAAAAGATAGAAAATCCCTTTATTACCCATTCCCCAGTTTTGCATAACCAACACAGTTCTATTAATATACTTTATATCTCTGTGATTACCTTGTATCTAAGCCTCTGCAGACTGCCCCCTTATCTCAGTGCTTTTGACAGGCATGCAGTTTAGCCAATCAGTGCAGAACTCCTAAATAACTACATGGGGGTGAGCATATTGTTGTCTATATGACACACATGAACTAGTACTAACTGTGAAAAACTTTCAAAATGCTCTGAGCTAAGAGGCGGTTTTCAATGGTTTAGAAATCAGTTTGAGCCTACCTAGGTTTAGCTTTTCAAAAATGCCACCGAGGGAACAAAGCATATTTAGTGATAAAAGTCAATTGGAAAGTGTTTAAATTGTCATGCCCTATCTGAGTCATGAAAGTTTAATTTTGACTAGACTGTCCCTTTAATAACATATATATTCAATGATACTGTGCTGCTGGTTCTAAATGGCAAACAAGCACTTAACATTTTAATGTTTATATTTAGAGCATCAAGATGTTAACTCTTAAACATAAAGCAAATATTTAACTAAAAGTACAAAGAAAAAAAATGTTTTAAACTCTATAAAATAAACAAGAGCTGTTTAAGAAAAAGTTTTTTAAAAAATAAAATAAAATTGTAACTGTTCCCCAGTCACATACTTGGACATTGTGTGACATGCCATAGCGCCATCTGTTGGTTGAAAGTTCCTTGACATGTGTAACACAGCTCCATCTATTGGTAGAATGTTCATCACCAAAGTGTGTACTAGGAGAATAGGCTCATTTGCATATATTTTGCATAGAGTGACAATTCATTGTATGGTTGTGAGTTTTATCGTTTATCCCTCCCCCGAATCACCCTTCTTTTCGTTAGAGTTATATTTTATTATTACTATGTTTTCTATATATTTATGATTTATGTGCCATGTCACCCTAAATTAAATGGGGTGTTTTAGAGTCTAGTACAGAGTGATAGAAAACGCATTGAGTAGTGCTCTTTGGAATTGGTTGTGTAGCCTGGCTATTTCAGTTGGTTCTGTAGCAGTCTTTGGAATTGCTACAGTTAAGTATACAAACTTTTCATTAAAACTGCAGTGTGGCTATTATAATACTTCCTGAAAAAGTATGCATATTGAATGTTATACACTAATTTTTTATTTATTTTTTTATTCAAGATTTTGCAAATCCATAACATAACAATTGGGGACTTGCAGGACCCCTTTATCAGCAATAGAAATAAATAGATTATTGGGTCACAAAAAATTCTGCACATTTGGAAAAGAAAATAAATAAAACTAACAAGTAAAACAATATAAAGCCAACCAGATTCAAATCCATCAAGTTGGCCTCACCCTGTACTGAGTCAATTTACAAGTTATTTCTTGAACGGGTGAACGGATCAATGATGATACAGTAGAGCACTTTAGATTAAGTATTTTGAATATAGAGAAAAGAAGGGGGGGAGGAAGGGTAGTGGGGGGCTCATATGTGTGGGATAGGGAGGGGGGAGTATGTTACAGTCAGTATTTCTAGAAAACTATGTACGGTACCCGCCAGGGAGAGTAGTCAGGTCGCTAATTGTCAGTTTAGGTGTCATTTGCCAGAACTTGTGGGTGCCACAAAGTATCGTGGTTGTTCTTCCAATCAGCCCAAGCCATTTCAAACAGGTCAGGTTTGTTAAGATCAAAGTATATGGCCTTTTCCATAGTGCACAGATAGGCCATTGTGTGGAAAATATCCTGCCAGCTAGGAGGAACATCCCTTTTCCAAGCCCTGGCTATATTAGTTTTGATCGAGGCCAGGAGATAGATTCCAAAGAGACCTTGGTGTCTAGGCAGGGCGTGTAGACCTAGATGGAGAAGGGCAAGCGCCGGACCAGCAGAGACTCTAAAGCCGTAATCAGAGAGGGTACGTATTCCTCTTTCCCACAAAGGTCTAATAATGGGGCACTCCCACCAAATATGTAGCAAACTACCACGAAGGCCACAGTCTCTCCAACATAAGGGAGATGCTCCTGGGAACATTTTAGACAATCGTGTTGGGACAAAGTACCAATGAGTGAGAACTTTGTAATACGTCTCAAACATTGTTACACAATGTAAAGTCTTCTTAGTCATCTGGATGGCTCTTTGCCAAGAGTCGATAGAGGTTTCAGTACCCAGGAGGGTGTCCCATCTTAGTAGATGCGGAGCTAAAGTAGGCGGGGAGGTGCTGTCCAGAAGGGCATAGTGTCTCGATAGTGGCCGGATAAGTCTACGTCCTCCTTGCCAAATAGATTCCCAGGGAGTAGGGGAGCAGGAGGCAGATGGAAGAAAGTTCCAGCTTCTTAAAAAGCTCTGGATCCTAATGATTTAAAAAGTGAGGAACTTAGGGGTGGCTACTTGCTGATTTAGTTGCGTTAGGGTTATAAATTCATCCGGCTTTGTGATGGACCAAAAGTCTGAAACTTTAGTAACCCCTAACCGAGCCCACGTGTTCGGGTGAGTGTCAGGTAGGTTCGTGAGTAGTCCGGCTACCGAAGTTATAGGAGAGGGATGGGGAGCAATGAGCTGACGATGGCTAAGCCTATCCCAGATTGATAAGCACTCCAGAATGACCAGGTTGCTTATGCCCAACGTTCTGCGGCTATGTGGTGGGATCCAGATAACATCTCGAAGGAGAACATTGGGCGGCAATGATGCCTGCTCAAGTTCTCTACACCTGTCACAAGACTGGAGTACTCCCCATTGAGAGATATGCGTTTGCATAGCTCCTTCGTAGTATTTCACCACCGACGGTGATGCAAGTCCGTCTAAGGAAACGGGAAATTGCAAAGTCCTATGAGCGATTCGGGGAGTCTTGCCTTGCCAAATGAACTTTGTGATCTCACTCTGAAATTGGAAGAGAAGATGCATTGGGACTCTAATTGGTAAACAGCGAAATAGATATGTTAACTTAGGGAGGAAAGACATTTTAAGCGACGCAATTCTTCCCATCCATGAAATGGAATTATGGTCCCACATGTTCTTTAAATTGCGTAATTCTGCTAGTAAGGGGGAGTAATTATCCTTTATCATTTGTTGGACACTAGGAGACAGCTTTACTCCTAAATGGGTAATCCGCTCAGTCAGCCACTTGAAGTTGTAGTTGTCTTTCAACTCACGAACGTAGGGTTGTGGGTATCCCCACCAATAGATTTCAGTTTTATGCGTATTGAGTTTGTAGAAGAAGAGATCTCCAAATATCCTCAGAGTCTCCAACAATCTAGGGATAGCCTTGGCGGGGTCTGCAGTGAAAACGGTAACGTCATCTGCAAACAGTGCGATTTTATGTAACGTGCCCGATAGTCTGATCCCAGGCAGGGACGCGTCCGATCAAATTGTCGTGGCCAGAGGTTCAATCGCTAAAGCGAACAACAGGGGTGAAAGTGGACACCCCTGTCTAGTGCCGTTTGATATACTAAACGGCGAGGTCTGAAATCCTAAACCTCTAACAAATACCGTTGGGGCTGAATACAAAGCTTTAATGGCCACACAGATTTCGGGTGGGAAGTTAAAGGCTTGGAGTGTTTCCCATAGGTATTCCCACCGAACTCGATCAAAAGCCTTCTCAGCATCTAAGGAGATGACTGAGAAGGGCTTATTCATCCTGGTTGACTCGCTCATGATGTTAATGAGGCATCTGGTGTTATCCGGACCCTCTCTGTTGTAAATAAAGCCTACCTGATCAGGATTAATTAGGTCCGGTAGCATTTTACCGATGTGGGTAGCCAAAATCTTGGAATAGATCTTAATATCTATGTTTATCAGGGAAATCGGTCTGTAATTTAAACAGAGAGAAGGGTCCTTGCCCGGTTTGGGTATTGTGACAATAGCAGCCTGGAGAAATTCTTCTTTGAAAGACCCATTACTATTCGCTAAATTGAAAAACCTAAGTAGGTATGGAGCCAGTTCATGGATATACTGTTTATAGAACTGGGCAGGGAACCCATCAGGTCCAGGAGCCTTGGGGCTTCATGCGCTTGATGGTGTGCTTGCTTTCAAGCAGTGAAATTGGCAAGGTGAGCGCAGTTTGCTGCTCTGTGGTGAGTGTGGGCAAATTCAGGGTGGATAAGTACTTTTTGATTTTGGGTATGGAGGACGGCTTTGAGCCTTCCGCATTGACGATGTTATAAAGTTTGGAATAGAAATCTGCAAAACTCTCACCTATCAGGGACGGCTTTTTGTGCAGCCTATTGTTATGGAGGATTTGTGAGATGCGGGTAGCACTATGTTTGTTCCGTAGTTTATTAGCTAGGAGCGTATCAGCCTTGTTTCCCTTATCATAAAAGAGTTGTTTTAGCTTGGAAAGGGTACATTGAGTCCGTTTTAACTCCAGTTGGTTGATATGGTCCCTAACTGCTCTAATTTGCTCTGTCAATGCTGCTGAGATAGAGGCTCGATTGCTTATTTCCAGGTGTCTGAGTTTGGTATGCGCCTGTACAAGCGTTAAGCCGGCCAGTTTTCTCAAATGGCTCTGTTATAAGTCCTCGAGCCATTGCTTTGATGGCACCCCATAGGGTATCATCTGGAGTCTGTCCATTGTCATTTTGTCTAAGCAATTCGGATAAGTCGCGTCTCAGTTCCTCTCTAAAGGCAATGTCTGTTAGAATGTGACAAGGGAGTCTCCAGCCTGCCTGAAGAAATGGCTTGTCCGTGGGGTGCAAGTCAGTTAAAAGTAAGTCATGGTCCGACCAGGAGCTTACAGCAATCTCCGACCGTATAACAGAGTCCAAGGTCTCTGCTTGACAAAACATGTGGTCTAGTCGAGAGTAAGTTTTATGGGGATATGAATAATGAGTATAGTCTCTTTCTCTAGTGTGCAAGGATCTCCACACGACGAAGTAGCCATAATGAGACATTACATTCCGGAACTTAGCAGAGATACTGCTTACGTTATACGCTAAATTTAAAGGGACAGTCTAGGCCAAAATAAACTTTCATGATTCAGATAGAGCATGTGATTTTCAAGAATTTTACTTTTATCACCAATTTTGCTTTGTTCTCTTGGTATTCTTAGTTGAAAGCTTAACCTAGGAGGTTCATATGCTAATTTCTTAGACCTTAAAGGCCACCTCTTTTCAGAATGCATTAACAGTTTTTCACCACTAGAGGGTGTTAGGTCATGTATTTCATATAGCTAACACTGTGCTTGTGCACGTGAAGTTATCTGGGAGCAGGCACTGATTGGCTAGACTGCAAGTCTGTCAAAAGAACTGAAATAAAGGGGCAGTTTGCAGAGGCTTAGATACAAGATAATCACAGAGGTTAAAAGTCTATTAATATAACTGTGTTGGTTATGCAAAACTGGGGAATGGGTAATAAAGGGATTATCTATCTTTTAAAACAATAAAAATTCTGGTGTAGACTGTCCCTTTAATGAAACAGTATTTGTATTATGCTGTGTTGAGTACAAATTTGCCATCATGAGGTACAAAGGGCTTGTCACTGGGGCAGTACCCTTAAAAGGCCAGATTTGCACCATTTTTTATGGGTACAATATGGTACCATAGGACTGAGGTCCAATCTAGTCACCAAAGGTACATATTTGCCATTGAAAGGTACAATCTGCAAGGGTACCAATTTGTACCCATTTTAAAGGGTACAGCAGGTGTACCTTTGAGGGTACTGCCCCAGGTACAATATTTGCACATTTTTTCTGACAGTGTATAGTAGTGTCTATTACATACAGTTATATGAGAATTAGTGTATACTGTCCCTTTAAAACTCAAAAGCCCATTCAATCACAATTTTAACCAAGATCAACCAATTATAATATTTAATGTTCGGTAATCAAACCACCTTTTAGATATGAATAATTAAGTTTCCTGAGACTGATTCATGTTTTTTTCCCTTCCTTAGAAATAAAAAATCCGATAGAAGAGTTACTTTTTTAATATTCTGCTCTCTTAATAAAAAAAGTAACATTTGTAGGGGATATGCAAAATTACCATTTAAATCAAATGTCCTCGTCCTGTTAAAAATATCAAAATGTAATGAATACCAAGAGGAAGGGTCTGCACTGATTCATATACCCAAATAAGTAATACAATTCCTGACTACCAAAATCAGTCAACCATAAAATTTGAGCTATAAAGGTATTTATTTTTTTAACCAAAAAATCTACCAAGCCTATTGATAACTTTCAAGATGATCTTAATATGTCTGTCGATTTGTGACAAATAGAATTAGATCATCTGTGTACAAAGTTATTTGCAATTTTACTCTATTAATTTAAAAGGACATGAAACCCATTTTTTTCCTTCTTGATTCAGATAGAGAATACAATCTTTTTTCTTGTTTTGTTTAAAACTTGTGCATTTTCTCACATTCCCTAAGAGGCCAAAAAGCAAACCCTGTAACCTATGTTTTAATAATGCTGCAAATTGCATAATCCAGCTATTTGATTTGCAGCATTGGAATGTTACAGACATGACCATCTGGTCTCTGTAGGGAGCATAGGACAAGCACAAATTTGCAAGAGGTGTTTTTTTTTAATTTCCTGTTGTATACTCTATAAATGTCATTGTAGTTTTTTTTTTTTATTAATAAAGGACTGAGAGCAATAACATGAATGAATGTACAATGTAGCAACACACTGTCATGTGACTCCTCTAAAATCCATGTGATTTGGTTGCTGGGTATGTGACACTTTGTGAGGAGCAGGACTTGTGGTGTTGGGTGTCAGCTGAGATATGTTCCAGCTCTTTTAATGCCACAGCACAAGGTTCAGTTTTAGCACAGGCAGAGACAACTGCACAATCCTATTCATTCCCCCATAATATCTGAAATCTGCATTCCACATCTTCCTCCTTTGATAGAAGACCAGGATTCAAATCAATACCTCTGTTGATATTCAGATGATAGCTATGAACTGTTTGGTGATGATCACAAGAAATAGAAACCCTTTCTCTGCCAGACAGGGTAGCAAAACATTTTGCTGAAGACATCTAAAATGCTATCCTCCACTCTGGCAGCGAAGGGAGCATGAATTGCTATAACATTTTGTGTCATATTATTTTTTTTTTTTTTAACTTTAAAGGGACACAAAACCCAAAGTTTTTCTTTCATGATTCAGATGGAGCATGCAATTTTAAGCAATGTTCTAATTTGCTCCTATTATAATTTTTTCTTTGTTCTCTTGCTATCTTTATTTGAAAAAGAAGGAATGTAAGCTTAAGAGCCTGCCCGTTTTTTGTTTAGCACCTGGGTAGCGCTTGCTGATTGGTGGCTAAATATTGCCACCAAACTTCAAGCACTATCGAGGGTGCTGAACCAAAGATGGGTCGGCTCTTAAGCTGACATTCCTGCTTTTTCAAATAAAGATAGCAATCAATATTTTATATTCCTAATGCACACGCATTTCATCATATCCTTTGTTTCCTATTAGGAAACAAACTGACTCTATTTCTTAGTGGTAATTATGGTGAAGAGTGTTACTATGTATACGCTCAAGCAATCGCATTTACCTTCAACTCGTAATACGAGTGGTAAGACTGATGAGTGCAAACCTACGCGATAAACCCCTTATCACTTGGGTGCAAAGGTTTTTTTGCTCTACTTGTAATCTAGCCCAATATGTTTTTTTCTTATCAAAGCTTCTCTGGCAACAGTGTTGAGCTTTGATACATTCTTATTGTTCATTTGTTTCATGTTGTGAGTAATTTTAATTGTAGGCAGAATTCATGGGCCCTCTAGTTCTTCTTTGCTAACAAAATCTGTTTTTATGTTTCAGTTGGTGTATAGTATCAGGGCTATCAATTTGTAGACATTTCAAATGGGTTAGTGTTTATGTCTTACACGCTGAAGGCAGATGCTTCAAATCCTGTTGCAGGTGCTTGATTTTATTAAAGCTGAGAATTTAATCATTTGTCACAAGAATGGAATCTCCAACACAAGCATTAGACAAAAATTCTTCTGCTTCAGATTTCAAATTTCCTAAAAAGTCTAAAATCTTATGTAACTGTTGTACTTAAATTGTTTTTATTCTGAGTACAATAATAATATGGAGTCTTATTCACATAAAAATGGTGTATGATGTTTTAAATTATTTATATCGCCATATTTCTTCGTTATGTCCAATCTTGCTTGATCTTGGAATCTGAATATGGTAAGGGTTGATATGTTCTGAATGAGAAATCATTGGAATTAAAACATTGTCGGTTTAAATGGCAAAATACCAAAGCTCAAGCCTTGGTTAACGCAATACTTTATTTTTTTTTTCCAAGTTCAACAAGTTTCTTTTGAGTTAGGCAATGATCCATTATATTCCAGTAGGAAGCTTATATGGTTTTTTCCCCCAGATTCAGAAAAACAACAACACTTTAAGCTTTTGAGAAAAGCTTTTAAAAAAAACCCTATATCATATAACCTATTTCAATGGTCAGTACAGATTAATATGGCCTCAGGAAAATTTTATACAGGTCGAACATGAAAGACAGGAATACAATGTTCATTTTATTGCAGAATAAGACCCTATGAGAGTCAGCTGCTCAGCAAATAGGAACATGTGCCCTAAGCAGTATCTTCATACCAGTACAGCATCATAAGGTCTTTGAGTTATTGATTATATATAAAGTTGATTCTGTTTTGAATGATTTTCTGTCTATGCAATAGTTTATATATATATATATATATATATATATATATATATATATTTTTTTAAATAATCAGTTTTAAACTACTATTTTTTTTGTATCCAGAAATTAGAACCAGGGCTCATTTTACCTTTTTGCTAGATATAGTGATACTAATGCTATTGGAGGTTTTTTTACTTAAAGGGACAGTCTAGGCCAAAATAAACTTTCATGATTCAGATAGAGCATGTAATTTTAAACAATTTTCCAATTTACTTTTATCACTAATTTTGCTTTGTTCTCTTGGTATTCTTAGTTGAAAGCTTAACCTAGGAGGTTCATATGCTAATTTCTTAGACCTTGAAGCCTACCTCTTTCAGATTGCATTTTAACAGTTTTTCACCACTAGAGGGTGTTAGTTCATGTATTTCATATAGATAACACTGTGCTTGTGCACGAGAAGTTATCTGGGAGCAGGCACTGATTGGCTAGACTGCAAGTCTGTCAAAAGAACTGAAAAAATTGGCAGTTTGCAGAGGCTTAGATACAAGATAATCACAGAGGTAAAAAGTATATTATTATAACTGTGTTAGTTATGCAAAACTGGGAAATGGGTAATAAAGGGATTATCTATCTTTTAAAACAATAAAAATTCTGGTATAGACTGTCCCTTTAATATGTTTTTCTCCTTCATACTAGTGGTTTTATGTTATATATTTTTAATCTTAGCTTGTTTTGTAATTAATTTGTTTTGTAATTTTTCCCATGGGCTTTGCATCCAGGCTTGTCTGGGGTTAACTGCATGAGTATAAAGTGGGTAGAGAAGGAGAGAAGCACTTTGGGGACCTACCCTGGTAGTTTTTCAGTGTACCCAAAGTGCTTCTTTCCTTCTCTACCCACTTTATACATTTTACTGGCACTAGGCACTGCCCTCCATAGGCATATAGCTTTACCCTAGTAGGGACTGGGTAGTTTGTATCAAACCACTCCCTGTCCTGATTACTATCAGGATTGTTGTATTTGATTAACTGCCTGCGTCTCTGAAATCTGTGCAGCTAGTTGTGAGTGCTTTTGAGCATTCAGGGCTGTGAGTTTTGCAGGGTCATATGATATGTACCCAGTCCATTTTTAATAGTGCAGTCCATTTCTTTGTTTTGTATGTATCTAGGGAAATTACATAAGACCTGTGCACCCTTATGTGGATCTCAGTTTTGTTTGATTGAAAGCGTGCATTGTATGGCTGTAGAAAGGTGTGCAGTTGGCTGTGAGTGCTGGTGAGCACCCAAGGCTGTAAGTTTTGCAGGGTCATAAATTGTTTTCCTAGTCCAGTTTGATATACACTCCAGATATCTCACCAATCCCAAAATTCAACAACCAGAGTACAGGGTTAAATAGTAGTTTATCATAGGAAGGACTCAAATTCACTTGATTTCACATCAATTCAATAAACCAGTGAATTTATGTGAAATCAAGTATGCAGTACTGTAAAATGCAAAGCGAGTGAACAGAAGAAAAATCGAAATAAAATCAATATTTGGTGTGACCACCCTTTGCCTTCTGAACAGTATTGGTTCTTCTAGGTACACTTGAGCACAGTTGTTAAGGAACTCAGCAGGTAGGTTGTTCCAAACATCTTGAAGAACTAATGACAGTTCTTCTGTGGCTTTAGGCAGCCAATTTTGGTTCTGTCTCTTCATGTAATCCCAGACAGACTTGATGATGAGACCTGGGCTCTGTGGGGGCCGTACCATTACTCTATGACTCCTTGTTCTTCTTTACACTGAAGATTCTTCTTAATAACTTTGTATGTTTGGAGCCATATTTATTTTGCAGAATAAATTTGGGTTCAATCAGATGTCTACCTGATGGTATTGCATGATGTACCGTAGATACTCGAGTATAACGCAAGATTTTTGAGACATAAAATAAGATACAAATTGGAGGGGTCGCGGTATATTCGAGACATTTCATTTCATCTGATTTGAAGCTGCCTTTAAGATGTGCACTAAACATGTCCCAAACATTGTCAAGTCAGAATTTCACTCTGTCTTTGTCATTCAGCCTTTTAGTTGAACTCTAACGATGAGAGATGGGAATTTTGCATTTTTGTGGCAGAGTTTTTCACTTAAAAATAATCAGTGTTTTCAGTTTTGTGTCATCAGCCATGCAGGACAGAACCACTGTGAAGTGAGTTTTCTCGTGACCGGTTTCCTGCTGAAGTTACAAAATTCAAATTACCCTCAACCTCATCAGACTTTTTTTCTTTCAATGCTTGGAGAAGTATAGCATATATCATATAAAGTTTATTTCAGTTTTGGATATTACGGTACAGAGATCAGATTACCGTACTGTACACAAACTGCTGAAATTTTCTTAAACCATTAAAAATTAATTCAAAAAGATAACGCTCCTCATATGATGCGTCATTTAAGCTAAATATTATCAAACTGGCCAAAACAAGCAATAATTCTGCTACTGCTCGTCAGTTTGGTATAGCAGAGAGTACAGCTTGTGACTGGCATAAAAAGAAAACAGAACTAGAAATGATGCTGTGGACTAAGAAGGCCTTCAGAGGGTTATCTTCTGCATATCCAAAACTGGAATGAACTTATTGGGTCATGGAGCACAGAAATAACGGCTATGCCATTTCACGAACAGCTATACGTCTCCAAGCATTGAAACTCAAGAAGTCTGGTGACGTTGGTGTTAATACAAATTTCGTAGCTTCAGCAGGATGGTGTACACGCTTTATGGAACGGCATAATTTAACATTATGCCAAAGAACAAAGCTATCTCAGAAACTGCCATAGGATCTTGAGGCAAAAGCTTTCACAGATTTCTTTTTAAACTTCGTCGGCAACACAACTATGAGCTTGGTCAGATTGGCAACATGATTGAAACACCCATGATGTTTGATTTGCCTGGGAATCGTTCTGTTCATACCAAAGGAGAGAAGACTGTTCTCATAAAGACAACCGGTCACGAGAAAACTCACTTCACAGTCGTTCTATCCTGCATGGCTGATGGCACAAAACTGAAACCACTGGTTATTTTTAAGCAAAAAGCTCTGCCAAAAATTTTTGAAATTCCCATCTGGTGTCATCATTAGAGCTCAACCAAAAGGCTGGATGGACGATGATGGAGTGAAATTCTGGCTTGATAATGTTTGGTGCCGTTGACCTGGCAGTCTACACTGCAAAAGAGCATTACTGGTGTGGGACATGTTTAGTGCACATCTTAAAGACAGCATCTAAATTAGCTGTCGGCAATAAGTGCACTGGCATTGCCGTTATTCCAGGTGGATTGACATCACAACTTCAACCGCTCAATGTTTGTCTAAACAAGACATTTAAAGACAGACTTCGCCAGATGTGGGCCGATATGTTCTGATGCGGTAACAACAACCAAGCCTGGCCTGCCTCAGAGACCAAATATCACTGTTGTTTGTCATTGGGTTAAAGACGCCTGGGAATCAATGCCGACAGAAATGATCCAGAAATCCTTCCGTAAATCTGGCATAAGCAATGCCATGGATGGGACCGAAGATGATGCCATCTACAAAGATGATGAAAATTTGGAGGATGAGACAGATGATACTGTTGATTCTTATCTGGATACTGCAGAATCTCAAGATGACATATTTGCACTGTTTGCAGAAGAGGATTCGGACACTGACTTCAAAGGATTTTAATATTCAGTACCTGTAAGCCTACTGGTAGTTGGTAGTTTACTATATTCTTTTGTTACTGTTTACTGTATGTTACAATTACGGTATTACCATAAAATTGTGTTTTCATTCTTTGATATTAAAATGTATACTTTTTTTGTTCCGTAAAATTGTGTTTTCCATTCTTTGATTTATATTTTTTTACTCCTCACGTTATACTCGCGTCTTGAACTTTTCTCCCATTTCCAGAAAATAGCTATCCCCTCGTGTTATACACAAGTGGCGTTATACTCAAATATCTATGGTATTGCATGAGGTATAATCATCTGCCTATACTTCTTGGTTTTGAGGAGACAATTAATTCTGACTAAATCTCCAACTACATCTGGAGAAATTCAGCCCCAGACTTGCAAGGAATCTACACTATGCCTCACTGTTACCTTCGGACACTCATTCCTGTACAGCTCTCCAGCCCTTCACGAGCAAAGCTGCCTAATGCTACAGCTAAACTTTTAAAATTTTGACTCATCAGTGCAGCACGCATGCTACCATATTTCTGCACCCCAGTTCCTGTGCTTTTGTGCATAGTTGAGTCACTTGTCCTTGTTCCCATGTCAGAGGTATGTTTTTTTGTCTGCAATTCTTCCATGAAGACCACCTCTGACCAGACTTCTCTGGACAATAGATGGTTGTACCAAGGTCCAACGGTTTTCTGCCAATAATGAGCTGATGACACTGCTGGACAACTACTGATTGTGAAGATAAGTAATCATGGTATTTCTTTTATCAGCTGCACTAAGTTTGCTTGGCCAACCACTGCTTCTCTGTGCTTCTTCAGAAGAGCTTGGACAGCACATCTGGAAACCCTTGTCTGCCTTGAAATTTCTGCCTGTGAGAGATCTTGCTGATGCAGTGTAACTACCTTGTGTCTTCTTGCTGTGCTCAGTCTTGCCATTGTGTATGAATTTTGTCTTCAGTAAATTCAAATTGTTAGCACAGTCTGACTGTTCCTCACCCAGTTTTATTCCTCCTACACAGCTGTTTCTGTTTTAGTTAATTAATGTGTTTCAAGCTACATATTAAATTTATGATCATTGGCACCTGTATGGTATGATTGTTTAATCATGCGCCTGACTATATGCCTACAAAATCCCTGTCTTTGTGCACACAAAATACTGATTTGATTTAGATTTTTCTTTTGTTCACTCACTTTGCACTTTGTTAATTGATAAAAAAAAATAAACTATTAACATTTCTATTTTTAAAAGCATACTTACTTTAAAACATTTATTTACACCTGCCTAAAGCTTTTGCACAGTACTGTGCGTGTAAATATATATATATATATATATATATATATACATACACAGTATATATATATATATATATATATATATATATACATACACAGTATATATATATATATATATATATATGACACTCACTAACTTTCTTGTAAGGCTTATAATAATGTGCACATCAAAATAAGGAGCTCTGCCAATTCCAAAAAGTATATAGTTAATCCATATAGCAATCCTGACAACACCACATTGGTAAAATCAAGGATTCTGTATTGATGAACACTAGGAGTAGTAACTATTATATCATTTCAACATTTATTTTTTTCTAATTTATTTACACATTTATTTGCACATATTTGCTCTCTGTTGTTTTATCTATTTTTAATGTTTCTGTTGGTTGCTTTTGTTCCAATTCAGACAAAATTGTTAACAAGGTTGTTTGCTCATTAAAGGGACGGTTTACCCAAAAACTTTCCCTTCTTTTAATTTGTTCCCAATGGTCCATTTTACCTGCTGGATTGTATTAAATTGTTTACAAATAGTTCCTCAGCCTTTATATTGGCATTTGAAATAGCTGATTTAGCCTGTAGTACCCCTACATATACTGAAGATTCTATACCTAGGTATAGGCCAGTGATGCCAAACCTTGGTACTCCATATGTTTTAGAACTACATTTCCCATGATGCTTAAGCACTCTGCAGTCCAGTCGAGCATCATGGGAAATGTAGTTCTGAAACATCTGGAGTGCCAAGCTTCGCCATCACTGATATATGCCATTGAGAAACTATGCAAACACAGACAGCATAATAAATTACACTTACAGTGGGAGGTAGAAGAGATAAAGCTCTAAAATGTTCCTTTTCAAATTTTCTTTCTAAGTTTTGTACAGAGACAGAGATAAGAAAGGGAAGCATTTGAATAATAAGATTACGAGATATGATCTTTCAGCAAAGCCAAGCCTATTTTGATGGGCTGTGGTTTCAAAGAGCAAATCCAGCTATATATTTTGCAATAAGAAGCATAAATAACCAATTTCTCAGACATTGTATATGTTGCAGCTGGTATAACAAGTAATGGGGAACACATTCAGGGAACAACTATTTTACAGTGAACTGTCCCTTTAAGAATTGTAGGTAGCTACCTGGGAATTTCTTCTCTTAGAGGAGCTGCTTCTTGGCTGGTCAAGTGATAAAACCTTGCAATAACATGCCTATTATCTTATATTTTGTGTTATGTGCATTTAACTGCCCATCACAGCCATTTAGACACTATTCTGGGATATGTGGTCTCTTTAAACAAACAACAGAAGTGTTATTCCTTATATATTTATTTTTATACCTGGGTAGAACTACGCATTGGGGGTTTAAGATTTTGAGGTTTGGCATGTTTAAATAAAAATAAAGGGATATTTCACCCGCAAAATGCCCAGAACCATCACTGCTTCTAAAAAATATATTCCTCTGGCTTTTAATCTGAGACAGATACTTGCAGGAATTTAAAGGAACATGAAACCCACCATTTTGCTTTGATAATTCAGGAAGAACATGCAAGTTTAAACAACTTTCCAATTAACTTCTATTATATCTAATTTGCTTCATTTTCTTGATTTCCTTTGTTGAAAAGCATATATAAATAGGCCCAGTAGCTGCTGATTGGTGGCTGCACATAGATGTCTGATGTGCATTGCTATTTCTTCAACACAGGATACCTACAGAATGACGCAAATTAGATAATAGAAGTAAATTGGAATGTTCTTTAAAATTGTATGTTCTATCTGAATCATGAAAGAAAAAAATTGGGTTTCAAGTCCTTTTAAATTAACTTTAAAATTGCAATTAACTTTGTACACAGATGATCTAATTATATTTGTCACAAATTGACAGACATATTAAGATAATCTTGAATGTTATCAATAGGTTTGGTAGATTTTTTGGTTAAAAAAATAAATACTTTTAAAGCTCAAATTTTATGGTTGACTGATTTTGGTATGCTTCCCTTTCAGGTAGTCAGGAATTGTATTACTTATTTGGGCATATGAATCAGTGCAGACCCTTCCTCTTGGTATTTAGTACATTTTTATATTTTTAACAGGACGAGGACATTTGATTAAAATGGTAATTTTGCATATCCCTTACAAATGTTACTTTTTTTTATTAAGAGAGCAGAATATTAAAAAGTAACTCTTCTATCAGATTTTTTATTTCAAAGGAAGGGAAAAAAATATGAATCAGTCTCAGGAAACTTAATTATTCATATCTAAAAGGTGGTTTGATTCCCGAACATTAAATATTATAATTGGTTGATCTTGGTTAAAATTGTGATTGAATGGCTTTTGAGTATTAAAGGGACAGTATACACTAATTTTCATATAACTGTATGTAATAGACACTACTATATAAAGAAGAATATGCACAGATACTGATCTAAAATCCAATATAAAACCTTTTAAAAAACGTACTTAGAAGCTCCCAGTTTAGCTCTGTTAATGAGGTTAGGCTGGGACACCCACTGAAAGGGGCTGGAAAAACAGGAACCAAAGGCACCCCCCTCTTTCCCTGCATATGGAAAGACAGATAACATTAACAGGAGTCAGCAGGAGTCTGTAAATACGCATATTCATCAAACACTGTGGGGCTTTGTTAGGAGCACAATGTTATTAAAAAATAAGCAAAACTATACATTGTTATAAAAGCACTCCCAGATGGGCTATATAAATGGATCTACAAAACATCTATGCAAAGAAAAATCTAGTGTACACTGTCCCTTTAAGAAAGAGACTCCTTTGCTACTAGAAAGGGTAGTTATGGAACTAATTCATTTAACATACCCTATTTATTTCAAGGCCTCAGATAAGAAAAATAAATTAAGAAAGAGTATAGGAATATTCTTTTTAAACATATCTTAACATATTGGGAAAGGTTTTATAAAGCAATCGGTCTATTTTATATATATTCTATATGGCTCCCCTTAAAGGGGAACCTGGATTTTGCAGAAGGCGATTGGTCTTAAAGGGCCATAATACCCAAATGTTTAAACACTTGAAAGTGATGCAGTATAGCTGTAAAAAGCTGACTAGAAAATATCACCTGAACATCTCTATGTAAAAAAGAAAGATATTTTACCTCAAAAGTTTCTCAGTAGCCACATCCTATTGTAAAGGACTTCTAAGCAACAAATCAGTATGTCTGTCCCGGGACAGCAGAAGGAGTGAGCATTCGTGCACACTCATCTTATTTCCCTATTCAGTGTAAGGAAGTTTACCATGAAATCTCATGAGAGTTAAGTGAAATCTCATGAGATCACAGTAAAAGCACTGCTGATGCTGATTGGCTGCTGTTCATTTATTCATTTTTATTTGTTTTTACCCGCAGCTGGGCAGTAGCTGAGTATAACTTTTTACACAGAACTTACTCTGCTGAGCTGAGGAAATTGTGAGGTAAAATATCTTCTTTTTTTAGATGCTCAGGTGATATTTTCCTGTCAGCTTTTTACAGTTATACTGCATCAGTTTCAAGTGATTTATGAGTATTATGTCCCTTTAATTATATATTAAATAGTAAGAGCAAGATTTAACAGCTATTAAAGGGATATGAAACCCAAAACATTTATTTTGTGATTCAGACAGATTATACCATTTTTAAAAAGTTTCATATATTCTATTATCAAATTTGCTTCATTCCCATGATATTCTGTGTTGAAGAGATACCTAGGTAGGCATCTGGAGCACTAAATGGCAGGAAATAGCACTGCCATCTAGTACTCTTCTAAATGGATAACATTCTTGCAAAACTGCTGCCATATAGTGCTCCAGAAATGAGCCGGTGTTCTAAAATAAGTTGTCTACCATAGGAATATGTCCAACACGTCACTTCCGGTGGACACATTTAGCTGCTGGAGGTTTGTGGCGCTCACTGCACATGCGCTAGAGGCCCAACCTCCTACAAACAGCTGATCGAAGGAAATATATGACACACCACACTGAGCGCACGTTACTGGTTGCAAAATCAGACGGAACAAGCTTTCTGTCATCGGATTTTGTAACCAGAAAGTGCGCCACATGGGTCGCAGAATCTCTACACCACCACACAACGGCTGCAACGAATTGCACAGCTATTAACCCCTTATACTCAGTCAACAAGTTCAGCCAGTCCCTTCACTGTGTAACAATCTGAGGGGTGAGTATCTCTTTTTGTGAGTCTCAGTCACCCTCTGTCAATTATCTTTTCTTATTCGCAAAAATAGATAACTTGTATCAAATACTCCCCCCTCAGATTGAATGTGGTGCCATATATTTCCTCGACCCCTGTAAATCAGCTGTTTTAAGGAGGTTGGGCCTCTAGCGCATGCGCAGTGAGCGCACCCAAACTGCAGCAGCTGATTCAAGTCACCAGAAGTGACGTGGTAGACACATTCCTACGCGGTAGACAACTTATTTTAGAACAGCGGCTCCTAAGTATTACCTCCCTGCTTTTCAACAAAATATACTAAGTGAACAAAAAAAAATTGATCATAGAAGTAAATTATAAGGTTGTTTAAAATTACATGCTGAATCATAAAAGAAAAATTTGGAGTTTCATACCCCTTTAATAGATTTATGAACTTTCCTTTGTTAAAATTATTCTCCTTTGAGCAGATGAGTAAAACATATGACCATTTTGAAAGAGAATGTTTCTCATATATGCTGGTTTGTCCTTTTATTAATTCTACAACAAGAACATAGATCCAGATTTTGGAGTTTTTCACAATTAATAAAACAAAACTTTCTTCTTCTTTTTGTAGAAACCTTTAACAACTTTTTTTTTACATTCGGTTTGTAAATGGTGTGTTATTCCCCAAGGAAAACATATTAACCCACAGAACTCATATATCCATTTTCTTTATATAAAAAAAAGAGTCACATAAAAAGAATAGCAACATTTGGGGCCATAAACCCTTAGTTATGCCATAAAATGCAAAAAAATCTTTTTATTACATTTATAGATCAAAGATCAAAAACTGTCAAGTTTCCCTTGTAATTAAAAGCACAACATACAAATTATGGTTCCTTCTACTGACCAAACAGTTTTATCCTCCAAAAGTATCTAATTTTTCCTTATTATCCAGTAGACAACTACAAAAAGATAAACAGCAAGAGACCAGGGCTACATTTCTCTCCAGAGGTTATTCAAATTAAAGGGACAGTCTAGTCAGAATTAAACTTTCATAATTCAGATAGGGCATGCAATTTTTTTTTTTTATAATGATTTTTATTGAGGTTAAAATTACAACACAGCATCACTGTGATATATCAAGATATGCATGAGTACAGAAGAAAAATGAAAAAAGAACACAATATGCACATTATTAAACACAAAATCATTTCTGTTTCATCACAGAATAATACAACCAATAAGAAATGAGCTTAACCTCACTTTTTCAATTTTAGAACAACATAAAATACAAACGTGCTGACATATGAAAGTGGACAGATGTACAGTCTAAATTGTTGGGAGCTATGCTAATATAATTATCAATCATCAAATTGGATATTCTGTACGTCGGCATACATATTAATTAAAGAAAATATTAGTTTGAACGCGGTGTGTTTGGATTTTTTTTTCACAAAAATTACAATCAGGAAAAAAAAATAAAAAGTGAAAAAATATAGATAGATATGTATATTATCATAAAAATTTTACAGGGAATTACCATCATTCCTTAGATTTGTATCTCAAGACCATTTATATAGTGTTGGGAGGATTCTCGGCCCCTTATCTTCCCTTTCTTCCTCCTTTTCCCCTTAGTGTTACAGCAACACAATTATCAAGAACAATAATTATCATTTTGGGCCCTCATAAAAAGAAATTCTTATCTTGCTTACCCTTACAACTTAGACCTATTGCGATATTAGATATCTATTTCTTGTTAAGAGTGAGGCCTACCATAATAAGAAAAAAAAAAAAAAAAGGGTATAGACCAACAAGCCTCTCTTCCCCGAACCTCCCCTCCACCCCCGTACCCCCAGACCCCTCCACCTTCTACCAAATATTAAGCAGAACCATTTCAGTGTTTCTAAATGGAAAAATTAAATAATCAATTTCTCTGGTTGGAAAAATTCTAATAAATTTAGACCATTTTTTAAAGATTTTACATATATCCTCCTCTGAGTTCAGGTCTGTGGTCATTTGCTCAATTATTAGTTGTTTTTTTTAAATAATTCTTAACTTCTGTTATTGTTGGGGAGAATTTATTCTTCCAGTTCTTAAATATTTGATATCTGGTGACCAAAATGATTAAATTTATTATCTTAATTTCACTTGAGGGAATTTTTTGACCTATCAAGAATATTATATCTTTTGGAGTGAATTTGTGCACAGATATTTTAAGAACGTTAAGTATCCAAAATTCTATTCTATTCCATAATTGTTTTATTTTGGGGCATGTCCATAACATATGTATCAAATTTGCAGCCGGAAGACTGCACTTTGGGCATTTATTAAAATTTTTATTCTTCCATTTAGCTCCTTTCTCGGGTGTGTAGTAAGTTTGATAAATTAATTTTATATGGGACTCTCTCCAGGTCTCTGAGATTGTAGCTTGAAAAAGCAATTGTATTGATATTGTTACATGCTGCTTTGGGTCAATGTCATCAGATATAAGGTCTGACCATTTAAGGGCTAAAATTTCTAAGTTAGGTCTTTCAAACTGCGATGTCAAGTATAGATAACAAGTAGAAATAGAGTGGTGCCCTGCTTTGGCCAAAATTGGCCAATTTTCAATTTTACCCCATGACCATTTCCCTGGGAATGTATGCAATAACTGTTGCACATAATGTCTTGCTTGTAAAAAAGCAAAAAAGTCCCTGTTGGTAAGATCATATTCCTGTTTCAGATCCTCAAAGGATCGAATAACTCCTGTTATAGGATTAATAAATTGAGCTACATAGTTAAGACCCTTTCTTTGCCATTTTTTTAATATTGTTGATTGTGATCCCTCCTGGTATTCTGGATTCCCTATAAACGTCTGGAACTTTGGAATATTTATATTTACACCTGCTTGTGCCCCAATCTTTTTCCAGGCTTGTATTATTACATATATTGACTTGAGAGCTTTTACTTGAGATGGGATTACTTTGAGATCTATGTGGATTAAACTCAGGGGAGAATAAGGATATATCATATTGGCCTCTAGTGTGTTATCCATAAAGTAATTTGATTCTATTATCCAGTCGACTACAATACGACCAAGAAAAGCTAAGTTATATATGCGCAGATCAGGAAGAGCTAATCCAAGAGCTTGTTTGGAGAGAGATAATTTACGTATTGCTATTCTTGGTTTCTTTGATTGCCAAATAAATTGACGAATTGTTGTATTTAATTTCCTTAGATCATAAGATCTCAATAAGATGGGAAGATTTTGCAGGATATATAAAATTTTGGGCAGCAGCACCATTTTGAACAGTGCTATTCTTCCAGATAGTGATAGAGGAAGATTTTGCCAGTTTTTCATATGATTAGTAATTTGTGCCAAGGTGGGGGGAACATTCAAAGAGTACCAATTTTGTGGATCGGCCGAAATCATAATCCCAAGGTATCTAAATGCCTCTGTAACAACTTTAAAAGGGACTTTTGCCATGGAGCTCTTTGCTTTTTTCAACCACATCAGCTCAGATTTTGAATAGTTAACTTTATAACCAGAGAATTGACCAAATAAATTAATTATACTCATAAGCTTAGGTATATTTAGATGGGTGTTAGCCATATATATCAATATATCATCGGCGTAGAGTGCCAGTTTCACCTCTTTTTTGTTGATCTTTATACCTTCAATATGTTTTCTAACTTTAATAGCAAAGGGCTCGATTGCCAAATCAAAAAGTAGCAGTGAAAGAGGACAGCCCTGTCGCGTCCCTCTCTCTATTTTTATCGTTTTCAGCTCTATTCCATTAATTATTAAGCCGGTATGGGATTGAGCACATAGCTTTTTAATTAAATTTGGGAAATTGTTATTAAATCCAAACCGGAAAAGCGTATTCAGGATATGATCATGGTTCACTCTATCAAACGCTTTTTCTGCGTCGATGGCTATAACTACTGCATCAGATTGGTCATCCTTCTCTTGTTTATCGCAGTTTTTAAAATAATCAATGGTAAGTAATAATTGCCTTATTTTAGCTGAAGAGTTACGATTATGAAGAAACCCCGCTTGATCTTTATGAATACTTTCTGATAGTCCATCCTGTAATCTTTTAGCCAGGATGGACATCAGTATTTTATAATCTGAGTTTAAAAGGGCTATAGGCCTATATGATTCTTTTTTGTTTGGATCTTTCCCTGGTTTAAGTATGAGAATGGTTTGGGACGCCGCAAAGTTACAAGAAATTGCCATATTGTCTATATAATATGAGTTAAATAGCTTTGTCAAGTAAGGAACAAGAGTGGGGGCTAGCTTTTTATAGAGTTCATTGGGCAATGCATCTGGGCCTGGAGCTTTTGTGAGTTTGAGTGATTGAATTGCTTGGTTGAGTTCACTTTCTAGTATCTCTGAGTTTAATTTAAGATTAAATTCATTACTATTATATGGTAGTATAATATCTTCCCAGAATTGCTCATGTGAGTTACCCTCCGAGGGTGGCAAAGAGTAAATTGTTTTGAAGTAATGATAGAAAGAGTTAGAGATTTCTTCGTGAGAGGTAATCAATTTACCATCTTCTTGTATGGCGTCAATTATTGACGTCTGTCTACAATTTTTCACTAGTTTAGAGAGTAACCTGCCTGATTTATTACCATATTTGAATAAGTTTGCATGGTATTTTAAGTCAGCGTGAGATGTGGTGGAAATTAAAAGTGTATCTCGTTCATTTTTTGCCTTTAAGTACCTTCTCCAATTGTCGTTTGAGGAAACATTTAGATATCTATTATAGGCATTAGTTACGGCCGCCGTCACTTCACTTTCTCTCTGTCTCATGTCCTTTTTGAACTTAGCCACGTATGCGATTATATCGCCCCTTATAACTGCCTTTGCAGTTTCCCAAATTATCTCAAAATTTGACACTGAACCAATATTAAATTGAAAATATTCCTCAATTTTAGTTTTTAGTCAGTTATTAAATTTGGGATTTGAATTTAAATAATTTGGATAGAAGAAACGAGCTGATTTTTTATAAGTGTTTTTACTTGGAATATCTAACATTGTGGGTGCATGATCCAAAATACATATTTCGGAAATTAAAGCTTTTGCTCCCGCTTTATATAAGCTCTCACTAGTTAATATTAGATCAATCCGGGAGAATGATTTAAACGATTTAGAGTAGCATGTATAATTTTTGTCATCCGGGTTTTGCGTTCTCCAAATATCTCTAACTGCCAAATTATGAAAAATAGAATTAAATAATTTTGCTTCAAGATTATCTTTTTTTGTTTGTTTTTTAGAGTGATTTTGTCTCAGTCTATCTATAGGAAATCGTGGACCCATGTTAAAGTCTCCTGCTAGAATTGTGTGTCCTTCTGCCACCTTCAAGATTTGAGCCTGGAGAGAGTTCCAAAATTCTTGATCAATTATATTGGGCGCGTATAAATTGCATATAGTATAAATTGAATCAGTTATTTTTATCTTTAAAATTATAAATCTACTCTCAGGGTCAAGTATTGTTAATAATTTAACGTAATTTAATTTTTTCCCCAATAATATCGCCACGCCTTTTTTCCTATTGGAAGTTGGAGCAAAAATGGCTTCTGCTACCCAGGAGGATTTCAATTTACTCGATTCTTCTGCGTTTAGATGTGTTTCTTGTAATAATGCTATAGTTGTATTTAATTTACGAAGATGATTTAAAATAGTTTTCCGTTTTATTGGAGAGGAGATTCCCCCAATATTCCAGGAGGTAAATCTAATATTTGGGTTCATAGTTCCTTATTTTATAAATAGGAGGAGCCAGGGAGCCCAGGGGAGAAGGGGAGGAGGAAGGAAGAGAGAGGGAAAAAAAAAAAAAAAGGTAAAGAAAAAGGGAACCACTTCCTAATTACCTTGTTTACATTTAAAGGGCAAAAATAAAGAGAAAATATTAAGTACATTTCTACTTGAATCATCTTAAAAAAAGAAAAAGTATAACGTATGTTATTTCTTTTTAATTAGTGATTTTTGGGGCTGTATTCAGCAAATTTTTCCTCAGCTTCTTTTGCTGAGTCAAAAAAAAAGGTTTGCCCTTCTAGAGTGAGTTTAAGTCTAGCTGGATATATTACTGTGGCTTGCCACCCAGCATTTATCATCTTGCCACTACAAAAAGATAAACAGCAAGAGACCAGGGCTACATTTCTCTCCAGAGGTTATTCAAATTAAAGGGACAGTCTAGTCAGAATTAAACTTTCATAATTCAGATAGGGCATGCAATTTTAAGCAACTTTTCAATTTACTTTTATCATCAAATTTGCTTTTTTTCTCTTGGTATTCTTAGTTGAAAGCTAAACCTAGGTAGGCTCAGATGATAATTTCTAAGCTCTTGAAGGCCGCCTCTTATCTGAATGCATTTTTCCCAGCTAGAGGGCGTTAGTTCATGTTTTCCATATAAATAACATTGTGCTCACGCACGTGGAGTTATTTAAGAGGAAGCACATTTATTGCCTGAATTGCAAGTCTCTCAAAAGATCTGAGAGGGGCAGTCTTCAGAATCTTAGAGACAAGTTAACCCCTTAATGACCAATAACGGAATCTTTCTGTCATTGAACAATTGAGCAAACTGAAGCTGTGTCCTTAATGGGTTAATTGCAGAGGTAAAAAGTATATTAATATAACAGTGTTGGTTATGCAAAACTGGGGAATAAATAATAAAGGTATCATCTACCTTTTTAAACAATAAGAATTCTGGAGTAGACTGTCCCTTTAATTAATGCAAAAAGAGATTGCACAGTTTGCTGAGGTTCTGTATCTAGAAACCAATTATAACCAATTATAACAGAAATAGAAAAGAAGCAGTGAAACCAATTTGCTATTTCCCCCCCCCCAAATATTATAGGAGGTTAAAATGTACCAATGACGTCTAATAATTTTTTCAAAGGACTTTAATCCTACTTATTCTAGTATACGGACCCCATCCATTTTGTCAAATAAAAGGGAATAATAATGTAAATTACTTATTGGTGAAGACAAATGTAGGATTATGTAATAAGTTGATATTTGCTTATTTTATTTCTCAGAATAAGGACTGATAGAATTTCCAACTATAATGGATACTTGATACATTTTAATTTAAACTACAAGCGTAATAGTGACAAAAAAAATCGCATTGTTATGGGTTATAACCTGTAATGTTTATGTGACCAATAAAGAGAATAAATATATGAGTGCTAAGTATTGATGTGTTTTCAGGTATACTGGAAAGTCTGGCAGTGAGCCCTAACATTTTCAGGTGCACCTAAAATTAGTGAGGTGATTCTAGCTCCTAATTTGTTGATTTGGACGCTTCTCCAACTGGACACCAAGGTATCCGTCTATTGGCCAGAATAAAAGTCAGCAAATTAGCGAATTAATACAAATTACTTTCCTATATTTATTTGTGGATACAATTTATTTGTTCCCTTTAGCAATATGAAAGGGTAAGGGTACATTTGGGGTTTTATTTAATTCAAGTGTTTGGAGTATATATTTTTTACTTAAATACAAATAAATTACTTTTAAGGATTGTGCTCTATAGTTAAAATATTCTAGTAAATGTCAGTCATATTTTTGGAATAATAGCACAAGGCCAGAATAACTTATGACTATTTTCTTTTACCTATTCACAGTGACAGTTACTAGAAAACGTTTCTGTACAACTCTGTTGAATAGAATTTTAACAACGTTCCTTTTAGGTCAAAACAATGAACCTTTATGTTCCTATAGTTGGTTTAAATGATCTGCTTTCCCCAATTTTAGAAACAAAAAATACTTGGCTTTCATGAAAGTTTTTTTTTTTTTTTTACTATAACATATAACCTCTTTCTTCAGTCAGTACAGATTAATAGGCACTCTGGAAAATGTTATATAGGTTTAACATGAAAGACAGGGACACAATGTCCATTTTATTGCAGCACAAGACCCTCTGAGAGTCAGCTGTTCCCATCTCTGCAAATAGGAACATGTGCCCTAAGCAGTCTTCATACCAGTGCCTTTTCAAGCCTTTGGGCTTTTAAAGGGGCATAATGCTCCAACAAGTAAATGCTGTAGTGCGTTAAACCATTACCAGTTACATACAATAGTGCACTGCAAACATGTTCTAAAGCATTAGAGTATTTTCTTCTTGCAGGATGGTCTAGTATGTTGCTCTCTATTTAAATGAGGCAGAAAAAACTCTCTCACTTACACACATTCTCTCTAATATTCTCACACATATACTAACACACACACACTCACTGTAACACTCTCACACACACACACTGTAATATTCTCTCACATACGCACTCACTGTAACACTCTCACACACACTATAACACTCTCACACACACACACTGTAATATTCTCTCACATACGCACTCACTGTAACACTCTCACGCACACTCACTATAACACTCTCACACACACACACTGTAATATTCTCTCACATACACACTCACTGTAACACTCTCACACACACTCACTCTAGCACACTCTGACACACATGCTGTCACTTAAACACTCACACTATCACTATAGAACTCACACACACATACTGTCACTCTAGCACTCACACACACTCTCCCTGTGACACACTAATGCACAAACACACTCATTCTGACACTCCACAAACTATCACACTCACACTCTCATATAATCTCAAACACACTCTTACTCTAACACTCTCTCTCACATCCTCACTTGCTCATACACACTCTCACTGTAACACTCCCACTCTCATGCACATTCTCACTCTAATACACACTCCCACTTTCATGCACACTCTCACTCTAACACTTTATTTCACATACACTCACTCTCTCACACACACTCTACTTTAAATACAGCCTCCCCCTCTCTGCCAATATCGCAGTTAACTGTAGATGTTGTAAGACTTTTGCTGGAGCTGTGATCCCTGTTATTTCATAAGGTAGACACATCGCTACTCGTCGGAACAGATGGGGTCAGCCTACTTTCTTTGAATATAGCGCCAGACCCATGGATTGCAAAACTGGTGAGGCCAAAAAGACAAATTTCTTATGTGTCTAATGATGTATTGATCATCTAGGTCTATAGGTGGAGATTACACACTGTCACATAAAGTATTTGGTAGAGCCATTATCGAAACTGACTGCTTTGTATGTTTTGATTAAAGTAAACTCAATTTCTTTTTTACTCAGCAATTTGGTTATATACTCCAACATTTGTTGCTTAATACAAACATAGATTTGCAGACATAAATATAAATTAAATGAGAGTATTAATATTGCCAGTACTCCTACATCTTGCTCAAAATATGTATTGCAAGTATCATAAATTGAATACATAAATAGTTTATTGACCATCTCTAAAATCTCTGGTTCAAGCTACCAGGATACATAGTGACAGTATTACACTTTAAGAAAACATACTCAGTCATTTCTATTTAAGACTAATTCAGTATTTATGAGAAAGATGTGTCATGGTCATGGTTGGGTTGTTAAGAAATATGGGGAAAAATACAGTCTAGATCCATTTGTTCAGGTGATCACCAAGAGATTTTTAATGTTAATTTTTATGTGGTTAAACCTAATGAGGACTTTTGTTCTTAATTAATTTAGTGTATAAGACTGCTGGCTCTCTGAAATAAAATCTCCTTATTTACCCCTAAAATCAAGAGGAGCCATAATATAAATATTATATAATATTCAAGTTGTTTGTACATTAATTTGGTTCTTAATCTCTTAGAGGAAATAAAGAGAAGGCCCAGCAATTCTAGAAGATAAAAGATACAGGGTGGAAAACCATATTACAAACACAAAAATCAAGTATAAAATACTTCATCATGCCGGATAGGCTAGCACGCTATTGGCTAAGATCACCTCACAGCAAAATAGCGTTCTGCCATGGGCTGCCTGAGTCGCTCAGCGCAGCGAACGCTTCAGACAAATAAAGGAACTTTCAGAATGAAGAATTTTAATCTTCATGACTGAAAGTCCCTTTTATTTGTTCCACTAGTGAATCCTAGCATTTCACAAAAGCTAGGATTTACTATAACTTTAAAGGGATAGTAAACCAAAAAATTTATATAGCAGAAGTTTAGCAAGAATGCTATCCATTTGCAAGAGCATTAATGGGCAGAACTATTTCCTACCATGTAGTGCACCAGATGCTACCTAGGTATCTCTTCAACAAAGAATATTATGCGAATGAATGAATAGAAGTAAATTGGAAACTTATTTTAAAATGGTATGCTCTGTCTGAATCACAAAAGAAAATGTTTGGGTTTCATATCACTTTCATTTACTTCCATTAATGGTAATAGTTGGCCACCTAAATATATTGCTGTGAAGTGAGAGTACAGACGCAGATGCAGTAGCTAATATTACTTGAATGTAGTAAAATAAAATGTTCATGGTCTAGTTAGAGCATACATCTTAAAACAACTTTTCAATGTATTTACATAATCAAATTTGATCTGTTCTCTTTGTGTCCTTTGTTGCAAAAGCATACCTAGGTAGGATCATAGGACCTCAGGCGTAGACACCTGTCTTTAGCACTCTACAACAGCAGTGTTAACAGCAATGTTTGTAACAATGGAAGAAATGGAAGAAAGGAGCGCTAAAGATAGGCTAAAATACCAGTATGATAAAAACAATTATAAAACACTTTCCAAATGTAGGAAATAATACACTAATGATGACAGTAACAATAATAAATCACTGTATATATGAGAGATGATAAACTGACCAGAGAGGTCTGACCCCTACTGGTCTGTACGTAAAAATACAATGCTTAGAGGGACAGTCAACACTCAATGTAACTTAACTCCATACCTTAGATCAGGAATAAAAGATGTTGCCGCATTACATCGCATGTTGAAAAACTCTAACAGTATTGGAGTAATTACCCAAAATACAAATGTTTATTCCATGTAGATATGGCCGCCAAACTCCTCCCCCTCCTCTTTCGTCCCCTTCTCTAATATTTTCCCTGCTCGTTCATGTTCCAAAGGGTAACGTTGCTGTTTTGATAATGCGCATGCACATTATCTTCTGCCCGCTCACAAAATCAAGCCGAAATCGTAAGTGTTGCTGTTATTACCTTAGTGGCTGGATTGAGTTGTTGCTAATCCATTGCGCATGCGCGATTCTCTGTGAACGCGTGTTAACAATCCAACCGAAAATTTGATTATGATTGGAGGATTCAATTAAAAAGAAAGTAAATACGTAACAGTGTGGGGGAGTTTGGCGGCCATATCTACACAGAATAAACATATGTATTTTGAGTGATTACTCCAATACCGTTAGAGCTCATCAACATGCGATGCGCAGCAGCTGCAACTTCTATTCCTGATCTAAGGTATGGAGTAAGTTGCATCGGGTGTTGACTGTCACTTTAAGTGAAAATTGATTAATAACGTTTCATACTGTCCCAGTAGGAGGTCAAAAGAATGAAGAGGTAATCCTAGTTTCTGTGTTCACTCCTAGTGTGCCTTTTCACTGTGGTGATGCTTCTATTTGTCGGTAGATCTCACGGATACCGTAGATGTTGTTAACACAGTCCGTGCCACTGAGTCAGTAATCCAAAATTGCATAGAACAGTAATATGTTCATACAGCGGACTAAACACAGTAAAACTAGTATGTCTCCGTCCATAGTTATCAAACAAAACACACTGCTTTGTTAGCCACGCCCCTAGGCACGGACTGCGTTAACAACATCTACGGTATCCACATTAAGCTGCAGGCGGCTAAGTGGGGGACCCATCCGGTTCGTGGAGTCTTGCTTTCAACTGACTGCTGGAGCATTTCCACAGATGTGCAGTTTTTATTCTCACTTCTTGTAAGTGTAATTTGTTTGTCATGCGTGTTAACTTCTATTAAAGTGTACCTTGAATCATCGATGTGCTGTGTTTTTTGTCTTCAAATGTTTGTAACAATGTTTTAAATATTTGCAAACACTGCTGCAATATAATGCTAAAGACATGTTCACTCTTCTGAGCACACCTAGATTTACTCTTCATCAAAGGATACAAAAGAATACAACGCAAATTAAATAATAGATATAAACTCTTCTGAGCGCACCTAGATTTACTCTTCAACAAAGGATACAAAAGAATACAACGCAAATTAAATAATAGATATAAACAGGAGAATTGATTAAAAATGAATCCTCTGTCTGAATCATGAAAGTTTAATTCAGAATTTACCGTCCCTTTATTCATTTAATAGGAATCAGTTTATTGACCCTGGAAGTATGAATGACTGATTTAACTCTACCAGGATCAAAGCAAGATTTGAGATTTGAACAGGTAATGCAGTGGGCTCATTAAACCACTGAGCCATCTCGTATATAGAAATGTAAACATTTAAGCAATGAGCACTATACTGCAGCAGTATTTGCAACAATGTCTGTAATAATGTTATTCCTATAGGACTCATGGCGCATTCTCCTGAGGCTACTTCAGTATGCTTTCATGCAAAGAAGATATGTGTCAACAAAGGGTACCAAATGAAAGTGGTACATTTGATTAAAGAAGTAAATTGGATTTAAAAAAATAAATATATATATATATATATATATACTAGTCCAAAAGCCCGTGTACACGGGCCATTTTTTGCAGTACAGCGGTCCCACCCCTTGCTCTCTCTCCCCCTCTTTTGCTGTCTCTCTCCCTCTCTTTTGCTCTATCTCTCTCTCCCCCTCTTTTGCTGTCTCTCTCCCTCTCTTTTGCTCTCTTTCTCCCCCCTCTCGTTTGCTCTCTCTCCTCTCGTTTGCTCTCTCTCTCCTCTCGTTTGGTGTCTCTCTCTCCTCTCTTTTGCTGCCTCTCTCCCTCTCTTTTGCTCACTCTCCCCCTCTCTTTTGCACTCTCTCCTCTCTTTTACGCTCTCTCCTCTCTTTTACGCTCTCCCCCCCTCTCTTTTATGCTCTCCCCCCTCTCTTTTGCGCTCTCTCCCCCCTCTATTTTGCGCTCTCTCCCCCCTCTCTTTTGCGCTCTCTCCTCCCTCTCTTTTGCGCTCTCCCCCCTCTCTTTTGCACTATCTCCCTCTCTCTTTTGCGCTCTCTCCCCCCTCTTTTGCTCTCTCTACCCCCTCTCTTTTGCGCTCTCTCCCCCCTCTCTTTTGCGCTCTCTCCCCCTCTCTTTTGTGCACTCTTCCCTTCCCCCTCTCTTTTTGCGCATTCTCCCCCCTCTCTTGTGTGCACTCTCCCCCCTCTCTTTTGCTGTCTCTCTCCCCCCTCTCTTTTGCTGTCTCTCTCCCCCCTCTCTTTTGCTGTCTCTCTCCCCCCTCTCTTTTGCTGTCTCTCTCCCCCTCTCTCTTTTGCTGTCTCTCTCCCCATCTCTCTTTTGCTGTCTCTCTCCCCCCTCTCTTTTGCTGTCTCTCTCCCCATCTCTCTTTTGCTGTCTCTCTCCCCCTCTCTTTTACTGTCTCTCTCCCCCTCTCTCTTTTGCTGTCTCTCTCCCCCCTTTCTTTTGCTGTCTCTCTCCCCACCTCTCTTTTGCTGTCTCTCTCCCCCACTCTCTTTTGCTGTCTCTCTCTCCCTCTCTCTTTTGCTGTCTCTCTCTCCCTCTCTCTTTTGCTGTCTCTCTCTCCCTCTCTCTTTTGCTGTCTCTCTCCCCTCTCTCTTTTGCTGTTTCTCTCTCCCTCTCTCGATCCCTCCTCTTCTGCTCTCTCTATCCCCCTCTTTAGAGATCTCTGTCTCAGGCCGGCATCTGGCCCCGCCCATGTCACGTCTGGCCCCGTCCACGCCACGCACTGCCACACCTACATCACGCCCGGTCATGCCCACGTCGCCACGCCCACTCCACCCCCGTCTGGTCACGCCCACTCCACCACTCGACACACCAGGTCAGTTGGAAGGCCAGGTGTGTTTGTCCTCGCGCACAGTCTCTACTGCGCATGACCGCTTCAGACAAACACACTTGGCCTTTTATTATATAGGATTCTCTTTCTGAATAATTAATTTTGTCTTCCATATCTCTTTAAGAATTCAAATAACCCCACAGTGACATACCTCCTGATATAGTAAGGGGAAGGGGAGCTAAATTCTGGAGTGTAAGGGAAGGGATGTACAATCCAAGGGTGGAACCAAACTGTCTAGTGGTGGAGCCCAGGTGAGTGGCAACTTTTGGGTTCTGGGTAGTGCTAAGAAACCTAGTCATCATTGTAGAACCTCCAAGACATCAAAGGTGTGAACAGCCATGGATATAAATATACCTAAACTATATGCAGGGGAAGGGGACTTTACAAACTGGTGACAAGTTTGCTAAACCAATTTTTAAGGTCTAGACCAACCCATGATCTTGTCACTCATTTTCATTGGAAGAAAGGAGAGCATCTTTAGATTAACAATGAATAGCAGGACAGATATTCCAAATCCTGACTATTCTGCAAATATTTCATACTCTACAATGTTTTTCTCTCTTCCCCCCTCTCTCCGTATTCCTCTCCCAGTATTTCTCTCACTCTCCTCCTCTCTCTCTATATTTTTCTCTCTCTTTCTGGTCATCCCTTTCTCTCTCTCTTTCTCTCTCTCTCTCTCTCTCTCTCTCTCTCTCTCTCTCTCTCTCTCTCTATCTATCTATGTATATTTCTCTCTGCTCATCCCTTCCCCTTTCTCAGTTCACCTCTCTCTTTATCCTTGTATCTCTTTCATTCCATCTTCAATTCACTTTCACACTCCCACTCTCTCTCTGTCTCTTTTTTTCACCCCTTCCTCTTTATCACTCTCTCTCTCTTTGTCACTCTCTTTCTCTCTGTCTATCTATCTATCTATCTATCTATCTATCTATCTATCTATCTATCTATCTATACAAAAGTTCATAGGGATTTGCACTCTCACCTCTTAAGATGCGAGCCAGGGTGTCTGGAACAGCAATATCCAATTCCAAGTAATAGATCCGCACTCGCTGGACTTTAAAAAAAACAATTGTTTACTGTGTACAGTAACGTTTGGCTCCCCGAAACATCACTGTACACAATAAACTATTGTTTTTTGAAAGTCCAGCGAGTGTGGAATTATAGATATATATATTTATTTATTTATTTATCTTATTCTCCTTGGCTCTTCATTCCATCCTCTTTCTATCTCCCTTTCTCTCTCTACCCCTCTTTCTATGGGGTTGATGATAAAAGATTATCTTGCTTGGAGAGAAATTGCAGTGCAGACTTCACAGGGCCTGAACTCACTGAATGCTAAAAGAATTACATTTTGTGCTATAAGAGTTTTGTTTCACTTACACTTTGTGCTTTGTTTTTTTTATGTTAAATGGGTTTGACAACAGTTATACAAAGGTTAAAATTTAGCATTTTCTTTTAACATGAAAAAACAAATGAAAAGTTGTGTTCGTCTGAGAATTCACAATCCTCTTCTTCTGTAGGAATGTCCTGGCGTGCAGTGTGCTTTGTATTTTATACTACTTTACACTTCAGAACAGGTCCTTTCAGTATAACTACATTAAGCTTTGAACTTTCTATTTTATGTTTTAATTTATTTAGATTAAGATCCAGCAGTGACTTTACAAATTCTGATTATGTTTTGAAAGTGCCTGTATTACTTTAACATATAAAGATCATATTTTGTATGTTTCTGTGTATCTTTTACAAGTTACATTGCATTTTGTATTTACTCTATTGTAAAATAAAACAGAGCTTCAGAAAGTGGGAGGGACCGGGGCGTTCCCTGGGCTGAACAAGGGCTTTCCCAGGGTATGTCTGAATCTCTCTCCCAAGTCTTGTGAAATGCTGTAAGCCTTTGAAACAAGCTGGTCTCACTGAATTATCTCACCAACTGTATGCAGTTGAAGTTTGCTCAAAATTCACAATACATTTATTTAACTGACAGAAAAGTAATATATACTAAACTATAGGCAAAACAAGTTAAATTGCATTGAAAACATTTTTACAGTTTAAATGATATTTGCTACAAACGGACGGTTAGATTACAAGTTGTGCGTTAGGAGCTGTGCGGTGCTAACGAGCAGTTTTCTCTCACAGCTCACTTACCTGCAGTGCTGGTATTACAGGTTTTTACAAACCCGGCGTTAAAAAGGCAAGAAGTGAGCGTTGAGCAAAATTTTGCTCCTTACCGCACTCCAATACCAGCGCTGCTTAAGTCAGCGGTGAGCTGGTCGTACGTGCTCGTGCACGATTTCCCCATAGGAATGAATGGGGAGAGCCGGCTGAAAAAAAGTCTAACACCTGCAAAAAAGCAGCGTAAATCTCAGTAACGCAGCCCCATTGATTCCTATGGGGAAACACATTTTATGTCTACACCTAACACCCTAACATGAACCCCGAGTCTAAACACCCCTAATCTTACATTTATTAATTTATTAAAATGTATTATTTTCAGGGCGATGGGGAGCTTAGGTTTTTTTAGATAGTATTTTATTTGGGGGTTGGTTGTGTGGATGGTGGGTTTTACTGTTGGGGGGGTTGTTTGTATTTTTTTTTACAGGTAAAAGAGCTGATTACTTTGGGGCAATGCCCAGCAAAAGGCCCTTTTAAGGGCTTGGTAGTTTAGTTTAGGCTAGGGTTCTTTTTTATTTTGGGGGGGCTTTTTTATTTAGATAGGGCTATTAGATTAGGTGTAATTAGTTTAAATATCTTGTAATTTGTTTATTATTTTCTGTAATTTAGTGTTTTGTTTTTTTACTTTAGCTAATTTAATTTAATTTAGGTAATTGTATTTAATTTAGTTAATTTATTTAATTATAGTGTAGTGTTAGGTGTTATTGTAACTTAGGTTAGGTTTTATTTTACAGGTACTTTTGTATTTATTTTAGCTATTCTACCTAGTTAAAATAAATACAAACTTGAATATAAAATAAAAATATAAACCCTAAGATAGCTACAATGTAACTATTATTTATATTGTAGCCAGCTTAGGGTTTATTTTATAGGTAAGTATTTAGTTTTAAATAGGAATTATTTAGGTAATGATAGGATTTTTTAGTTAGATTTATTTTAATTATATTTAAGTTAGGGGGTGTTAGGGTTAGGGTTAGACTTAGGTTTAGGGGTTAATACATTTAGTATAGTGGTGGCGACGTTGGGGTGGCAGATTAGGGGTTAATAAATGTAGGTAGGTGGCGGCGATGTTAGGTACGGCAGATTAGGGGTTAATAATATTTAAATAATGTTTGCGAGGCAGGAGTGCAGCGGTTTAGGGGTTAATATGTTTATTATAGTGGCAGCGACGTTGGGGGTGGCAGATTAGGGGTTAATAAGTGTAGGTAGGGTGCGGCGACATTGGGGGCAGCAGATTAGGGGTTAATAAATATAATGTAGGTGTCGACGATGTTGGGGGCAGCAGATTAGGGGTTTATAAATATAATGTAGGTGGCGGCGGTGTCCGGAGCGGCAGATTAGGGGTTAAAACTTTAATTTTAGTATTTGCGATGCGGGAGGGTCTCGGTTTAGAGGTTAATAGGTAGTTTATGGGTGTTAGTGTACTTTTTAGCACTTACAGCTTTACCATAAAACTCTTAACTACTGACTTTTAAATGCGTTAAGACTCTTGACGGGGTAGGGTGTACCGCTCACTTTTTGGCCTCCCAGGACAGACTCCTAATACCGGCGCTATGGAAGTCCCATAGAAAAAGTCTTTACGAAGTTTACGTAAGTCGTTTTGCGTACACCTATACCTGCAAGACTCTTAATAGCAGCGGGCGTAAAAAAGCAGCGTTAGGACCTGTTAACGTTGCTTTTTTACCTTAACGCACAACTCGTAATCTAGCCGTGAGACTTTATATCAGCCCCAGGTGTTCTCCTGTTTACCTCTCTCTTTCTGTAAAATTCTTTATCCCAAAGTTATTTATTGCTTTCTATGGAAGGCATCAATCATCAGTTTTGGACTTTCAGGGTCCTCACTTTTTCTCATAGAAATCAGGAAATTCAGAACTATAATTTCTCTCCAATATGAAGAATCTTTGTTTATCAGGCCCTTAGAAAGTAACAAAGCTCTCTGGGAAACTGATGCTGTCAGTTTTATTTCAAATAGAAGAAATATAGAATGCAATGTCATTTGTAAAAGATACACAAAGTGTAAATGCAGCAGAACTGTCATGTCATGCAGAGCTATATTGCACTAGGTTTGTCTCTCCCTCACATACAGAAATGCAGGGAACACCCCTTGGAGAAATAAAGCAAAATCTGCCTTTTTAGAATTTTACTAGGGATCTCGCAGTGCTGGAAGATTATTTTATATTTTGAATAAAGGTTTATATCACTGCCTTATATTTCTCTCTCTTTATTTTCTTGCTATCCCTCTCTTTTCATCTCTTAATCTTCTCCCTCCCCACTTTCTATTACTCGTGTTATATTCCTTTCTGTCAGGGGCGTATTTAGGTTTTGTGCTGCCCTAGGCACTCAAAATTCTGCTGCCCCCCCACCCCTCACCCCACCCCAGGTTTAAGGCCTTTTTTAGACATAATATTTTTGGGGCAGGGTGTAAAAAATTAAAAAAATAATGTCTTTTTAAGTAGATGTTCACTAGGGCTTGCATTCACTCTGGTCACACACACACACACACACACACACACATACACATATATATATATATATATATATATATATATGACATTATTTTGCAAGTCAGATGATTAAAGTGTTTAGATCAGAAAAAAATATCCTTCGCTGTATGATAGTTTGTCAGTAGGTAGTTGTTTGACCTTAAACATCTTCTTTGATGATTGACAGTTATTTAAGCAAAATATCTGCTTGGCTAAATATGTAATGAATATACAAACTGGCTTAAAAAAATACAACAGTAGTTATGATAGGTTTAGGAATTGTATCCTAGGGGATAAAGTCACATGATACAATCATAATAAAGTATATACTTGTATTGTTTCTGAATGTATTAAATGCATACAACATATTTTCAGTTGTGTTTTAAGTCACATAATTGTATAGATTCAGAAATAAATACTTATTCTTTGCATGTATGACAGATAGACAAACAGTAAATGTACAAGTATTTAGTGACTAATCCGTTTAAGTATTTTAATGCCCAATGAAGATATATTGAAGGGAGAAAGGCATATGCTGTTTCACATTGGTCACGTTGTAGTGCACACTGCACTGTGTAGTCTGTGTGAGTCTCAATCACGCGGTGGAGCCAGGAAGAATACCGCATTCCCTCTCAGTCCAGGCCAGGCTGCGCAAGTGAGCTCCGCCTCCACTGTCACCACGTCATGTGCACCCACATGCAATCCCATAGGATAGCAATAGCCGGGCCAGCCATTTAAGTCATTACTAATTGGTTGATTTAGCCACCCAGCCCTGAGTTCAGTAGAGTGGCCCTAGGGACTCAAAATTCTGCTGCCCCTTAAAAATCTGCTGCCCTAGGCACCGGCCTTGTTGGCCTATGCCTTAATACGCCCCTGCTTTCTGTATCTCCACTGTCTCTTCTTCCCTTCCTCTTTTTCTCTCCATCTCTCTTTATCCCTATATTTATCTCACACCCTCTCCCTTTCTCTTTTTTACTTGCTCTCTCACTGCCTATCTCTTCCTCCCTTTCTCTCTCTCTGTCTCTGCCTTAACTCTCTGGGGCCGATTTATTAAGGGTAGAATGGCCCTGAATGCCCCTGTTTAAGGCTCGCTGGAAACAGGAGTTAAGAAGCAGCGGTCTATAGACTCGTACGCCTCCTCTGAGGCTGCAGACATCAATCCGTCTGATCGAATACAATCAGGTTGATCGATACCCCTTGCTAGCAGCCGCAAATCTGCAGGGGGCGGCATTGCACAAGCAGTTCACCAGAACTGCTTGTGCAATGTTACATGCCGACAGAGGTCTCCATTACATATGCAGCGTCGCCCGCAAAAGCTGGCGACGGCAGATTTTACGCAATTTTAGTATTACATATACGGCGTAGCATACAAGTTATGCGTGTATATTTCACCCTTCGGACGTATTTTTTTTAACCATAGACTAACATAGAACAGACGCGCAATTTGGTATCCAATATACAGCGTAAGGATTTACGCGCGCAGAATTCAGAGAATCTACTTCATTCTTATCTTGCCACAAATTGCAGGTGCAGCAACCCTTGCACTGACTAAAAAAGCAACGTAACTCCCTGGAAGCCTTAACAAACACATACATTTAAGCAGCATCTCAAGGTTAAAGGGACAGTATACTATGATATTGTTTTTTTAAGGTTTATTTGTGTATTTGAAATAGTTTGAAGCCACAACATAATCAAATGGATTGAGCTTGTAGGTACTTTATCACATTGTGGACATATACTTGCTTATTTACTTTAAATTTCTTCTCAAAACAATCAACAATACTTGGAGGAGAGAACAATGGGAAATCATAATTGTATTACCTTCATCTCTTTATATATGGGTTTATATATGAATTTTGAATAGCATAATTACATGTCGCATTTTTATATGAAATAGCGGTTCATTTTTACGAGTGTTAGCCTAATTTGCATAAAACTAGTCTTTATTGACACTTTCCGTGGACAAAATACTGGCGTAAGTTACTTGCGACGACTAAAATGTGTAATTGCGCACATTTCAGAAGATGGCTAGTTTGTCCTACTTACGCCAGTTTAGCATCTAACGGCGCAGTATATGTAATACCCCGATGTGCGAGGTGAAATTACGGGCGGCGAGGGTTCCCACACTTGTGCCGAAACCTGCGCCGTATATGTGATCGTGCCCAGAGTCTCTGTTTTTAACTCTCACTTCTTTCTCCTTCCAATTAATTCTTCACCTTTTCAAACAACATTTGTTTAATTGTTGGTAACAGGATAACTCTAAACTCAGAGGTTGAATGGTTGACTGACCAACTCAGGACTACAGTCTCTCAGGGTCACACGGTCCTTACGTACAGTTTTCAGGTTGTAATCCTTCTTTATTGGCAACTGGAACATTCCTCTTGTGCTGTTCCTTCTCTTGGGAATTTCTTAGAAGGATCTCAAACAATTTTGCCATAGCAATGCTTCCATTCTGGGATTAAATATTATGTAGCATGCCCCTGTCTTCCAGGCCATTGGGGTTTTAACATACGTTGTTGTTGTGACAGAGAAAAGATTATTTTTAGCAGATGACAGTGTAAGCTAACATACAAATAAACAGAAAGTCTGACTTATAAACCATATCTTAACATGTATTTCCATTTAAGGTATATTTTTTATTTTATGGGTATTTGCTAGCTAAAATTCTAGCAACAACAACATCAACTGTTAGTAATTATAGGGACATCTAATGTAAAAATAAAATGCATTATTTTGTTAATATTTCCTTTCATTTTTAAACCATTTCCTCTCTTTTCATAAATGTTTAAACTCTCCAAATGAGTTAAATACATAGTAAAAGTTGTACTCGCATTAAATTCCAGAATTTTGTTTTCACACTAGGACTTCCCTTTAATAATGTTAAAAGGGACACAAAACCCATTTTTTTCTTTCATGATTCAGATAGAGCATACGATTTTAAAGGGACACTGTACCCAAAATTTTTCTTTTGTGATTCAGATTGAGCATGAAATTTTAAGCAACTTTCTAATTTACTCCTATTATCAAATTTTCTTCATTCTCTTGGTATCTTTATTTGAAATGCAAGAATGTAAGTTTAGATGCCCATTTTTGGTGAACAACCTGGGTTGTCCTTACTGTTTGGTGGATAAATTCATCCACCAATAAAAAAGTGCTGTCCAGAGTACTGAAACAAAAAAAAAACTTAGATGCCTTCTTTTCCAAATAATGATAGCAAGAGAACGAAGAAAAATTGATAATAGGAGTAAATTAGAAAGTTGCTTAAAATTGCATGCTCTTTCTGAATTACAAAAAAAAAAAAAAAGGGTTCAGTGTCCCTTTAAATAACTTTCTGTTTTCAGGCTCGCTGGAAACAGAAGTTATGAAGCAGCTGTCTAACAACTAACTTGTCCGCCTCGGGTTTATTGACACCCCCTGCTAGCGGCCGATTGGCTGTGAATCTGAAAGGGCGGCATTGCACCAGCAGTTCACAAGAACTGCTGGTCCAATGATAAATTCCGACAGCGTATCCTGTTGGCATTTATCGATGTGCGGCGGATATGATACGCTACTTTGTATCATGGCCGCTTGCACATTGATAAATATGCCCCTTATTATCTATTTTGCTTCAATATTTAGGTATCCTTTGTTGAAAAACATAGCTAGGAATGCTATTTGCAGCCACCAGTCAGCAAATAGCACTCAGATGCTATTTGCTGATTCAACAAAGAATACCCAAATACTTAAGCAAATTAGATAATAGAAGCAAATGAAAGCTGGTTAAAATCACAAGTTCTAAATCATGAAAGAAAAAAAAAAAGGGTTTTCTGTCCCTTTAATATCAAACATTCATTTTCCTCCTAGTGAAATTTTAATCTTTGTGTACCTTGAATTAATTTTAATGTATATATATATATAATAGACAGGCAGGCAGACAGGCAGATACATATACAGGTGGCCCTCATTTTACAACGGTTCAATTTACACCGTTTCAGAATAACAACCTTTTTTTCCAGTCATGTGACTGCTATTGAAAAGCATTGAGAAGCAGTGCATTTATTAAAATAGCCAGTAGGTGGAACTGTCCGCTTGTGCTGCAGCAAAGCCAAGCAAGCTGAAATTAATCAGTTTAACCAGACCTGAGCTATCGAGCAGATTTCAAAGGAACAAGATATTCCTGTCTATAAATCAGTCCAGATTGGAATGCATAGAGCGAACTGTTTGCAGAAAAATGCAAGTGAAGTCTGTGTTGTGTGATTATTTTATTAAGTTTATAATGCTGTTTAGCAAATGTTTTTTGTTCATTTAACTTAGTTTAATTATATATTCTGTGTTGTGTGATTATTTTATTAGGTTTATAATGCTGTTTAGCATTTAAAGTCTTCATTTCAAAGGTTTAAAAATAATGTATTAGGTGTTACTTATGACAATTTTGAGAGGGGCCTGGAACCTATCTCCCTCACTTCCCATTGACTTACATTATAAACTGGGTTTCAATTTACAACGGTTTCGATTTACAACCATTCCTTCTGGAACCTAACCCCGGCGTAAACTGAGGGCTACCTGTATATATATATATATATATATATATATATATATATATATATATATATATATATATATATATATATATATATACAGTATATATATATATATATATATATATATATATAGAGAGAGAGAGAGAGAGAGCGAGAGAGAGAGAGAAAGAAAGAGATAGATAGATAGATAGATAGATAGCAGAGCAATCTTTAAAGGGACAAAAATATCCTATAATGCTCATGAAAGCGCAGAAATTAAAGGTTACAGAGAGAGAGGGAGATAGAGAGAGAGAGAGAGGGAACGAAAGGAAGAGATAGATTATAGATAGATAGATAGATAGATAGATAGCAGAGCAATCTTTAAAGGGACAATTAACGGAAAATATCCTATAATGCTCATAAAAGTGCAGCAATTAAAGGTTACAAAATGTTAGAGTTGTTTAAATGAATATTGAAATTTAACTCACAACTATACAGTCCTTATTTATGTGCCAGCTTTACTTTTGAAAATCCACAAAGAAACACCCAACTCTATTAATAGCCTGTGCATCCATGTGCTCAGACTCCCTTGATTTCCACCACAGGTCGCTGCTGCACTGCCAAGAATCTGCCATGACTCCTGGAACATAATGACTACACCCAGCAATCTCCAGGTCCGGGAATAAAAATATACATTTTGAAAGGTTTAGGGAAAGGCATGTTTGTAAAAACTGATACTCATAAAACACATAGAAACAGTGATACCACAGACAAATCAAAAGAAGAAATAAAGAGCAATATCTAGATGTTCAAGCTTCTAGTCTTCTAAGAAAAAAAATAGACAACACTAAAACAATATTGTTAAATAAAAATAGAATATATTTATTAAAACATATATGTAAAAACCATGTTACAATGTAATAAAATATATAAAAACAAGGATACTTGCATGTGGTCCTCTAGCCTAGCCAGGCTATATGACAAACACAACGTGTTTCAAGGTTGAAAAAATCCTATTGGCTATTCCAATCAGCCAATAGAATGCGAGCTCAATCCTATTGGCTGATTGGATCTGCCAATAGGATGAAAGCTCAATCCTATTGGCTGAATGCAACAGCCAATAGGAATTTTTCAACCTTAATTCCGATTGACTGATAGAATTCTATCAGCCAATCGGAATCTAAGGGACGCCATCTTGGATGACGTCATTTAAAGGAACCTTCATTCCGAAGAACATGTCGTAAGAAGAGGATGCTCCGTGTCGGATGTCTTGAAGATGGAGCTGCTCCATGCCGGATGGATGAAGATAGAAGATGCCGTCTGGGTGAAGACTTCTGCAGGCTTGGATGAAGACTTCGGCCGCTTGGATGAAGACCTGTCGGCTTCGTTGAGGATGGATGTCGTATCTTCAAAACTGTAAGTGGATCTTCAGGGGTTAGTGTTAGGTTTTTTTAAGGGTTTATTGGGTGGGTTTTAGTTTTAGATTAGGGTTTGGGCAGCAATAGAGCTAAATGCCCTTTTAAGGGCAATGCCCATCCAAATGCCCTTTTCAGGGCAATAGGGAGCTTAGGTTTTTTTAGTTAGGTTTTTATTTGGGGGGTTGGTTGTGTGGGTGGTGGGTTTTACTGTTGGGGGGGTATTTGTATTTTTTATTTACAGGTAAAAGAGCTGATTTCTTTGGGGCAATGCCCCGCAAAAGGCCCTTTTAAGGGCTATTTGTAGTTTATTGTAGGTTAGGTTTTTTTTATTTTGGGGGGCTTTTTTATTTTCATAGGGCTCTTAGATTAGGTGTAATTAGTTTAAATATTTGATAATTTATTTTTTATTTTGTGTAACTTAGTGTTTATTTTATTTTGTAACTTAGTGTTTGTTATTTTCTGTAACTTAGTTGTTAGTTTTTTGTAACTTTGTAATTTTTTATTGTAGATTTAAATTATTTGAGTAGGCTTAGGTGTTTAAATATATAATATTAATATAGTTAATTTAATTTGTAGTTTAATGTAATTTTAGTATAATAGTTAGGATAGATTAATTAATAGTTTAATGTAATTTTAGTATAACAGTTAGGGTAGGTTAATTAATAGTTTATTACAGTTAAATGTAATTTTAGTATAACAGTTAAGGTAGATTAATTAATAGTTTAATATAGTTTAATGTAATTTTAGTATAACAGTTAGGGTAGGTTAATTAATAGTTTAATATAGTTTAATGTAATTTTAGTATAACAGTTAGGGTAGATTAATTATTAGTTTAATATAGTTTAATTTAAATCTAAAGGTAAGTTTAAATTTATTATAAGATAGGGATGAGTTAATATTTAATATAAAGTTAGCGGGTTGTTAGGTTTAGGGGTTAATAGTTTAATTTAGTTTATGGCGATGTGGGGGGCTGGCGGTTTAGGGGTTAATAGGTTTAGTAAGTGCTAGTGATGTGGGAGGCCAGGGTTTTAGGGGTTAATACATTTATTTAGTTGCAGTGGGCTCCGGGAGCGGCAGGATAGGGGTTAATAACTTTATGTAGGTGGAGGCGGTGTTGGGGCGGCAGATTAGGGGTTAATAAGTATAATGTATGTGGTGGCGGTGTAGGGGGCGTTAGATTAGGGGTTAATAAATATAATGTAGGTGTCGGCGGTGTCGGGGCGGCAGATTAGGGGTGTTTAGACTCGGGGTATATGTTAGGTGTAAACGTAACTTTTATTCTCCCATAGAAATCAATGGGATATCGGGCAGCAGCGAACATAAGCTTTCACTGCTTTCAGACTCCCATTGATTCCTATGGCATCTGCCGCCTCCAGGGCGGCGGATTGAAAAGCAGGTACGCTGGGCCGGAATAGTGACGAGTGTACATGATAGAAAGTTAATAACTAGCAAAAGTAGTCAGATAGTGCCGAATTTGCATTCGGAACATCTGTAATGACGTAAGCATCGATCTGTGTCGGACTGAGACCGGCGGATCGTATGTTACGTCATAAATTTCAACTTTTTGGCTTTGATAAATAAGGGGAATCAGGCTTGCCATAATTACGCTGTGGAATTCCAGCGTATTTGCGGTTGTCGGCTTAATAAGTAGGCCTCTATATTTTGAATATCAGGGCCATAGTGTACAAATAATAAAAAAGTTTCTAATTTACTTATTTTATCAATATAAATTATTTTTGCTCTCATGGTGTTTTCTGTGGAAAAAGTAGGTAAGTAGGCTCAGGAGCGTGCACTATATGGCAGCAGTTAAAAGAATGATTTTAATAGTGTTAAATGGACATGAAAACATTTTTTTTTCTTTCATGATTCAGAAAGTGCAAACAATTTTATACAACTTTCTAACTTCCTTCTATTATCAATTTTGCTTCATTCTCTTGGTACCCTTTATTGATGAAGCAGCAATGAACTATTGGAAGCTAGCTGAACATATTGGTCAGCCAATGACAAAGGCATATATGTGCAGCCACCATTTAGCAGTTAGCTCCCAGCTCCTGAGCCTACCTAGGTATGTTTATTAACAAAAGATACCAATAGAACAATGCAAATTAGATAACGGAAGTAAATTGGAATGTTTTTTTAAATTGAATGCTCTATCTGAATCATAAAAGAAGAATTTTGGGTTTCATGTCCATTTAATCATTACACAGATTTCCTAGGCATTCTCCTCAACAAAGAATAAAATGAGACGAAAGTGAATTTCGTTATAGAACTAAATTGAAAACTATCTGAATATTTTTTTTTCCATAACCTTCTGTATCATGCTCAGTAAATCCTTGTTGGTTTGAAAGGGTCTAAAGTTACCTATAACTGAAAATAAGGCTTTGTACAAATACCCAGGTATGGATTTACTGTTAAACTGTTGTCATACAAATGCTGATAAATTGGGACTGAAAGAATTTGTTGTTAGTAATCTCAAAGTTTTGTATACAACATTCAAGGATAAATTCCAATGAGAACACAGCTTAATCTTTTTTTTCTTTAAAAAAAAGCAGAATATATATAACAAAATGCTTTATTAATCCAACATTAAAAATATTGATCTATATATTTCACAGTGTTGGGATAGGAAATGACAATCTGTCCAACGCGTTTCAGGCCACTTCTGTACTCATAGACTGTTTGTACACCCTCTCCCTGCTTTTTAAGAGTTAAACCAAATCAAACAATTAAGGTAAAAACACATTAACCTTTAAAGTAAATTAAGTAGTTTCATATGTACATTTTTCCAGGAACACAGGTCCTTAAAGACTATTAACCATACAGAAGTTAAGCTCAGCCTACAGCATTTTCATATAAATCTCTTATAAATTGCTATCCAAATAAATTACTAGATTGGGAGAAAAAAAAAGCTTAATCTTGCAGGACAAAGGGGAAGCTGCTGTGCCAGTTAATGTCATGTCAACTCCAAATAAAGACAGCTGGAAAGTCAACTGTCTCTTCCTTGAACTCCATCACTGCTCGAGTGTCGCCCTCTCCTCAGGGCCGGATTTCCCATTAGGCACAGTAGGCATGTGCCTACAGGCGCCTTGCAGTGAGGGGCGCCTGCCTGTCAATAATAAAAAAAAAAAAAAAAAAAAAAAAAATTTTTTTTTTTTTTTTTTTTTTTTTTTTTTATGAGGGCATTTATTTTAGTAAGAATTGTGCTGCCAGGTGCCTACAAAGTCGAGTGTTTCATTGGGAATATGTTACAGCAGTTGAGGGAGCCATGAAGGAGAGAGGGGCAAAGATTAAAACTAAACCCCTCCCATTGAATTTCTAAATTCTAATTTTAAACACATTTGTTGACCCCTGGATTACATATAATCTACAACATTCCATGTTTTCCTTTAAGAGCAACATCATATGATATTTATATTTCAGAACAAAATAAATGTAACATCTGTGTGTGTTTGTACCAAAAATATCAGAGTTTACAAGATTTTTTTCCCTACATTTTATATTTTCTTCCACTGGCTGCACAGGTTGTTGATGGTGATGAGCTTGCATGCTGCTAGTTTTAATATTGCTATTGTTTACACAAAACTGTGTTTGACTCCAACAAAATGTTAAGCACATAGTCAAAGTCATCTCCAGAAAAGCAATACACTAATGGCTTGTCAATAAACATGTCCTATGAGCCCATCTGGGTCTGCACAGATGTGTATTGCTGTCTCAGAACTGACATTGACTATGTGTTTAACTCTTTTGCAAGAGGCTAACACACTTCTCTGCAAGCACTAGTGCAATAATAAAATGCCCAGCAAACTGTCACATTTGATGTCCCTTTAAATAGGGTTTTCTTTAGAATATTTTGCATTAAAAGTTTAACATGATTTGTTTTTGTTATACATAATAGAAATTGTATGGCCATTTGAGTCAAGTGAATATTGATTTTTGGTGTAGCTTCCATTACAACAAATATTGCAATTGGTGTGTGTATTTGTGTATCTCCATAAAAGGGAAAATGTAATTTTACATCTAATATTTATTTTTAGTTGTCCTAAATAATAATAAAAAAAAGTCCTCATTTTTTCCACTTTTTTCTAGGGGGGGTGGGGGGGGTGGGGGGGGCGCTTCAGGTTTTTGTGCCTACAGGCACCTGAGATGTAAATCCGGCCCTGCCTCTCCTGGTTCTGTGTTGTAACACAGCTTTTTGACCGATACTTGTTTTGTTATTGTGTGGGCATGAACATTTTGACATTACAAATGCCAATGGTCTACAGATAACATTGATGTTAGTATGATGACATTATGATAGGATATTGTACACCCAGCAATTGCTCCTATTACAGGGATCATTATTAAAGGGACAGTAAAGTCTTAATTAGACATTCATGATTTAGACAGAACATACAATTTTATAGAACTTTCCAATTTACTTCCATTATTTAATTTGCTTCCTACTCTTGTTATCCTTTGCTGAAAGGTTTATCTAGGTAAGCTCAGGAGCAGCAAAGAACCTAGGCTCTAGCTGTTGATTGGTGGATGCATATATATGCCGATTGTCATTGGCTCACCCATGTTAGTCATGCTCCTTCAACAAATGATACCAAGAGAATGAAACAAATTTGATAATAAAAGTAAACTGCAAAGTTGTTTAAAATTACATGTTCTACCTAAATCATGAAAGAAAAATGTTGGGTTTCATGTCCCTTTCATTTATATAATTTGAATGTATTTGTAATTTATATGTGAGGTATAAAGTAAAACACAGGTAACAATATATACAATCAGGGCTGGGTTTATACCATCAGTAAATGGCTTTTCTAACCCCCTGTGCCCAGTGATGTCACTTGTACAGTCAATTGCCAGTTCACAAACCTCCCTCTGCTTAAAAAGAGCCTGTAGATTTTCCAATACAGCTGTACTCTACAGCCAAGTAGCAGGACACAGGCTGTGCGATGACAGAGAGTATACTGCAAAGATTTATCACTTGATCAGCCAAGAAGGTGCTACTGTGGCAGAATGTCTCCCTAGGCAGTTGCCAACTCTGTCTAATGAGAAAACTGCCCTGCCTTCAATAAAGACATCTTTCTGTTTGTTTTTTAGAGGGTTGCGTGTTACTTAAAGGGATGTTAAACAGTAAACACAAGCTAGACATAAGGATGTGTTCATAACAATGACTAGCCTAAGAATATTATGTAGATGCATTTTTTTACAATTACATTTGTTTAAATACTGAAAATATACGTGTAAAGGTTTTGTTTCTATAAAGTACTTTAGTTTCTATAAAGTAATGAGTGCCGTTTTCTATTTATCTCTGTTTGTGCAAACAAGACTGTGTGGAAACCTTTTTGGATAATCCTTTGTTCCAGACAGACCTGTTTGGACAGTCTCTTTTATTTTCGCTCTGCTGTGCTATAATATACAGACAACCCAAAAAAATGTAACAATATAACACAGTGTATTAAAAATAGAAAGGATATAGTCCAAATATTGCAATTTTGTAATTTGACATCAAAGAGAAAAGGCAAACATAGCGTAACCCTTAAAGGAAAGTCAACACCACAATTTTTCTTATTTTAAAAGATAGATAATCTCTTAATTACCCATTCCCCAGTTCTGCATAACCAACACAGTTATAGTAATACACACTTTACCTCTGTAATTACCTTGTATCTAAGCCTCTGCAGACTGCCCCTTTATTTCAGTTCTTTTGACAGACTTTCATTTTAGCCAATCAGTGCTCACTCCTCTGTAAATTCATGTGCATGAGCTCAATGTTATCTATTTAAAACACATGAACTAACGCCCTCTATTGGTGAAAAACTGTCAAAATGCATTTAGATTAGAAGGGCCTTCAAGGTCTAAGAAATTAGCATATGAAACTCCTAGGTTTAGCTTTCAACTAAGAATACCAAGAGAGCAAAGCAAAATTGGTGATAAAAGTAAATTGGAAAGTTGTTTAAAATTATATACCCTAGTTTAACCATGAAAGTTTTTTTGGGACTTGACTGTCCCTTTAAACTGGATGATGGACCTTATTATAGTAACCTTCCTCACATTAAACAGAGCTAGAACTGAGCTCTCAGGATATAAGCAGGTGGTTAATATGTTGCTTCACCTGACTTTATTTCAGCAAGACAGTAGTTAAGACAGAGCTATAACTGAGCTCTCAGGATGTAGGCATTGGTGTAGTCAATCACTCCCAGGAAAGCAAGCAAGTAGATCACAAATGAATATAAAAATTACGATTTATTTAAAGGGAAACAAAACCCACATTTTTTTTTCATGGTTCAGATATGGGAATACAATTTTAAACATCATTGCAATTTACTTCTATTATTTAATTTGATTTGCTTCATTCTTCAGATATCCTTTGATAAAGAAATAGCAATGCACATGGATGAGCCAATCACATGAGGTATCTATGTACAGCCACCAATCAGCAGCTAATGAGCCTATTTAGATATACTTTTCAACAAAAGATATCAAAGGAATTAATCTAATTAGATAATAGAAGTAAATTGGAAAGTTGTTTAAAATTGTATGTTCTTTCTAAATCATGAAAAAAATAATTTGGGTTTCATGTCCCTTTAACAATATAAAATGCACAACACACCTTTATTACAGCTGTTAAAGCACTATACTCAACCCCCACGGCAGTTGTGAGGGGATTGGGGTTCTGTTCACCCAAAATAGTAATCCGAAATGGAACTAGGCAGGGCTGCCCCCTTTCCCCCCTTCTATTTGTCTTGGCAATTGAGCCCCTGGCGATAGCCATCAGAGGGTCGACGGAGGTCCAAGGTATACAGATGCATGATACTCGCCAGACCTTACGATTTTCCTCACTGACCCTATGGATTCTCTTCCCCCGCTAATGGCCCTCTTTAAGCAATTTGGTGAAATTTCTTACTACAAGCTCAACGTGTCCAAAACTGAGGCGTACTTCATTAATATCCCACAGAATGAAAAGGAAGCTATCCAGCTTCTCTACTCCTTTAAGTGGTCCTCTAGGGGAATCCGCCACTTGGGAGTCTTTCTTTCCCATATAAAGTCTGTAACTATCAAAGAGAATTTTGAAACCCTGCTTACAGCAATCACTTCTGAACTTAACTCTAAGAGATATAGTGAAATATCCTGGATGGGCAGGATAGCGGCACTCAAAATGATGATTCTTCCCAAGCTTACCTATTTATTTCGATGTATTCCGATACCAATCCCTACTTCACTAATAATGAAATTTCAGACCCTATAAGAAAATACTTTGAAGCAGCAATGTTAACTCATACTACTGCTTGGGGAAAGGACTTCCCTCCAACAAGATGGAGGGACTTAGAGCAGGCCTCGTTACCAGCATATACTTATTTGGAGGACTTGCTCTGGTTACCCCCACATTGGCAGGCTAAAGTCCATGTTGCCAATAGCATAGTAAGGGGATGCCAAGAGACCTGGCTTAAGCTGCGACATAATAAATTTGTGGCCCCGCATCCCTCACCCGTACACTCTATAAGAGGTCTCCTGTTAGGTCTACCCAACATACATCTTAGTGCGTGGCCTAATACGGACATAAATACTTTAAAAGACTTTTTTTATTTTTTTATTTTAAATATTTTATTGAGGAAAACAAAAACAAAAGAAGATGCATACATTTTATGCAGTGATTACATTACAGTAGATAATCATAGCATATCTGACTATTGGTATACAAAGATGAGAATCCTCCTTTTTTCTTTTTTATAACATAAAGACAAACTGCATCATGTAAAAATTAAACATAGTATAAAGAAACTACTCGTTTCTGAAAAAATTGATATTGATGCATGAGACAGGACTGGTCGCTGCAACAGCACATATCGACAGAAGTGAGCAGCTGACATTTATAAACTAAAAACTATAGAACTTGGCAAACAGATAAATACTTATTTCCCCAGAAGTATAATCTACGTGGAATATTCTAAACGGCTGAAAATATAGGCTCTTAGCAGGTTGTCATACATCCCTCTCTGGCATAGAAATATAATGCAAATCCGGATCTAAAAATCATACAACACCCAGTTTAATAACCTTCTTGAAAGTCTTAGTTCTTGTTGTTACCTTTTTATGGTATGCACTTGGATCCCCAACCTTGGTCCCGGCCACAGACCACATGGGGGGGAATCCACTTTGTCGCTCTTTTTCTGTCAATAACTGAGGCTACATGCATAGAAAATATCCCTTTTTCTGTTGTAAAACTATGTCCCTCTAGAGGCCACCCTCCAAACCCCACAAGAAACACATGAGATGATAAAAGGGCATTTATGCTATTAATGTGCCTCCTACAAGTTGTCAGTGTGTGTTTGCATCCATAACCTATTTGCATCCTCTATCATACAACGACAGAAATGCCTAGAGCCATGTGATTCAGAGCCTAGGAGAATAGGGAAGTGCCGGTAGTTAAACATACTCTAGTATCGCTTAAACATACAAACTCTTTATAGAAAAAACACATAACATTTTTAGACCAACAGTATTGGGATATATATGGCAATACCAAACGTTCTTCAGTCTGGCATCAGGGAGTCCCGGCAATAAACCATTTTAAACCGTTTATTAGAGTTCCCTTGATCTGAGTAAAAGGGCACATCCGCCTGCAAGAGTAAATTCTCAGATGTTGTATGTGGAGTGTTATCCAACAGTATAATGAACCGGGAGTTTCCTTTGCTCACCCAGTTAGACCATTCCTCCATGCTAAGTGCATCAGGCCTCAGTGCTGCATAAGTTGAAGAAAAGAGCTTCCTTGTGTACTTTAGACCTGTGGCATGGCATACACTATCGACTTGCTTTTGCTGATACAGCTGATCATCATGTTGGATAGAGATGGCAGTTGGATGTATTTCGATCGTTGGTGGTCTGGTCTTTGCCCGAGACGGCTGCACCAGAGGTGAGGCATGTGGAGGTAGCGCTGTACCAGTATCAATCTCTCTCTGTCTCAGGATGGGGGAGACCACGGGGGCGCCCTTTACCGCAACCTCATCCCCATTGAATATCAACTCTGCCGCTTCCAGCTTATTCCCTGCATCCGTCCCAAACAATTGCAGATCTTTGAGAAAATCCCATGGAGCCCTCTGTATTAAATCTTCAAAGTGACGTTCCAGCTTTTCCAAAATGTCGTCTAAACGAGACATGCAGCTAGCTTCTTTCTCGGCAGCCATGTTTGTTGCGTGTTGCCTAATGCCGCAATAAACTTAAACTCTCTATGACAGGAATAGACTACTCACTCTGCAGACCCGTGAGATTGTATATATTTACTTAGCGTCCAGTCCTGACATGAAACCTCAGAGAACCGAGGGGGGTAGCGTTGCCTGTCTTGAGCCGCCGCTCCAGACCTTTCCTGCCCTATCTTGTGCTCCGGCTTCAAAAATACAGCTGTTTTAAATTGCAATGTTCTATCCACCAGTCCAAAGGTACTGGTCGCTAAATATGTTTATATTGCTGTGTTAATTATCCCACACCGGCGGACTGCTGGATATTCAGCCGGAGCCCTAAGAGTTTGCGACCGTCCACAGTCGCTGCTCGGACACGCCCCCTAAAAGACTTTTACTGTAATGAACAACTACGACCACACTCAGACATGTTGAAGCTTCCTACTTTGACCCCCAGACTTTGGTTTGATTTATTGAGACTGCGAACATTGATAAAATCCTGGGGTTTCCTAGAGGATTCATTGAGAGACCTGACTCCTTGGGAAACACGATGGGTGACCAATCTCCAGCAGTCTAAACCCCTCTCAGCACACTACAAATGCCTCATTGAGGAAGTGTCCTTCCCAAAAACAACACACATGGACGCCTGGGAGAGAGACTTACAATTAACATTCACACCAGACACATGGAGCAAAGCCATTAGTCTAACGAAAAAGGCAACCCATTGTGTCACCCTCTATGAGCTATACTTCAAAATAATCACCAGATGGCACTTAGTACCCACAAAACTGCAGAAACTCTTCCCTAACCACTCACAGATGTATTGGAGAGAGTGCGGAGAACCGGGATCCCCCATCCATGTTTGGTGGACCTGTCCAAAACTGACAGACTACTGGCACAAAATAGAAAAGATCTGTAAAGACCTAGGTCTATTGACAGTCCTAACTCCGGCCCTTACCATTTTGCATCTAGAAATAGATAAACTCCCCAAAAATAAACAAAATCTTCTGTTATATATCCTTATCTCCGCCAAACTACTTATTGCCAGGAATTGGAAAAAGAGCCAACCCCCTAGACTACAGGGTGTATTAGACTGTGTGAACTACATAAAAAACATGGAAACTATGTCGCCAGGGAGCGTGGACAACTGAATGATTACTGCATCATATGGGAACCCTGGGAGTCAATGTGGGCTCGCCCAACTCTTGTCTTTTATACAGGAATGGAGGGATGACTGGTAACTAACACCCCCTTAGTTCCTTAATTCTTCTACCCTTACACTCCCCTAGATACTAAACTGTTGCCTATATACCCCTCCTAAACCCTCCCCTATGAAGTGAGCCAGGTGTGGGGGAAATGGAAATGGGACTGATATATAAGTTAACGGATTGCCAGCCGAGAGGGGTCTGGAAGCCCCCCATATCGACAGGAGTTTGTAACACATAGTATTATACCGCTGAATTGCCTCTATAGACTAGACCACTATATTGAAGGTCGCACCTTTGTAGACTATTGTTACATGATTATATGACCTTGAAAAAATACCGTATATACAAAGGGTGACCTCTGTAAAAACGAGGATCTCTGTACAGGGAAAGTTTACATTCCTTTCCATAAAACTCTATTTCTACCTCTGTATTTTATATGCAATATTCAGTATTGATGTTTTGTTTTTATCTTTACTGAGAAAGCTGTATGTTAAGTTTGTATCCTCAATAAAAAATACTTTAAAAAAAAATAAAATAAAATGCACAACACAGAACATTCACAGGGGTATACAATAGGACTAGTTCGCCATCTAGTCAGATCTACGGTAAAGTATAAACTCTCACTGAGCGCTTAACTGCCGATATTGGTGCCGATCAGGCTGTGTACCAAAAAGTCCCACCTACAGTGACGTCATGAAATACTTCAGACTAGTCCTAAAGTGTATCAGCAATTGGGTTCAAGACTAAGCGCCACAGGGCCTGCACCTCTAGCTTTGAACAAAAGGCCTCCTAGCTGGCCAAAAAGTGAGATTACGAGTTAGAGGTGTGTGCAAAGCGCCTGAAATAATGCTGAGGTGACTCGTGAATATAATATATCTTTCTATTGGAGGAGGGGCTACTATATCAAGGTGATTCAAAGTACCTTTGATTGGAAGATGTGAGAATTCAATGTACTGCAGGCAATGGGATGCTTGAAGTGCTTTAGAATCAATGTTCCAATATTTTAATACAGTCACTAAAAGAGTAGTACATAAATGATACAATAGTAAGGAATAAACATACAATGATTAAAAATACGATGATTTAAAAATACGATGGTAGAAATACGATGGTTGAAATTTAAAAATTACAAATAATAAAATGTTGTGAAAGTCTTGGCTCCATGAAATATGTGTAGGACATGTTCTATGATACGTACAGACACTACTAAAGTGGTGCACATAAATATGCAAATAAATGTGCAAATAAGAGACTAATCTCTAGGGAGTAATACTGTTTGTACCTCCTGTTACTGACACTCTATCTTCGGCTGCAGGGACTACAATAGTGCAGTGGATATTACAGATCTGCAGAGGGTCACTAAATGGCTTATTCCATTATAATAAAAATGATACAATGGATTCTTATATTATATTCAAACGTGTATAAACTTGCAACCTTGTGTGAAGATCATTATATTCAAACGTGTATAAAGTGCAACCTTGTGTGAAGATCAAATGCGCAAATGATGAAAAAAATTGAAAATAGTGAAGAAAAATAAAAATGATAATAAGTGTGAAAAAATGAAAAAATGCATGTGCATAAACTGAGGAATGTACAATCAATTATGTACAATGGATAGTGTACAATAAAGGATGTGTCCAATGAAGTGGCGATATGACTTATATGAGAATGTGTTCTAAAACAATGTATCCAAATCAATTGTGTCCAAATGTGAGAGGAATTGAGTCCACAAAAATAAAATAAAATGTAATTGTTTGAGTTATATCCAAATGTATCCAAAAAAGAAAGGGGAAACAGTCAAATAAATTAACTTGTTACTTGGTGGTGAAAGTCTTCAGGGGAAATCTTGAAGGTTCCTTCGGGTTTCCCAGAAAATCTTCAAAGTGTACCTGTGAAAATATAAACGATAGTGTAGATAGTACAAATAAGGAGGATAATATTGAAATTATGCTTACCAGCTATTGTCAACACGTTTCGGCCCAAATTCAGGCCTTTATCAAGGCTATTATTCTCCTTACTTGTACTATCCACCACCCTGCTCAGGTGTGTTCCAGACAATGTAATTGAGATATATATATATATATATATATATATATATATATATATAAAGCCAGGGAGTCTCATTCTATGCAGTCTTGATTTGAGGCATAGTACTGCAGTGTTGGAATTCTATTTTTGTATATTAGAATTGAATGATTCAGGCCAGTTAGGCTAAACTTTATAGTGTTAGGACCAGTCTATCTTGGGACACCTTGTAAGTGGTGACTGGCTGAGCAGAATATGGCCATATTGTGTGACTAAGATCCCAATTTTATTTAAAAGCAAAAAAAAATTTGCAGGCAATTTTTTTGCTGAATTTATGTGGTCTCATTTGTTTGGATGTGCGCCAATACTGTTGTTTGTCTTGTATTTACTTTGGTCATTTTGGCAACACTCCCACAATATGTGTACTAATATAAAAATGTTTTTGTTAGGTGTGCTTAACCAAACCCCCTTGTTGTATTTCTTAAATTTAAGGGAGACTGACCAAATCCCTTTGGTTAAAGCACACCACCCTGCTGAGGTGTGTTCCTGACAATGTAATTGAGTTATATATATAAAGCCAGGGAGTCTCATTCTATGCAGTCTTGATTTGATGCATAGTACTACAGTGTTGGAATTCTATTTTAGTATGTTAGAATTGAATGATTCAGCCCAGTAAAGCTAAACTTTATATTGTTTGGACCAGTCTATCTTGGGACACCTTGTAAGTGGTGACTGGCTGAGCCGAATATGGCCATATTGTGTGACTAAGATCCCAATTTTATTTAAAAGTAAAAAGTTTTTTGCAGGCAATTTTTTTGCTGCATTTATAATATGTGGTCTCATTTGTTTGCTTGTGCGCCGATACTGTTGTTTGTCTTGTACTTTGAATCACCTTGATATAGTAGCCCCTCCTCCAATATAAATATCTATTATATTCACAAGTCACCTCAGCCTTATTTTAGGCGCTTGCACACACCACTAACTACTAAAGCCCGTGTACACGGGCACATTTTTTTAAGTACCGCGGTCCCACCCCTTGCTCTCTCTCACCCCTCTTTTGCGCTCTCTCTTTCCCCCCTCTCTTTTGCGCTCTCTCCCCTCTCTTTTGCTCTCTTTCTCTCTCTCCCCTCTCTTTTGCTCTCTTTCTCTCTCCCCCTCTCTTTTGCTCTCTTTCTCTCTCTCCCCTCTCTTTTGCTCTCTTTCTCTCTCCCCCTCTCTTTTGCTCTCTTTCTCTCCCCCTCTCTTTTTGCTCTCTCTCCCCTCTTTTGCTCTCTATCTCTCCCCTCTTTTGCTCTCTCTCCCCTCTTTTGCTCTCTCTCTTTCTCTCCCCACTTTTGCTCTCTCTCTCCCCCCTCTTTTTTTCTCTCTCTCCCTCTTTTTTGCTCTCTCTCCCCCTCTCTTTTGCTCTCTCTCCCACTCTCTTTTGCTCTCTCTTCCCCCTCTCTTTTGCTCTCTCTTCCCCCTCTCTTTTGCTCTCTTTCACCTCTCTTTTGCTCTATCTCCCCTCTCTTGCTCTCTCTCTCCCCCCTCTTTTGCTCTCTCTCTTCCCTCTTTTGCTCTCTCTCCCACATCTCTTTTGCTCTCTCACCCCTCTTTTGCTCTCTCTCTGCTCTTTCTTTTGCTCTCTCTCTCCCCTCTCTTTTGCTCTATCTCTTTCCCCCTCTCTTTTGCTCTCTCTCCCTCCTCTCTTTTGCTCTCTCTCTCTCTCTCTCCCCTCTATTTTGCTCTCTCTCTCCTCTATTTTGCTCTCTCTCTCCCCCTATCTTTGGCTCTCTTCCCTCCTCTCTTTTGCTCTCCTCTCTTTTGCTCTCTCTCCCTCTTTTGCTCTCTCTCTCTCCCTCTCTTTTGCTCTCTCCCCCCATTATGCTTTCTCTCTCTTTCCCCCATCTCTTTTGCTCACTCTCCCTCCTCTCTTTTGCTTTCTCTCACCCTCTCCTCTCTTTTGCTCTCTCCCCTCTGTGGCTTTCTCCCCTGCATGGTCACGCCCACTCATCACACCTGTTGACCACGCCCCCATGATGGCACGCCCACTCGGTCATGCCCCCATCATGCACGCCGGCCACAACCCCATCACAGCATGCCCGGTCACGCCCCCATCACATCGCTCCCGCCCGGTCACGCCCCCTCCATGGCATCTTCCGAAAAACACTTTCTCTGCTGCTCAAGGCCAGGTATGTTTGTCCTTGCGCAGTCTCTACTGCGCATGACTGCATCTGACAAACATACCTGGCCTTTTATTATATAGGATGTGACAAAGGACATTATAATATGAGATAAAGGTCAAAAAAGTATTTTATTTTCTTTGTGTATCTAATAAAGATTATTTTAAAGTGTTATAGTTTATTGCTAAAGCTAACATCAGATTCTCTTTATATGTTAATGACTAAGAGAACAATATACATTTATTAATACAAGTAAATTGGAAAGCTGTTTAAACTTAAAGGGACAGTCTACTCCAGAATATTTATCATTCAAAAAGATAGATAATCCCTTTATTACCCATTCCCCAGTTCTGAACCAAAAAACAGCCTAGATGCCTTCTTTTTCAAATAAAGATAGCAAGAGAACGAATAAAAAATTGATAATAGAAGTAAATTAGAAAGTTGCTTAAAATTGCATGCTCTATCTGAATCACAAAAGAAAAAAATTTGGGTTCAGTATCCTTTTAAATTGATTACATTTGTGTCAGCTGTGTACTCCCTGCCAATACTCATTGGCTCACATTTACTTCCTGCTAATAGCTATTTCACTGACTTCATCAGATAATGCAAACTGCGGTTACTTTGTCAAATTTAAATGATCTGTTGATTACCTATTTGGTTAATTGGTTGCAAGGTGACTATAACTTTTGTGTATAACAATGTGTACCATTTTAATATTGGCTAACTCCCGTTCTGGACATTAATACAATACAAAGATGTATTATATATATTTTAGATACAATGCAACAGGCTCATCATTCTTTTCAACAATATACTGATAGATTTAAATACAAGTACACTTTGTCATCAGAGGTACTCAAATCTGATTTACTTATAGGACCATTAACTACAGTAGGAATGCATAATCAACAAATGAATAATAGTAAGACAATGCAATAGCCTTTTGAATTTCAAGCAGAAGATATTTTTCTGATACTTTTAAAAATTTGCTTCCATTCCTGCCCCTGTACCATGTGACAGCCATCAGCCAATTACAGACCCATATATGTTTTCACTGTGAACGTATGACCATTAACAGTTGCGGCCTTAGAAAGTGAGCATATAAAAATTATTAGCAATCCAATTTGATAATGGAAGTAAATTGGAAAGTTTTTGAAAATGTCATGCTCTACATAAATCATGAAATTTTAATTGTGACTTTAGTATCTCTTTAATAATACAGAAAGCAATTTCTATTTCATATATTAAACCAATTTAGGACAGACGGAAGACAATGCACTTGCCCAGTGTTGGTTGCTAGTTGACGAGAATGTCATAGGAGAGAAAAGCTAACATAAACCCATCTTTATAACCAGAGGCGGCTCTTGAGTTAGTGAGGCTTTAGTAAAGGCTCAAATATGAGGCCCCATGACACAAAACCAAATGCAAAAATTAACCAAATAAATCTGAATATGAATTGGTCTAAATTATGCAGAACTCCATATGTGCATTAAGGTTCACCCAAACCCTTCCTATGGGTTTTGGCAACTATAAATCATGAATTCATTCCTAATTCCCAACGTTGCTCTCAAATTAGTACATTAAAGTACAAGTCTCTTGTATCAGTGTCTCCACTAGACCAGATGTCGACAAATCTGTTTAAAATTTAAGAGCTAGTAAGAATATTTAGGGGCCAGATATACTTTTAGAGACAGTGGTGTTTGTATATAGATCTATGGAGAATAACCCAAAAAGTTAGGAGCCAGGGGTAACATTCTAGGAGCCAGTGGTTCCCTGGTAGCTGGGTTTGTCAAGCCCTACATATGACCATAACATTAGGGTGTGCAACAATTTGATCAAAATATCAAGGTTCCAAAGAGTACAGGAAGATGTCCTCATCTTCTAACACCTATTCCTACTATTTTATTTTATTTTATTTTAAATCCTTAAAAACTTAGATAGTTTGTTATTGATTGTTTGTTTGTTTTAACCATAAAAAAACAAAAACAAATGTATTCCAAAGTAACAAGTGAGATTAAAAATGAAAGCATTCATTCTGTACTTTTATATTGAAGCAAAGAACAACAGAACTGTAAGGCATGTATGACGTGTTGAAAACTATCTATAAAAGAGAAAAAACAGAGGTGCCAAATGGCCTAGTACCATCAGATAAAGGAATATACCGTATTGGCCTGAGTATAGGCCGCACTTTTTTACCCTATTGCAAATCTTTAAATTAGGGGTGCGGCCTATATTCAGACGCGGCCTATAATCGGAAGCTATACAGTAGTTTTTGCCGCAGTGTAACTGTGTGTGCTATGGGGGCAGTTGGAGGCTGGAGCGGAGCAGACAGTAGAAGAATAGACAGCAGCAGTGAGGATCATGACAATGGGGGCTGCTGTGGGCATCTAGGGCTGGGCAGTGGGCGGACAGACTTGAAGATGGCTTAAGCTGACAGTGGAGCCTGGTCAAGCCCTCTGGGTATTGTAGTCCTTTGCACGGAAATCCTGTGCCCGGAAGTAAAGAGGTTCACGCTGTGGTAAGTTCAGGAATTTCCCGTATTACAGATTCTGGTCTCTCTCTGGTTTTGCAGGGACAGGAGAGGAAGCAGTGTGGAGGTGCTGTGGGGTCAGGTAGGGTATTTTGTTAAGCTATTATAAGGACATACATTTACAGCTGTTGGCATATTCTCAATAGGAATATAAACTATAAAGGTGGTGGTGTTTTTTGTACAGAAACCAGAACACTTGTTGTCATTGCAATATAAAACATTGTTTTCTCTTAAAATGTTGTGCTACAAGGGTGTTTGTCAAATGTTAGTCAGCAAAGCAATATACCAGACAAAGTGAAAACCTAAGTAAATACATTTGAAAATAAGTTAAATGTTTGGCATAGCACTTTATGTGTATATTTTCTATAAAATTTTCATTTTCTTTAAAATGGCACCAAACTTTAAGGGTGCGGCTTATAATCAGGTGCGGCCTATACTCGGGCCAATACGGGTATGTATATAGCAAGTGGCTACTCACAAGCAACAAGCACCAGGATGATGCTGGTTGAGCAGGATGGTACATATCAGTTATATAGCAAACTGATTTTAGGGCAAACTGCTTTAGAAGTAGATCCAAAATGGCCACCGATATGGGGTTCCTATACAGACGAAAATAAAGGAACCACAATAACCCAGCACAGTTTGACTCTGTTAGGTGCAATAAAATATATCACACTTACATCTCAAGGGCACCATCAAGTGCAATCCAAACAGGCTGGAGCTTCTCAGCTGCCCAGCTGATTGATCTCTGGTGGTTCACAGGAGACACCTCACTCAGCCCGTGATGAAGGGAAAGGTAAAATCAAAAACCAGCAAGTGTATATTTAATACCAGAAATGTATTTAAAAGCAACGCGTTTCTCAGTCAACACAGGGCCGTTTCCTCAGGCTAGTACAAAAACATCTAAATACACTTGCAATTTAAAACACCATAGGGGCAATGATTGGTGTGTTGTTAATTGATGAAATCTGTATAATTGCACCTAATCCAATCACGCTGCCATGGTAACCAGGTATACAAAGTGGACCAAACCTAATTCAGTATAACAAAAAAACAACAACACATGAACCTAATGTAACTTTGAGTGAAGGAGGCTTACCCTGCAAAGTACACATCCTTATATTCATATGTAATGAATAATGGGATAAGCAGAGGTGTGTAGCTGTATATGTACACAATGATCAAATCAGGTACATGTTGAGGGTAATCGTTTGTGTAACAAGATCAAATATGAACTTGATGGCTGACATCCATTATCACTATCCATCAGCAGTCAGTTAAAGGGACAGTCAACACCAGAAGTTTTGTTGTTTAAAAGGAAAGATAATCCCTTTATTACCCATTCCCAAGTTTTGCATAACCAACACTATTATAGAAATACACTTTTTACCTCTGTGATTACCTTGTATCTATGCTTCTGCAAACTGCCCCCTTATTTCAGTTCTTTGACAGACTTGCATTTTAGCCAATCAGTGCTCACTCCAGGGTAGCTTCAAGTGCATGAGCTCAATGTTATCTATATGAAACACATGAACTAATGCCCTCTAGTGGTCAAAAATGCATTCAGATTAGAGGCAGTCTTCAAGGTCGAAGAAATTAGCACATGAACCTCCTAGGTTTAGCTTTCAAATAAGAATACCAAGAGAACAAAGCAAAATTGGTGATAAAAGTAAATTGGAAAGTTATTTAAAATTACATTACCTATTTAAATCATGAAAGTTTTTTTAGGACTTGACTGTCCCTTTAAATCATCATAAAGTTAAAAAACATACCGTAAATCAGAAAGTTAAATGTCCTGGCATTTATTTTCAGTAAACACGCATCCGTCAGAGGACACAACTCAGACCACCCACAAAGGTGTGTGTGTCATCAGAAAAGACCAACCGCGGTCTATAGTGGAGTCGCGTCATATGGCCAAACACGCTTAAAGAAAATAGACGCACCCCCCAAAGAACTCCTCCCCTATCTCTCGATCTCCTAGGATACCTAACACAAACAAAACAAAAATAACCCTATGCACGTGCAGAGGTTGTGTATAAGGCTACACTTATAATCAGTGGATATGTGTGTACCAGAAAATTCTAACAAATGTAATATGTATAGGGGTGTGTTAATAATAATAATAATAATAATAATATAAGGGGATGTGGTACTCGCAAAGAGTGGATACACAGTATGATAATAGGTTTATGGGGAGAAATGAGAGACAACGGAAAAAAAAACGTGAAAGATAAGACATGTAAATATTAATAAGAATTATATGTGAGGGAATGGTGCCTAATAGTGATATATGAAACTAGTGTGATGTATCCTAAAATTTAATGGGTGGCAGGGGGATGTGAAAAGCACAATGGATTACTATAAAAAGAATAGTGGCAGTATTATGATCAGTGGATAAAAAAAGGGAACAGGGGACCTTGAACACTAGTGCGAGTATAGTCAGAAAGAATGTCCTAACATCAAAGTGATACAGGTATGGTCATAAACAATGTCCATACCTCAAAGTGATGATTTAGGGGACCTAAAACTAAAACTTGTCCGCCTGCTCTGAGTCCGCGGACAGAAATCAACCCGAACGAATACGATCGGGTTGATTAACACCCCCTATTAGCGGCCGCGAATCTGCAGGGGGCGGCATGGCAATGATAAATTTCAACAGTGTATGCTGTTGGCATTTATCGATGTGCAGCGGACATGATAGGCTACATCGTATTATGTCCGCTCGCACTATGATAAATCTACCCCTTAGTGTCAACAAGTATGGGAACAGGGAGTGTATCCTAATGGAAACATTATATAAGAGAAAATAGATACAGACTGAGTGTAGTAGGTGATACTAACAATTGATGTCAAGAATCCTAGGAAAAATACTCCTTTGAGATATATAAAAATGTGGCCATATCCAGATTTTCATTTAGTACATCTGGTTGTAGGGTTTTAAGATTCGTAATCCAAAAGGACTCTCTACGTCTAAGTATAAGAAGGGCATTGACATTTGATCTAGAAATTTGTTCAATGGGTGTAATACTCATGGTGTTCTTTTGTCCTTTATGTAAATGTGCTCAATGTCTGGAGATACTGTGTGTTTTGAGGCTTTCCTTGATATTATTTTAATGTTCACCCCACATTCTTTTTACTTTTCTACAGGTGCAGCCAATGTATTAGGCCCCACTTATGCAGTTTAGAAGATATATAATGAAAGTGAACTCACATGTCCGATGGCCCTTCATAGGGAATTGTTCACCTGTAGTTCAAGATTTGAATGTGGATGCCCCATGTGATATATGGCTACACATCCCACAGTGTTTTCTAAAGCAGAATTCAAGTGAACGGAAAGCCCTTATCAACCTTACTAGTGACCCTAACCTGATCATTAGGCAGGCAAATATGGGTGGGGGTGTTGTGTTACAGGACATCAAAGATTACATAGCGGAGGCTGATAGAATTTTAAATGACACCGATTACTATCGGATACTCCAGTATGACCCTACTAACATCTTCCAGAAAAAGTTGGAAGACGTTTTAAAATCAGGATTAGAACAGGGTATTATGATGAAACAAGAATGAGATTTTTGTTTTCTATAAAACTCCAATATTGCCTTTTACTATCACCTCCCGAAGATCTATAAGGATCCGGCCAGACCTCAAGGTCGACTTAATATTGCAGGCATAGGGAGTCTAACTGACACTTTATCTGCCTATATTGATTTCTTTGTACAGAAGTTTGTGGTATCATTACCCTCATACATTAAAGACTCATCAGACCTATTACTTAAACTTAGTGGCATAAAAGCAAATGACGACAGCTGGTGGGTCACCTGTGATGTTGGAGCTTTATACTCCAACATCAAATAGGACATAGGCATAAGAGCGGTACGCTTCTTTTTGGAACAGGATATATATATGCCAGCCATATAGAAGGATTTTATTATTGAATGAATTACTTTTATTTTGAGGCACAATTATTTTCTTTATCAGAGTTTTATTTCCAGACAAGTGGGACGGCCATAGGCACCAGGTTTGTGCCTAGTTTCGCAAACATATTCATGGGCATCTTTGAACAACAGTTTATATACGATTCTAGGTTTGCACGGAGCATGGTGTTCTATGGCCGTTATATTGATGATCTCAGGACCAAGTGGTAGATTTTATAAATCACCTTAATAATAATAATTATGGGATCTCTTTCTCACACAATATAAAAAAGATAATATCGAACTTCTGGACCTCCTTATAGGGTGGTCCAGTGATGGAACTGTTTCTTCCAAAACCTGTTTCAAAACAGTGGATTGTAACAGTTTCCTCCACTATGAAAGCAATCACTACCGATGTTGGAAAAACAATGTCCCTTATGGGCAATTTATGAGAATCAGAAGAAACTGTTCCACCATACAGGACTATGGTGAGCAAGCAAAAGTGATTAGTGAGAGATTTCTGGAGAAGGGATACCCAGAACATATTATCACTAAAGATCTCAATAGAGTCAGAGAAGAAGATAGAAATTGCTATTTTTTTTTTAATAAAAACCAAACACAAAAAAACTTCAAAGACTCCAGTCCACCCCTATTTATCATGGAGTTTAACTCCAATCATCGAGAAATCACTAAAATCTTGTGTAAACATTGGCCCGTGTTGACTAATGATCCATTCCTTAAAAATGTGATTGGATCTAAACTAAAAGTGGTATATAAGAGAGCACCCTCCCTAAAGACAACACTAGCACCCAGCAAAATTGTAAGAGATCGATGTAAGCCGGCCCCTAATGATAAGACAAAAAACTATAGTTTAAATAAGAAAAGGCTGTCCAAATGCTTTAGAAAACGCTGACAGACCAATCATTGCCCCTATGGTGTTTTAAATAGCAAGTCTATTTTATATGTTTTTGTATTAGCCTGAGGAAACAGCCCTGTGTTGACTGAGAAACGTGTTGCTTTTAAATACATTTCTGGTTTTAAATGTACACATGCTGGTTTTGAATTCTACCTTTCCCTTCATCACATGCTGAGTGGAGTGTCCCCTGTGAACCACCAGAGATAAAAGTCCAAAGAATTCCACAGCACGAGGATTGTGAATAAAAAACTTTTATTGGAACATCAGAGTCATCAGATAAACATGCAATGTTTCGGGCTATTCACCCTTAATTATGCATGATTAAGGGTGAATAGCCCGAAATGTCGCATGTTTATCTGATGACACTGATGTTCTAATAAAAGTTTTTTATTCACAATCCTGGTGCTGTGGAATACTTTGGACTTTGATATACTTTGGGGTGTCTGCAGTAACCCCTTCCTACGTGCACAGGAAAAGTGGTGAGGTGCTGTATCTATTGTGATTTCAAACCACCAGAGATCAGTAAGCTGGGCAGCTGAGAAGCTCCAGCCTGTTTGGATTGCACCTGATGGTGCCCTTGAGATGTAAGTGTGATATATTTTTTGCACCTAACAGAGTCAAACTGTGCTGGGCTATTGTGGTGCCTTTATTTTCATCTGTATAGGAACCCTATATCGGTGGCCATTTTGGATCTACTTCTAAAGCAGTTTGCCCTAATATCAGTTTGCTGGGCAACTGAGAAGTACCATCCTGCTCAACCAGCATCATCCTGGTGCTTGTTGCTTGTGAGCCACTTGCTATATACATATATTCCTTTATCTGATGGTACTAGGCCATTTGGCACCTCTGTGTTTTCTCTTTTTTTAGATTGTTTTCACCACCAGGATTCTGACCTTCCTTTGACAGAGAGCTGCCTCATTCGTCCTAGGATTTGATTTGGACTTTTTATGTATATGTCTGTTAAGATCTGTTTTAGAGCTTTAGTTTTTTATATATATATTGTGTTCACCTAGAGAGTGCCCCTTACCTGTGTTTCAATAAAAGATACCAAGAGAACAAAGAAACTGATAATAGAAGTAAATTAGAAAGTTGTTTAAAATCACATGCTCTATCTGAATCATGAAATAACAAATTGGGTTTCATCTCCCTTTAAAACCCTTAGATAATATATATCTCAGGGTCAATTTCTCAGAGTAAGAAAATACTTCTCTGATTTTACTGACGCTACATAAGTTAATTGTCAAGCAATAGGAAACTCTTCTACATCTAATCTCTCCTAATTTCCAGTGTACCGTTCTGTCACAACAGAATATTTATTTTTGTAAGAATTTTCTTTTATTATTACATTTTAGTCTTTATTTAGGTAAACTAGTTATTTTTTTTTTTATAATCACACCTTTTAACAGCTACAGATATTTTGCTTCTGACTTATATTTTTTGAACAGCTTTGTAGCAATAAATAATGTTTCGGATAGGCTGAAGATATAAAATATGGAATTTTGTGTGTACTTTTCCTTTGCCCTAGTGCAATTGTTTTTGTTGGGGGGGGGGAGGCAGCTGATGGTAACTTAGTAGTAAGCAATAGTAATAATTTACATGCTGCTCTGTATAATGACTTTGAGGATAAATCGAATGATCATACACATTCTATACATGCCTACTGTATAGATTGCAGAAGCCTATTGTATTATGCCCCCCTTCAACACTTGGGTCCATCCTTGTGCCACTGTATCTGCTGCTCCAATGGTTGTCTGTGTCTTTCTGTATGCTTTCTGATTTCTACTTTAACGCTTAGTTTTTCTTTTCCTTTTTGGAAGATTTGTAACATCAAAACAGTAAAAAAAATAAACTTTCATAAAGAGAATTACATTTTGAACAACTTTCCAATTAACACTCTTATCAAACGGTTTCATCTCTTGGTATCCTTTGTTAAAGAATAAATCTTGTAATATATTTTTGCCATTGAACGCTGAAGACACGTGTACTGCTGCTATAGAATGCTTAAGTCTCTGAGAATATGGCAAAAATCCTTAGCAAGTTTTTGAGAATTTGAGTGTTTTGCAATGTTTTTTGTGTTTTGTATTTTTAATTATAAATGTTGCAAACAGATTCCTAACACTACTCTCAAACAGTCAACGTCTCATAAGAATGCAGTTTCTTTCTTGTCTAGCCCGGTTTTATATACAATTTTTAGTTAAAAAAAAAAAAAGAATTAAAGGGACATGAAACCCCAATTTTTTCTTTCATGACTTAGAAAGAGTGTGCAATTTTAAACAACTTTCTAATTTACTTCTATTATCTAATTTGTTTAATTATCTTGATATTCTTTGTGGAAAAGCATATCTAGATAGGCTCAGTAGCTTCTGATTGGTGGGTGCACATAGATGCCTCGTGTAATTGGCTCACCCATATGCATTGCTATTTCTTCAACAAAGGATATCTAAAAAATAAAACAAATTAGATAATAGAAGTAAATTTGAATGTTGTTTAAAATTGTATTCTCTAACTGAATCATGAAATAATTTTTTTGGGTTTAGTGTCCCTTTAAGGCTCTTACAACTTAATCAAATAAAACAAATTCCAGCTGTATTACAATAAAAGCAGTGAAATCAATTTGCTTTTGTAACGGGGTAAGCATATTATATAAGCGCTTCTCTCTGTATGCCAGGCATATAAACTACAAAGAAATTGGCCATTTGTGAAAGCTGAATAAGGAATTTAATAAGAAAAGACAGTGAAAATAATTGTCTGAAGTAATAATTTGGCAACACAGAAAATCTAGCTATGATATAGAAAAATAGGAAAATATGTTCATGAAGTCCAGTGATAAGACTATGCATTTTTTCTGTTGTTATAAGGAATATTGCAGTGTAAAAATAAAAGGTTTTAAAGAGACAGTCTACAATAATATTTTTATTGTTTTAAAAGATAGATAATCACTTTATTACCCATTCCCCAGTTTTGCATAACTAGCACAGTTATAATTATATATTTTTTACCTCTGTGATTACCTTGTATCTAAACATCTTCTGACAGCCCCCTAATCACATGATTATTGTTTAGCCTTTAGTAATGAGTTGTGCTAAATCTTAAATAACTCCTCGGGCATGAACACAAGGTTATCTATATGGCTCACATGAACTAGCAGTCTTTTGTTGTGAAAAGCTAATAAAAAAATCATGTGATAAGGCTGTCTGTAGTGGCTTGAATTAACCAAGGTGAGGGGAGCTTATGGTGTGGGTTAAGAAAGTTGTGTCAGAGTGTTTTTCACTATGTGTATTATCACAGTAGAAATGAAAATATAAGTAATGAAGCTTATATATAGATAGTATTTATTTAAAACACTTAAAACAAGTTAGAATTGTAAGTATAGAGCTCTAATACTTTAAAACATTAAAAACAATATACAATTAATATAAGGACAACATTGGAGAATTATGAACAGTCTTTTTGATTTGTTTTCAATTTGTTCATATAGTCTGATCAATTAATTTGATTGAATTCGTTTTTTGTTTAGAAAGTTTTTTATATGAATGTTTTACTTTTACTCACGTTTTTGTCTTGGATAAAAAACTTTTAAATGGCCTTAATTTATGTCCAGGATAGGCCGTTGCGGAGACAAAAAGTAAATAGATGACAGTCTTATGTTTAAGACGCTCTTTATCTTAAAAGGTCAAAAATTGCAACTTATGAAAAGAAAAATTGTAACGTTGTTTCAAATTTTTGCAAGTCTTTTAAGAGGAGAGACAATTGGTGTTTCTATATTGGATATATCTGGAGAAATCGATGTGCTTAAGGTTTCTTTGCCAATTTCACTTGTAGATGTGGTGTTTGATATTTGATAAAAGGAAGGACTCGTTGGTCTCCGAGACTTTTTACCCTGTTTTTGGTAGATTTGATGTATAGGGTTTGCAGGAGTCTCTAGGAGGCTTGTAGTGTTTGTTGATATTTGGGTCTTTGGTTAAAATCGTGATCGTTGGTCTCTGAGACTGTTTACCCTATTAATATGGTGAATTTGATGTTCAGGGTTTGCTGGAGTCTCTAAGAGGCTTGTGGTATTTCTGGATGATATTATCTTGGATCTCAGTTTCAGATACAGGTAAATTTACTTTGAGGTTCTGAGAACCAGGACAATTTTATCTGTCCGTAGAGGTTCTTTGTAGTGAATTGCTTCTTTTTTGCGTTTGTCAGCGTTCAAACGTTAGTTATGATGAATCCGCTTATAAGTTCAACATCCCACAGTGTGGGCATATAGCATCAAAAGAGGGTGCACACTCAGGAGGGCAAATCTACGCGTTTCGGCGGGTGCCTTTATCAAGATGCCTCTGAGAGTGTTCGCGGGTCATTTTTAAAGGTGTAGGTGAGTAGTGATTGGTCAATTTGTGACCAATCCTAGCTCCAATTTTTAGAGCATTTTTTTCACATTTATTAGCGTGTATTACAAGATAGACAAGTTGTTAGTGATAAGTGTTTAAACAGTTTGAAATATTTAGAATGTGATCTAATGCTTTATCTGGTGAAATTTGTGAGTGTGCCCTCTTACTAAATTGTTGTTTGATAAAACAAAACAATGGGATATATGTAATCAGGTAATGTGATCACTTGGGAAAAAGGTTGAGATATAGTGCTAATCTTAGCTCTGTTTTAGATGCTTGTAGTTTGGAGTCTCTGGTATTTTTGTTCTTTATGGAACTTTTGTTGAAGTCCATTTTAATATAATATTATGACAATATTTTTTCAAATGTAATATATTTTAAAGTATACTGGTTAACTAATTATCGCAGTGTATAAATAGACACTTAAATTTGATAATTTAGATTATAAAATTCAGATTATAAAATTCAGATCGAACTGCATACAATGTTTATGTGGTTTACAATACTTTGGTCAAACTAGCCGTATGCTCAGAGACCGCATAAGAGAGCACCTTCATCATATAGAACATAAATCAACCAACACTAACTTATACAAACATTTTACTGAACATCACAATGGCAACACCAAAGACATGAAATGGTGGTAATTTAGAAAACCTCCTACTTAGAAAAGAAGCGGAGTACATCTACTCCTTTAAAACTCTACACCCACATGGGTTAAATATGGAGTTCGATCTGAATTTTATAATCTGAATTTTATAATCTAAATTATCAAATTTAAGTGTCTATTTATACACTGCGATAATTAGTTAACCAGTATACTTTAAAATATATTACATTTGAAAAAATATTGTCATAATATTATATTAAAATGGACTTCAACAAAAGTTCCATAAAGAACAAAAATACCAGAGACTCCAAACTACAAGCATCTAAAACAGAGCTAAGATTAGCACTATATCTCAACCTTTTTCCCAAGTGATCACATTACCTGATTACATATATCCCATTGTTTTGTTTTATCAAACAACAATTTAGTAAGAGGGCACACTCACAAATTTCACCAGATAAAGCATTAGATCACATTCTAAATATTTCAAACTGTTTAACACTTATCACTAACAACTTGTCTATCTTGTAATACACGCTAATAAATGTGAAAAAAATGCTCTAAAAATTGGAGCTAGGATTGGTCACAAATTGACCAATCACTACTCACCTACACCTTTAAAAATGACCGCGAACACTCTCAGAGGCATCTTGATAAAGGCACCCGCCGAAACGCGTAGATTTGCCCTCCTGAGTGTGCACCCTCTTTTGATGCTATATGCCCACACTGTGGGATGTTGAACTTATAAGCGGATTCATCATAACTAACGTTTGAACGCTGACAAACGCAAAAAAAGAAGCAATTCACTACAAAGAACCTCTACGGACAGATAAAATTGTCCTGGTTCTCAGAACCTCAAAGTAAATTTACCTGTATCTGAAACTGAGATCCAAGATAATATCATCCAGAAATACCACAAGCCTCTTAGAGACTCCAGCAAACCCTGAACATCAAATTCACCATATTAATAGGGTAAACAGTCTCAGAGACCAACGATCACGATTTTAACCAAAGACCCAAATATCAACAAACACTACAAGCCTCCTAGAGACTCCTGCAAACCCTATACATCAAATCTACCAAAAACAGGGTAAAAGTCTCGGAGACCAACGAGTCCTTCCTTTTATCAAATATCAAACACCACATCTACAAGTGAAATTGGCAAAGAAACCTTAAGCACATCGATTTCTCCAGATATATCCAATATAGAAACACCAATTGTCTCTCCTCTTAAAAGACTTGCAAAAATTTGAAACAACGTTACAATTTTTCTTTTCATAAGTTGCAATTTTTGACCTTTTAAGATAAAGAGCGTCTTAAACATAAGACTGTCATCTATTTACTTTTTGTCTCCGCAACGGCCTATCCTGGACATATATTAAGGCCATTTAAAAGTTTTTTATCCAAGACAAAAACGTGAGTAAAAGTAAAACATTCATATAAAAAACTTTCTAAACAAAAAACGAATTCAATCAAATTAATTGATCAGACTATATGAACAAATTGAAAACAAATCAAAAAGACTGTTCATAATTCTCCAATGTTGTCCTTATATTAATTGTATATTGTTTTTAATGTTTTAAAGTATTAGAGCTCTATACTTACAATTCTAACTTGTTTTAAGTGTTTTAAATAAATACTATCTATATATAAGCTTCATTACTTATATTTTCATTTCTACTGTGATAATACACATAGTGAAAAACACTCTGACACAACTTTCTTAACCCACACCATAAGCTCCCCTCACCTTGGTTAATTCACGTTTCATTTATTAGACAGTCGTTTGAAGGAACAACTGTCAATTATTGTAGGGTACAGAGCGAGGTTACAAAAACTATTTCTTTAGATAAAAATTATTTATCTCTAAATATATACACACTAGGTGCACTCACTCTATACTTGTTCCTCCAAAATGTCTGTAGTGGCTTAGAAACAGGCAGAAATTTAGAGGTTTAAATGTTATAAAGTATATTAATATAACAATGTTGGTTGTGCAAAGCTGGGGAATGGGTAGTAAAGGCATTACCTATCTTTTTAAACAATAACAATGTAAGTGTAGCCTGTCACTTTATTTTTTTTTAAACATTACCTTCATAAGGGTAAATGGGACATAAAATTGTAAAAATTGTAAAAATGCAAGCAACAGTGCACTCATAAAATGCTCTTTTCAGGGGCTAAACACATGGTTTTAAAGTCAAGTCTAGACCAGCAATGCAGTACTGGAAGCGAAACACATCTGAGACAAGAGGCATATGTGTGTAGCCACCAAGCTACTGGAAGCTAGCTGAACACATCTGAGACAAGAGGCATATGTGTGTAGTCACCAAGCTACTGGAAGCTAGCTGAACACATCTGAGACAAGAGGTATATGTGTGTAGCCACCAAGCTACTGGAAGCTAGCTGAACACATCTGAAACAAGAGGCATATGTGTGTAGCCACCAAGCTACTGGAAGCTAGCTGAACACATCTCAGACAAGAGGCATATGTGTGTAGTCACCACTCTACTGGAAGCTAGCTAAACACATCTGAGACAAGAGGCATATGTGTGTAGCCACCAAGCTACTGGAAGCTAGCTGAACATATCTCAGACAAGAGGCATATGTGTGTAGTCACCACGCTACTGGAAGCTAGCTAAACACATCTGAGACAAGAGGTATATGTGTGTAGCCACCAAGCTACTGGAAGCTAGCTGAACACATCTGAAACAAGAGGCATATGTGTGTAGCCACCAAGCTACTGGAAGCTAGCTGAACACATCTCAGACAAGAGGCATATGTGTGTAGTCACCACGCTACTGGAAGCTAGCTAAACACATCTGAGACAAGAGGCATATGTGTGTAGCCACCAAGCTACTGGAAGCTAGCTGAACATATCTCAGACAAGAGGCATATGTGTGTAGTCACCACGCTACTGGAAGCTAGCTAAACACATCTGAGACAAGAGGTATATGTGTGTAGCCACCAAGCTACTGGAAGCTAGCTGAACACATCTGAAACAAGAGGCATAGGTGTGTAGTCACCAAGCTACTGGAAGCTAGCTGAACATATCTCAGACAAGAGGCATATGTGTGTAGCCACAAAGCTACTGGAAGCTAGCTGAACATATCTCAGACAAGAGGCATATGTGTGTAGTCACCACGCTACTGGAAGCTAGCTAAACACATCTGAGACAAGAGGCATATGTGTGTTGCCACCAAGCTACTGGAAGCTAGCTGAACATATCTCAGACAAGAGGCATATGTGTGTAGTCACCACACTACTGGAAGCTAGCTGAACACATCTGAGACAAGAGGCATATGTGTGTAGCCACCAAGCTACTGGAAGCTAGCTGAACACATCTGAGACAAGAGGCATATGTGTGTAGCCACCAAGCTACTGGAAGCTAGCTGAACAAATCTCAGAGAAGAGGCATATGTGTGTAGCCACCAAGCTACTGGAAGCTAGCTGAACACATCTCAGACAAGAGGCATATGTGTGTAACCACCACGCTACTGGAAGCTAGCTGAACACATCTGAGACAAGAGGCATATGTGTGTAGTCACCAAGCTACTGGAAGCTAGCTGAACACATCTGAGACAAGAGGCATATGTGTGCGCTACTGGAAGCGAGCTGAACACATCTGAAACAAGAGGCATATGTGTGTAGCCACCAAGCTACTGAAAGCTAGCTGAACACATCTGAGACAAGAGGCATATGTGTGTAACCACCAAGCTACTGGAAGCTAGCTGAACACATCTGAGACAAGAGGCATATGTGTGTAGCCACCAAGCAACTGAAAGCTAGCTGAACACATCTAAGACAAGAGGCATATGTGTGTAGCCACCAAGCTACTGGAAGCTAGCTGAACACATCTGAGACAAGAGGCATATGTGTGTAACCACCAAGCTACTGGAAGCTAGCTGAACACATCTGAGACAAGAGGCATATGTGTGTAGCCACCAAGCAACTGAAAGCTAGCTGAACACATCTAAGACAAGAGGCATATGTGTGTAGCCACCAAGCTACTGGAAGCTAGCTGAACACATCTGAGGCAAGAGGCATATGTGTGTAGTCACCACGCTACTGGAAGCTAGCTAAACACATCTGAGACAAGAGGCATATGTGTGTAGCCACCAAGCTACTGAAAGCTAGCTGAACACATCTGAGACAAGAGGCATATGTGTGTAACCACCAAGCTACTGGAAGCTAGCTGAAGACATCTGAGACAAGAGGCATATGTGTGCAGCCACCAAGCAACTGAAAGCTAGCTGAACACATCTAAGACAAGAGGCATATGTGTGTAGCCACCAAGCTACTGGAAGCTAGCTGAACACATCTGAGACAAGAGGTATATGTGTGTAGCCACCAAGCTACTGGAAGCTATCTGAAGACATCTGAGACAAGAGGCATATGTGTGTAGCCACCAAGCTACTGAAAGCTAGCTGAACACATCTGAAACAAGAGGCATATGTGTGTAGCCACCAAGTTACTGGAAGCTAGCTGAACACATCTGAGACAAGAGGCATATGTGTGTAGCCACCAAGCTACTGGAAGCTAGCTGAACACATCTGAGACAAGAGGCATATGTGTGTAGCCACCAAGCTACTGGAAGCTAGCTGAACACATCTCAAACAAGCGGCATATGTGTGTAGCCACCAAGCTACTGGAAGCTAGCTGAACACATCTGAGACAAGAGGCATATGTGTGTAATCACCAAGCTACTGAAAGCTAGCTGAACACATCTGAGACAAGAGGCATATGTGTGTAGCCACAAAGCTACTGGAAACTAGTTGAACACATCTGAAACAAGAGGCATATGTGTGTAGCCACCAAGCTACTGGAAGCTATCTGAACACATCTCAGACAAGAGGCATATGTGTGTAGCCACCAAGCTACTGGAAGCTAGCTGAACACATCTGAGACAAGAGGCATATGTGTGTAGCCACCAAGCTACTGGAAGCTAGCTGATCACATCTGAGACAAGAGGCATATGTGTGTAGTCACCAAGCTACTGAAAGCTAGTTGAACACATCTGAGACAAGAGGCACATGTGTGTAGCCACCAAGCTACTGGAAGCTAGCTGAACACATCTGAAAGAAGAGGCATATGTGTGTAGCCACCAAGCTACTGGAAGCTATCTGAACACATCTCAGACAAGAGGCATATGTGTGTAGCCACCAAGCTACTGGAAGCTAGCTGAACACATCTGAGACAAGAGGCATATGTGTGTAGCCACCAAGCTACTGGAAGCTAGCTGAACACATCTGAGACAAGAGGTATATGTGTGTAGCCACCAAGCTACTGGAAGCTAGCTGAACACATCTGAGACAAGAGGCATATGTGTGTAGCCACCACGCTACTGGAAGCTAGCTGAACACATCTGAGACAAGAGGCATATGTGTGTAGCCACCACGCTACTGGAAGCTAGCTGAACACATCTGGGACAAGAGGCATATGTGTGTAGCCACCACGCTACTGGAAGCTAGCTGAACACATCTGAGACAAGAGGCATATGTGTGTAGCCACCACGCTACTGGAAGCTAGCTGAACATATCTGAGACAAAAGGCATATGTGTGTAGCCACCAAGCTACTGGAAGCTAGCTGAACACATCTGAGACAAGAGGTATATGTGTGTAGCGGCCAAGCTACTGGAAGCTAACTGAACACATCTGAGACAAGAGGCATACATGTGTAGCCACCAAGCTACTGGAAGCTAGCTGAACACATCTGAGACAAGAGGTATATGTGTGTAGCCACCAAGCTACTGGAAGCTAGCTGAACACATCTGAGACAAGAGGCATATGTGTGTAGCCACCACGCTACTGGAAGCTAGCTGAACACATCTGAGACAAGAGGCATATGTGTGTAGCCACCAAGCTACTGGAAGCTAGCTGAACACATCTGAGACAAGAGGCATATGTGTGTAGCCACCAAGTTACTGGAAGCTAGCTGAACACATCTGAGACAAGAGGTATATGTGTGTAGCCACCACGCTACTGGAAGCTAGCTGAACACATCTGAGACAAGATGTATATGTGTGTAGCCACCAAGCTACTGGAAGCTAGCTGAACACATCTGAGACAAGAGGCATATGTGTGTAGCCACCAAGCTACTGGAAGCTAGCTGAACACATCTGAGACAAGAGGTATATGTGTGTAGTCACCACGCTACGGGAAGCTAGCTGAACACATCTGAGACAAGAGGCATATGTGTGTAGCCACCAAGCTATTGGAAACTAGTTGAACACATCTGAGACAAGAGGCATATGTGTGTAGCCACCAAGCTACTGGAAGCTAGCTGAACACATCTGAGACAAGAGGTATATGTGTGTAGTCACCAAGCTACTGGAAGCTAGCTAAACACATCTGAGACAAGAGGCATATGTGTGCGCTACTGGAAGCTAGCTGAACACATCTGAAAAAAGAGGCATATGTGTGTAGCCACCAAGCTACTGAAAGCTAGCTGAACACATCTGAGACAAGAGGCATATGTGTGTAACCACCAAGCTACTGGAAGCTAGCTGAACACATCTGAGACAAGAGGTATATGTGTGTAGCCACCAAGCTACTGAAAGCTAGCTGAACACATCTAAGACAAGAGGCATATGTGTGTAGCCACCAAGCTACTGGAAGCTAGCTGAACACATCCAAGACAAGAGGTATATGTGTGTAGCCACCAAGCTACTGGAAGCTAGCTGAACACATCTGAAACAAGAGGCATATGTGTGTAGCCACCAAGCTACTGAAAGCTAGCTGAACACACCTGAGAGAAGAGGCATATGTGTGTAGCCACCAAGCTACTGGAAGCTAGCTGAACACATCTGAGACAAGAGGCATATGTGTGTAGCCACCAAACTACTGGAAGCTAGCTGAACACATCTGAGTCAAGAGGATATGTGTGTAGCCACCAAGCTACTGGAAGCTAGCTGAACACATCTGAGACAAGAGGCATATGTGTGTAGCCACCAAGCTACTGGAAGCTAGCTGAACACATCTGAGACAAGAGGCATATGTGTGTAGCCACCAAACTACTGGAAGCTAGCTGAACACATCTGAGTCAAGAGGCATATGTGTGTAGCCACCAAGCTACTGGAAGCTAGCTGAACACATCTGAGACAAGAGGCATATGTGTGTAGCCACCAAGCTACTGGAAGCTAGCTGAACACATCTCAAACAAGAGGCATATGTGTGTAGCCACCAAGCTACTGGAAGCTAGCTGAACACATCTGAGACAAGAGGCATATGTGTGTAGCCACCACGCTACTGGAAGCTAGCTGAACACATCTGAGACAAAAGGCATATGTGTGTAGCCACCAAGCTACTGGAAGCTAGCTGAACACATCTGAGACAAGAGGTATATGTGTGTAGCGGCCAAGCTACTGGAAGCTAACTGAACACATCTGAGACAAGAGGCATACATGTGTAGCCACCAAGCTACTGGAAGCTAGCTGAACACATCTGAGACAAGAGGTATATGTGTGTAGCCACCAAGCTACTGGAAGCTAGCTGAACACATCTGAGACAAGAGGCATATGTGTGTAGCCACCACGCTACTGGAAGCTAGCTGAACACATCTGAGACAAGAGGCATATGTGTGTAGCCACCAAGCTACTGGAAGCTAGCTGAACACATCTGAGACAAGAGGCATATGTGTGTAGCCACCAAGCTACTGGAAGCTAGCTGAACACATCTGAGACAAGAGGGCATATGTGTGTAGCCACCAAGCTACTGGAAGCTAGCTGAACACATCTGAGACAAGAGGCATATGTGTGTAGCCACCAAGCTACTGGAAGCTAGCTGAACACATCTCAAACAAGAGGCATATGTGTGTAGCCACCAAGCTACTGGAAGCTAGCTGAACACATCTGAGACAAGAGGCATATGTGTGTAGCCACCAAGCTACTGGAAGCTAGCTGAACACATCTGAGAGAAGAGGCATATGTGTGTAGCCACCAAGCTACTGGAAGCTAGCTGAACACATCTGAGACAAGAGGCATATGTGTGTAGCCACCAAACTACTGGAAGCTAGCTGAACACATCTGAGTCAAGAGGCATATGTGTGTAGCCACCAAGCTACTGGAAGCTAGCTGAACACATCTGAGACAAGAGGCATATGTGTGTAGCCACCAAGCTACTGGAAGCTAGCTGAACACATCTCAGACAAGAGGCATATGTGTGTAGCCACCAAGCTACTGGAAGCTAGCTGAACACATCTGAGACAAGAGGCATATGTGTGTAGCCACCACGCTACTGGAAGCTAGCTGAACATATCTGAGACAAAAGGCATATGTGTGTAGCCACCAAGCTACTGGAAGCTAGCTGAACACATCTGAGACAAGAGGTATATGTGTGTAGCGGCCAAGCTACTGGAAGCTAACTGAACACATCTGAGACAAGAGGCATACATGTGTAGCCACCAAGCTACTGGAAGCTAGCTGAACACATCTGAGACAAGAGGTATATGTGTGTAGCCACCAAGCTACTGGAAGCTAGCTGAACACATCTGAGACAAGAGGCATATGTGTGTAGCCACCACGCTACTGGAAGCTAGCTGAACACATCTGAGACAAGAGGCATATGTGTGTAGCCACCAAGCTACTGGAAGCTAGCTGAACACATCTGAGACAAGAGGCATATGTGTGTAGCCACCAAGCTACTGGAAGCTAGCTGAACACATCTGAGACAAGAGGTATATGTGTGTAGCCACCACGCTACTGGAAGCTAGCTGAACACATCTGAGACAAGATGTATATGTGTGTAGCCACCAAGCTACTGGAAGCTAGCTGAACACATCTGAGACAAGAGGCATATGTGTGTAGCCACCAAGCTACTGGAAGCTAGCTGAACACATCTGAGACAAGAGGTATATGTGTGTAGTCACCACGCTACGGGAAGCTAGCTGAACACATCTGAGACAAGAGGCATAGGTGTGTAGCCACAAAGCTATTGGAAACTAGTTGAACACATCTGAGACAAGAGGCATATGTGTGTAGCCACCAAGCTACTGGAAGCTAGCTGAACACATCTGAGACAAGAGGTATATGTGTGTAGTCACCAAGCTACTGGAAGCTAGCTAAACACATCTGAGACAAGAGGCATATGTGTGCGCTACTGGAAGCTAGCTGAACACATCTGAAAAAAGAGGCATATGTGTGTAGCCACCAAGCTACTGAAAGCTAGCTGAACACATCTGAGACAAGAGGCATATGTGTGTAACCACCAAGCTACTGGAAGCTAGCTGAACACATCTGAGACAAGAGGTATATGTGTGTAGCCACCAAGCTACTGAAAGCTAGCTGAACACATCTAAGACAAGAGGCATATGTGTGTAGCCACCAAGCTACTGGAAGCTAGCTGAACACATCCAAGACAAGCGGTATATGTGTGTAGCCACCAAGCTACTGGAAGCTAGCTGAACACATCTGAAACAAGAGGCATATGTGTGTAGCCACCAAGCTACTGAAAGCTAGCTGAACACATCTGAGAGAAGAGGCATATGTGTGTAGCCACCAAGCTACTGGAAGCTAGCTGAACACATCTGAGACAAGAGGCATATGTGTGTAGCCACCAAACTACTGGAAGCTAGCTGAACACATCTGAGTCAAGAGGCATATGTGTGTAGCCACCAAGCTACTGGAAGCTAGCTGAACACATCTGAGACAAGAGGCATATGTGTGTAGCCACCAAGCTACTGGAAGCTAGCTGAACACATCTCAAACAAGAGGCATATGTGTGTAGCCACCAAGCTACTGGAAGCTAGCTGAACACATCTGAGACAAGAGGCATATGTGTGTAGTCACCAAGCTACTGAAAGCTAGCTGAACACATCTGAGACAAGAGGCATATGTGTGTAGCCACCAAGCTACTGGAAGCTATCTGAACACATCTCAGACAAGAGGCATATGTGTGTAGCCACCAAGCTACTGGAAGCTAGCTGAACACATCTGACACAAGAGGCATATGTGTGTAGCCACCAAGCTACTGGAAGCTAGATGAACACATCTGAGACAAGAGGCATATGTGTGTAGCCACCAAGCTACTGAAAGCTAGCTGAACACATCTGAGACAAGAGGCATATGTGTGTAGCCACCAAGCTACTGGAAGCTAGCTGAACACATCTGAAAGAAGAGGCATATGTGTGTAGCCACCAAGCTACTGGAAGCTATCTGAACACATCTCAGACAAGAGGCATATGTGTGTAGCCACCAAGCTACTGGAAGCTAGCTGAACACATCTGAGACAAGAGGCATATGTGTGTAGCCACCAAGCTACTGGAAGCTAGCTGAACACATCTGACACAAGAGGCATATGTGTGTAGCCACCAAGCTACTGGAAGCTAGATGAACACATCTGAGACAAGAGGCATATGTGTGTAGTCACCAAGCTACTGAAAGCTAGCTGAACACATCTGAGACAAGAGGCATATGTGTGTAGCCACCAAGCTACTGGAAGCTAGCTGAACACATCTGAAAGAAGAGGCATATGTGTGTAGCCACCAAGCTACTGGAAGCTATCTGAACACATCTCAGACAAGAGGCATATGTGTGTAGCCACCAAGCTACTGGAAGCTAGCTGAACACATCTGAGACAAGAGGCATATGTGTGTAGCCACCAAGCTACTGGAAGCTAGTTGAACACATCTGAGACAAGAGGTATATGTGTGTAGCCACCAAGCTACTGGAAGCTAGCTGAACACACATCTGAGACAAGAGGCATATGTGTGTAGCCACCACGCTACTGGAAGCTAGCTGAACACATCTGAGACAAGAGGCATATGTGTGTAGCCACCACGCTACTGGAAGCTAGCTGAACACATCTGGGACAAGAGGCATATGTGTGTAGCCATCACGCTACTGGAAGCTAGCTGAACACATCTGAGACAAGAGGCATATGTGTGTAGCCACCACACTACTGGAAGCTAGCTGAACATATCTGAGACAAAAGGCATATGTGTGTAGCCACCAAGCTACTGGAAGCTAGCTGAACACATCTGAGACAAGAGGTATATGTGTGTAGCCACCAAGCTACTGGAAGCTAACTGAACACATCTGAGACAAGAGGCATACGTGTGTAGCCACCAAGCTACTGGAAGCTAGCTGAACACATCTGAGACAAGAGGCATATGTGTGTAGCCACCAAGTTACTGGAAGCTAGCTGAAGACATCTGAGACAAGAGGTATATGTGTGTAGCCACCACGCTACTGGAAGCTAGCTGAACACATCTGAGACAAGAGGTATATGTGTGTAGCCACCAAGCTACTGGAAGCTAGCTGAACACATCTGAGACAAGAGGCATATGTATGTAGCCACCAAGCTACTGGAAGCTAGCTGAACACATCTGAGACAAGAGGCATATGTGTGTAGCCACCAAGCTACTGGAAGCTAGCTGAATATATCTGAGACAAGAGGTATATGTGTGTAGCCACCAAGCTACTGGAAGCTAGCTGAACACATCTGAGACAAGAGGCATATGTGTGTAGCCACCAAGCCACTGGAAGCTAGCTGAACACATCTGAGACAAGAGGCATATGTGTGTAGCCACCAAGCTACTGGAAGCTAGCTGAACACATCTGAGACAAGAGGCATATGTGTGTAGCCACCAAGGTACTGGAAGCTAGCTGAACTCATCTGAGACAAGAGGTATATGTGTGTAGCCACCACGCTACTGGAAGCTAGCTGAACACATCTGAGACAAGAGGCATATGTGTGTAGCCACCAAGCTACTGGAAGCTAGTTGAACACATCTGAGACAAGAGGCATATGTGTGTAGCCTCCAAGCTACTGGAAGATAGCTAAACACATCTGAGACAAGAGGTATATGTGTGTAGCCACCACGCTACTGGAAGCTAGCTGAACACATCTGAGACAAGAGGTATATGAGTGTAGCCACCACGCTACTGGAAGCTAGCTGAACACATCTGAGACAAGAGGCATATGTGTGTAGCCACCAAGCTACTGGAAGCTAGCTGAACACATCTGAGACAAGAGGTATATGTGTGTAGCCACCAAGCTACTGGAAGCTATCTGAACACATCTGAGACAAGAGGCATATGTGTGTAGCCACCAAGCTACTGGAAGCTATCTGAACACATCTGAGACAAGAGGCATATGTGTGTAGCCACCAAGCTACTGGAAGCTAGCTGAACACATCTGAGACAAGAGGCATATGTGTGTAGCCACCAAGCTACTGGAAGCTAGCTGAACACATCTGAGACAAGAGGCATATGTGTGTAGCCACCAAGCTACTGAAAGCTAGCGGAACACATCTGAAACAAGAGTCATATGTGTGTAGTCACCAAGCTACTGGAAGCTAGCTGAACCCATCTGAGACAAGAGGCATATGTGTGTAGCCACCAAGCTACTGGAAGCTAGCTGAACACATCTGAGACAAGAGGCATATGTGTGTAGTCACCAAGCTACTGGATGCTAGCTGAACACATCTGAGAGAAGAGGCATATGTGTGTAGTCACCAAGCTGCTGGAAGCTAGCTGAACACATCTGAGACAAGAGTCATATGTGTGTAGCCACCAAGCTACTGGAAGCTAGCTGAACACAACTGAGACAAGAGGCATATGTGTGTAGTCACCAAGCTACTGGATGATAGCTGAACACATCTGAGAGAAGAGGCATATGTGTGTAGTCACCAAGCTACTGGAAGCTAGCTGAACACATCTGAGACAAGAGGCATATGTGTGTAGCCACCAAGCTACTGGAAGCTAGCTGAACACATCTGAGACAAGAGGCATATGTGTGTAGCCACCAAGCTACTGGAAGCTAGCTGAACACATCTGAGACAAGAGGCATATGTGTGTAGCCACCAAGCTACTGGAAGCTAGCTGAACACATCTGAGACAAGAGGCATATGTGTGTAGTCACCAAGCTACTGGAAGCTAGCTGAACACATCTGAAACAAGAGGCATATGTGTGTAGCCACCAAGCTACTGGAAGCTAGCTGAACACATCTGAAACAAGAGTCATATGTGTGTAGTCACCAAGCTACTGGAAGCTAGCTGATTACATCTGAGACAAGAGGCATATGTGTGTAGTCACCAAGCTACTGGATGCTAGCTGAACACATCTGAGAGAAGAGGCATATGTGTGTAGTCACCAAACTACTGTAAGCTAGCTGAACACATCTGAGACAAGAGGCATATGTGTGTAGCCACCAAGCTACTTGAAGCTAGCTGAACACATTTGAGACAAGATGCATATGTGTGTAGTCACCAAGCTACTGGATGCTAGCTGAACACATCTGAGAGAAGAGGCATATGTGTGTAGTCACCAAGCTACTGGAAGCTATCTGAACACATCTGGGACAAGAGGCATATGTGTGTAGCCACCAAGCTACTGGAAGCTAGCTGAACACATCTGAGACAAGAGGCATATGTGTGTAGCCACCAAGCTACTGGAAGCTAGCTGAACACATCTGAGACAAGAGGCATATGTGTGTAGCCACCAAGCTACTGGAAGCTAGCTGAACACATCTGAGACAAGAGGCATATGTGTGTAGCCACCAAGCTACTGGAAGCTAGCTGAACACATCTGAAACAAGAGGCATATGTGTGTAGTCACCACGCTACTGGAAGCTAGCTGAGCCCATCTGAGACAAGAGGCATATCTGTGTAGCCACCAAGCTACTGGAAACTAGCTGAACACATCTGAGACAAGAGGCATATGTGTGTAGCCACCAAGCTACTGGAAGCTAGCTGAACACATCTGAGACAAGAGGTATATGTGTGTAGCCACCAAGCTACTGGAAGTTATCTGAAGACATCTGAGACAAGAGGCATATGTGTGTAGCCACCAAGCTACTGGAAGCTAGCTGAACACATCTGAAAGAAGAGGCATATGTGTGTAGTCACCACGCTACTGGAAGCTAGCTGAACACATCTGAGGCAAGAGTTATATGTGTGTAGCCACCAAGCTACTGGAAGCTAGCTGAACACATCTGAAACACGAGGCATATGTGTGTAGTCACCACGCTACTGGAAGCTAGCTGAACACATCTGAGACAAGAGGCATATGTGTGTAGCCACCAAGCTACTGGAAGCTAGCTTAACTCATCTGAGACAAGAGGCATATGTGTGTAGCCACCAAGCTACTGGAAGCTAGCTGAACACATCTGAGACAAGAGGCATATGTGTGTAGCCACCAAGCTACTGGAAGCTAGCTGAACACATCTGAAACAAGAGGCATATGTGTGTAGCCACCAAGCTGCTGGAAGCTAGCTGAACACATCTGAGACAAGAGGCATATGAGTGTAGCCACCAAGCTACTGGAAGCTAGCTGAACACATCTCAGACAAGAGGTATATGTGTGTAGCCACCAAGCTACTGGAAGCTAGCTGAACACATCTGAGACAAGAGGCATATGTGTGTAGCCACCAAGCTACTGGAAGCTAGCTGAACACATCTGAGACAAGAGGCATATGTGTGTAGCCACCAAGCTACTGGAAGCTAGCTGAACACATCTGAGACAAGAGGCATATGTGTGTAGCCACCAAGCTACTGGAAGCTAGCTGAACACATCTGAGACAACAGTAAAACCCACCACCCACACAACCAACCCCCCCAAATAGAACCCTATCTAAAAAACCTAAGCTCCCCATTGCCCTGAAAAGGGCATTTGTATGGGCATTGCCCTTAAAAGGACATTTAGCTGTTTTTCCCACCCAAACCCTAAGCTAAAAATAAAACCCACCCAATAAACCCTTAAAAAAACCTAACACTAACCCCTGAAGATCCACTTACAGTTTTTGAAGACCCGACATCCATCCTCAACGAAGCGGCAGAAGTCCTCATCGAAGCCGGCAGAAGTCTTAATCCAAGCGGGCCGAAGTCTTCATCCAAGCCGGCAAAAGTCTTCATCCAGATGGAATCTTCTATCTTCATCCATCCGGCGCGGAGCGGCTCCATCTTCAAGACATCTGGCGCGGAGCATTCTCTTCAATCGACGTCTCTTCCAGAATGAAGATTCCTTTAAGGGACGTCATCCAAGATGGCGTCTCTTAAATTCCAATTGGCTGAAAAAATCTAATCAGCCAATAGGATTGAGCTCGCATTCTATTGGCTGTTCCGTTCCACTCGGCCGCACTAACAGCATAGAATCTGATGGGTTGTGACGAGCAGGCATTGGCGGAGCGCATGCATGGTTTCAATTTTCTATCAAACAGCTGACGAATGTCACTTCCGTTTGCTTATCTGATATGTTTGCTATTCTGTTAGAAAATGTGGCTCTAAGTATATGTAGCTTTGATAACATGAAGAACATATGATAATGATTCTCATATTAAAGTGATTGTAAGGTTATTGTAAGCATATTTGTAATTATATACAGTATATATTATCACTGAATATTAGTACTTAGAGGCACTTGTCTTTATCTTTCTATTTTTTTTATATTTATTTACATTGTATCCAGCACTGACTACTTGTAGCAGGCTGGTCCTTGCAACAAGTGGGAGTCATTCCATTGATGGTCAACATATTCACTTACATTGAATTTGTACAGAGACTTGTGTTTTGTTACATCAAAATAAATAGCTTTAACATTTCCTTTTTATGCTAAAATATTTGTAACATCATTAAAGGGACAGTCAACACCAAAATTGTTATTGTTTGTAAGCCACTACAGACTGCCTCTTATCACATGCTTTTTAACTAGCTTTTCACAACAGGGGAGTGCTAGTTCATGTGCACCATATAGATAACATTGTGCTCATGTCCGAGGGTTGTGGATGACACAGCACTAATTGGCTAAAATGCAAGTGAATAGATAATAAATAGCCATGTGATCAGGGGGCTGTCTAAAGAATCTTAGATACAAGGTAATCATAAAGGTTAAAAGTGTATTAATATAACAGTGTTGGTTATGCAAAACTGGGGAATGGGTAATAAATGAATTATCTATATTTTTAAACAATAACATTTTTGGAGTTGACTGTCCCTTTAAATAGTGTTCTTTCATAGAAATGATAGTGTTTACTGTCCCTTTAATTGTTATAGATTGTATACTTCAGGGTGTTTTTCAGCCCTAGACTAAGTGCGCAGTTTCAGCTTAAATTGAGAGGACGTAAAACCCATAATGTTACCAGGAGATGTCTGCAGATTCTAATAAACTGCTGAGAACAGGTGCTGGTGATCTGTATATTCAGAAAATGACACATACACTAAACAACTCCTGCTGCAAGCTTTTATTTGTCTTTCAGACGTATAATTGTCATGTCCTGGGCTGAGAGCCTCAACAATGGCGTATAACGAGATAAGCACTTACTGTAATTAGCAAGACGCGAAGCAGCTGGCTTCAGAGCCAATGCTGAACCAAACCTTGAAGGTGGTTGCACTATTCGGATCAATCAGGGAAGGACAAACTGACCTAGCACTGTTGTCTTCCAGAATGCATCAAAATAAAACCTAGACACAAACCAGGTGCATGAAACTATTCTCTAGGTTAAACAAGAAATTATTTTCCTTCACAGACTTTTATGGGATTCCTAAGCATAAGAAATTACTTGTTTATAGATTTTTAGGACAATTGTTCATGATAACTTACATAAGATTCCCTTTACAATGAAAATCATTCTCTGTACATACTGCATTGGGATTAAACTGCCAAATTAAAGATTGGGTTTTATATTAGAGTGAGTTACAATCCCTTTAATCCAATAAAATGCAACCTATTATATAGTAATGTGCTTAATGTTTTCTTTACAGGCAAGGGGTTAAATAGACATTTAAGTAATATATGTTATTTAACCACTGCCTGTGTGTGTGTGACAACCTGTTAAGCATGGCGATCTGCCACACTGCAGATCAGTGGTAACATAGGGAGAATAACTCCCAAGGTTACACAGAAAGACCAGTTACATCCCATAAACATGTGTGGTGACAGCACTATGGGGACAGATAGTCACAGAAAGAGAAGCACTCAACCATGGATTAACACCAGCTCTGTAACTTTTTTGGGAGATCACCACCTGGGAGCAGTCTCAATTAGCCCAGTTGTGCTTTTCAACAAGAAGCACTATGAGTTTAATCCTAGCTAGAAAGAGTGGACCAGCCCTGAAACACCAGTTAACAGCCTTTTATAGGAATCATCAGTGAGGTGCAGCTATATCCCCCATTGTGTGGGAAGTAAACAACTGGTTTCCCAGTAAGATAGATAATGATTGGTGGCTGCACATAAATGTTTCTTGTCATTTGTTCATCCAATGTGTTCAGCTAGCTCCCAGTTTTGCATTGCTGTCCTTCAACAAAGGATACCAAGAAAATGAAGCACATTTGTCAATAAAAGTAAATTGGAAAGTTGTTTAAATTCTATCTGAATCATGAAAGTTTAATTTTACTATCCCTTAAATGGTTATAGCCTGCAATGTGTGCTCTCTGATGGAAACAGTCTATGTCCTTACCCCTACCCCGCACGCCCGATGTCTTGGGGTCACACTTGACTCAGATCTTTCCTTCACTCCTCACATTCAGTCCTTGGCTAAAGCCTGCTGCTTCCACCTTAAAAACATCGCTAAAATTAGACATTTTCTTACAAAAGATACAACCAAGATTTTAATCCACTCTCTCATCCTTTCCCTCCTCGACTACTGCAACTCCGTCCTCTCTGGTCTACCTAGCTGCCGCATAGCTCCTTTACAATCCATTATGAATGCCTCTGCCAGGCTCATCTTCCTCACTCGTCGCTCTTCATCTGCTGCACCTCCCTGCCAATCCCTTCACTGGCTTCCTCTTGCCTCTAGGATTAAACATAAAATCCTCACCCTGACATATAAAGCTCTCAACTGCACTGCTCCCCCCTACATCTCAGAACTTGTCTCTAGATACTCCCCCTCCCGTCCCCTTCGATCAGCTCAGGATCTCCTCCTCTCCTCCTCTCTTGTTACTTCCTCACATTCCCGTTTACAGGACTTCTCCAGACTGGCCCCCATCTTGTGGAATTCCCTGCCTCGCTCCATAAGACTCTCCCCTAGTTTTAACAGCTTCAAGCACTCCCTAAAAACTCTAATATTCAGGGATGCATACAACCAACACTAACCTTTCCTAACTCCATTGCTTTCCCCTTGAACCCCTTAGAGTGTAAGCCTATGGGCCCAGCTGTTTACTGATCGCTTCATAAGAGCCGACTACAACAGTGAAACTCTCGGCAGGGCCCTCTACCCACTTGACCCCTACAAAAGCTATCCTGTACACCGACTATGTTTACAGCGCTGCGGAATCTGTTGGTGCTCTACAAATACCTGATAATAATAATAATAATGCCATTCCATGTTGTTTATTTTTTGTGCTACCCTAGGTACTAGGAAATCACCCCTAATTCCCTCAACCCAGCAATTTCACCCCTCTTTGCTTATTTTCTCACAACCAGAGGTCAGGGACACATGTAGGGACAACCATAAAGTTACCATTTGTAATAAAATGAATAAATACAATATTTGGAGGTCATAGAGGTGGGAAGGCATCATGTTGTAAAGCTACCTCTCAAAATTTGCCACCCATCTCCTGTATCCAACAAGTACAGGTCTTGTCTTACACTCAAATACTCTCTGGATGCTAGTCAATGTTAAAGGGATATTAAAGTAGAATTAAAGGACCACTCAATGCAGTAGAATTGCATAATTAACATTTGCATAATAAAAAGACAATGATTTAACACCTGGCTCCTTTGTCATGTGACAGTCATCAGCCAATCACAGACTAGTATACGTATATCCTGTGAGCCCATGTAAATAAAAAGAGAGAAGCACTCAACGAACTGTAGCATAATAGCTTATTCTATGGTTAGTTGACCCCTATGGAGCAGCCTCTTTTAGCTCAGAGAAGAACTTTCCTGTAGTATATCAGTCTGATCCTGGCTAAACAGTGCAGTCCAGAAATATGTAGACCCGTTGCTCAGTGTGCCTAGAGGGATATGGCGGCACCTCACTGACGATGCCCACACCAGGCTGAAATGTATGTCTGAGTTTTCGCCGTCTCTCTTGTTCTGAGAGGGATTGCCTGGTATTTTGGGACTGGACTGCACTGTTTAGTCAGGATCAGACTGATACTGTATACTACACGAAAGTTCTTCTCTGTGAAAGGCTCATGTTGAGCAAAAAAGAGGCTGCGCCTTGGGTGATAAATAGCTATAGAACAAGCTATTATGCTATTGTTTGTACCCAGGTTGAGCGCTTCTCTCTTTTATTTATGCAAATTATGACCCTGAGGGAAATCTCCCTAAAGGTGATGTGGGAGGCCAGACATGAACCCGTTGCTCAGTGTGCCTAGAGGGATATGGCTGCATCTCACTGATGAGGCCTACACTAGGCTGGAATGTATGTCAGTGGTTTTGCTGTTTCTCTCCTTCAGAGAGGGATTGTCTGGTATTTTGGGACTGCACTGTTTAGTTAGGGGCAGACTGATTTACTACAGGAAAGTTCTTCTATCTAAAAGCAATATGTTGAGCAAAAAGAGGCTGCTCCTTGGGTGGTAACTAGCCATGGAACAAGTTATTATGCTATTGTCCATTCCTGAGCGCTTCTCTCTTTTAATTTATGCTGCTTGCGCACATTCTCAGTAGTAGGTTGTTCCCAACAAAGTGTGAATATAAAAAGACTGCAAAATCTAATAATGTAAGTAAATAGGAAAGTGTCTTAAAACGGCATGCTCTTTCTGATTCATAAAAATGTATTTTGTTTTGAGTGTCCCTTTAAACATTCAGATAAAGCATGTGCAGTTTTAGGAGGAGTAAAATGCTGCTGGTTTTACTGGGGCAACTCTGCATTGAGCAAAACTCTAGCTGTAAACACTGACCCTTACCTCAGTGATGCCAGGAAATATTTTTATTATCCACACAACTGGCATAGTGACCTTTCAGCTGAATGCTAAAGAAATAGAACCACAAATGAGGGGAAAAGAATAATTAAAGGGACAGTCAACTCAAATTTTGTTATTGTTTTAAAAGATAGATAATCCCTTTATTACTCATTCCCCAGTTTTGCACAGAAAACACAGTTATAGTAATATAGTTTTTTGCCTTTGTGATCACCTTGATTCTAAGCATCTTCTGACTACCCAATAACAATGACAATAACAATTTTTGTGTTGACTGTCCCTTTAAAGGGACATAAAACAAGTTGGCATAGAGGCAAAATATAATAATATGTACTTTAATTAATTTACCTACAAATTTATCCTGCAGTGCCTCACCATTAACCCTTTCTTTTAAGTTTCGGAATTGTACAGCTATAACTCCCCACACATATTTCCTTCTATGGCTGCATCTATATCTACCTTTGATTTGGTAGAATGCAGACCCGCACGCTTATTATCAGCTGGAGCATGCCTAGAAGCAAATAAGCAGCTGTGAAATACAACGGCCTCTAGTTATCAAGCCGTCAACCGCAAATATGCTGGAATTCCGCAGCTTATTTGTGGCGAGGCTGATTCGCCTTAGTTATCAAAGGCTAGAGACTGGCAAAAGTAGAATATAGTGACGTAAGCTACTATCCGCCGGTCTCAGTCCGACACAGATCGATTCTTACGTCACTACAGATCTTCCGAACGCAAGTTCGGTACAATCTGACTACTTTTGGTAGTTATCAAATAACTAGCAGGTACGCTCGGCACTATTCCGGCCCAGCGTACCTGGTTTTCAAACCACCGCCCTGGAGGCGGCAGATCCCATAGGAATCAATGGGAGTCTGACAGCAGCGAAAGCTCATGTTCGCTGCTGCCCGATATCCCATTGATTTCTATGGGAGATATCTGCACCTAACACCCTAACATGTACCCCGAGTCTAAACACCCCTAATCTGCCCCCCCTACACCGCCGCCACCTAAATAAAGTTATTACCCCCTAAACCGCCGCTCCTGGACCCCGCCACCACCTACATTATATGTATTACCCCCTAAACCGCCGCTCCCGGAGCCCCCCGCACCTACATAAAGTTATTACCCCCTAAACCACCGCTCCTGGACCCCGCCCCAAATATAATAAATATATTAACCCCTAATCTGCCGCCCCCTATACTGCCGCCACCTATATTAAAGTTATTAACCCCTATCCTGCGGATCCCGGACCCCGTCGCAACTAAATTAAATGTTTAACCCCTAAAGCGCCACTCCCGGACCCCGCCGCCACCTATATTAAACGTATTAACCCCTAAACCTAAGTCTAACACTAACACTAACACCCCCCTAACTTAAATATTATTTACATAAATCTAAATACATATTACAATTATTAACTAAATTATTCCTATTTAAAACTGAATACTTACCTGTAAAATAAACCCTAAAATAGCTACAATATAACTAATAATTATATTGTAGCTATTTTAGGATTTATTTTTATTTTACAGGCAACTTTGTATTTATTTTAACTAGGTACAATAGCTATTAAATAGTTATTAACTATTTAATAGCTACCTAGATAAAATAATTACAAAATTACCTGTAAAATAAAACCTAACTTAAGTTACAAATACACCTAACACTACACTAGCAATAAATTAATTAAATAAATTAACTAGAATTATGTAAACTAAAATACAATTAAATAAACTCAACTATATTACAAAACAAACAAACACTAAATTACAAAAAATAAAAAAATATTACAAGAAGTTTAATCTAATTACACCTAATCTAAGCCCCCTACTAAAATAAAAAAAGCCCCCCAAAATAATAAAATTCCTTACCCTAAACTAAATTACAAAAGTAACCAGCTCTTTTACCAGCCCTTAAAAAGGGCTTTTTGCGGGGCATTGCCCCAAAGTAATCAGCTCTTTTACCTGTAAAAAAAAAAGCAATACAATACCCTCCCAACATTACAACCCACCAACCACATACCCCTACTCTAAAACCCACCCGATCCCCCCTTAAATAAACCTAACACTACCCCATTGAAGATCACCCTACCTTGAGCCGTCTTCACCCAACCGGGCCGAACTCTTCATCCGATGCGGGCACATGTGGTCCTCCAGCCGGGCAGAAGTCTTCATCCGATCGGGGCAGAAGAGGTCCTCCATCCGGCAGAAATCTTCATCCAAGCGGCATCTTCTTTCTTCATCCTTCCGGCGATGAGCGGCTCCATCTTGAAGACTTCCGGCGCGGAACATCCAGCTCTACCGACGACTACCCGACGAATGACTGGTCCTTTAAATGACGTCATCCAAGATGGCGTCCCTAGAATTCCGATTGGATGATAGGATTCTATCAGCCAATCGGAATTAAGGTAGGAAAAATCCGATTGGCTGATGTAATCAGCCAATCGGATTGAAGTTCAATCCGATTGGCTGATTGGATCAGCCAATAGAATTGATGTCGCATTCTATTGGCTGATCCAATCAGCCAATCGGATTGAACTTCAATCCGATTGGCTGATTACATCAGCCAATCGGATTTTTCCTACCTTAATTCCGATTGGCTGATAGAATCCTATCAGTCAATCGGAATTCGAGGGACGCCATCTTGGATGACGTCATTTAAAGGACCAGTGTTTCGTCGGGTAGTCGTCGGTAGAGCTGAATGTTTCGCGCCGGAGGTCTTCAAGATGGAGCCGCTCATCGCCGGTAGGATCAAGATAGAAGATGCCGCTTGGATGAAGATTTCTGCCAGATGGAGGACCTCTTCTGCCCCGATCGGATGAAGACTTCTGCCCGGCTGGAGGACCACTTGTGCCCGCATCGGATGAAGAGTTCGGCCAGGTTGGGTGAAGACAGCTAAAGGTAGGGTGATCTTCAATGGGGTAGTGTTAGGTTTATTTAAGGGGGGATCGGGTGGGTTTTAGAGTAGGGGTATGTGGATGGTGGGTTGTAATGTTGGGGGTGGGTATTGTATTGCTTTTTTTTTTTACAGGTAAAAGAGCTGATTACTTTGGGGCAATGCCCCGCAAAAAGCCCTTTTAAGGGCTGGTAGAAGAGCTGGTGACTTTTGTAATTTAGTTTAGGGTAGGGAATTTTATTATTTTGGGGGGCTTTTTTATTTTATTAGGGGGCTTAGATTAGGTGTAATTTGTAACTTAGGTTAGGTTTTATTTTACAGGTAATTTTGTAATTATTTTATCTAGGTAGCTATTAAATAGTTATTAAATAGTTATTAAAATATTAACTATTTAATAGCTATTGTACCTAGTTAAAGTAAATACAAAGTTGCCTGTAAAATAAAAATAAACCCTAAAATAGCTATAATGTTATTATTAATGATATTGTAGCTATTTTAGGGTTTATTTTATAGGTAAGTATTTAGTTTTAAATAGGATTAATTTATTTAATGATAGGAATATTTATTTAGATTAATTGAAATAATATTTAAGTTAGGGGGGTGTTAGGGTTAGACTTAGGTTTAGGGGTTAATTCATTTAATATAGTGGCGGCGGTGTAGGGGGGTAGATTAGGGGTTAATCAATGTAATGTAGGTGGCGGCGGGCTCCGGGTGTGGCTGTTTAGGGGTTAAACAATTAATTTATTTGCGGCGGGGTCCGGGATTGGCAGGATAGGGATTAATAACTTTATGTAGGTGGCGGCGGTATAGGGGGCAGCAGATTAGGGGTTAATAAGTATAATGTAGGTGGCGGCGGGTCCAGGAGCGGCGGTTTAGGGGTTTATATATTTATTATAGTTGTGGCGGGGTCCGGGAGCAGCGGTTTAGGGGTTAATATATTTTTTAGAGTTGCGGCGGTGTCCGGGAGCGGCGGTTTATGGGGTTAATAACTTTATTCAGTTGCGGGGGGCTCCGGGAGTGGTGGTTTAGGGGGTAAAACAGTATAGTATAGTGTGGGTGCTTAGTGACAGGCTAGCAAGAAAGCTGCGAAGAAGCCGATGAGCAGCGAGATCGATGACTGTCAGTTAACAACAGTCCGCTGCTTATCGCACCGTACTTGGTGCGCGGCTTCTTGACAGCTTTCTTGATAACTTTGGCGAACGTATTCAGGTCCGTGGCGGCGATGTAAGGCGAGCTTAGGTGAGCGTATTGGGCCGGCGAATGCAGCAAAATACAGAGCTTCATAACTAGAGGCCACAATCTGTGTTTCTGAAGCTAAACACTGATAAGGAGGGGTGGATCAGACTACTCCAGACAGTATGGTTATGTAAGTAATTTTGCATATTTTTGAAAATTATTTTAAAATACTTGCCAGTAATTTGTAAACAATTTTTATGCAAACTATTTTTTAGGATATGCACAGATGTTTTATGTGACTTTAAAGTGACATTACTTTGATTTTATAAAAGCCCCAATTCCAGTAATTTAATTAAAATTGTTTTACTTTTTTAATTGTCCCTAGCAGAGGAGATTAGAAACCGAAGATTAGTTCAAGCAATGTAACAAAATGAATGTGGTAAGTCTTGTCTTATAAAAGTCTACGTTCGCTCCTCCAAAGAAGACAAATGGTGCATCCTAAGACAAATGTGTTAATGTGTTTAGAAAGTTTTTAAATGTGGTTGTTGTTGCTATGCTGTTTTATTGCAACACTGTAGAAATGTCTAGTACAGTAATTACAAGGTGCTTTAAGTCCCTTTAAAGGGAAAGAAAATGGGAACTGGGTGATTGTCATATTAATAAGGAATCATTTTGAAGTACAAGATAGAATTTGTGATTGTAACATTTTATCATAGAGAAGGTTACTGCAAGTAAGTAATGCTAACATTGCCTTGCTGGAAATAAAATGATGATCATTGTCATAAGATATTATGCAACGTTAGTTATTTGTCCCCACAGTCTATTATACAACCTCATTACAATTTGCATCTGTAGTGATTATTATGATACAGAGCTTTGTGTGTGCATTATTTTTTAATGTGCTCTTAATTGTGAAGTACAGGTTCAGTAGAATAGGCTGGCACCTTATAAATAACCAGAATAATCGTTATGGTAATCAGTAATCATTACCAACCAAAACAATTGTTTTACAAATGCCACAATTCAGCCGTCACATTGAACTTTATAATGTTAAAGGACCACTCAATGCAGCAGAATCATAAAAATGCAATAACACCAATTTCACAAAAGCAGTAGATTTTTTTTCCTATCAAAATTCTTCCCCTATTTTCCGGCCCCCTGTATCATGTGACAGCCATCAGCCTATCACAGACTAATAATACATATACCCTGTGAGCTTGTGCTCACTAGGATCTTGTTCCTCAGAAAGTGTGAATATTAAAAGATAGTGCAAAATTTTAAAATGGAAGTAAATTGGAAAGTGTCTTAAAACTGCTCTTCTTTCTGAATTATAGAAGTTTATTTTGACTTGAGTGTCCCTTTAATTTCAAGATTAAAGAGGCATGGCACTTAAAAAACAACAACCAATTCTGACATGAATATGAAAGAACATCAATTAAATATGTTAAAATATTTACAGAATAAAATAAGTAAAAGGGGCATGAAACACAAAACATGTCTTTCATTATTCAGACAGAGCATACAATTTTAAACAATGTTCCAATATATTTCTATTATCAAATTTGCTTCAGTCTTTTGTTATCCTTTGTTAAAGGAGCAGGAATGCACTACTGGGAACTAGCTGAACACATCAGGTTAGCCAATGACAAGAGGTATATGTGTGCAGCCACCAATCACCAGCTAGCTCCTAGTAGTACATTGCTGCTCCTGAGCCTACCTAGGCAAGGTTTTCAATAGCGGATACTAAGAGACTGAAGCAAATTTGATAGAAGAAGTAAATTGGAAAGTTATTTAAAATTGCATGCTTTATCCAAATCATGAAAGTTACAATTTGACTTTAGTGTCCATTAAAGTACAATACTGCTCATTGGCTGATATAAACATCTCCTACAGGGAAAAAAAAGTTTGGTTTATTAAAAACAGAATTGCTGTAAATTGGGAAACATTCTCTATTACATTAATCAGAAAAAAAAAGAATCAGAGTATTATGTCCCTTTAAAGTATTTTTAATACAGTATATGTAATCAAGTAGTAGCTGATAAATATAAAATATATATATTTTTAAAACCATTTTTTATGTTTATGCAAATGACCACTGGGGATTTTATCTCCCTAAGAGTGATTGGACAACCAGAAGTGGACCCCTATCTCACTGTACCGTAGAGGTTTATTGTTATGTATTTTCTAATGAGACACACAAGGTTGTAAATATGTGTTACTAGCGAATGGTATAAATTCTTTGTTGGCTGATAATTTGGTGCTGGACTGAAAATAAAAAGCAGCCCTGGAAAAATTTAAAGTTTGCCTTGTTTTCTGTTAAAGGGACAGTCTAGTAAAAATTTAACTTATATGATTCAGATAGCGCATGTAATTTAATTCAACTTTCCCATTTACTTTTATCTTTGTTATCTTGGTATTCTTTGTTGAAAGCTAAACCTAGGTAGGCTCATATGCTAATTTATAAGACTTTCAAGGCCGCCTCTAGTCTCAGTGCATTTTGACAGTTTTTCACAGCTAGACATAGACAGTGCTACTTCATGTGCCATATAGATATCATTGTGCTCACTCCCGTTCAGTCAACACTGATTGGCTAAAATGCAAGTCTGTTAAAAGAACTGAGATAAGAGGACAGTCTACAGAGGCTTAAATACAAGGTAATTACAGAGGTAAAAACTGTATTAATATTGATTCCGCAGAGCTATAAACAAAGGCGGAGTACAACAAAACAATTATAGGGATCAAATGGGTTTGGGCCCTGCCAAGAGTTGCACTGTTGTAGTCAGCTCTTAAGAAGGTGATCTACAAACAGCTGGGCTCTTAGGCTTACATGCTAAGGGGGTTCAGGGGATAGCAAGGAGAGGGGAGGAGAGGAACTGGTATAAAGTAAGGTTAGCGTAGGTTGTATGCATCCCTGAACAGTAGAGTCTTTAGGGAGCGCTTGAAGCTTTCAAAACTAAGGGAGAGTCTTGTGGAGCGAGGCAGAGAGTTCCACAAGATGGGAGCCAGTCTGGAGAAGTCCTGTAAACAGGAGTGTGATGAGGTAACAAGAGAGACGGAGAGTAGGAGGTCATGAGCAGAGCGAAGGGGACGGAAGGGAGAGTATCTGGAGACAAGGTCTAAGATATAGGGGGGATCAGTGCAGTTGAGGGCTTTGTATGTCAGAGTGAGAATTTTGTGTTTGATCCTAGAGGCAAGAGGAAGCCAGTGAAGGGATTGGCAGAGAAGTGCAGCAGATGAAGAGCGACGTGTAAGGAAGATGAGTCTGGCAGAGGCATTCATTATGAATTGTAAAGGAGCTAGGCGGCAGGTGGGGAGACCAGAGAAGACAGAGTTGCAGTAATCGAGACGGGAAAGAATGAGACAGTGGATTAAAATCTTAGTTGTCTTGTGTAAGGAAGTGTCTAATTTTAGAGATGTTTTTAAGGTGGAAGCGGCAGGCTTTAGCCAAGGACTGAATGTGAAGAGTGAAAGAAAGATCTGAGTCAAATGTGACCCAGAGACATTGGGCATGCGGGGTAGGGGTAATGATGGAGTTGTCGACAGTTATAGAGAGATTGGGGGTGGAGATTTTGGAAGAAGGGGGGAAAATGAGGAGCTCAGTTTTGGAGAGATTTAGCTTGAGGTAGTGAGAGGACATCCAGGAAGAGATGTGAGAAAGACAGTTAGTGACACGGGTTAGCAAGGAAGGAGATAGGTCTGGTGCAGAGAAGTAGATTTGGGTGCTGTCGGCATACAAATGATATTGGAAACCGTGGGACTTTATTAGGGAACCTAGTAATGACGTGTAGATTGAGAAGAGAAGGGGACCGAGGACAGAGCCTTGCGGTACTCCGACAGAAAGTGGTGACGGGGCAGAGGAGGCCCCAGAGAAGGCTACACTAAAGGTACGGTTTGACAGGTAGGAAGAGAGCCACAAGAGGGCTGTGTCACAGATGCCGAAGGATTGGAGGGTTTGGAGCAAAAGAGGGTGATCAACAGTGTCAAAGGCTGCGGACAGATCAAGGAGGATAAGCAGAGAGAAGTGGCCTTTTGATTTTGCTGTAAGTAGGTCATTGGTAACCTTAACAATTGCTGTCTCTGTGGAGAGATGGGGACGAAATTCAGATTGCAGTGGGTCAAGAAGGGAGTTTAATGTAAGGAAATGGGATAGGCATGCATATACTAGTTTTTCGAGAAGCTTTGAGGCAAGAGGGAGGAGGGAAATAGGGCAGTAGTTGGATGGGGAGGTAGGATCAAGAGAAGGTGTTTTGAGGATAGGTGTGACCAGTGCATGTTTCAGCGATGAGAGAAATATACCGGTGCTGAGGGAGAGGTTGAAAATGTGTGTTAGTATAGGGGTAAGGGTAGCAGAGAGGGAGGGGAGTAGCAGTGAGGGGATAGGGTCAAGGGGACAGGTAGTGAGGTGAGAACGCAGTATAAGTGCCAAAACGTCTTCCTCAGTAACAGGAAAGAATGAGCTAAGTTTAAGGTTATGTGGGTTGTGGTTAATTGAGAGCATTTGAGGGGGTGAGAGAATGGAGTTATGTTGAGAGCTGATTTCATTTCTGATTTAGTCAATTTTGTTATTGAAGTGGCTGGCAAAGTCTTGAGCTGACAGAGAAGTTGTATTAGGAGGTGGGGGAGGGTGGAGAAGAGTATTGAAAGTGGAGAACAGACGTTTTGGGTTTGAAGTAAGATTAGAGATAAGAGTAGAGAAGTAGTGTTGCTTATGGAGATTAAGGGCAGAATAGTAGGTGTTCAAGATAAATTTGTAGTGAAGAAAATAAGCTGAACTCCGAGATTTTCTCTGATGCCGCTCAGCAGTACAGGAACATCTGCGTAGGTACTGTGTCAGAGGAGTATGCCAGGGCTGAGGATGAGTGTGTGATTTCCGAGCTATGGTAAGAGGGGCGAGATTGTCAAGGACGGATGTAAGGGTGGAATTATAGTGGCAGATAGATTGTTCAGGGCAGGAAATGGAGGAGATCTAATGATCTAATGACATAATGCTTCTGTGAAGTTTGGTGTGAGGAGTAGGAGGGAGAGTTATAGGGAGGGATGATATGTTGCAAGTAAGGAGATGGTGGTCAGAAAGAGGAAAGGGGGAGTTTGTGAAGTTTGAGAGAGTGCATCGATAGCTAAAGATCAGGTCAAGAGAGTGACCGTCTTTGTGAGTGGGAGAATCAGTCCATTGTGACAAACCGAAAGAGGAAGTGAGTTGCAGAATTTGTTTTGCAGAGGAGGCAGTGGGATTGTCAAGAGGGATGTTGAAGTTGCCAAGAATGAGGGCAGGGGTGTTTGAGGAAAGGAAATAAGGTAGCCTCATTCACGGTTAATATAACCGTGTTGGTTATGAAAAACTGGGGAATGGAAAAAAAAACAATAACAATTTTGGAGTAAACTGTACCTTGAAGTTTGCAGAACGTTCATGCCCCATTTTTCTCGAGGGGATTACTGTTGTTATAAAGGCACCTACAATCCAATTTCATCCATGATTCTCTTTCACACTGTGAAAATGATTATCCATAGTGTGATCTTGAGAAGACACGCCAAAAAGTGTGTCACTATATCTCATAGTGTGACTTTAGACACCAGAAACCATTCAAACGGGGGGCTACTAAATGGTAGATAGTCTAGGAAAAAACTTTGTAACCTTAATACATATAGCTCAGGGGAGAAGAAGGGTAATACAGCTGCATCGTCTTACTAGTAGCAGCACCACACCCACCACACCCTTAAATTGTTCTTGTCCATCCCCAGCCGCTGCAGCCAACCAAGATATCTCTTGGTATCTAGTAGGTCTTGTATGGGATCAGACTGATATCCTGCAGGAAAGTGCCATCTTATGAAAGTCTCAAGTGATTAAAAAAGTCAGCATCCTGAGTGGACACTTGTGAACAGTGAAAGAAATTAAAGGGACAGTTCACCCCAAAAAATTCTCCCCTTTAAATTATTCCCAATGATCCTTTTAACCTGCTAGAGTGTATTACATTGGTTACAAGTAGCTCCTTTACTCCTATTTCAGCATTTGAAATAGCTGATTTAGCCTGTGGTATCGCCACCTACACTGAACAAATTAATACTGGAGTATAGGCTATTGAATAGCCTAAGTATACGCAGCCAGCAGAAGAGATTACACTCTCAGTGGGATGCAGGATAGTTAAGTAATAAAATTATCATTTTCCATTGTTCTCTCTATGCATTGAGCTTTGGTGTTCCAGCCAAATAAAAGATAAGGAAGCAAGTCTGTTTACACAAACTTAGAACATAATGAGATCTGATATCACCTTTAAGTTCAACCCATTGTAATAGGCTGTGGTTTCAAAGCACAAAATCAGCTACTTTATGTATATAAGCATGAAAATGGAATTTCTCAAATATTTTATACTCTGCAGTTGGTATAACAAGTCATTTAAAATACATTAATGGAAAAACAATTTTACAGTGTACTGTCCCTTTAAGCTTTGTCTGTCCCCAGATGTAAACAAATAAGTAAAAATTGAAATCATTCATGCGATCATGTGATTTCAATAATTGGATCGTGTCAGTGGGGAGTGCCTAGTGTCTAGCAGGCACTCCCCCCTTGACACAATCCCATCATTGAAATCATGTGATCGCACAAACAATTTCAATTTTTACTTATTTGCCCACAATCCCATTCAGGAAGCGCCTATGGCTTCAGTACAGCCATGTAACAAAAGGCATGGGACGTCCTAATGGGCGAGAAGGGGGTTACAGAAAACTTTCTGTATCTGTATAAATTATATAGGACTATAGCATTGCATCATTTTAGCTTGAAAACCTTAAATTGAAACCTTAAATTGAATGTAAATTTTAAAGAATGAATGCCCGTTTTAAAAATGCTCTGTTTTGCGCAATCTACACCTAAATATTCAATTATTTACAACCCCCTGTGTGACTTATTATGCGAGTCCTATCACAGGGGGCTACCTAGTTAGCTGCATTATCTGTCATCTTTAAAGGGACAGTCAAGTCCAAATTTTTATTTCATGTTTTAAATAGGACATGTATTTTTTTTTTTTTATAAATTTATCTTTATTCAATATCCAATATTGTAACAAAACAAATCATATCTCATGCAAAATTACATTACGCCTCGTGAGGCATATTAATAATCAGTGCATCACAGTAAAAGAACTGATAAATCATATCTTATACAGAATTACATTACGCCTCCTGGGGCTTATTAGTGATCAGGGCCTCAACATAAAAAAAAAAGAAAGAAACATAGCATGATATTTTAACATTTCATATAACATCAATACATCGCCAAAAAAGAAGTTCCCATTTTTCTTTCTTACTATATTGGATAGGACATGTCATTTTAAACAACTTTCCAATTTACTTTTATCACCAATTGTGCTTTGTTCTCTTAGCATTCTTAGTTGAAAGCTAAACCTAGGAAAGCTCATATGATAAGAATATATTTTAAACCCTTGAAGGCCGCCTCTAATCACATGCTTTTGTATTTGCTTTTCACAACAGGGGAGAGCTAGTTCAGATAAACCATATAGATAACATTGTGATCATGCCCATGGATTGTGGCAGACACTGCACTAATTGGCTAAAATGAAAGTCAATAGATAATAAATAAAATGTCATGTGATCAGGGGGCTGTCAGAAGATGCTTAGATACAAGGTAATCACAGAGCTAAAAAGTATATTAATATAACCGTGTTGGTTGTGCAAAACTGGGGAATGGGTAATAAAGGAATTATCTATCTTTTAAAACAACAACAATCCCTTTAAGTACTGTGTCTCACTAATTATCAGTACCAAGTAGCTATCTGCTGACTTCCAGCAGGTGAGAATATAGAGGATGCAGCTACTCTACAATCTCCTGGTCAGTAAAGTGAACATTACCTTTAATGCACATTATTGCTTTTTCGCTTTAATGCATAAATGTATGTTTATTTATTTGCTGTAGGAAATAAACATACCTTTTTTTTGTTTTTTGTTGTTGCTATACTTGAAGAGAAAGATATCCTTTATCTGAGCTTGTCATCTTAACCCTTTGAGTGCTAAGCACTTTACCACCTGGGTGCTAAGCTTTTTTAATTTTTTTAATTTATGAAAAAAAATGTTTTAACTTGTATTTTTTTTTACAGATCCCTAAGACTAACACTGTTGGAAAGGTTAGACGATTACCCTTCCAACGGTGGGTCTTGGGGGTCTGTAACTGCTTAGATGCCTGAGATACAGGCTTCTAAGCAGCATGCCCTCTGCTCCTATACTTAACATTGTTAAGTATAAATAAAGTTTCGCGGTGTCGTCATCACGTCATTGCGCGTGACGTCACCACGCATAACATGAAGCCCAGGCAATGCCTGTCACTATGCAGGCCCGATCACCGGGGTAGGAGTGGGTGGGAGCCCCCAGATCTCCCTCAAGGTGGGAGAGTGCTAGTGACTGCTCTGAGCACCAAAATTGGGAAACTCTGCTAAGGCTCAGAGCCGTCGTTAGCACTTAAAGGGTTAAAGGGATACTAAACCCAAATGTTTTCTTTCATGATTCGGATAGAGCATGCAATTTTAAGCAACTTTCTAATTTTAGGTTCAGCACCCTGGATAGCGCTTGTTTTTTGGTGGCTACATTTAGCCACCAATAAGCAAGCATAACCCAGGTTCTGAACCAAAAATGGGCTGGCTACTAAGCATTACATTCCTGCTTTTTAAATAAAGATAGCAAGAGAATGAAGAAAAATTGATAATAGGAGTAAATTAGAAAGTTGCATACTCTATCTGATTCATTAAGTAAAAATATGGGTTTAGTATCCCTTTAAGTCACAGAGATGCCTGTCATGCTATGCCTGGCGGATCCTCTCCCTGCACATCAAACTATACAATTAAAATTATGGTGGTTTACTTGACCTTATATAAAGTACAACAAAGTGCCATTTTATTATGATGTGTTCTTTTTTTATTGGCTGATTTTTTTTTTTTTTGTTTGCTTCCATGTAGGTGTCTGAAAAACAGCAAAACTGCAACTTCTGTACATTTTACTTGGCTTCTTAAAGGGACATGAAATCCAAAAATGTTCCTTAATGAATCAAATAGAACATATGTTTTTAAACAACTTTCCAATTTACTTCTATTATCTAATTTGCTTTGTTCTCTTGGTGTTTTTGTTGGAAAGCATACCTAGCTAGCTGGTGATTGGTGACTTTGCATACCAATGCGTTCAGCTAGCTCCCAGTAGTGCATTGCTGCGCCTACAACAAAGTATTCAAGGAGAATTAAGCAAATTTGATAATAGATGTAAATTGGAAATTTGTTTAAAAAATGATGTGCTATCTGAATCAAGAATGAAAAAAATTGTGCTTCGTGACCCTTTAAGCCTTTACCAAAGGGTTAACACTCAGAGCTGTGTCTTGTGAGTTACTACACGCCTCACCCTATATGCATTTAAGGCAACAGTATATAAAGCAGAACGACAAGGGGACATTGGTGATGACACAAGACGTGCAGCTGTCTCTAGCACAGCAGATGGGATCCCCACAGTGTCAGTTAATGACTCTGCTTCCCTGTCTGCTCTAAACTCTTCATTTGATCTTCCATGACTTTCAGTGCATGTATGGGGCACCTAGAGGTGACACACAGATGGTTATGGATATAGAAGCACAACTAAATCTCTATACACATATACATAGTCAAGTGCTACATTCAACACATGAGCTCATCAAAAGAGCAACCTAATAGAGTGTTCAACACATACACATTTTACACAAAAACATTCAAATTGTGTTCCCCTGCTCTCTAGAAAGGCCAAAGGCGAAATCTGTAACCTAGGTTTTCGAAAATTCTGTAGATTACCTAAACTAGTGTCATTGCATTGTCTTTTTATTATGCGTCAGTTGTATTATGTAATTCTATTGTATTGAGTGGCCCTTTAAACATTGAAAACAAATATGCAAGAAGACAGAATGGTTGCTTAAAACTATACAAATTGGTTTTACAAGGTTTGCAAGAGGTGAAGGCTGTAGAATTTGAAAAAGTACAAAGCCCCTAAGAAAAGCAGCTGGGAAACTGTCTTCTGATCTTCCAGATTACTAGTGGTAAATTTCCCCCATATATATAAATATATATACACACATACATACATATATATGTATATATACACACACACACACATACATATATATATATATATACACACACACACATACATATATATATATATATATACACATATATATATATACATGACTTGGTTTCCATTGCTGTTGTAAACTGTGTAAATTTCTGGTTACACAAAACTACTACATAGACTTTAATTTAGATATTTATTGTTATTATCATTTTATACAGTTTATAACAGCAATAGAAACTAGACTTTAAACCCCGCAAAAGGATTAAACACACAGGTAAACTCCTACTTGAGAGCTGCCTGAGCAGAAGATAGCCAGTTATTGGTGGCTTTATAAAACTAATGCTCTTAATTGGTTCACCAGCTGTTTCCTGCTCTGGATCTTTAATACTTGTGGCTACTGAGTGAGTCTTTACCCATGTGCTTAAAGGGACAGGAAACCCCAAAAATGTATTTCATGATTTAGATAGAACAGACCATTTTAAACAACTTTCCAATTTACTTCTATTATCAGATTTGCATCATTATCTTGTTATGCTTTGCTGAATAAGCAGCTTTGCACTACTGACAGCTAGCTGAACACATCTAGTTAGCCAATCACAAGAGACAAAGGTGTGCAGCCACCAATTAGCAGCAGCTCCCACTAGTGTATGATATGTGTGTATATTTTTTCAACGAGGAATACTAAGAGAACGAAGCACATTTGAAAATAGAAGTGAATTTAAAAGTGTCTTAAAATTACCTGCTCTATCAGAATCAAGCAAGTTTAATTTTGACTTTCCTATCCCTTTAACCACTTTGAGGGGTTAAACACATAGCTAGGGTCAGTGATACAGAACAATTACATACTGTAACAAATGAGAAACAAGTAATTTTTACATAAATATGCACATTTTACTATTTTATAGCAGTAATATTGTGGTGTACTTATTAGTGCCCCTTTAAATATATGCCCTTTAAATCTTTACCCATGTGCTTAACCACTTTGAGGGGTTAAACACATATCTAGGGTCAGTGATGCAGAACAATTACATACTGTAACAAATGAGAAACAAGTAATTTTTACATAAATATGCAGATTTTATTATTTTATATCAGTAATATTGTGGTGTACTTATCAGTGCCGCTTTAAATCTATGCCCTTTTATTGTTGCGTTTAGGGTTGCAGAACCTCCCTATAAAATCTTATGGAGTGAGTGAAGCAGGAACACACATAGCCAGCATATGTGAGACACAGGTTAACTGAAACTCTCCTTTTAAAGTAATAGCTGTAGGCAGACAGTTTGATCTTATGCCAACACTTGTGCTGTCTCTTTTCTGCATGTTTTTCTCTGCAGATGAAAGACTATAAAAGGACGAAGAGACCCTCTTCTGTGCCCTAGACCTGAAAATCTGTATGATAAACAGTCCATAATAGGACCTGGTGAGTGTGTATCAGATCCCAGGGACCTCCGTGAAGCCATCATCTCTCCCCATAAAACAAAAGGTTTGAGTTGAAGGTGGTGATGCTGATCTCCAGAACTAAGTATAAATAATTTATAGAAACACTGAGTTTGTTGAAGCAGGGAGCTCTCAGAGCAGCATTGGTGAATCACTGTATATGCACTTCACTGGCGCTACAATAGAAGGAATGTATCACTGCACACAGCTCATTATATCTCAGCCGTTTGGGATCTCCATGAGGGATGTGGTCCTGGAGAGATTAAAGGAACTTGAAAGTTAATATATATACAGTATATATATATAGCCAAAACCAGCTACTAAGCATTACCTTGCTAACTATCTGCATACAAAATAAATCGTTTAAAAGTATTTAACCTGTATTTTTTTTTTAGCAAAATATGCATTGTGTTGCAGTCCTGGGACACACCCCTTGAAAATTCTCCCTTTTAACAATTGCTGTATGTAATACATATTAGCCTACCTCACTATCGGCTAGATTTAGAGTTTTGTCGGTAAAGACCCGCGTAGCTAACGCCGCTTTTTTTCCCAACGCACCCTTAAGACAACGCTGGTATTTAGAGTTGTCTGAAGGGCTGCGTTAGGCTCCAAAAAGTGTGCGTTGAGCCTAATGTACCGCCACTTCAACCCTCAATACCAGCGTTGCTTACGGTAGCGGTAAGCAGCTAAAACGTGCTCGGGCACGATATCCCCATAGGAAACAATGGGGCAGTTTGGGCTGAAAAAAAACCTACACCTGCAAAAAAGCAGCGTTCAGCTCCTAACGCAGCCCCATTGTTTCCTATGGGGAAACACTTTCTAAGTCTGCTCCTAACACCCTAACATGTACCCCGAGTCTAAACACCCCTAGCCTTACACTTATTAACCCCTAATCTGCCACCCCCGCTATCGCTGACACCTGCATTATATTATTAAACCCTAATCTGCCCCTGCGTACACCGCCGCAACCTACATTATACCTATGTACCCCTAATCTGCTGCCCCTAACATTATATTTATGCCCCCTATATTATATTTATTAACCCCTAATCTGCCCCCCCCCCAACCTTGCCGCTACCTTACCTACACTTATTAACCCATAATCTGCTGACCGGTCCTCGCCGCTACTCTAATAAAGTTATTAACCCCTAAACCGCCGCACTCCCGCCTCGCAAACCCTATAATAAATAGTATTAACCCCTAATCTGCCCTCCCTAACATTGCCGCCACCTAACTTCAAGTATTAACCCCTAATCTGCCGACCGGACCTCGCCGCTACTATAATGAATGTATTAACCCCTAAAGCTAACCCTAACCCTAACACCCCTCTAAATTAAATATAATTTTAATCTAACGAAATAAATTAAATATTATTAACTAAAGTATTCCTATTTAAATCTAAATACTTACTTGTAAAATAAACCCTAATATAGCTACAATATAACAAATAATTATATTGTAGCTATTTTAGCATTTATATTTATTTTACAGGCAACTTTGTATTTATTTTAACTAGGTACAATAGCTATTAAATAGTTATTTACTATTTAATAGCTACCTAGTTAAAATAATTACAAAATTACCTGTAAAATAAATCCTAACCTAAGTTACAATTAAACCTTACACTACACTATCAATAAATTAATTAACTAAATTACCTACAATTAAATCAACTAAACTAAATTACAAAAAACAAACAAACACTAAATTACAAAAAATAAAAAAAAAACACTTTGGGTTAGAGTAGGGGTATGTGGGTGGTGGGTTATAATGTTGGGGGTGGTATTGTGTTTTTTTTACAGGCAAAAGAGCTGATTACTTTGGGGCATGCCCCGCAAAAAGCCCTTTTAAGGGCTGGTAAAAGAGCTGGTTACTTTTTAATTTAGAATAGGGTAGGGACCTTTATTATTTTGGGGGCTTTGTTATTTTATTAAGGGGCTTAGAGTAGGTGTTATTAGCTTAAAATTCTTGTAATCTTTTTTTATTTTTTGTAATTTAGTGTTTGTTTGTTTTTTGTAATTTAGTTTAGTTTATTTAATTGTAGGTAATTGTAGGTACTTGTAGTTAATTTATTTATTGATAGTGTAGTGTTAGGTTTAATTGTAACTTAGGTTAGGATTTATTTTACAGGTAATTTTGTAATTATTTTAACTAGGTAGCTATTAAATAGTAAATAACTATTTAATAGCTATTGCACCTAATTAAAATAAATACAAAGTTGCCTGTAAAATAAATATAAATCCTAAAATAGCTACAATATAATTATTTGTTATATTGTAGCTATATTAGGGTTTATTTTACAGGTAAGTATTTAGATTTAAATATGAATACTTTAGTTAATAATATTTAATTTATTTCGTTAGACATTAAAATTATATTTAATTTAGGGGGGTGTTAGTGTTAGGGTTAGACTTAGCTTTAGGGGTTAATACATTTATTATAGTAGCAGTGAGGTCCGGTCGGCAGATTAGGGGTTAATACTTGAAGTTAGGTGGCGGCGATGTTAGGGAGGGCAGATTGGGGGTTAATACTATTTATTATAGGGTTTGCGAGGCGGGAGTGCGGCGGTTTAGGGGTTAATAACTTTATTAGAGTAGCGGCGAGGACCGGTCGGCAGATTATGGGTTAATAAGTGTAGGTAAGGTAGCGGCAAGGTTGGGGGGGCAGATTAGGAGTTAATAAATATAATATAGGGGTCGGCGATGTTAGGAGCAGCAGATTAGGGGTTCATAGGGATAATGTAGGTGGCGGCGGTGTGCAGTCGGCAGATTAGGGGTTAAAAATATTTACTATAGTGGCGGCGATGTGGGGGGGCCTCGGTTTAGGGGTACATAGGTAGTCTATGGGTGTTAGTGTACTTTAGAGCACAGTAGCTAAGAGCTTTATAAACCGGCGTTAGCCCATAAAGCTCTTAACTACTGACTTTTTTCTGTGGCTGGAGTCTTGTCGGTAGAGGGTCTACCGCTCACTTCAGCCAAGACTCTAATTACCAGCGTTAGAAAGATCACATTGAAAAGATAGGATACGCAATTGACGTAAGGCGATCTGCGGTATGGAAAAGTCGCGGCTTGAAAGTGAGCGTTAGACCCTTTCCTGCCTGACTCTAAATACCAGCGGCCAGCCAAAACCAGCGTTAGGACCCCTTAACGCTGCTTTTGACCGCTAACGCAGAACTCTAAATCTAGCAATATGCTTGCATGGAAAGAAGAAGCTAAGTTTCAATAGAGGATGCCAAAAATAATATGTAAATTTGAAAGCTCTAAATTGGAAAGTTTTCTTTTTAATTGTACTCTGATTTATGAACCTTTAAAGTAGACATCCACATCCCTTTAATTGTGTATCAATTTGATCCATGTTAAAGGAAATTAGTGTAAAACCTCCTTATACAAGCTGAATTATGCATAATCAAAAAAACTATTTATTTCACCAACGTTATGTTTTATTTACCACTGCAAATTCTGTGTATTTCCCACTATCACATGATAGGCTGATGTGAATCTTGCAGAATGCAGTTATCTGTCTTAACAACATGCTACACAGTGATTGCTTTATCATTGAAGAAGTTTATTTATATCTGTCCCTAATTGACTGCAACAAAGTAGATAAGATAAAAAAGGGCCGGCTCTTCCTTACGGTGGACATAGGCAGTCACATTATGTTGTCCCCGGAGGTGGGGTGCAGAGTTGCATTATAACGGCATCAGTTTCCGTTTTTTAATGTTCCTGGTATTTCATGATGAATAAGTATCTGCCTGTACTTCTCAGCATTGAGGAGACCATTAATTCTGACCAAATCCCAAACTTAATTTTCAGAAATGGTACCCCAAACTCGCAAGGAACCTCCACCATGCTACACTATTGCCTGCAGCCACTCATTATTGTACCGATGTCCAGCTCTTCAGAAAATAAACTGCCTTCTGCTACAGCCAAATATTTAGCATGTTTACCCATCAGTCCAGAGCACCTGCTGCCATTTCTCTGCAGCCCAGTACCTATGTTTTTGTGCATAGTTGAGTCACTTGCCCTTGTTTCCATGTATTTTGCTTGGCTGCAAGTCTTCCATGAAGACACTTCTGACCCAAAAAAAAAGTAGCTGGGTGAACCAGGATCGCACTGGTTTCTGCCAGTTCTGAGCTGATGGCACTGCTGGGCATCTTACGATTACAAAGGGAAGTAAGCATGATGTACCTTTCATCTGCACTGTTTCCTTAACAAACGACTGTGTCTGCGGCCCTCAACATTGCCCGTTTCTTTATGCTTCTTCAGAAGAACATGGGCAGCACAACTGGAAACCCCAGTTTGCCTTGAAATTTCTGCCTGGTTGAGACCTTGCTGGCGCAGTATAAATAACATAATTGATGTAAGAACGTACCTGATAAAATTCATTTCTTTCATAGTGGCAAGGGGGCAAATTTTCCCAAACCTCAAAATGCCTATAAATACACCTCCCACCTCACTCACACCTTAGTTTAACAAATAGCCAAGAAGTGAGGGGTATAAAAAGTAGTAAAAAGCATACAAAAAGAGGAACTGGAAAAAATTATGTGCTTTATACAAAAAAATCATAACCACAAAAAATAGGGTGGGTCTCATGGACTCTTGCCAGTATGAAAGAAATTTATTTATCAGGTAAATTCTTACATAAATTATGTTTTCTTTCATGTAAGTGGCAAGAGTCCATGAACTAGTGTTGCATGGGATATAATACCCAAGACGTGGAAATCCACAGAGTTACTAGAGAGGGAGGGATAAATAAAAAACAGCTATTTCCGCTGAGAAATGAAATCCCAAAAAATAAACAACTTTACTTAAAAATTTCAAAAAAACTCAAATCAAAAGCATTAGAATCAAGCTGAGACAACTGCCCGAATAACCTTTCTACCAAAGGCTGCTTTCGAAGATGCAAATACAAAAAAATGATAAAATAAGAAAAAATATACAAAGAAGACCAAGTTGCTGCTTTGCAAATTTGATGAACTGAAGCTTCATTCTTAAGAGCCCAAGAAGTGGTAATTTAGTAGAATGAGCTGTAATTCTCTGAGGCAGAGACTGTCCCGCCTCCAGATAAGCTTTGTGAATCTAAGGTCTTAACCAAAAAAACAGAGAAATAACAGAGGCTTTCTGGCTTTTCCTGGAGCCAGAAAAAAATAACAAATAGACTAAAAATCTTTCTGAAATCTTAAGTAGCCTCAACATAATATTTCAAAGATCTTACCACATCCAAAGAATGTAAAGACCCTTCAAAAGTATTCTTAGGATTAGAACACAAAAAAAGAAACAACAATTTCCCTATTGATGTTAATAAAATTCACAACTTTAGGCAAAAATATAAATGAAGACTGCAAAACAACTTGGATGGAAAATAAGATAAAGAAACTAACAAGAGAGAGCAGACAATACAGAAACTCTTCAAGCAGAAGAGATAGCCAAAAGAAATAACACTTTCAAAAAAAGAAATTAATGTCCAGAGAATGCATAGGCTCAAAAGGAGGAGCCTGTAAAATCTTAAAACCAAAATTAAGACTCCAAGGAGGAGAAATAGATTAAAAAAACAGGTTTAATATAAAATAAAACAGTGAATATCAGGAAGTTAAGCAATCTTTCTATAAAATAAAACAGAAAGAGCAGAAATTTGTCCTTTTAAAGTATTTGCAGACAAAACCTTTATCCAAACCATCCTGAATAAACTATAAAATCCTAGGAATTCTAAAAGAATGCCAAGAATAACCACAAGTTGAACATCATAAAATATAGATTTTCCAAATAAATTCTCCTAGAAACAGACTTACGAGTCTTTATCATAGTGCTAATAACTGAGTCAGAGAAACCTTAAGCAGTTAAGCGTTCAATTTCCATGTCTTCAAATTTAAAGATTTGAGATCCTGATGGAAAAAAAGGCCCCTGAAACAGAAGAACTGGCTTTAAGGGAAGTGGCCAAGGCTGGCAACTGGACATTCTGACAAGGTCCTCATACCGAAACCTGAGAGGCCAAGCTGGTGCTATCAGAAACACATAAGATCGTACCATTATGATCTTTGAGATCATAAAACCAGAGGCGGAAAAATTTAAGCAGGTTGGTAAAAACCAAGGAACTGCTAGAGCATCCACCATCTCCACCTGAGTATCCTTGGACCTGGAAAGGTATCTGGAAAGCTTCTCGTTTAGATTAGAGACTATCAGATCTATTGTTGGAAGACCCCACATCTGTACAAGATGAAAAAAAACACATCTGGGTGGAGAGCACTCCCCGGATATAAGTTCTGACGGCTGAGATAATCCCCTTCCTAATTGTCTACACCTGGGATATGAATCGCAGAATTTAGACAAGAGTTGTATTCCGTCCAAGAAAGTATCCAAGATACTTCCTCCATAACTGAAGGACTGCGAGTCCCTCCTTAATGATTGACATATACCACTGTTGTGATATTGTCTGTTTAAAAACAAATGTAAAAGTTGTCTCTTCCATAGAGACCACACCTGAAGAGCCCTGAAAATAGCATGGAGTTCTAAAATATTGATTAGTAACCTCGCCTCCTGAGGTTTCCAAACCCCTAGTGCTGTCAGAGACTCTCAGACAGCTCCCCCACCAGAAAAAACTTGCATCTGTTGAGAATACAGACCAGGTAGGATGAACAAATGAGGCCCCCTGAACAATAAGGTGATAGTCCAACCACCAAATCAGATAGAAAAGGGTGTTGGGATTTAAGTATATCAGTTGTGATATCTGAAAATATTCCCTGCACCTATGGTGCAACATGCAAAGCTATAGAGGCCTCAAACGAAAACAAGCAAAGAGGATCACACCTGATGCTGCAATCATGAGACCTAAAACTTCCATGCACAAATCCACTGAAGGAAATAATAGAGACTGAAGGTTTTAGACAAACTAAAATTAACTGAATTCGTCTCTATAGTCTATTAGAGAAAGAACCATAGATACTAAAATCTATCTGGAAACCTAAAAAGGTGACCGTTATCTAAGGAATCAAAAAACATTATACTAAATTGATCCTCCAACCATGTATTGAATAAACCACACTAGTTGTTTCAAGTGAGATTCTGCTGAATGAAAAGATTAAAGCTAGTACCAAATATCATCCAAATAAAGAAACACCTAGAAGGGCACCAAGAAACTTTGAAAAGAATCCCTGAGCTGCCGCTAGCCCAAAAAGACAGGTGACAAATTGGTAATGCTTATCTAGAAAAAAGAATCTCAGAAAACAATAGTGGTCTGAAAGAACAAAAAATAAGCATCCTGTAAGTCTATTGTGGACATGAAGTAACCTTGCTAAACAGAGATGCAAAATAGTCCCTATAGTCAACATCTGGAAAGCTGGGACTCTTACAAAACGATATAAAAATTTTGGATCCAGTATTGGTCTGAACAAAATTATTTTCTTTAGGACAAAAGTCTTCATCCAAGCGGCATCTTCTATCTTCGTCCCTGTGGTGCGGAGCGGGTCCATCCTGAAGCCATCTGACACGGAGCTCCTCTTTTTATGGTTGCCGCCGTAAACTGAAGCTTCAATGCAAGGAACGCAATCCAAGATGGCGTCCCTTGCATTCCTATTGGTTGATTTGAGTGTTAAATTCAAATATGCCAATAGGAAACAAGCTTCTGAAATCATATTGGCTGTTCAAATCAGCCAATAGGATTAGAGTTTCGGAAATCCTATTGGCTGTTCAAATCAGCCAATATAAGTTCAGTAGCTCTCATCCTATTGACTGATTTGAACAGCCAATAGGATTTCAGAAGCTCTCATCCTATTAGCATGAATAACAGCGTCATCAATGATTGTTAGTTAACAACAGTCCGATGCTCATCACCCCGTACTTGGTGCACGTGTTTTTGACAGCTTTTTTTTATAAATATGGAGATCGTATTCAGATCTGCGGCCGCAATGTTTGGCGATGTTAGGCGAGCGTATTGACACCCGCAAATGCAACATAGTTGACGCTTTGATAAATATCCCCCTTGAAATTTACTAAAATTAAGAAACAAATCTAAAATCAGAGCCAGAGGTCTTAGGGGAATGAAAAAACAATTCGAAGTTTAAAAAAATACCCTTAGATTTCTAAACTTGGGGCAGAAAAGACTCCCTTTTCCCCAGAAATAGAGGAGATAATAAAATCCAATAGAAAACCTTTAAAAAAATACTATATCAAAAATAATAAGATAGTAATCTAAATTTAAACACCATATCAGAGATTTAAGCCATAAAACTTTTCTAGTAAAAATGTCTAAAAATAAAGATTTAATATCAGATAAAATTACATAAAATACACCATCATAAATGAAATGATTAGCATGTTGAAGTAAAAGAACAATGCTTAGACAAATCAAGATCTGATAACAAAACTGTCCAACAAAAAAAGTTGAAACAGCAGCAACATCAGCCATAGAAATGGCAGGATAAAAAATATGGCCAATATGTAAATTTGCTATTCTTGTTATCAAGAGGACTAGAATCCTCAATACTCAAAGTAAACAATTCCTTAATAAAGAATGAATACATTCAATTTACAAGTTTGATTTTTCAAAATCAATCTCTGAAATAGGATCCTCTGAGTCAGAGAAAACCACATCAGCAGAAATACTTCAGTATGCTGTTGATCAATACAAACTTCATAGGTATATGAGAAGTTAGGAGATATTGTTTATGTTAATTTGAAGTTGGAATAGTAGTCATAGCCTTCTCTATATCATTTGCAATATAATCCTTTATATCAACAGTAATATCATGTACATTAGACAGTGAAGGAAAAACAGTAGATCTATATGTACAATAGAAACATTATCAGTATGAATAATAAAACATAACAAGTGCCACATTATTGAAGCTGAATAAATAAAATCAGCTAAATAAGCAATATACACACTTAGCTTTGGTAGAAATTGTGTACAGGCAGAATTGTTTTTACAGTAACATCAGAGGCAGGACCAGTTTGAGACATCTTGCAAAGAAAAAAATAACATTTTAACAAAATATCAAATTTCATCAAAATAGCAGTTTCAGGAATGGGAAAAAAAATGCTTTTATGAAAAACAAAAGCAAATAACATAGCCCGCTGTAACAAATGAAAACAGAGAGCAAAAAGAGGGAGAGACTTCCTATAACAAAAAAAATGTATGCCAAAAATGATGCAAATGCTAAGGAAGAAAACTTTTGGCGCCAAGGTTAACAGGAAATGGCACAATTCACGTCATAACAGACCCAACTTTGTGCCAAAAATTTTTGCGGCAACAAAGACGCAAGAAATGACGTGACTTGCGTCACAACAACGCAACCTTCGCGCCAAAAAAAATCATGACAAGAATGATGCAATAAATATAATCACTTTGTGCCATCACGAGTCTAATTTGCCTGCGAAAATTTGAAAAAAACAAGACCGAAGTTACAACTAGCTGAAACCTCAGGTAAGAAAAAAATTATATTAAATTTCTCCCAAACATATTTTTCCACGCTGAAACTGTTAGATTGCAAAGGGAAATAAACATAGACCTGACTCATGACAAATATATACAATATATATTTTAAAACTTTACAAATATAAAGTGCCAAACATAGCTGAGAGTGTCTTAAAAAAAGATATATATACTTACCTGAAGACACCCATCCACATATAGCAGACAGCCAAACCAGTACTGAAAAATATCAGTAGAGGTAATGGTAGAGGAGTATCACATCGATCTGAAAAGGGAGGCAGTGATGAATCCCTGCAACCGATAACAGAGAACCATTGAATAGATTTCCCATGGGTGAAACCATAAAATCAACAGGCAATACTCCCTTCACATCCCTCTGACAAACACTGTACTCTGAGAGGAATTGGGCTTCTTAGAAGCGTCTTTCACAGAAGAAATCAAGCACGACTTGCTTCACCATCCTCCACCGAAAGCAAAGTTTGTAAAACTAAGGTGTGAGTGAGGTGGGAGGTGTATTTATAGGCTTTGGGAAACTTTGCCCCCTCCTGGTCGGAATGTATATTTCATACGTCACTAGCTCATGGACTCTTGCCACGTACATGAAAGAAATCTTGTGTCTTGTTGATGTGTTAATGTTTTACTTGGTGTGTGACTTTTAAAATTAAACTGACTTCAGCAACCTCACCTTGTTAGCAGAGTTTGACTGTTCCTCACCAAGTTTTATTCCTCCTACACAGCTATTTCTGTTTCAGTTAATGACTGTGGTTCATCCTACAAATTGATGATCACCTGTTTGGTATAATTGTGCAATCATGCACCTGATTATATGCCTACAAAATCCCTGACTTTGCCCAAGTGTACCTAGTAGAAACTTTTGCACAGTAGTAATATCTATCTATCTATCTATCTATCTATCTATCTATCTATGTATCTATCAAATAGACCATCAATTTTCATACAGCTAGTTTACGAGTCTTGCGTTATGAGTAAAAAAAGCAGTGTTAAGCCTCATGACGCTGCTTTTTTACTACCGCTGCTATTACGAGTCTTGCAGGTTTAGGGACACCGCACACACTTTTTTGGCCTTACCGCAAATCAACTTACGCAAATTGCATATAGTCTTTTTTCTATGGGACTTCCATAGCACCGGTATTACAAGCTTGTCCTAGGAGGCCAAAAAGTGAGCGGTACACCCTATCCCGTCAAGATTCGTAACACATTCTAAAGTCAGTAGTCAGAGCTGTAGCAAAAAAATCATAACTAAAGTACTAAAAAGTACACAAACACCCATAAACTACCTATTAACTCCTAAACCGAGGCCCTCCCGCATCGTAAACACTATAATAAAATTATTAACCCCTAATCTGCTGCTTCCGACATCACCGCCACTATAAAAAACATATTAACCCCTAAACCTCCAAACATTAGTTACATATTATTAACCCATAATCTTCTGTCCCTTTCATCGCCGCTACCTTTCTACATTTATTAACCCCTAATCTGCCGCCCCAATGTCGCCGCCACTATACTAAATGTATTTACCCTTAAACCTAAGTTCTAGCCCTAACACCCCCTAACTTAAATATACTTAAAATAAATCTAAAGAAAACCTACTATTAATAACTAAATAATTCCTATTTAAAAATAGATACTTACCTGTAAGTAGTTACATTGTAGCTAGCTTAGGGGTTTTTTATTTTACAGGCAAGTTTGTATTTATTTTAACTAGGTAGAATAGTTACTAAATAGTTATTAACTATTTACTAACTACCTAGCTAAAATAAATACAAATTTACCTGTAAAATAAAACCTAACCTAAGTAAATACAATTAAATAAATTAAATACAATTACCTAAATAACAAAACAAAAAACAACTAAATTACACAAATGACAAGATATTTAAACTAATTACACCTAATCTAATAGCCCTATCAAAATAAAAAAGCCCCCCAAAATAAACCCCCTCCTAGCCTAAACTAAACTACCAATAGCCCTTAAAAGGGCCTTTTGCAGGGCATTGCCCCAAAGAAACCAGTTCTTTTGCCTGAAAAAAAATACCAACCCCCCAAATAAAACCCTAACTAAAAAAAACTAAGCTCCCCATTGCCCTGAAAAGGGCATTTGGATAGACATTGCCCTTAAAAGAGCATTTAGCTCTATTGCAGCCCAAAGCCCTAACCTAAAAATAAAACCCACCCAATAAACCCTTAAAAAAACCTAACACTAACCCCTGAAGATCCACTTACAGTTTTGAAGATCTGACATCCATCCGGCAAGAAGTCCTCAAGGAAGCCGGAAGAAGTCTTCATCCAAGCCAGGAGAAGTGGTCCTCCAGACAGGAAGAAGTCTTCATCCAGACGGCATCTTCTATCTTCATCCATCCGGCATGGAGCGGCTCCATCTTCAAGACATCCGGCACGGAGCATCTGCTTTTAACGAAGTCTTCTTCCAGAATGAATATCTCTTTAAGTGACGTCATCCAAGATGGCGTCCCTTAGATTAGAATTAAGGTTGAAAAAATCCTATTGACTGATGCAATCAGCGAATAGGATTGAGCTGGCATTCTATTGGCTGATTGGAACAGCCAATAGAATGCAAGCTCAATCCTATTGGCTGATTGGATCTTGGATGACGTCACTTAAAGAGATATTCATTCTGGAAGAAGACTTCATTTGAAGAGGATGCTCCGCGCCGGATGTCTTGAAGATGGAGCCGCTCCGCGCCAGATGGATGAAGGTAGAAGATGCCGTCTGGATGAAGACTTCTGCCCGTCTGGAGGACCACTTATCCTGGCTTGGTTGAAGAATTCTCCTGGCTTCGTTGAGGACTTCTTGCCGCTTCGATGAGGATTTCTCCCGGCTTCGTTGAGGATGGATGTCAGATCTTCAAAACTGTAAGTGGATCTTCAGGGGTTAGTGTTAGGTTTTTTTAAGGGTTTATAGGGTGTGTTTTATTATTAGGTTAGGGCTTTGGGCCGCAATAGAGCTAAATGCCCTTTTAAGGGCAATGCCCATCCAAATGTCCTTTTCAGGGCAATGGGGAGCTTAGGTTTTTTTAGTTAGGGTTTTATTTGGGGGGTTGGTTGTGTGGGTAGTGGGTTTTACAGTTGGGGGGGTTGTTTGTATTTTTTCTCAGGTAAAAGTGCTGATTTCTTTGGGACAATGCCCTGCAAAAGGCCCTTTTAAGGGCTATTGGTAGTTTAGTTTAGGCTAGTTTTTTTTTTATTTTGATAGAGCTATTAGATTAGGTTTAATTAGTTTAAATATCTTGTAATTTGTTTTTTATTTTGTATAATTTAGTGTTTGTTTGTTTTTGTAAATTAGGTAATTGTATTTAGTTTATTTAATTGTATTTAATTTATTTAATTGTATTTAATTTAGGTAATTTGTTTAATTGTAGTGTAGTGTTAGGTTTTAGTGTAACTTAGGTTAGGTTTTATTTTACAGGTAACTTTGTATTCATTTTAGCTAGGTAGTTAGTAAATAGTTAATAACTATTTAATAACTATTCTACCTAGTTAAAATAAATACAAACTTGCCTCTAAAATAAAAATAAACCCTAAGCTAGCTACAATGTAACTATTAGTTATATTGTAGCTAGTTTAGGATTTATTTTACAGGTAAGTATTTATTTTTAAATAGGAATTATTTAATTATTAATTGTAGGTTTGATTTAGATATATTTTAATTATATTTAAGTTAGGGGGTGTTAGGGTTAGGGTTAGACTTAGATTTAGGGGTTAATACATTTAGCATAGTGGCAGCGACGTTGGGGCGGCAGATTAGGGGTTAATAAATGTAGTTAGGTGGCGGCGATGTTGGGGGCAGCAGATTAGGGGTTAATACTATTTAACTAGTGTTTGCGAGGCGGGAGTGCTGCGGTTTAGGGGTTAATATGTTTATTATAGTGGCGGCGATGTCCGGAGTGGCAGATTAGGGGTTAATAAATATAATGTAGGTGTCGGCGATGTCGGGGCGGCAGATTAGGGGTTAATAAGTGTAAGATTAGGGGTGTTTAGACTCGGGGTTCATGTTAGGGATTTAGGTGTAAACATAAATTTAGTTTCCACATAGGAATCAATGGGGCTGCGTTACTGAGCTTTATGCTGCTTTATTGCAGGTGTTAGACTTTTCTCAGTCGGCTCTCCCCATTGATGTCTATGGGGAAATCGTGCACGAGCACGTACAACCAGCTCACCACTGACTTAAGCAGCGCGGGTATTGGAGTGCGGTATGGAGCTCAATTTTGCTCTACACTCACTTCTTGTCTTTTAACGCGGGGTTTTACGAAAACCTGTAATACCAGCGCTGTAGGTAAGTGAGCGGTGAGAATAACGTGCAAGTTAGTACCGCACCCCTCATAACGCAAAACTCGTAATATAGCCGATACCTTTTTCAGTATAGTAATTAAAGTCTATCGGCTAGATTTAGAGTTTTGTCGGTAACGACCCGCGTAGCTAACGCTGGCTTTTTTCTGGCTGCACCTTTAAAATAACTCTGGTATTGAGAGTCCACAGAATGGCTGCGTTAGGCTCCAAAAAAGGAGCGTAGAGCATATTTACCGCCACTGCAACTCTCGATACCAGAGTTGCTTACGCAAGCGGCCAGCTTCAAAAACGTGCTCGTGCACGATTCCCCCATAGCTGAAAAAAAACCTAACACCTGCAAAAAAGCCGCGTTCAGCTCCTAACGCAGCCCCATTGTTTGCTATGGGGAAACACTTCCTACGTCTGCACCTAACACTCTAACATGTACCCCGAGTCTAAACACCCCTAACCTTACACTTATTAACCCCTAATCTGCCGCCCCCGCTATCGCTGACCCCTGCATATTATTATTAACCCCTAATCTGCCGCTCCGTAAACCACCGCTACTTACATTATCCCTATGTACCCCTAATCTGCTGCCCCTAACACCGCCGACCCCTATATTATATTTATTAACCCCTAATCTGCCCCCCACAACGTCGCCTCCACCTGCCTACACTTATTAACCCCTAATCTGCCGACCGCACCGCTATTATAATAAAGTTATTAACCCCTAATCCGCCTCACTAACCCTATAATAAATAGTATTAACCCCTAATCTGCCCTCCCTAACATCGCCGACACCTAACTTCAAACATTAACCCCTAATCTGCCGACTAGAGCTCACCGCTATTCTAATAAATGTATTAACCCCTAAAGCTAAGTCTAACCCTAACACTAACACCCCCCTAAGTTAAATATAATTTACATCTAATGAAATTAATTAACTCTTATTAAATAAATTATTCCTATTTAAAACTAAATACTTACCTGTAAAATAAACCCTAATATAGCTACAATATAAATTATAATGATATTATAGCTATTTTAGGATTAATATTTATTTTACAGGCAACTTTGTATTTATTTTAACCAGGCACAATAGCTATTAAATAGTTAAGAACTATTTAATAGCTAAAATAGTTAAAATAATTACAAATTTACCTGTAAAATAAATCCTAACCTAAGTTACAATTAAACCTAACACTACACTATCAATAAATTAATTAAATAAAATACCTATAATTATCTACAATTAAACCTAACACTACACTATCAATAAATAAATTAAATACAATTCCTACAAATAAATACAATGAAATAAACTAACTAAAGTACAAAAAATAAAAAAGAACTAAGTTACAAAAAATAAAAAAATATTTACAAACATTAGAAAAATATTACAACAATTTTAAACTAATTACACCTACTCTAAGCCCCCTAATAAAATAACAAAGCCCCCCAAAATAAAAAAAATGCCCTACCCTATTCTAAATTACTAAAGTTCAAAGCTCTTTTACCTTACCAGCCCTGAACAGGGCCCTTTGCGGGGCATGCCCCAAGAAGTTAAGCTCTTTTGCCTGTAAAAAAAACATACAATACCCCCCCCAACATTACAACCCACCACCCACATACCCCTAATCTAACCCAAACCCCCCTTAAATAAACCCAACACTAAGCCCCTGAAGATCTTCCTACCTTGAGTCGTCTTCACCCAGCCGAGTCAAATTCTTCATCCAAGCGGAGCAAGAAGAGGTCCTCCATCCAGTAGAAGTCTTCGTCCAAGCGGGGCAAGAAGAGATCCTCCATCCGGTAGAAGTCTTCATCCAAGCGGGGCAGAAGAGGTCTTCCATCCGAATGAAGTCTTCATCCAAGCGGCATCCATCCGGAGCGGAGCGGCAGCATCCTGAAGACCTCCAACGCGGAACATCCATCCTGGCCGACGACTGAACGACGAATGGCGGTTCCTTTAAATGACGTCATCCAAGATGGCGTCCCTCGAATTCCGATTGGCTGATAGGATTCTATCAGCCAATCGGAATTAAGATAGGAATATTCTGATTGGCTGATGGAGTCAGCCAATCAGAATCAAGTTCAATCCGATTGGTTGATCGGAACAGCCAATAGAATGCGATCTCAATCTGATTGGCTGATTGGATCAGCCAATCGGATTGAACTTGATTCTGATTGGCTGATTCTATCAGCCAATCAGAATATTCCTACCTTAATTCCGATTGGCTGATAGAATCCTATCAGCCAATCGGAATTCGAGGGACGCCATCTTGGATGACGCCATTTAAAGGAACCGTCATTCGTCGTTCAGTCGTCGGCCAGGATGGATGTTCCGCGTTGGAGGTCTTCAGGATGCTGCCGCTCCGCTCCGGATGGATGCTGCTTGGATGAAGACTTCAATCTGATGGAGGACCTCTTCTTGCTCCGCTTGGATGAAGAATTTGGCTCGGCTGGGTGAAGACGACTCAAGGTAGGGAGATCTTCAGGGGCTTAGTGTTAGGTTTATTTAAGGGGGGTTTGGGTTAGATTAGGGGTATGTGGGTGGTGGGTTGTATGTTTTTTTTTACAGGAAAAAGAGCTGAACTTCTTGGGGCATGCCCCGCAAAGGGCCCTGTTCAGGGCTGGTAAGGTAAAAGAGCTTTGAACTTTAGTAATTTAGAATAGGGTAGGGCATTTTTTTATTTTGAGGGGCTTTGTTATTTTATTAGGGGGCTTAGAGTAGGTGTAATTAGTTTAAAATTGTTGTAATATTTTTCTAATGTTTGTAAATATTTTTTAATTTTTTGTAACTTAGTTCTTTTTTATTTTTTGTACTTTAGCTAGTTTATTTCATTGTATTTATTTGTAGGAATTGTATTTAATTTATTTATTGATAGTGTAGTGTTAGGTTTAATTGTAGATAATTATAGGTATTTTATTTAATTAATTTATTGATAGTGTAGTGTTAGGTTTAATTGTAACTTAGGTTAGGATTTATTTTACAGGTAAATTTGTAATTATTTTAACTAGGTAGCTATTAAATAGTTCTTAACTATTTAATAGCTATTGTACCTGGTTAAAATAAATACAAAGTTACCTGTAAAATAAATATTAATCCTAAAATAGCTATAATATAAATATAATTTATATTGTAGCTATATTAGGATTTATTTTACAGGTAAGTATTTAGCTTTAAATAGGAATAATTTATTTAATAAGAGTTAATTTATTTCGTTAGATTAAAATTATATTTAATTTAGGGGGGTGTTAGTGTTAGGGTTAGACTTAGCTTTAGGGGTTAATACATTTATTAGAATAGCGGTGAGCTCCAGTCGGCAGATTAGGGGTTAATAATTGAAGTCAGGTGTCGGCGATGTTAGGGAGGGCAGATTAGGGGTTAATACTATTTATTATAGGGTTAGTGAGGCGGATTAGGGGTTAATAAGTGTAGGCAGGTGGAGGGGACGTTGAGGGGGGCAGATTAGGGGTTAATAAATATAATATAGGGGTCGGCGGTGTTAGGGGCAGCAGATTAGGGGTACATAGCTATAATGTAGGTGGCTGCGCTTTGCGGTCGGCAGATTAGGGGTTAATTATTGTAGGTAGCTGGCGGCGACGTTGTGGGGGCTAGGTTAGGGGTTAATAAATATAATACAGGGGTCGGCGGTGTTAGGGGCAGCAGATTAGGGGTACATAAGTATAACGTAGGTGGCGGTCGGCAGATTAGGGGTTAAAAAAATGTAATCGAGTGGCGGCGATGTGGGGGGACCTCGGTTTAGGGGTACATAGGTAGTTTATGGGTGTTAGTGTACTTTAGAGCACAGTAGTTAAGAGCTTTATGAACCGGCGTTAGCCCAGAAAGCTCTTAACTCCTGACTTTTTTCTGCGGCTGGAGTTTTGTCGTTAGAATTCTAACGCTCACTTCAGCCACGACTCTAAATACCGGAGTTAAAAAGATCCCATTGAAAAGATAGGATACGCAAATGACGTAAGGGGATCTGCGGTATGGAAAAGTCGCGGCTGAAAAGTGAGCGTTAGACCCTTTTTTGAGTGACTCCAAATACCGGCGGTAGCCTAAAACCAGCGTTAGGAGCCTCTAACGCTGGTTTTCACGGCTACCGCCAAACTCCAAATCTAGGCCTATGTTCATTATAAATAAATCTAAATAAAACACCCCATAACTAGCTAATTATGTACATCTCTAAAACAATTTATCCATTAGCACAAGGGTAAGGTATGTGAATTTCCAGGGGGATGGGTGGCCAAAAATCCTTGCACTGACCCTAGATAAACATATTCAAGAGACTTTCAAGGACTATGTCCCTGAACTGCAAAACACAGCAAATTTTGCTAACAAAATGTAAGTTTTAATTTGATTATAACATGTTTATAACATGTATTCTATATTCAAATATTTCTATGTATTGATTATCTCATTGCATATATATATATAAAAAAACAGTTCAAAGGTATATGTACTCTCACCACCGTCCTACAACTGCCAGGGGGGTCTTGAGGAGTATGCAGCAAAGAAATAAAGTTGAAGCACTCACTGGACTTTAGATATCAATGTGAAATAATTTATTTGTGACGTTTCGGGAAGGGACGTTTGAGGTCCCGAAACGTCACAAATAAATTATTTCACATTGATATCTAAAGTCCAGTGAGTGCTTCAACTTTATTTCTTTGCTATATATATAAGTGGACATAAAAAGTCTACACACCCCTGTTAAAATGTCAGGTTTCTGTGATGTAAAAAAAATTAGTCAAAGATAAATCATTACAGAACTTTTCCACATTTAATGTGACCTATAAACTGTACAACTCAATTGAAAAACAAACTGAAATATTTAAGGTGGAGGGAAGTAAAGAAAAAAAACAAAAAAAAAAACCCAAAATAATATGGTTGCATAAGTGTGCACACCCTCTTACTGTATGTCATCACCTGCCATAAATTAAAGTGCCTCTGATTAACCCTGAATAAAGTTCAGCTGTTCTAGTTGGTCTTTCCTGACATTTTCTTAGTCGCTTCCTACACAAAAGCCATGGTCCGCAGAGAGCTTCCAAAGCATCAGAGGGATCTCATTGTTAAAAGGTATCAGTCAGGAGAAGGGTACAAAAGAATTTCCAAGGCATTAGATATACCATGGAACACAGTGAAGACCGTCATCATCAAGTGAAGAAAATATGGCACAACAGTGACATTACCAAAAACTGGATGTCCCTCCAAAATTGATGAAAAGATGAGAAGAAAACTGGTTTGGGAGGCTACCAAGAGGCCTACAGCAACATTAAAGGAGCTGCAGAAATATCTGGCAAGTACTGGCTGTGTAATACATGTGACAGCAATCTCCCGTATTCTTCATATGTTTGGGTTTTGGGGTAGACGGCAAGATGGAAGCCTTTTCTTACGAAGAAAAACATCCAAGCCCAGCTAAATTTAGCAAAAACACATCTGAAGTCTCCCAAAAGCATGTGAGAAAAGGTGTTATGGTCTGATGAAACCAAGGTTGAACTTTTTGGCAATAATTCCAAAAGATATGTTTGGCGCAAAAACAACACTGCACATCACCAAAAGAACACCATACCCACAGTGAAGCATGGTGGTGGTAGCATCATGCTTTGGGTCTGTTTTTCTTCAGCTGGAAATGGGGCCTTATTCAAGGTAGAGGGAATTATGAACAGTTCCAAATACCAGTCAATATTGGCACAAAGCCTTCAGGCTTCTGCTAGAAAGCTGAACATGAAGAGGAACTTCATATTTCAGCATGACAACGACCCAAGGCATACATCCAAATCAACAAAGGAATGGCTTCACCAGAAGAAGATTAAAGTTTTGGAATGGCCCAGCCAGAGCCCAGACCTGAATCCAATTGAAAATCTGTGGGGTGATCTGAAGAGGGCTGTGCACAGGAGATGCCCTCGCAATCTGACAGATTTGGAGTGTTTTTGCAAAGAAGAGTGGGCAAATCTTGCCAAGTCAAGATGTGCCATGCTGATAGACTCATACCCAAAAAGACTGAGCGCTGTAATAAAATCAAAAGTTGCTTCAACAAAGTATTAGTTTAAGGGTGTGCTTATGCAACCATATTATTTTATTTTTTTATTTTTACTTCCCTTCACCTAAAAGATTTCAGTTTGTTTTTCAATTGAGTTGCATAGTTTATAGGTCACATTAAAGGAAGTTCTGAAATGATTTATCTTTGTCATTTTTTACATCACAGAAACCTGACATTTTAACAGGTGTGTGTAGACTTTTTATATCCACTGTATATGAATATATATAAAATGACTTTAATGTCATTGGAAAATTGTGCTTGTCCCACATTCCCTAAAAATAACAAAAAGCAATTTCTGTAACCTGCAGATGGTACAAATTAAACAACTTGTTTAGGTTGTTTGTAGGATTTTAAAAACCAGGGTAACACACTTGGCTTTTTGACCTAGGGAGTGTGGGGCAAAGAACATTTTTTTACACAAGCAAGATGTGTTTAAGGCATCATTAAGATTAAATAGGTTACATTTTGAAAAATTTTCTCACAACATGGCTCTACAGCCCATTATTGTCCAATAGAAACACAGCTTCCAAAGAGCTCTAGTAGAATAATTCTCTGCCCTGGTTGGTTGTTTGCCAAACACCGGAGCAGAGAGGGAGTCTGTGCCCATATGTGAAATAACTTAAGCAGCAATCTGGGGCTTGCTAATTAATGACTTCTAAAAATACTTTAATAAGGATATGGAAGTCTGTCAGCGGAGTTGTGATCCCGTGTGTATGATTGTAGGATGCTTAGCCTTTGATTTCCTGGGCTGTAAATAGAGCAGATGGCTTGATCTAGGCTGGAATGGCAAAGGATACCTCTGTGCCATTTGTCCTATCTGTAATCCAGAACAAGGCACCATTATCCAGCAACTCTCAGCTGTTTGTAAAAGTAAAACTAATGAATTACTTAAAATAGCTTCTATTTAAATATTAATAGATTAGAATAAAAGAAACTCACTGATGACAACTGCATTACTTAATTTGTGAATCAAACCCAGCCAATTGTTTTGTTTTTGTATTTGATTCAAGAAAATGGGGATAAGCCCAATAAGGAAGCATGAAACCCTAAATAAATGGTAGTTGTAATGATGTATTGAAAGCCGTTAATAGCTTGAGAATAATAGGTATATGTCCTATTTATTCTTAAATACATATTCCTATATAAATATATGTGATGATATTTTTATAAAATATTTCTCTATACCTATATATATATATATATATATATATATATATATATATATATAAAATTATATATAGGTACAGATATATACAGATATATAGAGGAATATATATTTAAAAAAATACTTAGAACATATTCCCCTATGTGAAGACCATTGGAATGTGAAATATTTACAGTAAATACACAATCCTACCAGGTATATTTTTCACATCTACGTAGTTATTTTACCCCTTGGCTGCCAGCAACATACAAATCAATTGATGTACCTGTTTCTTTGCCAGTGACTCATGTAAAAAGTAGAGCGATTTGACCCCTTTTTTCTGCTTCATATTTGTAACGCATTGAGGCATAGGAGGCCTTATACATGTAACACTCATGGACTTTAAACATAACAGACAGTTAAGTGTTCAGCAGTTTTTGGACAGCCTGCTAAAATACTGGACTGTCTGGCTGAATACTGGACACCAGGAAACCCTATACGTATCAATTTATCTGGGTCTAGTGTCTCTTTAAATTACGTTTAAATGGGTAACATCTGGGCACATAAAAAATCTCATTATACTGTCCGTTGAATCCCTATATAAGATGCACCACAGTCTACCTTATGGGTAATATTGTGGGATACTAAAAGGACACTAAACCCAAAATTTTTATTTAATGTTTCAGATAGAGCATGAAATTTTACTACTATTATCAATTTTTCTTCGTTCTCTTTCTATCTTTATTTAAAAAGCAGGAATGTAAAGCTTAAGAGCCGGCCCATTTTTGGTTGAGAACCTGGGTTATGCTTGCTTATTGGTTTGCTAAATCTAGTCAGCCAATAAGCAAGCGCTATCCAGGGTGCTGAACCTAAAATGGGCTGGCTCCTAATCTTTAAATTCCTGCTTTTTAAATAAAGATAGCAAGAGAAAGAAGAAAATTTGATAGTAGGAGTAAATTAGAAAGTTGCTTACAATTGCATGCTCTATCTGAATCATGTAAGAAAAAATGTGGGTTTAGTATCCCTTTAATGCCATTTAACCTTCAATTTCAATGGACAATTTGGGATTTGGACGGTTTTGGAGTGGGGTGGCCTGGGCAACGAGGGTGAGATTTTTTAAATTATTATTTTGGACAGAATTTAAATGATCACAGGTTTCTAAAAGAAGAGGAAAAACTGGGTTATATCTAAAGGAAGGACTGTTTAACTCCTACCTAGGGTCTGACCTATAGAATTTACGATGGCTGGGAACTATCATATTAGAATTCATTTATAAAAAAAAAAGTTAATTTTTTGCACAAGGTGTTTAATGTCCCTTTAATGCTGAAAGTTCTAGATTTTAACTCCCTGGCTGCCAAGCAGAGTTTCAGTGCTGCATCCTTGTCTGGCAGTTATTGACTTGAGTGTAAAAATGGACCATCAAAATATTGTTAAGAATACTTGGGGGGGGGGATACCCTGTGTTTCTCGGGTAACCTGGATGACACACATCTGTCTGCTAGAGACACTGGGGAACACCATCATTGCATAAATAAAAGTATCTGTATATCAGAGGTAAATATGGTTCCAGTGACTCTTTTGTTAAAGGGACAGGCAAGTTCAAAAAAAACTTTCATGACTTAAATAGGTAATGTAATTTTAAACAACTTTCCAATTTTGCTTTGTTCTCTTGGTATTCTTAGTTGAAAGCTAAACCTAGGAAGTTTATATGCTAATTTCTTAGACCTTGAAGACTGCCTCTAATCTTTATGCATTTTGACCACTAGAGGGCATTAGTTTATGTGTTTCATATAGATAACATTGAGCTCATGCACGTGAAGTTACCCTGGAGTGAGCACTGATTGATTAAAATGCAAGTCTGTCAAAAGAACTGAAATAAGGGGGCAGTTTGCAGAGACTTAGATACAAGGTAATCACAGAGGTAAAAAATGTATTTCTATAACAATGTTGGTTATGCAAAACTGGGGAATGGGTAATAAAGGGATTATCTTTCTTTTTAAACAGCAAAAAATCTGGTGTTGACTGTCCCTTTAAGATGTAAGTCACCTGCAAACTATCTGCTAAAATGAAATTATTTTGGCAGGGGCAGCATGTTTTTTTTCTATTTTAGTGCTGCACTTGACTACTTGTACTAATTTTTAAAAGTCCCAACGCTAGGGAATATGCAATTTAAAACAATGACACAGCATTATATTTTTAAACCTTTGGGTGCCAGAAAGTGTTGTGCAGTCCGCTGTAGCAACCAGAGGGTTAACAGTCACTGACGTCAGCTGTCTAAAGAGAGAAAAAAAAACAACAACACTGATATTGATAATGAGAACATTTGATTTCCTTTAGATCACAGTAGGGTTTATTTTAATAGTGTGTCTGAATTAAGCACAGTGGTATTTCTTGTGAGATAAAGATAGGAAATTAATTAAGGAACAGGTTGTTGGGAAAATAGAGACCCAGGGAATATATAACTGGATATTTTTACATAGACAACAAAATCAGAATTGTCTGTGGCTGGTTAGGGAAAGCATTAGGAAAATATATTTCTTTCATGTAATTAGCAAGAGTCCATGAGCTAGTGACGTATGGGATATACATTCCTACCAGGAGGGGCAAAGTTTCCCAAACCTCAAAATGCCTATAAATACACCCCTCACCACACCCACAATTCAGTTTTACAAACTTTGCCTCCGATGGAGGTGGTGAAGTAAGTTTGTGCTAGATTCTACGTTGATATGCGCTCCGCAGCAAGTTGGAGCCCGGTTTTCCTCTCAGCGTGCAGTGAATGTCAGAGGGATGTGAGGAGAGTATTGCCTATTTGAATGCAGTGATCTCCTTCTACGGGGTCTATTTCATAAGTTCTCTGTTATCGGTCGTAGAGATTCATCTCTTACCTCCCTTTTCAGATCGACGATATACTCTTACATATACCATTACCTCTGTTGATTCTCGTTTCAGTACTGGTTTGGCTTTCTACAAACATGTAGATGAGTGTCCTGGGGTAAGTAAATCTTATTTTCTGTGACACTCTAAGCTATGGTTGGGCACTTTGTTTATAAAGTTCTAAATATATGTATTCAAACATTTATTTGCCTCAGAATGTTCAACTTTCCTTATTTTTCAGACAGTCAGTTTCATATTTGGGATAATGCATTTGTTTTAATCATTTTTTCTTACCTTCAAAAATTTGACTATTTTCCCTGTGGGCTGTTAGGCTCGCGGGGGCTGAAAATGCTTCATTTTATTGCGTCATTCTTGGCGCGGACTTTTTTGGCGCAAAAATTCTTTTCCGTTTCCGGCGTCATACGTGTCGCCGGAAGTTGCGTCATTTTTTGACGTTATTTTGCGCCAAAAATGTCGGCGTTCCGGATGTGGCGTCTTTTTTGGCGCCAAAAAGCATTTAGGCGCCAAATAATGTGGGCGTCTTATTTGGCGCTAAAAAATATGGGCGTCGCTTTTGTCTCCACATTATTTAAGTCTCATTTTTCATTGCTTCTGGTTGCTAGAAGCTTGTTCTTTGGCATTTTTTCCCATTCCTGAAACTGTCATTTAAGGAATTTGATCAATTTTGCTTTATATGTTGTTGTTTTTTCTCTTACATATTGCAAGATGTCTCACGTTGCATCTGAGTCAGAAGATACTACAGGAAAATCGCTGTCTAGTGCTGGATCTACCAAAGCTAAGTGTATCTGCTGTAAACTTTTGGTAGCTATTCCTCCAGCTGTTGTTTGTATTGATTGTCATGACAAACTTGTTAATGCAGATAATATTTCCTTTAGTAAAGTACCATTGCCTGTTGCAGTTCCTTCAACATCTAAGGTGCAGAATGTTCCTGATAACATAAGAGATTTTGTTTCTGAATCCATAAAGAAGGCTATGTCTGTTATTTCTCCTTCTAGTAAACGTAAAAAATCTTTTAAAACTTCTCTCCCTACAGATGAATTTTTAAATGAACATCATCATTCTGATTCTGATGACTCTTCTGGTTCAGAGGATTCTGTCTCAGAGGTTGATGCTGATAAATCTTCATATTTATTTAAAATGGAATTTATTCGTTCTTTACTTAAAGAAGTTCTAATTGCTTTAGAAATAGAGGATTCTGGTCCTCTTGATACTAATTCTAAACGTTTGGATAAGGTATTTAAATCTCCTGTGGTTATTCCAGAAGTTTTTCCTGTTCCTAATGCTATTTCTGCAGTAATTTCCAAAGAATGGGATAAATTGGGTAATTCATTTACTCCTTCTAAACGTTTTAAGCAATTATATCCTGTGCCGTCTGACAGATTAGAATTTTGGGACAAAATCCCTAAAGTTGATGGGGCTATTTCTACCCTTGCTAAACGTACTACTATTCCTACGTCAGATGGTACTTCGTTTAAGGATCCTTTAGATAGGAAAATTGAATCCTTTCTAAGAAAAGCTTATCTGTGTTCAGGTAATCTTCTTAGACCTGCTATATCTTTGGCTGATGTTGCTGCAGCTTCAACTTTTTGGTTGGAAACCTTAGCGCAACAAGTAACACATCATGATTCTCATGATATTATTCTTCTTCTTCAGCATGCTAATAATTTTATCTGTGATGCCATCTTTGATATTATCAGAGTTGATGTCAGGTTTATGTCTCTAGCTATTTTAGCTAGAAGAGCTTTATGGCTTAAGACTTGGAATGCTGATATGGCTTCTAAATCAACTCTACTTTCCATTTCTTTCCAGGGTAACAAATTATTTGGTTCTCAGTTGGATTCTATTATTTCAACTGTTACTGGTGGGAAAGGAACTTTTTTACCACAGGATAAAAAATCTAAGGGTAAAAACAGAGCTAATAATCGTTTTCGTTCCTTTCGTTTCAACAAAGAACAAAAACCTGATCCTTCATCCTCAGGAGCAGTTTCAGTTTGGAAACCATCTCCAATCTGGAATAAATCCAAGCCAGCCAGAAAGGCAAAGCCTGCTTCTAAGTCCACATGAAGGTGCGGCCCTCATTCCAGCTCAGCTGGTAGGGGGCAGGTTACGTTTTTTCAAAGAAATTTGGATCAATTCTGTTCACAATCTTTGGATTCAGAACATTGTTTCAGAAGGGTACAGAATTGGTTTCAAGATGAGACCTCCTGCAAAGAGATTTTTTCTTTCCCGTGTCCCAGTAAATCCAGTAAAAGCTCAAGCATTTCTGAATTGTGTTTCAGATCTAGAGTTGACTGGAGTAATTATGCCAGTTCCAGTTCAGGAACAGGGGATGGGGTTTTATTCAAATCTCTTCATTGTACCAAAGAAGGAGAATTCCTTCAGACCAGTTCTGGATCTAAAAATATTGAATCGTTATGTAAGGATACCAACGTTCAAGATGGTAACTGTAAGGACTATCTTGCCTTTTGTTCAGCAAGGGAATTATATGTCCACAATAGATTTACAGGATGCATATCTGCATATTCCGATTCATCCGGATCATTATCGGTTCCTGAGATTCTCTTTTCTGGACAAGCATTACCAGTTTGTGGCTCTGCCGTTTGGCCTAGCTACAGCTCCAAGAATTTTTACAAAGGTTCTCGGTACCCTTCTGTCTGTAATCAGAGAACAGGGTATTGTGGTATTTCCTTATTTGGACGATATCTTGGTACTTGCTCAGTCTTTACATTTAGCAGAATTTCATACGAATCGACTTGTGTTGTTTCTTCAAGATCATGGTTGGAGGATCAATTTACCAAAAAGTTCATTGATTCCTCAGACAAGGGTAACCTTTCTGGGTTTCCAAATAGATTCAGTGTCCATGACTCTGTCTTTAACAGACAAGAGGCGTCTAAAACTGATGGCAGCTTGTCGAAACCTTCAGTCACAATCATTCCCTTCGGTAGCCTTATGCATGGAAATTCTAGGTCTTATGACTGCTGCATCGGACGCGATCCCCTTTGCTCGTTTTCACATGCGACCTCTTCAGCTTTGTATGCTGAATCAATGGTGCAAGGATTACACAAAGATATCTCAATTAATATCTTTAAAACCGATTGTTCGACACTCTCTAACGTGGTGGACAGATCACCATCGTTTAATTCAGGGGGCTTCTTTTGTGCTTCCGACCTGGACTGTAATTTCAACAGATGCAAGTCTCACAGGTTGGGGAGCTGTGTGGGGATCTCTGACGGCACAAGGAGTTTGGGAATCTCAGGAGGTGAGATTACCGATCAATATTTTGGAACTCCGTGCAATTTTCAGAGCTCTTCAGTTTTGGCCTCTTCTGAAGAGAGAATCGTTCATTTGTTTTCAGACAGACAATGTCACAACTGTGGCATACATCAATCATCAAGGAGGAACTCACAGTCCTCTGGCTATGAAAGAAGTATCTCGAATTTTGGTTTGGGCGGAATCCAGCTCCTGTCTAATCTCTGCGGTTCATATCCCAGGTGTAGACAATTGGGAAGCGGATTATCTCAGTCGCCAAACGTTGCATCCGGGCGAATGGTCTCTTCACCCAGAGGTATTTCTTCAGATCGTTCAAATGTGGGAACTTCCAGAAATAGATTTGATGGCGTCCCATCTAAACAAGAAACTTCCCAGGTATCTGTCCAGATCCCGGGATCCTCAGGCGGAGGCAGTGGATGCATTATCACTTCCTTGGAAGTATCATCCTGCCTATATCTTTCCGCCTCTAGTTCTTCTTCCAAGAGTAATCTCCAAGATTCTGAAGGAATGCTCGTTTGTTCTGCTGGTAGCTCCGGCATGGCCTCACAGGTTTTGGTATGCGGATCTTGTCCGGATGGCCTCTTGCCAACCGTGGACTCTTCCGTTAAGACCAGACCTTCTGTCACAAGGTCCTTTTTTCCATCAGGATCTGAAATCCTTAAATTTAAAGGTATGGAGATTGAACGCTTGATTCTTCGTCAAAGAGGTTTCTCTGACGCTGTGATTAATACTATGTTACAGGCTCGTAAATCTGTATCTAGAGAGATATATTATAGAGTCTGGAAGACTTATATTTCTTGGTGTATTTCTCATCATTTTTCTTGGCATTCTTTTAGAATTCCGAGAATTTTACAGTTTCTTCAGGATGGTTTAGATAAAGGTTTGTCCGCAAGTTCCTTGAAAGGACAAATCTCTGCTCTTTCTGTTCTTTTTCACAGAAAGATTGCTATTCTTCCTGATATTCATTGTTTTGTACAAGCTTTGGTTCGTATAAAACCTGTCATTAAGTCAATTTCTCCTCCTTGGAGTTTGAATTTGGTTCTGGGGGCTCTTCAAGCTCCTCCGTTTGAACCTATGCATTCATTGGACATTAAATTACTTTCTTGGAAAGTTTTGTTCCTTTTGGCCATCTCTTCTGCCAGAAGAGTTTCTGAATTATCTGCTCTTTCTTGTGAGTCTCCTTTTCTGATTTTTCATCAGGATAAGGCGGTGTTGCGAACTTCTTTTGAATTTTTACCTAAAGTTGTGAATTCCAACAACATTAGTAGAGAAATTGTGGTTCCTTCATTATGTCCTAATCCTAAGAATTCTAAGGAGAAATCGTTGCATTCTTTGGATGTTGTTAGAGCTTTGAAATATTATGTTGAAGCTACTAAATCTTTCAGAAAGACTTCTAGTCTATTTGTTATCTTTTCCGGTTCTAGAAAAGGCCAGAAAGCTTCTGCCATTTCTTTGGCATCTTGGTTGAAATTTTTAATTCATCTTGCCTATGTTGAGTCGGGTAAAACTCCGCCTCAGAGAATTACAGCTCATTCTACTAGGTCAGTTTCTACTTCCTGGGCGTTTAGGAATGAAGCTTCGGTTGATCAGATTTGCAAAGCAGCAACTTGGTCCTCTTTGCATACTTTTACTAAATTCTACCATTTTGATGTATTTTCTTCTTCTGAAGCAGTTTTTGGTAGAAAAGTACTTCAGGCAGCGGTTTCAGTTTGAATCTTCTGCTTATGTTTTCGTTAAACTTTATTTTGGGTGTGGATTATTTTCAGCAGGAATTGGCTGTCTTTATTTTATCCCTCCCTCTCTAGTGACTCTTGTGTGGAAAGATCCACATCTTGGGTAATCATTATCCCATACGTCACTAGCTCATGGACTCTTGCTAATTACATGAAAGAAAACATAATTTATGTAAGAACTTACCTGATAAATTCATTTCTTTCATATTAGCAAGAGTCCATGAGGCATGCCCTTTTTTTGTGGTGGTTATGATTTTGTATAAAGCACAATTATTCCAATTCCTTATTTTATATGCTTTTCACACTTTTTTATCACCCCACTTCTTGGCTATTCGTTAAACTGAATTGTGGGTGTGGTGAGGGGTGTATTTATAGGCATTTTGAGGTTTGGGAAACTTTGCCCCTCCTGGTAGGAATGTATATCCCATACGTCACTAGCTCATGGACTCTTGCTAATATGAAAGAAATGAATTTATCAGGTAAGTTCTTACATAAATTATGTTTTTTTGTTCCCAACCAAGCCAATAAGCTATTGTTAAACAGAGAGAGTAAACCCCCTTGAGATTTGTTATTAAAAAAATGTATAGTTATTCATAATAAAATAAATTTACGATATTAATATTAAAATTAATAATCATTATTTATTTTAAACCATGAAAGACATTTTTTAGGTTTCATCTCCATTTAAAGGGACACTGAACCCAAATTTTTTCTTTTGTGATTCAGATAGAGCATGAAATTTTAAGCAACTTTCTAAATTACTCCTATTATCACATTTTCTTCATTCTCTTGGTATCTTTATTTGAAATGCAAGAATGTAAGTTTAGATGTCGGACCATTTTTGGTGAACAACCTTGGTTGTTCTTGCTGATAGGTGGATATAGGGATCCACCAATAAAAAAGTGCTGTCCAGAGTCTAAACCTAAAAAAATGCTTAGATGCCTTCTTTTTCAAATAAAGATAGATAGAGAACGAAGAAAAATTGATAATAGGAGTAAATTAGAAAGTTTCTTAAAATCACATGCTCTATCTGAATCATGAAAGAAAAAAAAATTAGGTTCAGTATCTCTTTAACCCCTAATGACCACAGCACTTTTCCATTTTCTGTCCGTTTGGGACAAAGGCTATTTTTACATTTTTGCGGTGTTTGTGTTTAGCTGTAATTTTCCTCTTACTCATTTACTGTACCCACACATATTATATACAGTTTTTCTCGCCATTAAATGGACTTTCTAAAGATACCATTATTTTCATCATATCTTATAATTTACTATAAAAAAAAAAAAAGATAAAATATGAGGAAAAAATGAAAAAAAAAAACTTTTTTCTAACTTTGACCCCAAAATATGTAAGACATCTACAAACACCAAAAAAACAACCATGCTAAATAGTTTCTAAATTTTGTCCTGAGTTTAGAAATATCCAGTGTTTACATGTTCTTTGCTTTTTCTTGCAAGTTATAGGGCAATAAATAAAAGTAGAACTTTGCTATTTCCAAACCACTTTTTTCAAAATTAGCGCTAGTTACATTGGGACACTGATATCTTTCAGGAATATTCCTTGACATGTATATATAACATAATTTATGTAAGAACTTACCTGATAAATTCATTTATTTCATATTGGCAAGAGTCCATGAGCTAGTGACGTATGGGATATACAATCCTAACAGGAGGGGCAAAGTTTCCCAAACCTCAAAATGCCTATAAATATACCCCTCACCACACCCACAATTCAGTTTAACGAATATCCAAGTAGTGGGGTGAAAAAGAAAGGAATAAAAAGCATCAACAAAGGAATTTGGAAATAATTGTGCTTTATACAAAAAAAATCATAACCACCATAGAAAGGGTGGGTCTCATAGACTCTTGTCAATATGAAAGAAATGAATTTATCAGGTAAGTTCTTACATAAATTATGTTTTCTTTCATGTAATTGGCAAGAGTCCATGAGCTAGTGACGTATGGGATAGAAATACCCAAGATAAGGAACTCCACACAAGAGTCACTAGAGAGGGAGGGATAAAATAATAACAGCCATTTTCCGCTGAGAAAATTAAATCCACAACCAAAAAAATAAGTTTTTCTCATAAATTAAAGAAAAAAAAAGTAAAACATAAGCAGAGGAATCAACTGAAACAGCTGCCTGAAGAACTTTTCTACCAAAAGCTGCTTCCGAAGAAGCAAATACATCAAAACGGTAGAATTTAGTAAATGTATGCAAAGAAGACCAAGTTGCTGCTTTGCAAATCTGATCAACTGACGCTTCATTCTTAAAAACCCACAACGTGGAGACTGATCTAGTAGAATGAGCTGTAATTCTCTGAGGCGGGGCCTGATCCGACTCCAAATAAGCCTGGTGAATCAAAAGCTTTAACCAAGATACCAAGGAAATGGCAGAAGCCTTCTGACCTTTCCTAGAACCAGAAAAGATAACAAATAGACTAGAAGTCTTCCTGAAATCTTTAGTAACTTCAACATAATATTTCAAAGCTCTTACCACATCCAAAGAATGCAAGGATTTCTCCAAAGAATTCTTAGGACTAGGACACAAAGAAGGGACAACAATTTCTCTATTAATGTTGTTAAAATTCACAACCTTAGGTAAGAATTTAAATGAAGTCCGCAAAACTGCCTTATCCTGAAGGAAAATCAGAAAAGGAGATTCACAAGAAAGAGCAGATAATTCAGAAACTCTTCTAGCAGAAGAGATGGCCAAAAGGAACAACAGTTTCCAAGAAAGTAGTTTAATGTCCAAAGAATTCATAGGCTCAAAAGGAGGAGCCTGTAAGGCCTTCAAAACCAAATTAAGACTCCAAGGAGGCAGTGGCGGCTGGTGAATTTTTAAGATGGTGGTCACAAGACCACGCCCCTTTGAGAAAGCCCCACCCATTTAGGACGGACTAAGACCAGCCAGGGCCCCCGGGCAAAAGTGTGGCAGGGGCCCCCACCCCCTTTTAGCTCCACCTACCTACCTCCTCTGCCCAAAGACACACTCACACACGCATTATCATACATACACACACACAGTACATATATACACACATTCACAAACACACTCACACACATATTCATAAACACACACATACTGCTTATCATAACTAAATGGTTTTTTTTGTTTTTTTTTTAAGGCGTGTTTGTAAAGTTTAAGGAATTGAAGTGCCCCTATTTTTATGGGTATTTTTTAGATACTCTAGGCTTTAACTCCTTAAACTTTACAATAACTTTAAAGTAAATCCTAGTGCATGCTTGTTATACTGACTTTTCTGAGGCAGTCATAAATGGGGAACATTCCACAAAAGAGACTGTCTGTATCCCAAAGCTTTTGTGTCTTATTCTTTCAATCTGTATATGGTTCTGCAGATTAGACAAAATTCACAAATTAACCTCCACCTGGAGAAACATGGAATGGTCTATGACATATCTGCACTTGCAAGAAAACTTGTGTTTCATACTATCATATGATCTTTTTATACAGAAAAAAACATGCTATATTCTAATCTAGACTAGATTATAGTCTAGATTAGAATATAGCATGCTTTTTTTCTGTATAAAAAGATCATATGATAGTAAATACCCTTTATGCATTTACAGTATATATAAAGCAATTTAAGCAACATTGAACGCACTAAGGGTGAGAATGACACAGGAATTGCTTTGCTGGGAATCATGAAAAATGGCAATTTTGACAAACAAAAATAATCTAGTCACTAGATTCTTATGTTTTTACAGTATCCTGCAGCAGCTTTCTTGCTCTCACCTCTTCCAATCCCACTCCGTTCGAGCGTGACTCCCTCTGGACTGCAGCTTTCTTCCCTCAAGTTTCCTCCACGCCACGGTACTAGGTGCAGGTTGGGCAGCTGTCCCAATACCAGAAGCAGCCTTGTCTGGGGGTCTGCATCCCCGGCACTCGCCTTAAACTCCAGGTCGGGCCCAACTGCCCAAGCAGGACAGAGTGCAGCTTCCTATTCCCTCTGCTGGCGTGGTCCCTAGTACTCACCCAAGCTCTCTTTCTCTCAGTGATAGAGGGTGACCATGAGAAGAGACCGCGCATGCAGAGGGAACAGGTCAGGAACAGAGAAGGGAGACTGAAGGATCAGGAGAGTGCCTGGTGTTTACCATACCGGTAACCAGTCGCAGAGTGAGAACAACTCTTACTTACCTGGCCTCACCTTGCGTCATGCTCCCTCTGTACTGACTAGGGTCACGGGGTCACCAACTTACACTTGCGGCACATGTCTGCAGCTAGCCACATGAGTAGTCACTACTATTACAACTAACAGACTCAGCATGATGAGCAGATGCAGCACGTGCATGCGCATACTGGCCCCGCCACCACCAGGCCTCCAGTCCACTGCACAAATGTTACAACAAAGTTACAACACCAGCCCAAAAACTACAATGCAGCAAGCCCAATATAAAAAACATAATATAAAAATAAAAAATCTTAACTCTGCTGCTGCATTGTACAGGCGGGGGCCCCTCTCAGTCTAAGGTGATGGGCCCTTGGACAAGGGCCGATTTGCCCAACTTCAGTTCCATCTCTGAGACCACAATGCTCCTCCTCCCTCACACACACACACACAGTTCTTAGTGTGCGAGTGTCACGTGACAGCTGGCTCTCGCACACTAAAAGCTGTGCGGTTAGGAGACCTATGGTCTGGCCTGTAGGTAGTGCTGCAGTCAATGCAGTTTTAAAGTGGAAAGTGCTTTTGCCTATACTTCTATCTATTGCACTGCACAGCATGTGCGATAGATAGAAGTATTAGGCAAAAGCCCATTCCACACTTCAGCCTAAACAAATTAAAAACTGCAATTTTAATGTGTTTTAATCAAAACTACAGTGGAGACTGGAGGATTTTTTTATTTAATCAACAAATAAAGTCAAATAAAGTTTAAAAATGTAATTATTTTTTTTTTCTCACTTTTTTTTTTTTTTGTTCATCAGTGGTCAGGGGGTTCTGGTCAGGGGGTTCACATGCTCAAGGGCTCCTATAGAGGAGCCTCCACTGCAAGGAGGAGAGATTGATTTAATGACAGGCTTGATATGGACCAAAGCCTGTACAAAACAGTGAATATCAGGAAGCTTAACAATCTTTCTGTGAAATAAAACAGAAAGAGCAGAGATTTGTCCCTTTAAGGAACTTGCAGACAAACCTTTATCCAAACCATCCTGAAGAAACTGTAAAATTCTAGGAATTCTAAAAGAATGAGAAGAACACCATGAAATATAAGTCTTCCAAACTCGATAATAAATCTTCCTAGAAAAAGATTTATGAGCCTGTAACATAGTATTAATCACTGAGTCAGAGAAGCCTCTATGACTAAGCACTAGGCGTTCAATTTCCATACCTTCAAATTTAATGATTTGAGATCCTGATGGAAAAACGGACCTTGAGACAGAAGGTCTAGCCTTAATGGAAGTGTCCAAGGTTGGCAGCTGGACATCCGAACAAGATCCGCATACCAAAACCTGTGAGGCCATGCTGGAGCTACCAGCAACACAAACAATTGTTCCATGATGATTTTGGAAATCACTTTTGGAAGAAGAACTAGAGGCGGGAAGATATAAGCAGGTTGGTAACACCAAGGACCTTCTAACGCATCCACTGCTTCCGCCTGAAGATCCCTGGACCTGGACAGTTAACTGGGAAGTTTCTTGTTTAGATGGGAAGCCATCAGATCTATTTCTGGAAGACCCCACATCTGAACAATCTGAGAAAACACATCTGGATGGAGCGACCACTCCCCCAGGTGTAAAGACTGAAGGCTGAGATAATCCGCTTCCCAAATGTCTATACCTGGGATAAGAACCACAGAAATTAGACAGGAGCTGGATTCCGCTCAAGCAAGTATCCAAGATACTTCTTTCATGGCTTGGGGACTGCGAGTCCCACCCTGAAGACTGACATATGCCACAGTTGTGATATTGTCTGTCTGAAAACAAATGAACGGTTCTCTCTTCAACAGAGGCTACACCTGAAGAGCCCTGAAGATAGCACAGAGTTCTAAAATATTGGTTGGTAACCTCGCCTCTTGAGGTTTCCAAACCCCTTGTGCTGTCAGAGATTCCCAGACAGCTCCCCAACCTGAAAGACTTGCATCTGTTGTGATCACAGTCCAGGTTGGACGAACAAAAGAGGCCCCTTGAACTATACAATGGTGATCTAACCACCAAGTCAGAGAGAGTCAAACATTGGGATTTAAGGATATTAATTGTGATATCTTTGTATAATCCCTGCACCATTGGTTCAGCAAACAAAGATGGAGAGGTCTCATATGAAAACGAGCAAAGGGGATTGTGTCCGATGCTGCAGTCATGAGACCTAAAACTTCCATGCACATAGCCACTGAAGGGAATGACTGAGACTGAAGGTTCCGACAAGCTGAAACAAATTTTAATTGTCTCTTGTCTGTTAGAGACAGAGTCATGGACACTGAATCTATCTGTAAACCTAAAAAGGTGACCCTTGTCTGAGGAATCAAAGAACATTTTGGCAAATTGATCCTCCAACCATGTCTTTGAAGAAACAACGCTAGTTGATTCATGTGAGATTCTGCAGAATGTAAAGACTGAGCTAGTATCAAGATATCGTCCAAATAAGGAAATACCACAATATCCCATTCTCTGATTACAGAGAGGAGGGCACCGAGAACCTTTGAAAAGATTCTTGGAGCTGTCACTAGGCCAAACGGAAGAGGACAAATTGGTCCTCTAGAAAAGAGGTCTGGTCTAGAAAAGAGAATCTCAGAAACTGATAATGGTCTGGATGAATCGGAATATGAAGATAAGCATCCTGTAAGTCTATTGTGGACATATATTGCCCTTGCTGAACAAAAGGCAGAATAGTCCTTATAGTCACCATTTTGAATATTGGCACTCTTACATAATGATTCAAATTTTTCAGAACTGGCCTGAAAGAATTTTCTCTCTTTTGGATAATGAATAGAATAAAACCCCAGACCCTGTTCCTGAAACGGAACTGGTATGATTACCCCTGAAAGCTCCAGCTCTGAAACACACTTCAGAAAACCTTGAACCTTTACTGGATTTACTGGGATGCGTGAGAGAAAAAACCTTCTGACAGGAGGTCTTACTCTGAATCCTATTCAGTACCCTTGAGAGACAATACTCTGAATCCAATGATTATGGACAGAATCTGCCCAAATGTTTTGGAAGAATCTTAATCTGCCCCCTACCAGCTGAGCTGGAATGAGGGCCACACCTTCATGCAGACTTGGGGGCTGGCTTTGGTTTCTTAAACGGTTTGGATTTACTCCAACTTGAAGAAGGTTTCCTATTGGAACCAGATTCTTTGGGGGAAGGATTAGGTTTCTGTTCCTTATTTTGTCGAAAGGAACAAAAGCGGTTAGAAGCTTTAGATTTACCCTTAGGTCTTTTATCCTGAGGCAAAAAAACTCCCTTCCCCCCAGTGTCTGTTGAAATAATCGAATCCAACTGAGAACCAAATAACTTATTACCTTGGAAAGAAAGAGATAGTAATCTAGACTTAGATACCATGTCAGCATTCCAATATTTAAGCCACAAAGCTCTTCTAGCTAAAATAGCTAAAGACATAGATTTAACATCAATTTTGATGATATCAAAAATGGCATCACAAATAAAATGATTAGCATGTTGAAGCAAGCGAACAATGCTAGACAAATCAGGATCCGTTTCCTGTTGTTTTCCAACCAAAAAGTTGATCCAGATGCAACATCAGCCATAGAAATGGCAGGCCCGAGGAGATGACCAGAATATAAATAAGCTTTCCTTAGATAAGATTCAAATTTCCTATCTAGAGGGTCTTTAAAAGAAGTACTATCTTCTATATGAAAAGTAGTATGTTTAGCAAGAGTAGAAATAGCCCCATCAACTTTGGGGATCTTTTCCCAAAACTCCAATCTAACTGCTGGCAAAGAATATGATTTTTTAAACCTTGAAGAAGGAATAAAAGAAGTACCAGGCCTATTCCATTCCTTAGAAATCATATAAAAAAATAGCATCAGGAACTGGAAAAACCTCTGGAGTAACCACAGGAGGTTTATAAACAGAATTTAAACGTTTACTAGTTTTAATATCAAGAGGAATAGTTTCCTCAATAGCCAATGTAATCAACACTTCTTTTAACAAGGAATGAATATACTCCATTTTAAATAAATAAGTAGATTTGTCAGTGCCAATATCTGAGGAAGGATCTTCTGAATCAGATAGATCCTTGTCAGATGAGGATAATTCAGTATGTTGTCAGTCATTAGAAATGTTATCAACTTTATGAGAAGTTTTAAAAGACCTTTTACGTTTATTAGAAGGCGGGGTGGCAGACAAAGCCTTCTGAATTGCATCAGCAATAAAATATTTTATATTCACAGGTATATCTTGTACATTAGATGTTGAAGGAACAACAGGCATAGTACTATTACTGATGGACACATTCTGTGCATGTAAAAGCTTATCATGACAACTATTACATACCACAGCTGGAGATATAAAATCCACAAATTTACAAGAAATGCACTTAGCTTTGGTAGAATTGTTATCAGACAGCAGAGTTCCAACAGTGGTTTCTGAGACAGGATCAGATTGAGACATCTTGCAAATGTAAGAGAAAAAACAACATATAAAGCAAAATTATCAATTTCCTTATATGGCAGTTTCAGGAATGTGAAAAAAATGCAAACAGCATAGCCCTCTAACATAGAAAAAGGAAAGAGGCATATAGGAATGGGTTTTTAAATAATGAAATTATTTGGCGCCAAGTAACTGTATGACCCACAACGTAACTGAATTTTTTTTGGCACTAACAACATCTGAAAATGACACACTCGCGTCATTAACGATGCAACCTTGAGCAAGGAACTCAGCGTCAACTAAGATGCTGGAAATGACTAATTTGCGTCATCTGACGTAACTTCACGCCCAAAAAATTCTTGCACCAAGAATGACGCAATAAACTTTGCCATTTTGCGCCCATGCAAGCCTAATTTTGCCCTCAACATTTTAAAGAGAAAACAGTCAATAGAAAAAGACTATACCCTAGGTAAGAAAAAATATTTTCCTAAATATTAACAAATACCATATGGTTATAAAAATAAAAATCCAAGCCAATATGGTTGAATATAAATGTGTTAAGAGAAATTAGGAAAAAACGTAGGGCATTTAAATTATTCAAGGAAAATAGTACAGACTCAAAATTCCATATTTATAAGGAATGTAACAAAGCATGCAAAAAAGCAATCAAATTAGCCAAAATTGAAAATGAAAAATTAATTGCAAAGGATTCTAAATCCAACCCTAAAAGGTTCTTTAAGTACATAAATAGCAAAAAATCTAAGAAAGACAATATAGGTACATTAAAATGTGGGGAGGGTAGCATGATTAACAGTGACAGGGAGAAGGCTGAGATACTAAACCAGATTTTTTCTTCAGTATACACAAGAGAGGAACCATTGGACGATACTTTGAAAGAAAATAGAACATGCCATGCCATACCATTAATTGGGTATTGTATAGAGGATATTAGGAACAAATTGGATAATATTAAGGGGAAAAAAACTCCAGGCCCAGATGGAATACACCCAAGGGTGTTAAGGGAATTTAGCACTGCTATAGACAAACCTCTACTCTTAATTTTTCAAGACTCATTATCCTCAGGCATGGTACCCAAGGATTGGTGAAAAGCTGATGTGGTGCCACTCTTCAAAAAGGGAAGTAGGGATGATCCAGGAAGCTATAGACCAGTTAGTCATCAATAGTGGGGAAGATATTTGAAGGGATTATAAGGGATTATATTGATGAGCATATTCGCGTAAACAAGATTATGAGTTCTAATCAGCATGGTTTTATGAGAAATAGATCATGTCAAACTAATCTAATTAGATTCTATGAGGAAGGAAGTAAAAATATAGATAAAGGGGAATCAGTTGATGTGATATACTTAGATTTTGCAAAGGCATTTGATACAGTGCCACATGAAAGATTAAAGCACAACTTTAAGGGACTGGGAATAGTTGAAAATGTTAGTTTGTGGATAAATAACTGGATAAAAGATAGGGAGCAACGAGTAGTAGTAAATGGCTCATACTCAGATTGGACGAAGGTAATCAGTGGAGTACCCCAGGGATCAGTGCTGGTCCCTATTCTTTTTAATATTTTTATAAATGACTTGGAGCTAGGATTAAATAGCGACATCTCTATTTTTGCAGATGATACTAAATGAAGTAAGGTCATTAGGTCAGAGCAGGATGAACTTTGGTTACAAAGGGACCTGCAAAAATTTGAAGTATGGGCAGGTAAAATGGAAAATGAGATTTTATACGGGAAAATGCAAGGTTCTACATTTTGGAAGTAAAAATAAGCAGGCAACGTATTATTTAAATGGGACAAGACTTAGCCAAACACAGGAGGAAAGGGATTTGGGGGTAGTAATGGAATGGAAGTTGCTGCTGCCTTACTCTGAGACTGCAGCCTCTTCTAGCCTGCTCTCCTTTCTGCTTGTCTCTCCCATGCCACAGCCACTGCCCTCCCCCCGCCTACCAGCACAGCACAGGTAACTCCCTTTGTTAACTTTCTCCCTACAGCCCCACACCTCCGGCAGCACCACCCACCCCGCAGAAACTGGAACAACACTCCACCCTGAACAAGTGCCCCCCAGCTACCTCCACAGATGCCAACTCCTCCGCCCGCAACCTCCACCACTGGCTCACAGACTGCGCCAACACCCTCGCCCCTCTCAAGAAACCGTCCAACCGCCAACCCACCAACAAGGCTAGTTGGTTCACCATTTCTAGTGTAGTAGACAACCCCAAGTATTGATCTGGGCCCATTTTGGTATACTTCATGCAACCATTTCACCGCCAAATGTGATCAAATTAAACAAAAACGTTACGTTTTTCACAATTTTAGGTTTCTCACTGAAATTATTTACAAACATCTTGTGCAATTATGGCATAAATGGTTGTAAATGCTTCTCTGGGATCCCCTTTGTTCAGAAATAGCAGACATATATGGCTTTGGCGTTGCTTTTTGGTAATTAAAAGGCCGCTAAATGCCGCTGCGCATAACACACGTGTATGGCTAGCAGTGGAGGGGTTAATTAGGTAGCTTGTACAGAACTTGCAGCGTTAATTGTATCTTTAGTGTAGAGATCAGCCTCCCATCTGACACATCACACCCCCTGATACCTCCCAAACAGCTCTCTTCCCTCCCCCACAATTGTCCCCGCCATCTTAAGTACTGGCAGAAAGTCTGCCAGTACTAAAATAAAAGCTATATTTTAATTTTCATATTTTTGGGGGGCATATTTACATATGCTGTTGTGTAGGATCCCCCCTTAGCCCCCAACCTCCCTGATCCCCCCCCCAAAACAGCTCTCTAACCCTCCCCCTCTAACTTATTAGGAGCTGTCTGCAAGTACCCAATTTACAAAAAAAGATGATTTTTTTTATTTATTTTTTCTGTAGTGTAGCTTCCCCCCCACAAAGACCAAACACCCCACCCCCTCCCAGATCCATTAGATTACTTTTATTTTTATTACAGGGTACGTCCTCTGTCGTTAAGGGTATTTTTTTGGAGGACGTACCCTGCACGTCGTCAGTTGTTAATGGGTTAAGCTCAGGAGCGTGCACATGTTTGGAGCACTATATAGCAGCAGTTTAGCAAGAATGTTATCTATTTGCAAGATCACTATTTCCTGCTATTTAGTGCTCCAGACACCTAACTAGGTAACTCTTCTTCAAAGAATGCCATGGGAATGAAGCCAATTTGATAATAAAAATTGTAAACTTTAATAAAATTGCATGCTCTGCCTGAATAACAAAAGAAAATGTTTTGGTTTTATATCCCTTTAGGTAAGATGTTGCAGTGCATAATATCTCACAGGTAACCACATCATAAGCTTTTTGTGAAAATATATATGTGAAATAGGTTAAAGGGACAGTCAAGTCAAAAGTAAACTTTCATGATTCAGATAGGGCATGTAATTTAAAAAAAAAAACTTTCCAATTTACTTTTATCATTAAATTTGTTTTGTTCTCTTGGTATTCTTAGTTTAAAGCTAAACATAGGTAGGCTCATATGCAAATTTCTAAGCCCTTAAAGGCCACCTCTTATTTGAATGCATTTGACAGTTTTCACAGCTAGAGGGCGTTAGTTCACGTGCACGCTATAGATAACATTGTGATCCTGCCCATAAAATTACTTATGAGAGGGCACTGATTGGCTAAAATGCAAGTCTGTCAAAAGAACTGAGAAAAGGAGGCAGTCTGTAGAGGCTTAGATACAATTTAATCATAGAGGTAAAAGGTATATTAATAAAACCATGTTGGTTATGCAAAACTGGGGAATGGGTAATAAAGGGATTATCGGTCTTCTTAAACAATAACAATTCTGGAGTAGACTGTCCCTTTAAGTGACGAACTTAGATCTGCTAGTAGAATAATATAATTCAGTCTGTCAGTATCAGTACTTTATGAATTCATAACCAAGGAATGCAAAATATATTTGCCTGTTTATATTGCATAACATATTACAATCTAAAAATAAAATAGCAAATGTTATTCAAATAGTTGACAGTTTTCAAGGGCATTTAAACATCTGCAGCTTCAAGCTACATTTAATATTATTTTAAATATAATCTTAAAAAGCATTAAGTATGCAAGCATCTAATTATTTTTCATTCTTTGGAGTGACATAGAATAATCTTTCATAAATATTTATGGGTTACAAAAACTATACCCCTGTGAGAGATCACAGTCTCCAAAAAGCAAAAAATGTGGTGTGAGTGCTAAAAAACGGTGTAAGCTTGAATCCCTAGGTAGTCTAGTAAATCTCCATATACAGACTATAAGTGCAAAGTATATAGGTGGGGGTGGGATAAGCGCTCTATGGGAGAGCTCACCAGAATAATTCAAATTCAGATTAGATATAGTGTAATATCTTAAAAAGAAGGAAACCAAATAATATATAAAAGGTTTAATAAAAAATGTATATCAGTAATATGTGAATATCGTAGTATAATGAATACCGTAATATACCATATACACAAATAGTTAAAAATACATATGTATGATGCCGGCATCGACTAGGTTAAAACATTGCTAAGAGAATTTCCTTAAAAGAGATGTGGCATATACATTAAATCAGATGTTATATTTGAAGGCAATCAATAGTATGATCTAAATGTAATATTGTATCGATATCTAAAACAATAGTCTAAACTTGACTAGGCAGAGATATGCATATACTGGTGGCCCTCGGTTTACAACGGTTCAATTTACACTGTTTCAGAATAACAACCTTTTTTTCCAGTCATGTGACTGCTATTGAAAAGCATTGAGAAGCAGTGCATTCATTAAAATAGCCAGTAGGTGGAGCTGTCCGCTTGTGTTGCAGCAAAACCAAGCAAGCTGAAATTAATCAGTTTAACCAGACCTGAGCTATCGAGCAGATTTCAAAGGAACAAGATCATCCTGTCTATAAATCAGTCCAGATTGGAATGCATAGAAAGAACTGTTTGCAGAAAAATGCAAGTGAAGTCTGTGTTGTGTGATTATTTTATTAGGTTTATAATGCTGTTTAGCAAATGTTTTTGTTCATTTAACTTAGTTTAATTATATATTCTGATTTGTGTGATTATTTTATTAGGTTTATAATGCTGTTTAGCATTTAAAGTCTTCATTTCAAAGCTTTAAAAATAATGTATTAGGTGTTACTTATGACAATTTTGAGAGGGGCCTGGAACCTAACTCCCTCACTTTCTATTGACTTACATTATAAACTAGGTTTCAATTTACAATGGTTTCGATTTACAACCATTCCTTCTGGAACCTAACCCCGGCGTAAACTGAGGGCTATCTGTAATAACAATAAATAGATTGGCAAAAAAGCGTATTACTGTAGAGAGCTTGTAAAACATAATTTATGTAAGAACTTACCTGATAAATTCATTTCTTTCATATTAGCAAGAGTCCATGAGCTAGTGACGTATGGGATATACATTCCTACCAGGAGGGGCAAAGTTTTCCAAACCTCAAAATGCCTATAAATACACCCCTCACCACACCCACAATTCAGTTTAACGAATAGCCAAGAAGTGGGGTGATAAAAAAGTGCGAAAGCATATAAAATAAGGAATTGGAATAATTGTGCTTTATACAAAATCATAACCACCACAAAAAAAGGGTGGGCCTCATGGACTCTTGCTAATATGAAAGAAATGAATTTATCAGGTAAGTTCTTACATAAATTATGTTTCTCCAACATAGGTGTGTCCGGTCCACGGCGTCATCCTTACTTGTGGGATATTCTCTTCCCCAACAGGAAAAGGCAAAGAGCCCAGCAAAGCTGGTCACATGATCCCTCCTAGGCTCCGCCTACCCCAGTCATTCTCTTTGCCGTTGTACAGGCAACATCTCCACGGAGATGGCTTAGAGTTTTTTAGTGTTTAACTGTAGTTTTTTTATTCAATCAAGAGTTTGTTATTTTAAAATAGTGCTGGTATGTACTATTTACTCTGAAACAGAAAAGAGATGAAGATTTCTGTTTGTAAGAGGAAAATGATTTTAGCAACCGTTACTAAAATCCATGGCTGTTCCACACAGGACTGTTGAGAGGAATTAACTTCAGTTGGGGGAACAGTGAGCAGTCTTTTGCTGCTTGAGGTATGACACATTCTAACAAGACGATGTAATGCTGGAAGCTGTCATTTTCCCTATGGGATCCGGTAAGCCATTTTTATTCAGACAGTAAATAAGGGCTTCACAAGGGCTTATTAAGACTGTAGACATTTTCTGGGCTAAATCGATTCATATATACACATATTTAGCCTTGAGGAATCATTTAATCTGGGTATTTTTGTAAAATAATATCGGCAGGCACTGTTTTAGACACCTTATTCTCTAGGGGCTTTCCCTAATCATAGGCAGAGCCTCATTTTCGCTCCGGTATTGCGCACTTGTTTTTGAGAAGCATGACATGCAGTCGCATGTGTGAGGAGCTCTGATACATAGAAAAGACTTTCTGAAGGCGTCATTTGGTATCGTATTCCCCTTTGGGCTTGGTTGGGTCTCAGCAAAGCAGATACCAGGGACTGTAAAGGGGTTAAAGATAAAAACGGCTCCGGTTCCGTTATTTTAAGGGTTAAAGCTTCCAAATTTGGTGTGCAATACTTTTAAGGCTTTAAGACACTGTGGTGAAATTTTGGTGAATTTTGAACAATTCCTTCATACTTTTTCGCAATTGCAGTAATAAAGTGTGTTCAGTTTAAAATTTAAAGTGACAGTAACGGTTTTATTTTAAAACGTTTTTTGTACTTTGTTATCAAGTTTATGCCTGTTTAACATGTCTGAACTACCAGATAGACTGTGTTCTGAATGTGGGGAAGCCAAGGTTCCTTCTCATTTAAATAGATGTGATTTATGTGACACTGAAAATGATGCCCAAGATGATTCCTCAAGTGAGGGGAGTAAGCATGGTACTGCATCATTCCCTCCTTCGTCTACACCAGTCTTGCCCACTCAGGAGGCCCCTAGTACATCTAGCGCGCCAATACTCCTTACTATGCAACAATTAACGGCTGTAATGGATAATTCTATCAAAAACATTTTAGCCAAAATGCCCACTTATCAGCGCAAGCGCGACTGCTCTGTTTTAGATACTGAAGAGCATGGGGACGCTGATGATAATGGTTCTGAAATGCCCCTACACCAGTCTGAGGGGGCCAGGGAGGTTTTGTCTGAGGGAGAAATTTCAGATTCAGGGAAAATTTCTCAACAAGCTGAACCCGATGTGATTACATTTAAATTTAAGTTGGAACATCTCCGCGCTCTGCTTAAGGAGGTATTATCCACTCTGGATGATTGTGAGAATTTGATCATCCCAGAGAAACTATGTAAAATGGACAAGTTCCTAGAGGTCCCGGGGCTCCCAGAAGCTTTTCCTATACCCAAGCGGGTGGCGGACATTGTAAATAAAGAATGGGAAAGGCCCGGTATACCTTTCGTCCCTCCCCCCATATTTAAAAAATTGTTTCCTATGGTCGACCCCAGAAAGGACTTATGGCAGACAGTCCCCAAGGTCGAGGGAGCGGTTTCTACTTTAAACAAACGCACCACTATACCTATAGAAGATAGTTGTGCTTTCAAAGATCCTATGGATAAAAAATTAGAAGGTTTGCTTAAAAAGATGTTTGTTCAGCAAGGTTACCTTCTACAACCAATTTCATGCATTGTCCCTGTCACTACAGCCGCGTGTTTCTGGTTCGATGAGCTAGTAAAGGCGATCGATAGTGATTCTCCTCCTTATGAGGAGATTATGGACAGAATCCGTGCTCTCAAATTGGCCAATTCTTTCACCCTAGACGCCACTTTGCAATTGGCTAGGTTAGCGGCGAAAAATTCTGGGTTTGCTATTGTGGCGCGCAGAGCGCTTTGGTTGAAATCTTGGTCAGCGGATGCGTCTTCCAAGAACAAACTACTTAACATTCCTTTCAAGGGGAAAACGCTGTTTGGCCCTGACTTGAAAGAGATTATCTCTGATATCACTGGGGGTAAGGGCCACGCCCTTCCTCAGGATAGGTCTTTCAAGGCCAAAAATAAACCTAATTTTCGTCCCTTTCGTAGAAACGGACCAGCCCCAAGTGCTACGTCCTCTAAGCAAGAGGGTAATACTTCTCAAGCCAAGCCAGCCTGGAGACCAACGCAAGGCTGGAACAAGGGAAAGCAGGCCAAGAAACCTGCCACTGCTACCAAGACAGCATGAAATGTTGGCCCCCGATCCGGGACCGGATCTGGTGGGGGGCAGACTCTCTCTCTTTGCTCAGGCTTGGGCAAGAGATGTTCTGGATCCTTGGGCACTAGAAATAGTCTCCCAAGGTTATCTTCTGGAATTCAAGGGGCTTCCCCCAAGGGGGAGGTTCCACAGGTCTCAATTGTCTTCAGACCATATAAAGAGACAGGCATTCTTACATTGTGTAGAAGACCTGTTAAAAATGGGAGTGATTCATCCTTTTCCATTAGGAGAACAAGGGATGGGGTTCTACTCCAATCTGTTCATAGTTCCCAAAAAAGAGGGAACGTTCAGACCAATCTTAGATCTCAAGATCTTAAACAAGTTTCTCAAGGTTCCATCGTTCAAAATGGAAACCATTCGAACAATTCTTCCTTCCATCCAGGAAGGTCAATTCATGACCACGGTGGATTTAAAGGATGCGTATCTACATATTCCTATCCACAAGGAACATCATCGGTTCCTAAGGTTCGCATTCCTGGACAAGCATTACCAGTTCGTGGCGCTTCCTTTCGGATTAGCCACTGCTCCAAGGATTTTCACAAAGGTACTAGGGTCCCTTCTAGCGGTACTAAGACCAAGGGGCATTGCAGTAGTTCCTTACTTGGACGACATTCTGATTCAAGCGTCGTCCCTTCCTCAAGCAAAGGCTCACACGGACATAGTCCTGGCCTTTCTCAGATCTCACGGATGGAAAGTGAACGTGGAAAAGAGTTCTCTATCTCCGTCGACAAGGGTTCCCTTCTTGGGAACAATAATAGACTCCTTAGAAATGAGGATTTTTCTGACAGAGGCCAGAAAAACAAAACTTCTAAACTCTTGTCAAACACTTCATTCCGTTCCTCTTCCTTCCATAGCGCAGTGCATGGAAGTAATAGGTTTGATGGTAGCGGCAATGGACATAGTTCCTTTTGCGCGCATTCATCTAAGACCATTACAACTGTGCATGCTCAGTCAGTGGAATGGGGACTATACAGACTTGTCTCCGAAGATACAAGTAAATCAGAGGACCAGAGACTCACTCCGTTGGTGGCTGTCCCTGGACAACCTGTCACAAGGGATGACCTTCCGCAGACCAGAGTGGGTCATTGTCACGACCGACGCCAGTCTGATGGGCTGGGGCGCGGTCTGGGGACCCCTGAAAGCTCAGGGTCTTTGGTCTCGGGAAGAATCTCTTCTACCGATAAATATTCTGGAACTGAGAGCGATATTCAATGCTCTCAAGGCTTGGCCTCAGCTAGCAAAGGCCAAGTTCATACGGTTTCAATCAGACAACATGACGACTGTTGCGTACATCAACCATCAGGGGGGAACAAGGAGTTCCCTGGCGATGGAAGAAGTGACCAAAATCATTCAATGGGCGGAGACTCACTCCTGCCACCTATCTGCAATCCACATCCCAGGAGTGGAAAATTGGGAAGCGGATTTTCTGAGTCGTCAGACATTACATCCGGGGGAGTGGGAACTCCATCCGGAAATCTTTGCCCAAATTACTCAACTGTGGGGCCTTCCAGACATGGATCTGATGGCCTCTCGTCAGAACTTCAAGGTTCCTTGCTACGGGTCCAGATCCAGGGATCCCAAGGCGACTCTAGTAGATGCACTAGTAGCACCTTGGACCTTCAAACTAGCTTATGTATTCCCGCCGTTTCCTCTCATCCCCAGGCTGGTAGCCAGGATCAATCAAGAGAGGGCGTCGGTGATCTTGATAGCTCCTGCGTGGCCACGCAGGACTTGGTATGCAGATCTGGTGAATATGTCATCGGCTCCACCATGGAAGCTACCTTTGAGACGAGACCTTCTTGTTCAAGGTCCGTTCGAACATCCGAATCTGATCTCACTCCAGCTGACTGCTTGGAGATTGAACGCATGATCTTATCAAAACGAGGGTTCTCAGATTCTGTTATTGATACTCTTGTTCAGGCCAGAAAGCCTGTAACTAGAAAAATTTACCACAAAATATGGAAAAAATATATCTGTTGGTGTGAATCTAAAGGATTCCCTTGGGACAAGGTAAAGATTCCTAAGATTCTATCCTTTCTTCAAGAAGGATTGGAGAAAGGATTATCTGCAAGTTCCTTGAAGGGACAGATTTCTGCCTTGTCTGTGTTACTTCACAAAAAGCTGGCAGCTGTGCCAGATGTTCAAGCCTTTGTTCAGGCTCTGGTTAGAATCAAGCCTGTTTACAAACCTTTGACTCCTCCTTGGAGTCTCAACTTAGTTCTTTCAGTTCTTCAGGGGGTTCCGTTTGAACCCTTACATTCCGTTGATATTAAGTTATTATCTTGGAAAGTTTTGTTTTTGGTTGCAATTTCTTCTGCTAGAAGAGTTTCAGAATTATCTGCTCTGCAGTGTTCTCCTCCTTATCTGGTGTTCCATGCAGATAAGGTGGTTTTACGTACTAAACCTGGTTTTCTTCCAAAAGTTGTTTCTAACAAAAACATTAACCAGGAGATAGTCGTACCTTCTTTGTGTCCGAAACCAGTTTCGAAGAAGGAACGTTTGTTGCACAATTTGGATGTTGTTCGCGCTCTAAAATTCTATTTAGATGCTACAAAGGATTTTAGACAAACATCTTCCTTGTTTGTTGTTTATTCTGGTAAAAGGAGAGGTCAAAAAGCAACTTCTACCTCTCTCTCTTTTTGGATTAAAAGCATCATCAGATTGGCTTATGTGACTGCCGGACGGCAGCCTCCTGAAAGAATCACAGCTCATTCCACTAGGGCTGTGGCTTCCACATGGGCCTTCAAGAACGAGGCTTCTGTTGATCAGATATGTAGGGCAGCGACTTGGTCTTCACTGCACACTTTTACCAAATTTTACAAGTTTGATACTTTTGCTTCTTCTGAGGCTATTTTTGGGAGAAAGGTTTTGCAAGCCGTGGTGCCTTCCATTTAGGTGACCTGATTTGCTCCCTCCCTTCATCCGTGTCCTAAAGCTTTGGTATTGGTTCCCACAAGTAAGGATGACGCCGTGGACCGGACACACCGATGTTGGAGAAAACAGAATTTATGTTTACCTGATAAATTACTTTCTCCAACGGTGTGTCCGGTCCACGGCCCGCCCTGGTTTTTTAATCAGGTCTGATAATTTATTTTCTTTAACTACAGTCACCACGGTATCATATGGTTTCTCCTATGCAAATATTCCTCCTTAACGTCGGTCGAATGACTGGGGTAGGCGGAGCCTAGGAGGGATCATGTGACCAGCTTTGCTGGGCTCTTTGCCTTTTCCTGTTGGGGAAGAGAATATCCCACAAGTAAGGATGACGCCGTGGACCGGACACACCGTTGGAGAAAGTAATTTATCAGGTAAACATAAATTCTGTTTTTCTTTCATGTAATTAGCAAGAGTCCATGAGCTAGTGACGTATGGGATAATGATTACCCAAGATGTGGATCTTTCCACACAAGAGTCACTAGAGAGGGAGGGACAAAATAAAGACAGCCAATTCCTGCTGAAAATAATCCACACCCAAAATAAAGTTTAATGAAAAACATAAGCAGAAGATTCAAACTGAAACCGCTGCCTGAAGTACTTTTCTACCAAAAACTGCTTCAGAAGAAGAAAATACATCAAAATGGTAGAATTTAGTAAAAGTATGCAAAGAGGACCAAGTTGCTGCTTTGCAAATCTGATCAACCGAAGCTTCATTCTTAAACGCCCAGGAAGTAGAAACTGACCTAGTAGAATGAGCTGTAATCCTCTGAGGCGGAGTTTTACCCGACTCAACATAGGCAAGATGAATTAAAGATTTCAACCAAGATGCCAAAGAAATGGCAGAAGCTTTCTGGCCTTTTCTAGAACCGGAAAAGATAACAAATAGACTAGAAGTCTTTCGGAAAGATTTAGTAGCTTCAACATAATATTTCAAAGCTCTAACAACATCCAAAGAATGCAACGATTTCTCCTTAGAATTCTTAGGATTAGGACATAATGAAGGAACCACAATTTCTCTACTAATGTTGTTGGAATTCACAACTTTAGGTAAAAATTCAAAAGAAGTTCGCAACACCGCCTTATCCTGATGAAAAATCAGAAAAGGAGACTCACAAGAAAGAGCAGATAATTCAGAAACTCTTCTGGCAGAAGAGATGGCCAAAAGGAACAAAACTTTCCAAGAAAGTAATTTAATGTCCAATGAATGCATAGGTTCAAATGGAGGAGCTGTAAGAGCCCCCAGAACCAAATTCAAACTCCAAGGAGGAGAAATTGACTTAATGACAGGTTTTATACGAACCAAAGCTTGTACAAAACAATGAATATCAGGAAGAATAGCAATCTTTCTGTGAAAAAGAACAGAAAGAGCAGAGATTTGTCCTTTCAAGGAACTTGCGGACAAACCCTTATCTAAACCATCCTGAAGAAACTGTAAAATTCTCGGTATTCTAAAAGAATGCCAAGAAAAATGATGAGAAAGACACCAAGAAATATAAGTCTTCCAGACTCTATAATATATCTCTCTAGATACAGATTTACGAGCCTGTAACATAGTATTAATCACAGAGTCAGAGAAACCTCTTTGACCAAGAATAAAAAATTTAAGGATTTCAGATCCTGATGGAAAAAAGGACCTTGAGACAGAAGGTCTGGTCTTAACGGAAGAGACCACGGTTGGCAAGAGGCCATCCGGACAAGATCCGCATACCAAAACCTGTGAGGCCATGCCGGAGCTACCAGCAGAACAAACGAGCATTCCTTCAGAATCTTGGAGATTACTCTTGGAAGAAGAACTAGAGGCGGAAAGATATAGGCAGGATGATACTTCCAAGGAAGTGATAATGCATCCACTGCCTCCGCCTGAGGATCCCGGGATCTGGACAGATACCTGGGAAGTTTCTTGTTTAGATGAGACGCCATCAGATCTATTTCTGGAAGTTCCCACATTTGAACAATCTGAAGAAAAACCTCTGGGTGAAGAGACCATTCGCCCGGATGCAACGTTTGGCGACTGAGATAATCCGCTTCCCAATTGTCTATACCTGGGATATGAACCGCAGAGATTAGACAGGAGCTGGATTCCGCCCAAACCAAAATTCGAGATACTTCTTTCATAGCCAGAGGACTGTGAGTCCCTCCTTGATGATTGATGTATACCACAGTTGTGACATTGTCTGTCTGAAAACAAATGAACGATTCTCTCTTCAGAAGAGGCCAAAACTGAAGAGCTCTGAAAATTGCACGGAGTTCCAAAATATTGATCGGTAATCTCACCTCCTGAGATTCCCAAACTCCTTGTGCCGTCAGAGATCCCCACACAGCTCCCCAACCTGTGAGACTTGCATCTGTTGAAATTACAGTCCAGGTCGGAAGCACAAAAGAAGCCCCCTGAATTAAACGATAGTGATCTGTCCACCACGTTAGAGAGTGTCGAACAATCGGTTTTAAAGATATTAATTGAGATATCTTTGTGTAATCCTTGCACCATTGATTCAGCATACAGAGCTGAAGAGGTCGCATGTGAAAACGAGCAAAGGGGATTGCGTCCGATGCAGCAGTCATAAGACCTAGAATTTCCATGCATAAGGCTACCGAAGGGAATGATTGTGACTGAAGGTTTCGACAAGCTGCAATCAATTTTAGACGTCTCTTGTCTGTTAAAGACAGAGTCATGGACACTGAATCTATCTGGAAACCCAGAAAGGTTACCCTTGTCTGAGGAATCAAAGAACTTTTTGGTAAATTGATCCTCCAACCATGATCTTGAAGAAACAACACAAGTCGATTCGTATGAGATTCTGCTAAATGTAAAGACTGAGCAAGTACCAAGATATCGTCCAAATATGGAAATACCACAATACCCTGTTCTCTGATTACAGACAGAAGGGCACCGAGAACCTTTGTAAAAATTCTTGGAGCTGTAGCTAGGCCAAACGGTAGAGCCACAAATTGGTAATGCTTGTCCAGAAAAGAGAATCTCAGGAACTGATAATGATCTGGATGAATCGGAATATGCAGATATGCATCCTGTAAATCTATTGTGGACATATAATTCCCTTGCTGAACAAAAGGCAAGATAGTCCTTACAGTTACCATCTTGAACGTTGGTATCCTTACATAACGATTCAATATTTTTAGATCCAGAACTGGTCTGAAGGAATTCTCCTTCTTTGGTACAATGAAGAGATTTGAATAAAACCCCATCCCCTGTTCCGGAGCTGGAACTGGCATAATTACTCCAGCCAACTCTAGATCTGAAACACAATTCAGAAATGCTTGAGCTTTCACTGGATTTACTGGGACACGGGAAAGAAAAAATCTCTTTGCAGGAGGTCTCATCTTGAAACCAATTCTGTACCCTTCTGAAACAATGTTCTGAATCCAAAGATTGTGAACAGAATTGTTCCAAATTTCTTTGAAAAAACGTAACCTGCCCCCTACCAGCTGAGCTGGAATGAGGGCCGCACCTTCATGTGGACTTAGAAGCAGGCTTTGCCTTTCTAGCAGGCTTGGATTTATTCCAGACTGGAGATGGTTTCCAAACTGAAACTGCTTCTGAGGATGAAGGATCAGGCTTTTGTTCTTTGTTGAAACGAAAGGAACGAAAACGATTATTAGCCCTGTTTTTACCTTTAGATTTTTTATCCTGTGGTAAAAAAGTTCCTTTCCCACCAGTAACAGTTTAGATAATAGAATCCAACTGAGAACCAAATAATTTGTTACCCTGGAAAGAAATGGAAAGTAGAGTTGATTTAGAAGCCATATCAGCATTCCAAGTCTTAAGCCATAAAGTTCTTCTAGCTAAAATAGCTAGAGACATAAACCTGACCGAAACGCCGACATTTTTGGTGCAAAATAACGTCAAAAAATGACGCAACTTCCGGCGACACGTATGACGCCGGAAACGGAAAAGAATTTTTGCGCCAAAAAAGTCTGCGCCAAGAATGACGCAATAAAATGAAGCATTTTCAGCCCCCGCGAGCCTAACAGCCCACAGGGAAAAAAGAGTCAAATTGAAGGTAAGAAAAAATGAATAATTCAAATGCATAATCCCAAATAATAAACTGACTGTCTGAAAAATAAGGAAAGTTGAACATTCTGAGTCAAGGCAAATAAATGTTTGAATACATATATTTAGAACTTTATAAACAAAGTGCCCAACCATAGCTTAGAGTGTCACAGAAAATAAGATTTACTTACCCCAGGACACTCATCTACATGTTTGTAGAAAGCCAAACCAGTACTGAAACGAGAATCAGCAGAGGTAATGGTATATATAAGAGTATATCATCGATCTGAAAAGGGAGGTAAGAGATGAATCTCTACGACCGATAACAGAGAACCTATGAAATAGACCCCGTAGAAGGAGATCACTGCATTCAAATAGGCAATACTCTCCTCACATCCCTCTGACATTCACTGCACGCTGAGAGGAAAACCGGGCTCCAACTTGCTGCGGAGCGCATATCAACGTAGAATCTAGCACAAACTTACTTCACCACCTCCATCGGAGGCAAAGTTTGTAAAACTGAATTGTGGGTGTGGTGAGGGGTGTATTTATAGGCATTTTGAGGTTTGGGAAACTTTGCCCCTCCTGGTAGGAATGTATATCCCATACGTCACTAGCTCATGGACTCTTGCTAATTACATGAAAGAAATTCAAACCGCTCTTGTGCCTGGAGCAAATATCGAGTGTGTCCAATCTGTTGGCCGTTAGAAGCAACTATGAGAAAACAAGCCGTGAGCTATGTGCGTCACGTCACCTGACTTGTAAGAGTCCTCCAATCCTGTAAGCCAAACTGGATACAAATTTGAAACAAGAAAGTCTCAGTTGAAAATAGACATTTTATGTCACTTATAATACTTGCGAGTGTCCGATGGTTTTCTTTAAAGTCAGTGACGATGGGTTTTCAGCTGTTCAGAACAGCGCGATGTAGATCCGTCTTTATCCGTCTTTGTAAATGGTTTTATATCCAAATAGACTCCAGCCAGTATAGTATCCGCTGTTGTTTGCAGAGGGTTTTTTCATAAAACAGAGAATTATTGTTATAGTGCAAACAAAATGTATCAAGTAGGCAAACAGGGATTATTCATATATCTATCTCAATGCTTTCAGAGAGGTAGAAATGAACCTGTTTAGGTGCCGTGAGAAAGAAGGTTGTAAATCAGCACTGAAAAACTTACACACAGGAATTATTCATATATCTATGCTTCTAACGGCCAACAGATTGGACACACTCGAAATTTGCTCCAGGCACAAGAGCGGTTTGAATTTACAAGCTCTCTGCAGTAATACGCTTTTTTGCCAATCTATTTATTGTTATTATATGCATATCTCTGCCTAGTCAAGTTTAGACTATTGTTTTAGATATCGATACAATATTACATTTAGATCATACTATTGATTGCCTTCAAATATAACATCGGATCTAATGTATATGGCACATCTCTTTTAAGGAAATTCTCTTAGCAATGTTTTAACCTAGTCGATGCCGGCATCATACATATGTATTTTTAACTATTTGTGTATATGGTATATTACGGTATTCATTATACTACGATATTCACATATTTCTGATATACATTTTTCATTAAACCTTTTATATATTATTTGGTTTCCTTCTTTTTAAGATATTACACTATATCTAATCTGAATTTGAATTATCCTGGTGAGCTCTCCCATAGATCACAGTCTCCAGTCATATTATCATTAAAACTGTAGAATATTTATTTAATTATAAAGACAATCTAGCATTTCAATCACTCATGGGATATCACCCGAGTCATGTATTCTTAAATGTGATAGGTGATAATATGGATTATGATAGCCTTGGTGACTCTATAGTCCCAATTTTATTAAACACAGGAGGCGAGTATTTTGCTTTACTTTCTTTACTTTCTAAACTCCAGCAGTAATACAAGTACAGAAAAAGGAAGCATAGTATATCTGGACAACCAATCAGATCACAGTACACGGTAATAAAGCCAGGTTCTGGACAATCCACTTCCTCTTTCTTTACTGGTCCGGACCGATCCAATCCTCAGGAACTGCAGAATATAAGACCAACGGGTCTCCAACGGAACCGGAACATGATTCCTTAACAGACAACTTCCAGGAAGATTTCCTGAATTTGAAATCAGACTATTCACACTAGAATAAAAACAGATAATGCATAAAAGTAACACGAAATAACTATATATATATATATATATATATATATATATATATATACACACATACATAGGTAGGGAGAAAGAAATTTACCCAAGGGGGGGCAAAATACTCGCCTCCTGTCTTTATTAAAATTGGGACTATAGAGTCACCAAGGTTATCATAATCCATATTTTATGACAAGAGAGGAGGCTCCAATTTTGCTTTTTTTAAAGCTTAAGTATCTAACAGTGACAAAGCAGCCTGAGAAAAAGGTTTAAAATAAAATTTATGAAATATAGAGTCAAAAGACCAGTCTGCCGCAGCCAGTAAGTCTTGCAAAGAGCAACTTTTCCTAAAGGTACAGGAGGCTGCTGCCCCTCTGACTGAATGTGCTCCGAAGGAGGACGGAATGTGAGCTAGTGACATGACCCATCGTATCCATCTGGCAATAGTAGGGACCGATATGGGGCGAAAGGGTTGAACATAGGAAATCAGTAAAGGGCCTTTATCTGAAGTACGGAAAGGAGCCGTGCGAGCGCAGTATTCTTTAAGGCATCTTGCTACACAAAGTAGAGGTTCCAAATCTAGATAAGGGTAAGATAGAGAAGACGAGAAGGTTTTAGTACGTCTATTAATATGAAACTGTAAACCTGACGGATATAGAGAAAACCCATCTATCAAGAGCCTGAACATCAGATGCTCTCCTAAAGGAGAGAAGACAGAGAAGGGAAGTCAATTTTGCTGACAGTTGTTTCATAGAAAGCGAGGAGTTATCCGGCCAGGATTGAAATAGGGATAGAAGTTTTGATACAAAGAGAGAAGCGCTCTACCAGGAACGAACAACAGCTCAGTGGCTTTTTCTATGGCGATTTACCACCCGGAAGCAGCCTCTTTTAGACCAGTGTGCTTTTCACAGAAGAAAACTTTCCTGAAGTATATCAGTCTGATCCCGCCAAGTAAGGTCAGTCCAGCCCCGAAATACCAGGCAATTCTCCTCTGAACAAGGAACATGACAACCCCAGACGATCGTTTCGGCCTCCTATGGGCCTCGTCAGTGAGGTGCAGCCACATTCCTCTAAGCACACTGGGCAAGGAGTCCACGTCTGGTTTCCCCCATCACCCATAGGGAGACTTCCCCAGGGTCATAATAATTTGCATACAAAGAGAGAAGCGCTCTACCAGGAACGAACAACAGCTCAGTGGCTTGTTCTATGGCGATTTACCACCCGGAAGCAGCCTCTTTTAGACCAGTGTGCTTTTCACAGAAGAAAACTTTCCTGAAGTATATCAGTCTGATCCCGCCAAGTAAGGTCAGTCCAGCCCCGAAATACCAGGCAATTCTCCTCTGAACAAGGAACATGACAACCCCAGACGATCGTTTCGGCCTCCTATGGGCCTCGTCAGTGAGGTGCAGCCACATTCCTCTAAGCACACTGGGCAAGGAGTCCACGTCTGGTTTCCCCCATCACCCATAGGGAGACTTCCCCAGGGTCATAATAATTTGCATACAAAGAGAGAAGCGCTCTACCAGGAACGAACAACAGCTCAGTGGCTTTTTCTATGGCGATTTACCACCCGGAAGCAGCCTCTTTTAGACCAGTGTGCTTTTCACAGAAGAAAACTTTCCTGAAGTATATCAGTCTGATCCCGCCAAGTAAGGTCAGTCCAGCCCCGAAATACCAGGCAATTCTTCTCTGAACAAGGAACATGACAACCCCAGACGATCGTTTCGGCCTCCTATGGGCCTCGTCAGTGAGGTGCAGCCACATTCCTCTAAGCACACTGGGCAAGGAGTCCACGTCTGGTTTCCCCCATCAACCATAGGGAGACTTCCCCAGGGTCATAATAATTTGCATACAAAGAGAGAAGCGCTCTACCAGGAACGAACAACAGCTCAGTGGCTTGTTCTATGGCGATTTACCACCCGGAAGCAGCCTCTTTTAGTCCAGTGTGCTTTTCACAGAAGAAAACTTTCCTGAAGTATATCAGTCTGATCCCGCCAAGTAAGGTCAGTCCAGCCCCGAAATACCAGGCAATTCTCCTCTGAACAAGGAACATGACAACCCCAGATGATCGTTTCGGCCTCCTATGGGCCTCGTCAGTGAGGTGCAGCCACATTCCTCTAAGCACACTGGGCAAGGAGTCCACGTCTGGTTTCCCCCATCACCCATAGGGAGACTTCCCCAGGGTCATAATAATTTGCATACAAAGAGAGAAGCGCTCTACCAGGAACGAACAACAGCTCAGTGGCTTGTTCTATGGCGATTTACCACCCGGAAGCAGCCTCTTTTAGACCAGTGTGCTTTTCACAGAAGAAAACTTTCCTGAAGTATATCAGTCTGATCCCGCCAAGTAAGGTCAGTCCAGCCCCGAAATACCAGGCAATTCTCCTCTGAACAAGGAACATGACAACCCCAGACGATCGTTTCGGCCTCCTATGGGCCTCGTCAGTGAGGTGCAGCCACATTCCTCTAAGCACACTGGGCAAGGAGTCCACGTCTGGTTTCCCCCATCACCCATAGGGAGACTTCCCCAGGGTCATAATAATTTGCATACAAAGAGAGAAGCGCTCTACCAGGAACGAACAACAGCTCAGTGGCTTGTTCTATGGCGATTTACCACCCGGAAGCAGCCTCTTTTAGACCAGTGTGCTTTTCACAGAAGAAAACTTTCCTGAAGTATATCAGTCTGATCCCGCCAAGTAAGGTCAGTCCAGCCCCGAAATACCAGGCAATTCTCCTCTGAACAAGGAACATGACAACCCCAGACGATCGTTTCGGCCTCCTATGGGCCTCATCAGTGAGGTGCAGCCACATTCCTCTAAGCACACTGGGCAAGGAGTCCACGTCTGGTTTCCCCCATCACCCATAGGGAGACTTCCCCAGGGTCATAATAATTTGCATACAAAGAGAGAAGCGCTCTACCAGGAACGAACAACAGCTCAGTGGCTTGTTCTATGGCGATTTACCACCCGGAAGCAGCCTCTTTTAGACCAGTGTGCTTTTCACAGAAGAAAACTTTCCTGAAGTATATCAGTCTGATCCCGCCAAGTAAGGTCAGTCCAGCCCCGAAATACCAGGCAATTCTTCTCTGAACAAGGAACATGACAACCCCAGATGATCGTTTCGGCCTCCTATGGGCCTCGTCAGTGAGGTGCAGCCACATTCCTCTAAGCACACTGGGCAAGGAGTCCACGTCTGGTTTCCCCCATCACCCATAGGGAGACTTCCCCAGGGTCATAATAATTTGCATACAAAGAGAGAAGCGCTCTACCAGGAACGAACAACAGCTTAGTGGCTTGTTCTATGGCGATTTACCACCCGGAAGCAGCCTCTTTTAGACCAGTGTGCTTTTCACAGAAGAAAACTTTCCTGAAGTATATCAGTCTGATAACGCCAAGTAAGGTCAGTCCAGCCCCGAAATACCAGGCAATTCTCCTCTGAACAAGGAACATGACTACCCCAGACGATCGTTTCGGCCTCCTATGGGCCTCGTCAGTGAAGTGCAGCCACATTCCTCTAAGCACACTGGGCAAGGAGTCCACGTCTGGTTTCCCCCATCACCCATAGGGAGACTTCCCCAGGGTCATAATAATTTGCATACAAAGAGAGAAGCGCTCTACCAGGAACGAACAACAGCTCAGTGGCTTGTTCTATGGCGATTTACCACCCGGAAGCAGCCTCTTTTAGACCAGTGTGCTTTTCACAGAAGAAAACTTTCCTGAAGTATATCAGTCTGATCTCGCCAAGTAAGGTCAGTCCAGCCCCGAAATACCAGGCAATTCTCCTCTGAACAAGGAACATGACAACCCCAGACGATCGTTTCGGCCTCCTATGGGCCTCGTCAGTGAGGTGCAGCCACATTCCTCTAAGCACACTGGGCAAGGAGTCCACGTCTGGTTTCCCCCATCACCCATAAGGAGACTTCCCCAGGGTCATAATAATTTGCATACAAAGAGAGAAGCGCTCTACCAGGAATGAACAACAGCTCAGTGGCTTGTTCTATGGCGATTTACCACCCGGAAGCAGCCTCTTTTAGACCAGTGTGCTTTTCACAGAAGAAAACTTTCCTGAAGTATATCAGTCTGATCCCGCCAAGTAAGGTCAGTCCAGCCCCGAAATACCAGGCAATTCTTCTCTGAACAAGGAACATGACAACCCCAGACGATCGTTTCGGCCTCCTATGGGCCTCGTCAGTGAGGTGCAGCCACATTCCTCTAAGCACACTGGGCAAGGAGTCCACGTCTGGTTTCCCCCATCACCCATAGGGAGACTTCCCCAGGGTCATAATAATTTGCATACAAAGAGAGAAGCGCTCTACCAGGAACGAACAACAGCTCAGTGGCTTGTTCTATGGCGATTTACCACCCGGAAGCAGCCTCTTTTAGACCAGTGTGCTTTTCACAGAAGAAAACTTTCCTGAAGTATATCAGTCTGATCCCGCCAAGTAAGGTCAGTCCAGCCCCGAAATACCAGGCAATTCTTCTCTGAACAAGGAACATGACAACCCCAGACGATCGTTTCGGCCTCCTATGGGCCTCATCAGTGAGGTGCAGCCACATTCCTCTAAGCACACTGGGCAAGGAGTCCACGTCTGGTTTCCCCCATCACCCATAGGGAGACTTCCCCAGGGTCATAATAATTTGCATACAAAGAGAGAAGCGCTCTACCAGGAACGAACAACAGCTCAGTGGCTTGTTCTATGGCGATTTACCACCCGGAAGCAGCCTCTTTTAGACCAGTGTGCTTTTCACAGAAGAAAACTTTCCTGAAGTATATCAGTCTGATCCCGCCAAGTAAGCTCAGTCCAGCCCCGAAATACCAGGCAATTCTTCTCTGAACAAGGAACATGACAACCCCAGACGATCGTTTCGGCCTCCTATGGGCCTCGTCAGTGAGGTGCAGCCACATTCCTCTAAGCACACTGGGCAAGGAGTCCACGTCTGGTTTCCCCCATCACCCATAGGGAGACTTCCCCAGGGTCATAATAATTTGCATACAAAGAGAGAAGCGCTCTACCAGGAGCGAACAACAGCTCAGTGGCTTGTTCTATGGCGATTTACCACCCGGAAGCAGCCTCTTTTAGACCAGTATGCTTTTCAAAGAAGAAAACTTTCCTGAAGTATATCAGTCTGATCCCGCCAAGTAAGGTCAGTCCAGCCCCGAAATACCAGGCAATTCTCCTCTGAACAAGGAACATGACAACCCCAGATGATCGTTTCGGCCTCCTATGGGCCTCGTCAGTGAGGTGCAGCCACATTCCTCTAAGCACACTGGGCAAGGAGTCCACGTCTGGTTTCCCCCATCGGGAGACTTCCCCAGGGTCATAATAATTTGCATACAAAGAGAGAAGCGCTCTACCAGGAACGAACAACAGCTCAGTGGCTTGTTCTATGGCGATTTACCACCCGGAAGCAGCCTCTTTTAGACCAGTGTGCTTTTCACAGAAGAAAACTTTCCTGAAGTATATCAGTCTGATCCCGCCAAGTAAGGTCAGTCCAGCCCCGAAATACCAGGCAATTCTCCTCTGAACAAGGAACATGACAACCCCAGATGATCGTTTCGGCCTCCTATGGGCCTCGTCAGTGAGGTGCAGCCACATTCCTCTAAGCACACTGGGCAAGGAGTCCACGTCTGGTTTCCCCCATCACCCATAGGGAGACTTCCCCAGGGTCATAATAATTTGCATACAAAGAGAGAAGCGCTCTACCAGGAATGAACAACAGCTCAGTGGCTTGTTCTATGGCAATTTACCACCCGGAAGCAGCCTCTTTTAGACCAGTGTGCTTTTCACAGAAGAAAACTTTCCTGAAGTATATCAGTCTGATCCCGCCAAGTAAGATCAGTCCAGCCCCGAAATACCAGGCAATTCTCCTCTGAACAAGGAACATGACAACCCCAGATGATCGTTTCGGCCTCCTATGGGCCTCGTCAGTGAGGTGCAGCCACATTCCTCTAAGCACACTGGGCAAGGAGTCCACGTCTGGTTTCCCCCATCACCCATAGGGAGACTTCCCCAGGGTCATAATAATTTGCATACAAAGAGAGAAGCGCTCTACCAGGAACGAACAACAGCTCAGTGGCTTGTTCTATGGCGATTTACCACCCGGAAGCAGTCTCTTTTAGACCAGTGTGCTTTTCACAGAAGAAAACTTTCCTGAAGTATATCAGTCTGATCCCGCCAAGTAAGGTCAGTCCAGCCCCGAAATACCAGGCAATTCTCCTCTGAACAAGGAGCATGACAACCCCAGACAATCGTTTCGGCCTCCTATAGGCCTCGTCAGTGAGGTGCAGCCACATTCCTCTAAGCACACTGGGCAAGGAGTCCACGTCTGGTTTCCCCCATCACCCATAGGGAGACTTCCCCAGGGTCATAATAATTTGCATACAAAGAGAGAAGCGCTCTACCAGGAACTTGCCCTTAGAGAGATACAACTGCACCTCACTGATGAGGCCCATAGAAGGCCGAAACGATCGTCTGGGGTTGTTGCTTCCCTTGTTCAGAGATGAATTGCCTGGTATTTCGGCGCTGGACTGTCATTGGGCAGGGTCAGACTGATATGCTTCAGGATATTTTTTCTCTGTGAAGGGGCGTAGTGTGCAAAAAGAACTGGCACCCTGAGGAATTCAATACAAATGAACATGCATGGAAGTTATTCCAGCTTCTGTTCTATCTCATGGAGTGCTGTTCTCTCTTTGACTTTTGATAGAAGTTTTGATACCTCCCACAAGGATTTATAACGAGATTGAGGGGGAACCCTAAGACGGATACCCCTCAGGAGGTGAGAGATGAAAGGGTCCTTACCAACCAGTAAGCAAGCCACTGAAATGGCCGAGCGAAAGAGATTAACAGTACTATAGGCTTTTCCTTGTTCATATAGATGTGCAAGGAAATTAGCTATTTTCACTGGAGGTGCTGAAAAGGGATCAGTAACTTCTGCCAAGCACCAATGAACCCAGATTGACCATGCGGATTGATAGGACCGTCGAGTTCCAGGGGCCCAGGAATCTCTGAGGAGACCCTGAGCTGTGTCCAAAAGGCCTGAGGGGTCCCAGGAACCCCTGCAACTGTCCAAATTAGGAGATAGAGTGATTCATCTAGAATTAATGGGTGATTGTCACCTTCCATGCTCCTCAAGAGGTCTGGAAAGAGAGATATCAGTAGAGGGTACTGACACGTTAGTTCTAAGAGGGCTGGAAACCAGGCTTGAGCTGGCTAAAGGGGAGTGACTATCACAATAGTGATCTGGAATCTGCGGATGAGGGTTAGAACCCTGGAGATCATGGAGAACTGGGGGAAAGCATAAGCGCCGTATGGGGGCAACTTCTGGAGAAAGGCATCTGTGGCCAGGGCTCCTGGGTCTGGTAACCAACTGAAGTATGTTGGGAGCTGGTAAGTGGTGCGGGACGCAAATAGGTTTATTGACAAGGGTCCCCTGAGAGCTTGTATTTTGAGAAAATCTGTTCAGTTTCCAGTCGCTCCAGTACCTGGAAAACAAGTCCACTACGACGTTGGACTGTCCTGGAAGATATTCCGCCATCACTGATATATTGTTCTCAAAGCAAAATTGGTAAAATTGTTGAGTTACATTCGATAGGGTCAGTGACTTGGTACCTCCAAGTTTGTTGATATACTGGACAGATGAGATGCTGTCCATACGGAGAAGGACACAATAATTGGTCAAGGAATCCTTGAAGGATTGGATGGCAAAAGAACCTGCTATGAGTTCAAGACAGTTGATATGGAGCGAGGCCTCCTCCGGAGTCCATTTGCCCCCGGTGGCCTGAAAGTCGGAGAATGCGCCCCAGCCAATCAGGCTGGCGTCTGATTCTATGATAAAATCCGGCGAGGAACCGAAAATGGCCCTGCCATTCCAGGCTTCCATATTGTGAAGCCACCATGATATCTCCTGTTTGACCTCTGGGGAGAGAGTTACCGGTTGGGCAAAGGAAGGGTCTTTGTGTAGGTAAGAGTGTTTTAATCTCTGCATGGCCCTGTACTGTAAGGGACCTGGGAAAATTGCCTGAATGGAGGAGGATAGGATTCCTATGATCCACGGAAGTTGTCATAATGTTAACTGAGGTTTCCTCAGAGCTGATCTGAGTTCCTTTCGAATGGTGACTAGTTTGGCCTGTGGCAAGGCCAGGGTAGCCGTTATTGAATTCACTGTGAAACCTAGAAACTCTAGAGTTTGGGCAGGGGAGAGGAGAGATTTGTTGTAATTGATCATGAAACCTAGGTGTTGTAGGAGGTTTGTTGTGAACTCTAAATGATTGAGTAATAAGCTCTTATCTTGTGCTAAAATGAGGATGTCGTCTAGATAGAGGATGAACCTGATGCCCCTGGTTCGAAGGAAGGCTGCAACTGGTCTCATAATCTTGGTGAATCCCCAAGGAGCTGAACTGAGGCAGAAGGGGAGACATGTGAATTGCCAGAATTCTCTGTTCCAAAGGAACTGGAGATAATGGTGGAATGCTGAATGCATGGGCACTGTCAGGTATGAATCTTTTAAATCTAGACGAACCATCCAATCCTGCCCTTGCAGGGTGTCCCTGAGTAGGTGTATGCCCTCCATTTTGAAATGGCGGTAGATGAGAAATAAGTTTAAGGTTTTCAAGTTGATGACAAAGCCTCCGTCCTTATTTTTGACCAAAAACATGTTGCTTGGAAACCCTGTGCCTCTCAGTAGAGAGTTCTAAGTTGGTGTTGCCTAGAAGGCAAATTGTACGTTGTGCCCATTCTCTGACCTGCTGAGGGTCTAAGGGTTGGGAAGTTATCATCGCCTGATCGGCGAGCTGTAGAATTTGTGTAATTGGCCCCACCATGTCTAATAATTTATCCTGGGCCGATCTAAGTGATTTGTCTAGGCCCCTTTTAGGGTCTCTCCCAACTCTGGTGAGTTAAGTCACCATAGTGGAGTTGAATTCAGGGGTGGAAGATTCCCTATCTGGGAGCACAGGTCATGGGCATTCCGCCCGTAATTTATTCCTAGTGGGATTAGGAAGGGGTTTTCTTATCCATGCTTGTAAGAATTGCATTATGTGTGGTGAAGGGGACCATTCAGATGACCGTGGGTGCCTTATTTGGTCAGGGTCAAAAACATGGGCTGACCTAAGGGGTCTATAATGGTTTGGGCGGGGTAGGTGTCAGTGTCCCCTTGGGAACATGGTGTTTTGTGAGGCTCTTCAGGCCATTCTTCTTCTGACTCATGATTTGATAGGTACTCGTCAGGGTAGTACATGGGGTTATTTGGTTCAGAGGTAATATTATTGTCATTGTCTTCCCTTATTATTACCCCAGGGGTAGGGGTTATGGCAGGCTTATTTTTCTTAGTAAGGGGGGGTTCCCCTTGGTGTTTGGGGTTCCCCTTGGTGTTTGGTTTTGGAAGTACGCTTTTTAGAGGTCTCTGGTTCAGAGGGGTTATGCGTCAGGGCCGGAGGTTCAAGGGTCTCCTGTATAATGTTTTTAACCATGGATGAAATATCTGCTAGAGCAGAGGATACTGCTTGTGACACAGAGTTATTAACCAGCGACTGTATGTCAACAGGGGTTTGTTCATCATCATCAGACATGATATCTGATTATTAAATTAAGGAATAAATAATATATATATATAAATATATATATATATATATATATAATGATATGATTAATAAATGTATTTACCTGTTGCGGAGCTCTGAGAGTACCGCCAAATGCCAGAAAACACTTAAAAGGATACTTTTCCTTTGTTGTTTTCCTTTAGTTATTATTCACAGGGATATTGCGATTGATCTGTATCTGCAGATGTATATAATATTTTTAGTACCCCATCTATGCATCGATTTAACTTTAAAATAAGTGCATCGTTTTACTTTGATTATTATGTATATAACTCACTGCAAATACGTTTATCGTTGGTGGTATAGTGGAAAAAATTTAAATCCAAGATGGCCACGGTCACGTGGTGTAACGTCGCGTGCGTAGTAAGCAAGTATTGCAAAGTTCCTCTACCAAGATGGCCGCCGAGGCTTCTATCGTTGGCGGTAAAAAGTGCGTCTGGACGGCGATACTGTCAGAAGATATTGCAAGCCTTCAAACTAGATCCAATACGCTACCAACGATACTATCATTACATAATATATAGAAACACAAACGGTTTAATAGAAAAAACGAAGCGTTAAGAGAAAGTAGAAAAGTTTGAAATCACAAACGAATGTAAAAGTATAAATATATAACAAAATATATATATTAGTTAGAAAAAATGTAGAATAGATGTAGAAAAGAAATCCACTTTTAATGAATGAGTGGCAGGGAAAGATAGAATCTCAAGAAACAGAGAAATACAATGCAATTTGAAAATCAATTCAAAACAAGTTTACATCACCTTGCTGCTGGAGCAGTAAAGAAGGAAGTGGATTGTCCAGAACTTGGCTTTATTACTGTGTACTGTGATCTGATTGGTTGTCCAGATATACTATGTTTCTTTTTTCTGTATTTGTATTACTGCTAGAGTTTAGAAAGTAAAACAAAATAGGAGCCTCCTGTCTTGTCATAAAATTGGGAAACCATTTTTAAAATTGAAATGTTCCCTCTACATAAAATGTATCATTTAAGATTAGAGTTTTGTTTTAGTAATTAACTTTTTTATGGTTATAAGTGGTTATTTCATAGCAACTGTTTTGGTTATGCAAATATTTACTAAGCTGCTCCTCCCACACGTACAAAATGTAGGTACATTCTCTACTGCTGTACATTGTTACTCTCTCTTCTGCATGTTGTTGCTAGATGCTGTTGGTATTTGAGAGGGTGGAACAATTGGATAGAGGGAACCTTGTACAATTTACATAGGTCTTTACATTAGTATTTGCCTTAAGGGGTATCTAACCTTTTTTTAAATAAGGAGTCATATTGGATGTATTAACCTCCATTAAATGTAAATGTATACAAGATTCTCTGCAATTCTCTGCTCAGATAGGTTTATCTAAAATGATCCAGCACCCTGAGATTTCTTTACAACAGTCTTGAATGGCAAATGTTGCTATATTTTGCTAAAGGACATTTCCTGTATTTCTGGATGTGAAGGAGATACAACCACAGTACAATATAGCATTGTATGACATGCAAGCTATTAGGCATTTGCATTTTGTGCTTTGTATTTTAATTAATGTTAAAGTGACATCCCAGCCAAAATTGGAATCCACATGGATGCATTTCAATTTTGGATAGAAGCATTTTTGTAATATAAAGGTATTAGCAAAAATGTTTCTAAAAAAACCTATAGCCGTTTCAAATGTGTTTTTAAGTATGCTCTGTGCACCAGCATTTTAAACACAACACTTGCCCAGAGAGCCTAAGGTGCTTGTACTATCTGGTAATGCCTCAATTTGTTAATTGCTGACATGATACAAGCCCCACTTGTGCTCTGAACAACTGCAGTATTTAAAATACATGTGCACTGAGAATATCTAGCTATGCTTCACATGCATGTGCAGAGAAAAATGCTAACATTAAAACAGTGATAACTTTTACTAAAAGCATTTTTGCCAACACATGTATATTACAAAGATGTTTCTATTCAAATATATAATTCATCTATGTGCATTTAAATTTTGACCGAAATGTCCCTTTAAATCTATATTCACTGTTCTCAATGAAGCTTGCTTTCCTATTAACTTCCTTTCCTTATATCTTTTGACTTCTCTTTCTTGATCCGTAAGTCACTGTCTCTCTCTTTTGCTCTGTCTTATCTTTAATTGATTTCTCATATGTAAAATCCACTAACACAGTTACATCATCTGACGGAACTTAAATCATCCTCAGGAAAATGGTGTGGCATAGCGCCATCTATTGGTTGAATCATCCATAGGGACCTTACGTGGCACAGTGCCATCTGTTGATTAAACCATCCACAGGGACCTTGTGTGGCACTGCACCATCTATTGGTTGAAAGTTCCTGGACATTGTGTAACACAGCGCCATCTATTGGTTGCAAGTTTATCACCTAAATGTGTACAGGGGAAAAAGGACTAATTTGCATATATTTTCCATAGGGTGACAATGAAAATGGATTGCTGTGAGTATTATTGTTTATAACCCGCTGAATCCCCCTTCCTTTTGTCAGAGTTATTTTCTATTATTTTGTTGTTGCCTATATGTTTTCTGTATATTTATGCTTTATATGCAGTGTGTCATCATAAGTTAAATGGTGTGTTGTTAAAGGCTAGTCCTGAGCCAAATAAAACATTATTACTAGTTCCTTTTGATTCTGTGTATTTTGCCTGATGTTATAGGGATTTCATGGCAGAGTCTAAAGGCCTGTAGGTAAAGAGCTGGCCTGGGTCAAAAGTGTCTTTATAAAAATGGTGTCAAGCACTGTCCTGAGAGGATCAAAAGTTTTGTTGTAAGACTGCATCAGGATCTGAAATTGATACCTTCTGGGGAGGTAATGCTTCCTGCTGAGATCAGCCCAGGTGGGGCAGATATAGCTGTTGGCTTGCCCAGGGCTTCAGCATTGATCTGTCTGTGAGCAGACCCACTGTTCTGGTGCTGCCTCTTTTAGCCCAATTATGCTTTTCACAGAGGAGAACTGTCCTGAAATATATCAGTCTGATCCCACCTAACAAGGTCAATCCAGCCCCAAAATACCAGACAATTCTTCTCTGAACAAGGTACATGACAACCCCAGATGAGTGTTTCTGCCTTCTGTGGGCCTCATCAGTGCACATTGGGTGAGCCAATGACAAGCGGCATATATGTGCAGCTGCCACTCAGCAGCTAGCTCTCAGTAGTGCACTGCTGCTCCTGAGTCTACCTAATTAGATAACAGAAGTAAATTGGAAAGATATTAAAAACTTTTCTTTGCTTTATTGTGCCTTGAAGCTATATTTAACAGGCCAATTAGAGTTGTTACTTCCCTTTTTGGAGGGGCTCTGACTTTTCCTGGGGTATAGTTAGAGCATTCTCTGTTAGAGAACTCAGTCTCACAAGCTACAGAAACACCAGAAATAACGGGATGCTTAGGATCACTTTTGTAGCACAAATAATAGGCGGCTTAGAAATTAGCATAAGAGCCAGGTTTAGCTTTCAACAAAGAATTCCAAGAGAACAAATCAAATTTGTTGATAAAAGTAAATTAGAAAGTTGTTTAAAATTGCATGCCCTATCTGAATCATGAAAGTTTAATTTTGACTAGACTATCCGTTTAACACGTCACTGCACTGTAAAGTTTGTTTCCCCTTAAAGTGATGCTATAGGTTTATAGTTGCTATACTTTCTTTACTTAATAAAAATGAAATACACTAGTTTAATTTTTTTTATTTACAAATTATGTTAAAATTGAAGTTAAAGGGAAATGAAAGACAAAATGTTTATTTCTTGATTCTGATAGATTATATAGTTTAAACAGCTTTCCAATTTCCTCTGTCATCAATTTTGCTTCTTTCTCTTGGTATAATTTATTAAAGGAGCAGCAATGCACTTTTTTAATGCAAATGTCCATTTTAGCACAAATGCACATGGGAAGAGAAACTGGTCTAGATATGTGGTTGTGGAGTGCTGGAAACGTAACGGAGAATAGAATAATCCTCTGTTGTACACTAGAAAGCGGAGCTTGAGATAAACGCACAAGTGAAGTGCACCTTCTTGTAGTCAAATTGCAGATGTGTGTCTAGTGCTGTAAATGCAATAAACCAAATAGAGATGGAAGCTGAGCAACAGATAAGGGCAAGTGATATCTTGCAAGAAATTCTGTGATTCAGGAAGAGAGTGAGTGCTAGATGCTGTCTAAACCTTATCCCAACTATAAGATGTATGGGCAGTAATAGTAATAAACCAGAACATACATTTGGGGAAAGATCTTCTAAAATCGTATTGACTTTAAGCATTTAAATGAAAGTATAGAGAATAGGAATAATTAACTGTATAGCACACTGATAACTGATAAGGAGCCCTTTCCCCGATATGGAATGAGCTGCCAGGAATGGTAAATGTATTCTTGAATATAATATAGCACAACGGTCTTTGTATCCTGATCAGTGTTTATTGGATAGACATCATACAGTTGGCAGCTTCCAGGCAGGGTATAGGGCAGCCTCAAGAAACACACCAGAGTCAGGATACCAGAAAATCAGGAAAATAGGGATCAATTCAGGAGGCCAAACAAGTAAAGTAGTGATTTTACTCTCTGGGCTCTAGTAGTGGCAATAACGTACAAAAGCAAGACATTTACTCCATTTGCTGATGGTAAGACACAGAGCTTACCCCCTTTGGCTGAGGGTAACATGCATAAAGCAGTGACTATATTTCCCTTTACGTCTGTGCAGACACCATTCCTGCTTTAAAGGGACAGTATACTATATAATTCACTTAATGTGTTTCCAATTACTTTTTTTTTTACCAGCTGCAGAGTATAAAATGTATGAGATTTGCTTTTTAAGGTTTGTTTTTGTATATGAATTAGCTGATTTTGTGTTTTGAAGCCAAAACCTAATATAATGGGTTGAGCTTGTAGGTATAATCAGATCTCATTACTTTATCACATTGTGTACATATACCTGCTTCCTTATCTTATATCTGTCCATAAACCAATCACCAATACTTGGAGAGAACAATGGAAAATTAACATTTTACTACCTTATCTCTTCTATACCCCGCTGGGAGTGTAATTTCTTCTACTGGCAATCTGGCTGTGTTAACACAGCTTGGCCTTGAGGCCAAAAACTTTCAGGATGGGTGGGGCTAAATAAACTATTTTAAATGCCAATATAAGGGTAATGGGAATACTTGTAAAAATTTAATACACTCCAGCAGATAAAGTGGATCATTGGAACAAATTAAAGGGGGAGAAATTTTTTTAGTAAACTGTCCCTTTAACTCTTACATATATTGCAACTGTCTGGCAGGTAATTGATACTGCCTATAAGTGTGTGTCCCAAAAAAATAATCAAAAACTGTTACAGCCCACAAGACCTAAAAAAAACTACACATTTAAGTTCCAATATTTTTGTAGAGACTTTACTGGACACCCAGTAAAATACATAACTGCACAGTTCAATAACTGATACTTGGTAACACACTAACTGGGAGCGTTGTGAACCCTCATTACATCATCTTTTGGATACAGTTACATGAGGAAGACTCAGCTTACTAGTAGCCTGAAATAACAATACAAAATTCTCCTTCAAGCTAAAAACAAATTACTAAAGGTACCAGAAAAGATTCAACACAAATTTAAACAAAATGTATAAATAGTTAAACTATAAATAGTGTGTGACTGCAAAGTGTATAAAAAAAAAGTGATGCAAATAGATGTTCTTATGAAGAATTTCCTCCCACAAGCTACCTGCCCCAACTTCTCTCAGATACTGAGCATCACCACTCTTTGTTCCTGTATATCTGGAATGCACATACACATACCAGCTCAGTGACATCATCATCATTGCGTGTACGTTATCTTTTTATCTTGATGATTAAGGAAGAAAATGGTTTTATCTACATTGCTGCCACTTGTCTTTCGTCTCTGGTCCCCTTCACACATTGCGCTTAAAGGGACAGTCTACACCAGAATTTTTATTATTTAAAAAGACAGATAATCCCTTTATTACCCATTCCCCAGTTTTGCATAACCAACACTGTTATATTAATATACTTTTTACCTCTGTAATTACCTTGTATCTAAGTCTCTGCAAACTGCCCCCTTATCTCAGTTCTTTTGACAGACTTGCCTTTTTAGCCAATCAGTGCTGATTCAAAAGTAACTCCACAGGAGTGAGCACAATGTTATCTATATTGCCCACGTGAACTAGCTCTATCTTGCTGTGAAAAACTGACAAATGCATTTAGATAAGAGGCAGCCTTCAAGGGCAAAGAAATTAGCAAATGAACCTACCTAAGTTTAGGTTTCAACTAAGGATGCCAAGAGAACAAAGCAAATTTGATGATAAAAGTAAAATGGAAAGTTGTTTAAAATTACGTTTGACTAGACAGTCCCTTTAATGGACATAAAACCCCAAAATGTTATTTCGTGAATCAGATAGAACATACAATTTAAACAACTTTCCAATTTACTTTTATCATCAATTTTTCTTTGTTTTGTTGTTACCCTTTGTTGAAAAGCAGGAAGATAAGTTCAGGCGCAAGCACGTGTCTGCAGTATTATATGGCAAGTTTTTTTTAACGTTATATATTAGCAAGAGCAGTAGATGGCAGCACTATTTACTGTCATGTAGTACTAATGTTATACATTAGCAAGAGCAGTAGATGGCAGAACTATTTCCTGTCATGTAGTACTAATGTTATACATCAGCAAGAGCACTAGATGGCAGCACTATTTACTGTCATGTAGTAATAATATTATTCATTAGCAAGAGCAGTAGATAGCAGCACTATTTCCTGTCATGTAGTACTAATGTTATACATCAGCAAGAGCACTAGATGGCAGCACTATTTCCTGTTATGTAGTACTAATGTTATACATTAGCAAGAGCACTAGATGGCAGCACTATTTCCTGTCACGTAGTACTAATGTTATACATAAGCAAGAGCGCTAGATGGTAGCACTATTTCCTGTCATGTAGTACTAATGTTATACATTAGCAAGAGCACTAGATGGCAGCACTATTTCCTGTCATGTAGTACTAATGTTATACATTAGCAAGAGCACTAGATGACAGCATTATTTCCTGTCATATAGTACTAATGTTATACATTAGCAAGAGCACTAGATGGCAGCACTATTTCCTGTCATGTAGTACTAATGTTATACATTAGCAAGAGCAGTAGATGGCAGCACTATTTCCTGTCATGTAGTACTAATGTTATACATAAGCAAGAGCACTAGATGGCAGCACTATTTACTGTCATGTAGTACTAATATTATACATTAGCAAGAGCAGTAGATGGCAGCACTATTTCCTGTCATGTAGTACTAATGTTATACATCAGCAAGAGCACTAGGTGGCAGCACTATTTCCTGTCATGTAGTACTAATGTTATACATCAGCAAGAGCACTAGATGGCAGCACTATTTCCTGTCATGTAGTACTAATGTTATACATTAGCAAGAGCAGTAGATGGCAGCACTATTTCCTGTCATGTAGTACTAATGTTATACATCAGCAAGAGCACTAGATGGCAGCACTATTTCCTGTCCTGTAGTACTAATGTTATACATCAGCAAGAATTTCTTGTCATGTAGTACTAATGTTATACATTAGCAAGAGCACTAGATGGCAGCACTATTTCCTGTCATGTAGTACTAATGTTATACATGAGCAAGAGCACTAGATGGCAGCACTATTTCCTGTCATGTAGTACTAATGTTATACATTAGCAAGAGCGCTAGATGGCAGCACTATTTCTTGTCATGCAGTACTAATGTTATACATAAGCAAGAGCACTAGATAGCAGCACTATTTCCTGTCATGTAGCACTAATGTTATACATTAGCAAGAGCCCTAGATGGCAGCACTATTTCCTGTCATGTAGTACTAATGTTATACATTAGCAAGATCCCTAGATGGCAGCACTATTTCCTGTCATGTAGTACTAATGTTATACATTAGCAAGAGCACTAGATGGCAGCACTATTTCCTGTCATGTAGTACTAATGTTATACATTAGCAAGAGCACTAGATGGCAGCACTATTTCCTGTCATGTAGTACTAATGTTATACATTAGCAAGAGCACTAGATGGCAGCACTATTTCCTGTCATGTAGTACTAATGTTATACATTAGCAAGAGCGCTAGATGGCAGCACTATTTCCTGTCATGTAGTACTAATGTTATACATTAGCAAGAGCACTAGATGGCAGCACTATTTCCTGTCATGTAGTACTAATGTTATACATTAGCAAGAGCACTAGATGGCAGCACTATTTCCTGTCATGTAGCACTAATGTTATACATTAGCAAGAGCACTAGATGGCAGCACTATTTCCTGTCATATAGTACTAATGTTATACATTAGCAAGAGCACTAGATGGCAGCACCATTTCTTGTCATGTAGTACTAATGTTATACATAAGCAAGAGCACTAGATAGCAGCACTATTTCCTGTCATGTAGCACTAATGTTATACATTAGCAAGAGCACTAGATGGCAGCACTATTTCCTGTCATGTAGTACTAATGTTATACATTAGCAAGAGCACTAGATGGCAGCACTATTTCCTGTCATGTAGTACTAATGTTATACATTAGCAAGAGCACTAGATGGCAGCACTATTTCCTGTCATGTAGTACTAATGTTATACATTAGCAAGAGCACTAGATGGCAGCACTATTTCCTGTCATGTAGTACTAATGTTATACATTAGCAAGAGCACTAGATGGCAGCACTATTTCCTGTCATGTAGCACTAATGTTATACATTAGCAAGAGCACTAGATGGCAGCACTATTTCCTGTCATATAGTACTAATGTTATACATTAGCAAGAGCACTAGATGGCAGCATTATTGCCTGTCATGTAGTGCTCATGACATGTGCACACTTACTATCTAGATATCTCTTAAACAAAGAATAACAAGAGAAGGAAGCAAATTTGATAATTGAAGTAAATTGGAATTTATTTTTTTTAGTGTATGTTGCGTCTGAATCATGAAATATTTTTTTTTTCTAATGCTTTTGTCGATCGGCTGCAGACACCGCGCTTTTCTCATTTGGCAAATTAGCTTTTACAGAGAGCTCAGAAAAATGTTATTTGCACTCTTAAAGGGACATGAAACCCAATTTTTTTCTTTCATGATTTAGAAAGAGCATAAAATTATAAACAACTTTCTAATTTACTTCTATTATCTAATTTGCTTCATTCTCTTGATATTCTTTGCTGAAAAGCATATCTAGATATGCTTAGAAGCTGCTGATTGGTAGCTGCACATAGATGCCTCCTGTGATTGGTTCACCATGTGCATTGCTATTTCTTCATTAAAGTATATCTAAATAATGAAGCAAATTAGGTAATAGAAGTAAATTGGAATGTTGTTTAAAATTGTATTCTCTATCTGAATCATGAAAGAAAATGTTTGGGTATAGTGTCCCTTTAAATACACGAATTTCACACTTTCTAATATGACTTATTCATAAGCAATTATAGAACTTACATATTTATTACAGAGGTCATTTTCCCATTTCTAACACTTCATCACACATAAAATCTATCAAGCTATCTAGTTTACATCAATAATTCATTCCCACTTAAGAGTTTCACATCCGTCATAATAATAGGTTCATCCTATCCACTGACTTCTCAGATACCGATAGGTTACAAAGTTAGGGGTTTAAACGTGTCAATACTTTGGTCTTCCCTTTAAAGGGACAGTAAGCATCCTTTTGGTCTTCCCTTTAAAGGGACAGTAAGCATCCTTTTGGTCTTCCCTTTAAAGGGACAGTATGCATCCTTTTGGTCTTCCCTTTAAAGGGACAGTAAGCATCCTTTTGGTCTTCCTTTTAAAGGGACAGTATGCATCTTTGAAAAAAAACAAACAAATTATTTATTACAGTTTCCTTCTTTTTAAAAAAATAAATATACGTGTCAATGTTTTTACTGTATTTTAATGTAACCAATAGCTTTTTTTTTAACATACTTGTAGCATTGTATGGTTTAAAGATTTTTTTTTAATAATATTGCACATTTGCGTATTTGAACACATTGCTCTCTATTGTGCATTGAATTTTCTTTATATATCAGTATTTTTAATATAAAGTGTGTGTGTTTTATAATCACTTTATAAGCGTGGTTGGATATAAGCAGGGCTTTGTTTTCCCAGAATGAACTTGCAAACCCACAATCAGTGAAACCTTTGCGGTTTATTGTGTCCTGCAAGTGGGAGAACAGCAAGCTGGGGAGCTGCAAGACCTGAGTCTGTCTCTAACAGCACATCTGGGTGCTGCAACTTTTGTGAGTACTTTGGAGGTTGGGGATTTATTGGTTTGGGGAGTGAATCATAGTCCATATTGATTCACACAAGGAGGCGCCTCTCTTTTGTCTTTCAGACTCTGTTTCGATCTGTAATAACAAGGATTGGACTACAATATATAGATCGTCCAGATGGAACAATGCCATAGTTAGATTACAGTGCTATATATAAATATATATATATACATACACATATATACACATACACATATATACACATATATCCTATATCAGTGCTTTCCAAACTGTGTGTCGTGACACATTAGTGTGTCGGCAGCAGTGTGTAGGCGTGTCCCTGCTTCAGCACAAATTTTTTGAATTTACATTTTTTTTTTAACATTTTTTTTGGTTTTCGACTTTCCGCCTGCTTGCTACACATATCACATGGTTGACTCGTGATTGATACCTAGTGGGTCACAGATAATCTTAACCTATTGGCGCAGCTCAGTGGGAACTAAAACTTTTCCCATTGGTGGCTTTGGCGGCACATTGGCTCCTGACTGCATGTGTAGTCAGTGAGTGGGATAGCAGTGTGTTTGCAGCACAGGCAGTAGTCAGTGCAACTCGCAGACCTCTGAGGGCGGCAGCTATAACGCTGAACTGAACTCAGAAGTCAAAGTGTGTTTTTTGTTGTTGTTGCAGCTAGCTCCCAGTAGTGCATTGCTGCTCCTGCTCTTGATATATGGATAGGAAGTGGAAGCTTAAAAATGTCTGTCTTTAACTTATATTCCACCAAATATTCAGAAACTGTGTTCATCCCATCAACCTCATACATCCCATTAAAATAGTAAGTAGCTATTGGTGTTATTAAACTTTTAATTCTTGCATATACATACTGTTACTTGTAAATACATTTAGTTATTATATGATTTATGTATGTGTCCATATCTCTTAAAACAAGTTAGTTTAACCTCCTGTTTGCTAGTACAACTGAATTACTGTGTCGCAAAATTATGTAGGTGTAAAAAGTGTCACCAGCATGAAAAGTTTGGAAAGCTCTGTCCTATATAATAAAAGGCCAAGTGTGTTTGTCCGAAGCCATCATGTGCAGTAGAGACTGCTCGCGAGGACAAACACACCTGGGCTTAGAGTCCCTACCTGAACAGCCAGTGCGGGCGAAAGTGGGCGTGGCCGGGCGTGAGCGCCGTGATGGGGACGTTGCCGCGCGCGAGAGGGATAGAAGGGAGAGAGATAGAAAGAGAAGGAGAGAGATAGAAAGAGAGGGGGAGATAAAATAGATGGAAAAGAGCAAGAGGGGGGGGGAGAGAGCAAAATAGATGGGAAAGAGCAAGAGAGGGGGGAGAGAGCAAAATAGAGGGAAGAGAGAGAGAGCAAAAGAGAGGGATGGAGAGAGAGCAAAAGAGAGGGATGGAGAGAGAGAGCAAAAGAGAGGGGGAGAGAGAGCAAAAGAGAGGGATGGAGAGAGAGAGCAAAAGAGAGGGGGGAGAGCGCAAAAGAGGTGGGAGAGAGTGCAAAAGAGAGGGTGGGAGAGAGAGCGCAAAAGAGAGGGGGAGAGAGAGCGCAAAAGAGAGGGGGAGAGAGAGAGAGCGGAAAAGAGAGGGGGAGAGAGAGAGCACAAAAGAGGGGGGAGAGAGAGCGCAAAAGAGAGGGGGGAGAGAGAGCGCAAAAGAGAGGGGGAGAGAGAGAGTGCAAAAGAGAGGGGGGAGAGAGAGCGCAAAAGAGAGGGGGGAGAGAGCGCAAAAGAGAGGGGGGAGAGAGAGCGCAAAAGAGAGGGGGGAGAGAGAGCGCAAAAGAGAGGGGGGAGAGAGAGCGCAAAAGAGAGGGGGGAGAGAGAGCGCAAAAGAGAGGGGGGGAGAGAGAGCGCATAAGAGAAGGGGGAGAGAGCACAAAAGAGAGAGGGGAGAGAGCGCAAAAGAGAAGGTGAGAGAGAGCACAAAAGAGAGGGGGGAGAGAGAGTAAAAGAGTGAGGAGAGAGAGAGCGCAAAAGAGAGGGGGGGGGGAGAGAGCACAAAAGAGAGGGGGAGAGAGATCGCAAAAGAGGGGGGGGAGAGAGCACATAAGAGTGGGGGGAGAGAGCAAAATAGAGGGGGAGAGAAAGCAAAAGAGAGGGGGAGAGAAAGCAAAAGATAGGGGGAGAGAGGGGACAAAAAGAGAGGGGAAAGAGCAAAAGAGAGGGGGGAGAGAGAGAGCGCAAAAGAGAGGGGGGGAGAGAGAGCGCAAAAGAGAGGGGGAGAGAGAGCGCAAAAGAGAGGGGGGAGAGAGAGTAAAAGAGTGAGGAGAGAGTGCAAAAGAGAGGGGGAGAGAGAGCGCATAAGAGAAGGGGAGAGAGCGCAAAAGAGAGGGGGGAGAGAGCACAAAAGAGAGGGGAGAGAGCGCAAAAGAGAGGGGAGAGAGCGCAAAAGAGAGGGGAGAGAGAGCGCAAAAGAGAGGGGGAGAGAGAGCACAAAAGAGAGGGGAGAGAGTGTGCAAAAGAGAGGGGAGAGAGAGCGCAAAAGAGAGGGGAGAGAGAGCGCCAAAGAGAGGGGGAGAGAACGCAAAAGAGAGGGGAAGAGAGCGCAAAAGAGAGGGGGAGAGAGATTGCAAAAGAGGGGGGGGGGGAGAGCGCAAAAGAGGGGGGGGAGAGAGAGCAAAAGAGAGGGGGGAGAGAGCAAAAGAGAGGGGGAGAGAAAGCAAAAGAGAGGGGGAGAGGAAAGCAAAAGAGAGGGGGGAGAGAAGGAGCAAAAAGAGAGGGGAAAGAGCAAAAGAGAGGGGAGAGAAAGAAAAGAGAGGGGAAAGAGCAAAAGAGAGGGGAGAGAGAGAAAAGAGAGGGGGGATAGAGAGAGCCAAAGAGAGGGGTAGAGAGAGCAAAAGAGAGGTGGAGCGAGAGAGAGAGCAAAAGAGGGGGGAGAGAGAGCAAAAGAGAGGGGGAGGGAGAGAGAGAGCAAAAGAGAGGGGGGAGGGAGAGAGCGCAAGGGGTGGGACCGCTGTACTGCAAAAGAGAGGGTGGGAGAGAGAGCGCAAAAGAGAGGGGGAGAGAGCACAAAAGAGAGGGGGAGAGAGAGAGCGCAAAAGAGAGGGGGAGAGAGAGAGAGCGGAAAAGAGAGGGGGAGAGAGAGAGCACAAAAAGAGGGGGGAGAGAGAGCGCAAAAGAGAGGGGGGGAGAGAGAGCGCAAAAGAGAGGGAGGAGAGAGAGAGTGCAAAAGAGGGGGGAGAGAGAGAGTGCAAAAGAGAGGGGGGAGAGAGCGCAAAAGAGAGGGGGGAGGGAGAGAGCGCAAAAGAGAGGGGGGAGAGAGCGCAAAAGAGAGGGGGGGAGAGAGCGCAAAAGAGAGGGGGGGAGAGAGCGCAAAAGAGAGGGGGGGAGAGAGAGAGCGCAAAGAAGAGGGGGAGAGAGAGAGCGCAAAGAAGAGGGGGAGAGAGAGAGCGCAAAGAGAGGGGGGAGAGAGAGCGCTAAAGAGAGGGGGGGAGAGAGAGAGAGCAAAAGAGAGAGGGGAGAGAGCACAAAAGAGAGAGGGGAGAGAGAGAGTAAAAGAGAGTGAGGAGAGAGAGTAAAAGAGAGTGAGGAGAGAGAGAGCGCAAGAGAGAGGGGGGAGAGAGCACAAAAGAGAGGGGGGAGAGAGAGTAAAAGAGTGAGGAGAGAGAGAGAGCGCAAAAGAGAGGGGGGAGAGAGAGCGCATAAGAGAAGGGGGGAGAGAGCACAAAAGAGAGAGGGGAGAGAGCGCAAAAGAGAGAGGGGAGAGAGCGCAAAAGAGAAGGTGAGAGCACAAAAGAGAGGGGGAGAGAGATCGCAAAAGAGGGGGGAGAGAGAGCACAAAAGAGAGGGGAGAGAGTGTGCAAAAGAGAGGGGAGAGAGAGCGCAAAAGAGTGGGGGGAGAGAGCAAAATAGAGGGGGAGAGAAAGCAAAAGAGAGGGGGAGAGAAAGCAAAAGAGAGGGGGGAGAGAGCACAAAAGAGAGGGGAGAGAGCGCAAAAGAGAGGGGAGAGAGCGCAAAAGAGAGGGGAGAGAGAGCGCAAAAGAGAGGGGAGAGAGAGCACAAAAGAGAGGGGAGAGAGTGTGCAAAAGAGAGGGGAGAGAGAGCGCAAAAGAGAGGGGGAGAGAACGCAAAAGAGAGGGGGAGAGAGATTGCAAAAGAGGGGGGGGAGAGAGCGCAAAAGAGAGGGGGGAGAGAGCAAAAGAGAGGGGGAGAGAAAGCAAAAGAGAGGGGGAGAGAAAGCAAAAGAGAGGGGGAGAGAAGGAGCAAAAAGAGAGGGGAAAGAGCAAAAGAGAGGGGAGAGAGAGAAAAGAGAGGGGAAAGAGCAAAAGAGAGGGAGAGAGAGAGAAAAGAGAGGGGGGATAGAGAGAGCCAAAGAGAGGGGAGTAGAGAGAGCAAAAGAGAGGTGGAGCGAGAGATAGAGAGAGCGCAAAAGAGGGGGGGGAGAGAGAGCAAAAGAGAGGGGGGAGGGAGAGAGAGAGCCAAAAGAAGAGGGGAGGAGGACAGAGAGCGCAAGGGGTGGAACCGCTGTACTGCAAAAGAAGAGGGTGGGAGAGAGAGCGCAAAAGAGAAGGGGAGAGAGAGGCAAAAGAGAGGGGGAAGAGAGAGAGTGCAAAGAGAGGGGGAGAGATGAGAGCGCGAAAAGAGAGGGGGAGAGAGAGAGAGCGGCAAAAGAGAGGGGGAGGGAGAGAGAGCACAAAAGAGGGGGAGAGAGGAGGAGAGAGCGCAGAGAGGGGGGAGAGAGAGAGAGCAAAAGAGAGGGAGGAGAGAGAGAGTAAAAGAGAGTGAGGAGAGAGAGAGCGCAAGAGAGAGGGGGGAGAGAGCACAAAAGAGAGGGGGAGAGAGAGTAAAAGAGTGAGGAGAGAGAGCGCAAAAGAGAGGGGGGAGAGAGAGCGCATAAGAGAAGGGGGGAGAGAGCACAAAAGAGAGAGGGGAGAGAGCGCAAAAGAGAAGGTGAGAGCACAAAAGAGAGGGGGAGAGAGATCGCAAAAGAGGGGGGGGAGAGAGCGCAAAAGAGTGGGGGGAGAGAGCAAAATAGAGGGGGAGAGAAAGCAAAAGAGAGGGGGAGAGAAAGCAAAAGAGAGGGGGAGAGAGGGGGCAAAAAGAGAGGGGAAAGAGCAAAAGAGGGGGGGAGAGAGAGAGCGCAAAAGAGAGGGGGAGAGAGAGCGCAAAAGAGAGGGGGGAGAGAGAGTGCAAAAGAGAGGGGGAGAGAGAGCGCAAAAGAGAGGGGGAGAGAGAGCGCAAAAGAGAGGGGGGAGAGAGAGTAAAAGAGTGAGGAGAGAGTGCAAAAGAGAGGGGGAGAGAGAGCGCATAAGAGAAGGGGAGAGAGCGCAAAAGAGAGGGGGAGAGAGCACAAAAGAGAGGGGAGAGAGCGCAAAAGAGAGGGGAGAGAGAGCACAAAAGAGAGGGGAGAGAGAGCGCAAAAGAGAGGGGGGGAGAGAGCGCAAAAGAGAGGGGGGAGAGAGCGCAAAAACATAATTTATGTAAGAACTTACCTGATAAATTCATTTCTTTCATATTAGCAAGAGTCCATGAGCTAGTGACGTATGGGATATACATTCCTACCAGGAGGGGCAAAGTTTCCCAAACCTCAAAATGCCTATAAATACACCCCTCACCACACCCACAATTCAGTTTAACGAATAGCCAAGAAGTGGGGTGATAAGAAAAAAATGCGAAAGCATATAAAATAAGGAATTGGAATAATTGTGCTTTATACAAAAAAATCATAACCACCACAAAAAAGGGCGGGCCTCATGGACTCTTGCTAATATGAAAGAAATGAATTTATCAGGTAAGTTCTTACATAAATTATGTTTTCTTTCATGTAATTAGCAAGAGTCCATGAGCTAGTGACGTATGGGATAATGACTACCCAAGATGTGGATCTTTCCACGCAAGAGTCACTAGAGAGGGAGGGATAAAATAAAGACAGCCAATTCCTGCTGAAAATAATCCACACCCAAAATAAAGTTTAATGAAAAACATAAACAGAAGATTCAAACTGAAACCGCTGCCTGAAGTACTTTTCTACCAAAAACTGCTTCAGAAGAAGAAAATACATCAAAATGGTAGAATTTAGTAAAGTATGCAAAGAGGACCAAGTTGCTGCTTTGCAAATCTGATCAACCGAAGCTTCATTCCTAAACGCCCAGGAAGTAGAAACTGACCTAGTAGAATGAGCTGTAATCCCTTGAGGCGGAGTTTTACCCGACTCGACATAGGCATGATGAATTAAAGATTTCAACCAAGATGCCAAAGAAATGGCAGAAGCTTTCTGGCCTTTTCTAGAACCGGAAAAGATAACAAATAGACTAGAAGTCTTTCGGAAAGACTTAGTAGCTTCAACATAATATTTCAAAGCTCTAACAACATCCAAAGAATGCAACGATTTCTCCTTAGAATTCTTAGGATTAGGACATAATGAAGGAACCACAATTTCTCTACTAATGTTGTTGGAATTCACAACTTTAGGTAAAAATTCAAAAGAAGTTCGCAACACCGCCTTATCCTGATGAAAAATCAGAAAAGGAGACTCACAAGAAAGAGCAGGTAATTCAGAGACTCTTCTGGCAGAAGAGATCGCCAAAAGGAACAAAACTTTCCAAGAAAGTAATTTAATGTCCAATGAATGCATAGGTTCAAACGGAGGAGCTTGAAGAGCCCCCAGAACCAAATTCAAACTCCAAGGAGGAGAAATTGACTTAATGACAGGTTTTATACGAACCAAAGCTTGTACAAAACAATGAATATCAGGAAGATTAGCAATCTTTCTGTGAAAAAGAACAGAAAGAGCAGAGATTTGTCCTTTCAAAGAACTTGCGGATAAACCTTTATCTAAACTATCCTGAAGAAACTGTAAAATTCTCGGAATTCTAAAAGAATGCCAAGAAAAATGATGAGAAAGACACCAGAAATATAAGTCTTCCAGACTCTATAATATATCTCCCTAGATACAGATTTACGAGCCTGTAACTAGTATAATCACAGAGTCAGAGGAAACCTCTTTGACTAAGAATCAAGCGTTCAATCCTCCATACCTTTAAATTTAAGGATTTGAGATCCTGATGGAAAAAAGGACCTTGCGACAGAAGGTCTGGCCTTAACGGAAGAGTCCACGGTTGGCAAGAGGCATCCGGACAAGATCCGCATACCAAAACCTGTGAGGCCATGCTGGAGCTACCAGCAGAACAAACGAGCATTCCTCTCAGAATCTTGGAGATTACTCTTGGAAGAAGAACTAGAGGCGGAAAGATATAGGCAGGATGATACTTCCAAGGAAGAGTGACATGCATCCACTGGTACCGCTTGAGGATCCCTGGATCTGGACAGATACCTGGGAAGTTTCCTTGTTTAGATGAGAGGCCATCAAATCTATTTCTGGAAGTCCCCACATTTGAACAATCTGAAGAAATACCTCTGGGTGAAGAGGACCATTCGCCCGGAGTAACGTTTGGCGACCTGAGTAATTCTGCTTCCCAATTGTCTATACCTGGGATATGAAACCGCCGAAACTAGACAGGAGCTGGATTCCGCCCATACCAGAATTCGAGATACTTCTTTCATAGCCCAGAGGACTGTGAGTCCCTCCTTGATGATTGATGTATGCCACAGTTGTGACATTGTCTGTCTGAAAACAAATGAACGATTCTCTCTTTAGAAGAGGCCAAGGCTGAAGAGCTCTGAAATTGCACGGAGTTCCAAAATATTGATCGGTAATCTCACCTCCTGAGATTCCCAAACCCCTTGTGCTGTCAGAGACCCCCACACAGCTCCCCAACCTGTAAGACTTGCATCTGTTGAAATTACAGTCCAGGTCGGAAGAACAAAAGAAGCCCCCTGAACTAAACGATGGTGATCTGTCCACCACGTCAGAGAGTGTCGTACAATCGGTTTTAAAGATATTAATTGAGATATCTTTGTGTAATCCCTGCACCACTGGTTCAGCATACAGAGCTGAAGAGGCCGCATGTGAAAACGAGCAAAGGGGATCGCGTCCGATGCAGCAGTCATAAGACCTAGAATTTCCATGCATAAGGCTACCGAAGGGAATGATTGTGACTGAAGGTTTCGACAAGCTGATATCAATTTTAGATGTCTCTTGTCTGTCAAAGATAGAGTCATGGACACTGAATCTATCTGGAAACCTAAAAAGGTTACCTGTGTCTGAGGAATCAATTAACTTTTTAGTAAATTGATTCTCCAACCATGATGTTAAAGAAACAACACAAGTCGATTCGTATGAGATTCTGCTAAATGTGAAGACTGAGCAAGTACCAAGATATCGTCCAAATAAGGAAATACAATACCCTGTTCTCTGATTACAGACAGAAGGGCACCGAGAACCTTCGTAAAAATTCTTGGAGCTGTAGCTAGGCCAAACAGCAGAGCCACAAACTGGTAATGCTTGTCTAGGAAAGAGAATCTCAGAAACTGATAGTGATCTGGATGAATCGGAATATGCAGATATGCATCCTGTAAATCTATTGTAGACATATAATGCCCTTGCTGAACAAAAGGCAGGATAGTCCTTACAGTTACCATTTTGAATGTTGGTATCCTTACATAACGATTCAATATTTTTAGATCCAGAACTGGTCTGAAGGAATTCTCCTTCTTTGGTACAATGAAGAGATTTGAATAAAACCCCAGTCCCTGTTCCAGAACTGGAACTGGCATAATTACTCCAGCCAACTCTAGATCTGAAACACATTTCAGAAATGCTTGAGCCTTCGCTGGGTTTACTGGGACACGGGAAAGAAAAAATCTCTTTGCAGGAGGCCTTATCTTGAAGCCAATTCTGTACCCTTCTGAAACAATGTTCTGAATCCAAAGATTGTGAACGGAATTGATCCAAATTTCTTTGAACAAACGTAATCTGCCCCCTACCAGCTGAGCTGGAATGAGGGCCGCACCTTCATGTGGACTTAGGAGCTGGCTTTGATTTTCTAAAAGGCTTGGATTTATTCCAGACTGGAGATGGTTTCCAAACTGATACCGCTCCTGTGGGTGAAGGATAAGGCTTTTGTTCCTTATTGTGAAGAAAGGAACAAAAACGATTATTAGACCTAAATTTACCTTTAGATTTTTTATCCTGTGGTAAAAAAGTTCCTTTCCCTCCAGTAACAGTTGAGATAATAGAATCCAACTGAGAACCAAACAATTTATTACCCTGGAAAGAAAGGGAAAGCAGAGTAGACTTAGAAGACATATCAGCATTCCAAGTTTTAAGCCATAAAGCTCTTCTAGCTAAAATAGCTAGAGACATATACCTGACATCAACTCTAATGATATCAAAGATGGCATCACAAATAAAATTATTAGCATGTTGAAGAAGAATAATAATGCTATGAGAATTATGATCTGTTACTTGTTGTGCCAAAGCTTCTAACCAAAAAGTTGAAGCTGCAGCAACATCCGCTAAAGATATAGCAGGTCTAAGAAGATTACCTGAACACAAGTAAGCTTTTCTTAGAAAGGATTCAATTTTCCTATCTAAAGGATCCTTAAAGGAAGTACCATCTGCCGTAGGAATAGTAGTACGCTTAGCAAGAGTAGAGACAGCCCCATCAACCTTAGGGATTTTGTCCCAAAACTCTAATCTGTTAGATGGCACAGGATATAATTGCTTAAAACGTTTAGAAGGAGTAAATGAATTACCCAAATTATTCCATTCCCTGGACTGGAAATTACTTAAGAAATAGCACTAGGGACAGGAAAAACTTCTGGAATAACTACAGGAGATTTAAAAACCTTATCTAAACGTTTAGATTTAGTATCAAGAGGACCAGAATCCTCAATTTCTAATGCAATTTGGACTTCTTTAAGTAAAGAACGAATAAATTCCATTTTAAATAAATATGAAGATTTATCAGCATCAACCTCTGAGACAGAATCCTCTGAACCAGAAGAACCATTATCAGAATCAGAATGATGATGTTCATTTAAAAATTCATCTGAAAAATGAGAAGTTTTAAAAGACTTTTTACGTTTACTAGAAGGAGGAATAACAGACATAGCCTTCTTAATGGATTTAGAAACAAAATCTCTTATGTTATCAGGAACACTCTGAGTATTAGATGTTGACGGAACAGCAACAGGTAATGTAACAGTACTAAAGGAAATATTATCTGCATTAACAAGTTTGTCATGACAAACAGTACAAACAACAGCTGGAGGAACAGATACCATAAGTTTACAGCAGATACACTTAGCTTTGGTAGCTCCAGCACCAGGCAGCGATTTTCCAGAAGTATCTTCTGACTCAGTTTCAACGTGGGACATCTTGCAATATGTAATAGAAAAAACAACATATAAAGCAAAATTGATCAAATTCCTTAAATGACAGATTCAGGAATGGGAAAAAAATGCCAGTGAACAAGCTTCTAGCAACCAGAAGCAATAAATAATGAGACTTAAATAATGTGGAGACAATAGTGACGCCCATATTTTTTTAGCGCCAAAAATAACGCCCACATTATTTGGCGCCTAAATGCTTTTGGCGCCAAAAATGACGCCACATCCGGAACGCCGACACTTTTGGCGCAAAAGAACGTCAAAAATGACGCAACTTCCGGCGACACGTATGACGCCCGAAACAGAAAAAAAAGATTTGCGACAAAAAAGTCCGCGCCAAGAATGACGCAATAAAATGAAGCATTTTCAGCCCCCGCGAGCCTAACAGCCCACAGGGAAAAAGTCAAATTTTAAGGTAAGAAAAAAATTGATTTATTCATATGTATTATCCCAAATATGAAACTGACTGTCTGAAATAAGGAATGTTGAACATCCTGAGTCAAGGCAAATAAATGTTTGAATACATATATTTAGAACTTTATAAAAAAGTGCCCAACCATAGCTTAGAGTGTCACAGAAAATAAGACTTACTTACCCCAGGACACTCATCTACATGTTGTAGAAAGCCAAACCAGTACTGAAACGAAAATCAGCAGAGGTAATGGTATATAAATAAGAGTATATCGTCGATCTGAAAAGGGAGGTAAGAGATGAATCTCTACGACCGATAACAGAGAACCTATGAAATAGACCCCGTAGAAGGAGATTATTGAATTCAAATAGGCAATACTCTCCTCACATCCCTCTGACATTCACTGAACGCTGAGAGGAAAACCGGGCTCCAACCTGCTGCGGAGCGCATATCAACGTAGAATCTAGCACAAACTTACTTCACCACCTCCATAGGAGGCAAAGTTTGTAAAACTGATTTGTGGGTGTGGTGAGGGGTGTATTTATAGGCATTTTGAGGTTTGGGAAACTTTGCCCCTCCTGGTAGGAATGTATATCCCATAGGTCACTAGCTCATGGACTCTTGCTAATTACATGAAAGAAAGAGAGGGGGAGAGAGCGCAAAAGAGAGGGGGAGAGAGATTGCAAAAGAGGGGGGGGGGAGAGCGCAAAAGAGGGGGGGGAGAGCGCAAAAGAGAGGGGGGAGAGAGCAAAAGAGAGGGGGAGAGAAAGCAAAAGAGAGGGGGAGAGAAAGCAAAAGAGAGGGGGAGAGAAAGCAAAAGAGAGGGGGAGAGGGAGCAAAAAGAGAGGGGAAAGAGCAAAAGAGAGGGGAGAGAGAGAAAAGAGAGGGGGGATAGAGAGAGCCAAAGAGAGGGGTAGAGAGAGCAAAAGAGAGGTGGAGCGAGAGAGCGCGCAAAAGATGGGGGGAGAGAGAGCAAAAGAGAGGGGGAGGGAGAGAGAGAGCAAAAGAGAGGGGGAGGGAGAGAGCGCAAGGGGTGGGACCGCAGTACTGAAAAAAATGGCCCGTGTGAACGGGCTTTAGGACTAGTATATATATATATATATATATATATATATATATATATACACACATACACACACACACATATATATATATAGATAGATATATATATATATATAAATATATATAAATAAATATATACATATACACACATACATATACACATATACACATATATACATACAGGGACACTAAAGTTAAAATTATACTTTAATGATTCAGATATAACATGCAGTTTTAGGTGGCTTTCTAACTTACTTTCATTGTCTAAATGTGCACAATTTTTATTGTATCTGCACTTCTTGAGCCACCAGCAATTACTGAGCATGTGCAAGAATTTATAGTGTAACCATATGAGTCTGTGATTGGCTGATGGCTGTCACATGATAAAAGGGGCAGGCAAATTGAAGTGAAATTTGTTTAAACTTGTTTATTATGAAATTCTATTTTATTTAAAGTGAAGGTCAATTTTGACGAATAAGTGCCCAGTTGTTAATAATCCTATTAAAAACAAGGACACTTTAATTCATCAAAATTGAAATTTCAAGCGTTTTCTTAAAAAAAAAACTTCCCTTTTAATCCTGAAAGCTGCTCCATCGATTCCCCCGGCCGTTGGTAGCCTCTGCTTATGTCAGAAATTACGAATCCAGCTTCCTCCAATCACAGTGTTCCCCCCGGGGGGGATCATAGCCTGAGGGAACGCCGTGATTGGATGAAGCGGGCGGAGGAAGCGCTGCAGCGGCTCTCAGGATTAAAGTGAAAGTAAATCCTAGTGTTTTACAAACGCTAGAATTGACTATTGAAACAAATAAAGGGGACTTTCATTCATGAAGTATAAGATACTTCTTGTAGAAAGCACCTTTATTTGATTCGATCGATCGCCGTGTTTACTTTGTACAGCAGCCCACGGGGAAATTTTTTTTGACTAAGAGGTGACGTTTTCACCCTATTAGCCAATAGCCATGCAGTAAATCCGGCTTGGCGCCCATGGAAGCCAATTTTACCGCACGGCTATTGGCTAAGAGGTGAAAACGTCACCTCTTAGGCAAAAATTTTTTTTGCCGTGGGCTGCTGTACAAGGTAAACACGGCGATCGATTGAATCAAATAAAGGAGCTTTCTACATGAAGTACCTTATACTTCATGAATGAAAGCCCCCTTTATTTGTTTCAATAGTAAATCCTAGCTTTTGTAAAACGCTAGGATTTACTTTCACTTTAATAGGTAAGTTTTTGAAGAAAACGCTTGACATGTCAATTTTGATGAAGTTAGGATTATTAAAAACCGGGCACTAATTCGTCAAAATTGACCTTCACTTTAATACTACTTTTAAATATAGGCCATTAAATCCCACTAACCACAGCTACAGGAAAAGACAACTCCACAAGTATTTACACAAATTGATCTTTATTATCTTCACTCATGTTCTAAGGCTTCATTTTGCATTTTAAATGTATAATAAAAAACAAAAACAAAAAAAGAACCTCTTACTTTCAGCACTCAAAAGAGTGTACCATAAAAAGTCAATGTCATATCTAGTGTACTGAATATATTATTGCTATTTCACGTTAGAAACGTCTTGCAAGGGTTTCTATCATTTCCACTTGTTTTTTTTTCCCACTAAGGGATGAGCTTTAACACAAACAAAGCATATTCAGCCAAACTCCTTTATTGGAAGTTGTAGTGCAAAATAATCCCTTTAAAGAAACTATCCACACCAAAATATTTGACAGCATATTAGATATACAAAAACAACTTGCTCCAGTTTATCAGAGCATGATAAGCTTGCAATTTTGACCCCACAATCCCACATACCTATATCTTTAACCCTTGGAAAGGGGTTTTAAACACATAGGTAAAGTCTTGCATCCCCTGTGCAAGGCGCATTGACCAAATGGCAGATATGTTTTCCTTCTACACATAACTGCCTCACTGGCTGTAGTAGCAATGATTAGAGTGAGGATGTGTGTGTTAAATCCCTATAACACAGTTAAAGGGATACTAAATCCAATGTTTTTCTTTAATGATTCAGATAGATCATGCAATTTTAAGCAACTTCCAAATTTACTCCTATTATCAATTTTTCTTCGTTCTCTTGCTATCTTTATTTAAAAAGCAGGAATGTAAAGCTTACAGCCGGCCCATTTTCAGTTCAGAACCTTGGTTACAACCGTTACACTTGCTTATTGGTTTGCTGAATGTAGTCACCAATAAGCAAGCACTATCCAGGGTGCTGGACCTAAAATGGGCCAGCTCCTAAGCTTTAAATTTCTGCATTTGAAATAAAGATTGCAAGAGAACGAAGAAAAATTGATAATAGGAATAAATTAGAAAGTTGCTTAAAATGTCATGCTCTATCTAATTCATGAAAAAAAAATTAGGTTTAGTTTCCCTTTAACCAGGGTCAGTAATGCAAAAGTTACATATGCTTTAATGAATTTTGACATGTAGTTCTTGCACTGGAATGCTTTTTTTTTTTTTAAATAAAATTTGTAGGTGGCCAGACCTGCACTATTTATGAACCCAACAGTTACTGAGCCTGTCCTGATTATCTATATGTGTGGCTGTTGCTGTTTCAGTAACACAGGATTGTGATCATCTGCAGTCAAGTGGTCACGGCCTCAGATAGAATCCTTGTCTAGATTAAAGGGACTTTCAACTTGTTTTACTATTGTTGTTTATGCAGATCCAGAATAAAAACAAGAAAAAAGCCAAAGACCCTTAGACTAGAGCAGTGGTATACGCAGAGAGATCAGCAACTTTACGTGATGTCACCTGCCCCTTGAGATTCACAGCTTAAAAAGAGAGGAGAGATTCATACACAGGTACAGGCATGGTGACCATCATTGTCTAAGCGCATATCTTAAGATTTTTAAAGGGATTTGAAACAGTCCTTTAGTAAAAACAAATGTTAAATCAAAATAAACTTAAAAAGAAACAGATTATTATAAAAAAAAAAAAACAGCAAACAACGTACTTTTCTTTCTAAATGAGCACTTGCAGCTAGATAGTAGAGCTACCATTACAGAATGTATGCTCTACTGTCACATGATTATGGCAGTAAAAAGTCCTCTACTGAGCATGGGTGATAAGCTGACTGCAGCTAGAGCAGATGTATCCTAGCCACACTTCAACAAAAAGGGTTTCCTTTGCCTTCTTGTAGAGAACACTGTCTCCTTTTAGGGCTGTGACATGAAGTAATTGACCCTTCACAAATTAAGTTAAAAAAATAGAAATAAAAGTTAAATCCTTTTAATATGATGCATAATACATAGTGCAATGATTTCTATTAAGTACAACCAACTGCTTAGTGTTTTTTATTTCAACAATGAAACAGACTGTTTTATATCCCTTTCACTTTTATAAAAAAAAAATTGTTTAAATTGTAGATCTGCATAAACAATAGCAAGATAAGTACGGAGCCAAATGCTACTCATGTATTTATGCTTTATTGACTCTTTTTTGATCAGCTGAAGTCATATTATTTGCAAATATTGTATAAAATGTAGGAGGCAATAACACAAGCCCACGAAGTAAATGCAATGCTATTAAAATGACATTAAACACCTCCTGTTCTGTGTAAAATTTGTACTTTGTCACACACTCCCTAGACAGGCCAAAAAGCAAACTCTGTAACCTAGGTTTTCATACACTGCGAATTGCCTAAACCAGCTGATTGATGTGCAGCATTTGCAAGTTACAGATTTTTACAGAAAAGCAAGAGGTTTAATTGGCTTTTAAACGGACAGTCTAGTCCAAAATAAACTGTCATGATTCAGATAGGGCATGTAATTTTAAACAATTTTCCAATTTACTTTTATCACCAATTTTGCTTTGTTCTCTTGGTATTCTTAGGTGAAAGCTAAACCTAGGAGGTTCATATGCAAATTTCTAAGCCCTTGAAGGCCGCCTCTTCTCTCAGGGCATTTTAACAGTTTTTCACCACTAAAGATGTGTTAGTTCATGTGTGTCGTATAGATAACACTGTGCTCACACACGTGGAGTTCCTAGGAGCCAGCACTGATTGGCTAAAATGCAAGTTTGTCAAAAGAACTGAAATAAGAGGGCAGTTTGAAGAGGCTTAGATACAAGATAATCAAAGAGGTAAAAAGTGCATTTATATAAATGTGTTGGTTATGCAAAACTAGGGAATGGGTAATAAGAGGATTACCTATCTTTTAAAACAATAAACATTCTGGTGCAGACTGTCCCTTTAAGTAGCAGTTGTTATACTCTTCACTGAAATGCATATGGCCATATTCTGTAGAATTCTCTCACAAGGATTCTACATTGTTTTAGCACATCTAATGGTAAAACACGGGATGCTGTAAATACCGGTTATTTCACTGGTCTGCTCAAGAACTATATATATTTTATTAGTTAAAAATACATTTATATAAAAATAGTTTCAATGTTTCTCACACAACCAGTAACAACTAAACAGATCAGGAAGTGAACCCAGTTCATATAGGAGCACTTACAAATGGATTAGAACAGCAATGTAGTAAAAGTTCATTGTTAAATGAATATTGCTATTAATTTGTTTTAAAATATGAGCTTAAAGGGACATTAAACACTAAACAAATGCTAGACAGAATGATGCAGTCAAAGAAAAGATTGGTCTGAGAACAACATTTAGATGTATTTTTTGGATTTCATTAGCGTAATGTTTTAGTGTCTATAATACAATGGGAGCTGCCATGTTTTAACTTGTGTTACCTTCTCTGCTGTAGCCAATTAGGGACAGTTATACATAGGTCACTAGAGTGTGCAGCCAATGGTTGTGTGTGATATAACAGTGTTCTGCACTTCCATTTCTAACAGGAACTGAAAAGATCACAATTTCACGCCTATTGCAGTTTGTTATATATATGATTTATCATTTTATGTTACTATCTCAAAGTGTTTAATGTCAATTTAAAGGGACATAATAAAAAAATTGCTTGCTCTAGTTCTATAGAGTATGTAATGTTAAAGCTATCGATCCTGCACTGCTATGTGTTTAACCCCTACAAAGGGGGTTAAATATTAAAAGGATATTAAACCCAAAACATTTTCTTTCATGATTCAGATAGATAATACGATTTTAAACAACTTTCCAATTTACTTCTATTTACTTTGCTTCATTCACTTGGTATCTTTTGTTGAAGAAGCAGCAGTGCACTACTGTGAACTAGCTGACTGTATTGGGTGAGCCAATAACATGAGGCATATATATGTGCAGCCACAAATCAGCGGCTCCTGAGTCTACCTAGGTATCCTTTTAAAAGCAGGCTATCAAGAGAACAAAACAAAATTAGATAAATAACTTTCCAATTTACTTCTATTAACAGCACATGTGCTATCTGAATCATGAAAGAAAAAAAATGTGGGTTTTATGTCCCTTTAAAACCTCTTGCTTTTATGTAAAAGTGCTTTATACCACACTCCCTAGAGTCCAAAAAGCTAAATCTGTAAACTGAAAATTCTGCTTTTGCTTTTTGGCTTTTCCTGCCCTGAATACAAATATTTTTTTCATGTGTTTTTTTTTTTTCAAAATTCAGACATTTTGTCAAGTCAAAATTAAACTTTCATGAATCAGATAGAGGGAAATCAAAAGGGAAATCCAATGTATTTCTCCTCTTCTTATAGAGCCATCAATTAAAAGGGATACGGAACCCAATTTTTTTCTTTAATGATTCAGATAGAGCAGACAATTTTAAGCAACTTTCTATTTTACTCCCATTGTCAATTTTTCTTCGTTCTCTTGGCATCTTTATTTGAATGTAAGCTTAGAAGCCAGTCCATTTTTGGTTCAGTACCTGGGTAGCGCTGGCTCATTGGTGACTACATTTAGACACCAATCAGAAAGTGCTACCCAGGGGCTGAACTGAAAATGGGCCGGGGCACCTATGCTTACATTATTACTTTTTCAAATAAAGATACCAAGAGAACAAAGAAACTTTGATTATAGGAGTCAATTAGAAAGTTGCTTAAAATTACTGCTCTAACTGAAGCATGAAAGTATAATTTTGACTAGACTATTCCTTTAATATGTCTTTAGAACTTTTTCCCCCCAAAGTATCACATTGCGGTTTACTCCGTACATCATGTCAGCTTTGAGTTCTGCTTTTCACTATTAGAGTATTGGGCAAATTATTTTGATATAGACGCAGAAATAGCTTTGAGAACTAGAGAAATAAAACTATACAGGTTTTTTTTTCTCTTTTTTCACTTTGCAGCGATCATGTGAACATATGCTTTAAAATGTAGACATGAGAGTTTACTAAAATAAATTGCTGGAATTAAATAGCTCACAATAACCAGCAATCAATTACTTCCTAAATATAACAATAAAAAAATACAATAAAGTAAAAACACAAGGCATCCATTTCTATTTCAGTTTTAATATCTGTCTTTATAAACAGTACACAGATATCTTTCACTTAATAGCTGTTGTAATCCATGAAGTGTCCCTTTAAGTAAAAAATAAAATATTAACCCTCTCATCTCCAGTGAAATCTTATGCCAGGTTACAGGTTGAGTTACCTATTTGTATGATACTCTGCTACATGTGCTGAACTAGTTTTCAGAGATCTGTTCCTCATTTGATGAATCAAACAAGCAAAAAATATAAATTTTGTATACAATGTTCTAAACTGAAAACATGTATCAAGTAACATAAAACACAAAAATAACTCTTAACCCCTTCACGGCTGGAAGATACAAAGTCAGTTAGGTACGCAGCATTGCAGAAACACGTACTGGATGAAATTGGTGTTTGTTTATGGTGTAAGTTGGACACAGAAAATATTGAACCAACAACAAATAAATATGTTGCTTTAAATATCCTATATATCTGCTACTATTTTAGCTTTCAAGCTTCAAGGTAAAACAAAAATGCATTTCTGGCCCGAACCACTTTGGAAATTTGTCCCAAAAATATGATTTTGCGGCAAATTAAGTGGTTGTATAATAACTATTAAAAGACTAATTACAATGACATTAAAACACTCAATGTATTTTTAATATAATAAATAAATCAACATTCTCAATAAATCGACATTGTGTTACTAAGCTTGCAGAGGTGTGTCCCTCTCTACCAATAGGGCTGTGGGAATTGTCTGTACCAATCATTCAGCATGAATAGAACTACTTATCAGCCAATGAGAATTAGCAGGAAGTACAAAACTGATACTGCTGTATTAGTTTCAATGTAAACAGCTTTTACATGAAGAAACAGTAAACACCTTGGAATTTTTCCACAATCTTGCAACAAAAACTACTTCACTTGTTTGTCAACAGCCAAACTCCACCAACTACTTACTTATCCTGAGTAGCCAATCAGAATTTAACATTAAAATAGACCAGGCTTGTCACTGTCATTATGTTAGCAAATATCCTTTTGTTTTTAAGTTACTTAGCAGAAACCAATTGGGTACAGATTTCTGGAAGGGTTAGTCTACAATAAAGTTTTCAGACACAAAGGGACAAAAATAAATTCTAAAATTCTATACACATTATTAAAAAAAAGTGATTTAAGTCCCTTTAAAGTGACATTAAACACTAAATAAATTACTAGATAGATTGATGCATTCAAAGGAAAGATTAGTCTGAGAATAATATGTAGATGTATTTTTTAAAGTTTCATTAGCTGTTTAAATATTGACAACATAAGTGTAAAGTTTTAGTGTCTATAAAACAATGGGAGCTGCCATGTTGTAACTTAGGTTACCTTCTCTGCTGTGGCCAATTAGGGACAGTTATAAATAGGTCACTAGAGTCTGCGGCCAATGGCTGTGTGGGATATAACATTGTTCTGCACTTACATTTCTAACAGAAACGGAAAAGCTCACAATTTCACAATGGAATCACAGGAAAAGGGGACAAAATAAATATTGAAAGTATACTGCAGACTTTGATATATATATATATATATATATATATATATAAAAAAAAATCTCAATCATACACACAATTTAACATGTTATATTACCATCTCAAAGTGTTTATTGTAAACACCTTAATATTTGTATATAAAATGTTTGGTTATGTGTAAGGAAACAACTATGCAATATATTTTCATTATTTATTTTGCTCCCTTTACACAATTTAGTTTTGAAAATTTAACAATTTCTAATTCTCAGAACATGAAATGAACTCTGCTGACTTCTCAAGACTAACTCTGCTACACATCTGTCCCTAATTGTCAGATAACTGCAAAATACATTTATTTTATATTAACTTTATAACAGTGATTGGTCTTGTCTACAAACTAAAGCCCTGATTGGCTCCTCCAAATAAGTCAAATAGTGGGCGGATTTCGACTACTGAAAATATGTGCAGTAAAAGGGATCTTAATTTGTTTTAAAACTGTTAAGACTTGGCTGATATGTTATTCTATAGCAACACAACAGAAATGTATTGTAATTACAAGGTGTTTATTGCCCCTTTAACATTTTCATGATAAGAAATAAAAAAATCACACTATTTAAATGCAGCTCTTTCAATTGGATCATAAAACACAGAGTTTAATGTCTATTTAAATGTATATATGAAGAAAAAGCCCATTTCAAGTAAAGCAATGCTAAGATATAGATACTTCAAACAATGAAGGGGTTAAGGAGCATAACTCTAATAGAATGTTGGTGATACCCAGCCTACATGATGTTTGGTCATTCATAGTTTTCCTGGCAAGTGTAGGGTCTTCAATCGTCTTGCAACTTTATTGTCACTAATAACGTGTACAAATGGTTATCTTTTGTTCCCAGTACCTTGGTGACAAATCTTCAGCTTAAACATTAGCTCGTCCATGGAATTTGCAAAACATTTGTCAATAAAATATTAGTTTCTTTTTTTATTTATCTGGTGATTTTGTTTCCTGTTTTGTGGCTGCAAATATCTGCATATGACTCGCCTTTGTGAGCGGATTGTAGCTTCATGAACACACTGCATATTTTCTGTTTATGGGCAATGTTGGTTTCCCATGTAATTATTCATGGACAGTGTGGCTTCTGCATTGGTTTGACAAAAGACTCCTTGGGAGATCTCCGTTATTTGTTAAAAGGATTTAGTGGTGTATCCATTGACCTGGATATAGTCCCTGTTAGTGTATTGCCTTATGGTAAAAGTTCTCAAAGACAAGATTTCTTCATGTACTCAGCAAAGGATAACGGAGTGAAGATCTCACACGGCTCCTGCTGGGATCCAAAGCGCTTTATTCTGTTCTTGATCAACAATACTGAGGATCTGAGTGCAAATGTTAAACAGCGCACCCCCCTGGATCACAGCTGTAACAACAGAAAAGGGGACTTTATGTTAAAAACAGAGAAACTTTGTTAGTTTTTAATTATTTTTTTTATAAGTAAAACAAATATATGTCTACAAATAAACACTGCAGATGTACATCAAAATCATTAAATACATAATGAGCACATTTTATGACTGCAGATGGATAGGTTCACAAGTAGAGAACATGTCTGCCTGCAATCGTGCATTACGTGGTGAACTTTATCATTACACAAGACATTTCTTGTGCAATGCCGCCCACTGCTCCGCGAGAGCAGGGCATGCTAATCACCACGAACAAACGAGTGTCAGGGAGATTGTCAGAGAAGCAAATGGAGCAGGTTCGGTTTGTTGCTGCAGTTTCACTCATACAAACCTGCTCCACACAGCCTCAAAAGCTGTAAATGCCGCTTAATACAATTACCCCAATGTCCAGATTGACCACTTAGTTACTAGAGAAGAATGCAATGCATTTATCTCGTGTGTCCAAGGTGTTAAAATTGCAGTCTTTCATGTAAACATTAAAGGGATATGAAACCGTGCTCCTTTAGTTAAATATATGTTAAATTAAATTAAGTATAAACAGATTGTGTTAAAAAACAGCAAAATCTTACTTGTTTTCTTGCTAAATGAGCACTTAATTTTATCAGTGTAGCCACTGAATGCAGCTAGATAAACAAGCAGTCATTACATAAAGTTCTACTATCACATGACTTTTGCAGCAAAATGTCCTATACTGAGCATGGGCAATAAACAGACTGCAGCTAGAGCAGATGTCTCCTAGCAACACTTCAAAAACTTCAAAAGAAAAGCTGCTCCATTGACTTCCTGTAAAGTACACAGCTGCCTTGTAACAGGAAGTTAAAAAATACACTAGATGGCAGCACTATTTCCTGCCATGTAGTGCTCCAGAAACCTACCTAGGTATCTCCTTAATAAAGAATATCATGGGACCATTTTTTAAATTGTATGCTGTGTCTGAATCACAAGAACATTTTTGGGTTTCATATCCCTTTAATGTGACTTTAATAAGGTATTTGATCTGAGTTAATGTGCAGCCTCTTTATGTATTTAAACCACCAGTTAAAGGGATATAAAACAGTCTGCTTCATTGTTGAAATAAAAAGCAATAAGCAGTGGGTTATATACATAAGGGACATGAAACCCAAATTTCAAGAGCATGTGATTTTAAACAACTTTACAAATTACTTATATTATCTAATTAGTTTTGATCTTTTGGTATCCTTTGCTGAAAAGGATACCTAGGTAAGCTCAAGAGCTGCTGGTTAGTGGCTGTACATATATGCCTCATGTTATTGGCTCACCTAATGTGATCAGCTACCAGTAGTAAATTGCTGCTTCTTCAATAAAGGATACCAAGAGAATGAAGCAACTTAGATAACAAAATTAAATTGGAAAATTGTTTAAAATGTTATTCTCTGTCTGAATCATGAAATATTTTTGTTGTGTTTCATGTCCCTGTAATAGAAATCATTGCAATGTTTTTGTATTTATGCATTACAAATTACTATTTCCCAAGAGATTTCCATACAAAATAAACATTTTTAAAGCAACTAAAACCTGTCATTGTATTAGAAATATGCATCGCCTCGTAGCCCCCAGACACAGCCCTTGAATACTGCGTTATCTTACTTTCTCTACTGTGGCCAATTAATGACAGATATAAACAAGCTAATGTGTCTATCAGCCAATCACTGTGCAGCACATAAGAGTGTCCAGGTTTTATTCTGCATAATGTACTCCAGCTTTTAAGGGGGGGTGGAAACATTACAATTTTCAGAGTTTAATTACAGGAAAAGCAGACAAAATAAATAATTAAAGTGCATTGTAAAGTTGTTTTTTTTTTGTTTTTTTTAAAAACAACAAAACAAAACCAAATAAAAAAAAATAAATTTCTCAGAAATAACTCTTGTCACTTAAACCACTCTATTGATTTTAGATAGGATTGAAATGCTATAGAATGGATTTAAATGTGAAAATCCCATTAAAAAAACATGCAATGTAATTAAAAAAATCGTATTCACTAGTACAGAGCCCAATGTCTTCTGCAAAACTCATGGTATTTTCAATTTATTATTCTTTGTAGAAGATGGACAGATCATAAAAAATAGGTAATGTTTAGCCTATGACTCACCCAACATAAAGCTGAATTGTATTTCTTATGAAAGTTTCCATTTAAAGGGACAATGCCATTTAAAGGGACAATGCACAGTATTTCTCCCCCCTTTTTAATGTGTTCCCAATAAACCATCTGCAGTGTATTTGTCTGTTAAAACTACCACCTCTATTGGATATGTGAACACTGCTATATTCTCAATAGAACAACTATGTAAACAAGAGACAACAACTGCAATCATCCCCCAGTAGGGGTGGGAGAGATAAGTACTAAAATATTATTTTAAATTTGTTCTTTTTAAATAGTAGCTTTTGTTTATATTAGGAGAATTGAGATAAGGAGGCATTTGTGAATAGAGATAGAGATAAGGAGGTCTTAGCCCATTTCAATGAACACAACCAGCTGTTTCATATATAAAAATAAACCAAAAGGAGCAATTTTCCAAACATTTTGTGTTTGGTATAACAAGTCAATGGGAACACATTTGACACTACAGTGTCCCTTTAAAATACATAGTTACAGTTACCCACCTGTGAAATATTTGCTGTACTCCTGTTCAATCTTCTGTGCACTTTCAAACTGCTCTTTGGAATGTTTCTGTGTTACTTTGTCCCTTAGAAAGTTTGGGTCCTTTTGCTCCCTGATAAATAAAGAGGAACATAAATAAATGTGTGTGTAGCTTTAGTCTAATGACAGTGTGCTCATAGGAACATATATAAATGTGTGTGTAGCTTTAGTCTAATGACAGTGTGCTCATAGGAACATATATAAATGTGTGTGTAGCTTTAGTCTAATGACAGTGTGCTCATAGGAACATAAATAAATGTGTGTGTAGCTTTAGTCTAATGACAGTGTGCTCATAGGAACATATATAAATGTGTGTGTAGCTTTAGTCTCATGACAGTGTGCTCATAGGAACATATATAAATGTGTGTGTAGCTTTAGTCTCATGACAGTGTGCTCATAGGAACATATATAAATGTGTGTGTAGCTTTAGTCTTATGACAGTGTGCTCATAGGAACATATATAAATGTGTGTGTAGCTTTAGTCTCATGACAGTATGCTCATAGGAACATATATAAATGTGTGTGTAGCTTTAGTCTCATGACAGTGTGCTCATAGGAACATATATAAATGTGTGTGTAGCTGTAGTCTAATGACAGTGTGCTCATAGGAACATATATAAATGTGTGTGTAGCTTTAGTCTCATGACAGTGTGCTCATAGGAACATATATAAATGTGTGTGTAGCTTTAGTCTCATGACAGTGTGCTCATAGGAACATATATAAATGTGTGTGTAGCTTTAGTCTCATGACAGTGTGCTCATAGGAACATATATAAATGTGTTTGCAGCTTTAGTCTCATGACAGTGTGCTCATAGGAACATATATGTGTTTGTAGCTTTAGTCTCATGACAGTGTGCTCATAGGAACATATATAAATGTGTGTGTAGCTGTAGTCTAATGACAGTGTGCTCATAGGAACATATATAAATGTGTGTGTAGCTTTAGTCTCATGACAGTGTGCTCATAGGAACATATATGTGTTTGTAGCTTTAGTCTCATGACAGTGTGCTCATAGGAACATATATAAATGTGTTTGCAGCTTTAGTCTCATGACAGTGTGCTCATAGGAACATATATAAATGTGTGTGTAGCTGTAGTCTAATGACAGTGTGCTCATAGGAACATATATAAATGTGTGTGTAGCTTTAGTCTAATGACAGTGTACTCATAGGAACATATATAAATGTGTGTGTAGCTTTAGTCTCATGACAGTGTGCTCATAGGAACATATATAAATGTGTGTGTAGCTTTAGTCTCATGACAGTGTGCTCATAGGAACATATATGTGTGTGTAGCTTTAGTCTAATGACAGTGTGCTCATAGGAACATATATAAATGTGTTTGTAGCTTTAGTCTCATGACAGTGTGCTCATAGGAACATATATAAATGTGTTTGTAGCTTTAGTCTCATGACAGTGTGCTCATAGGAACATATATAAATGTGTGTGTAGCTTTAGTCTCATGACAGTGTGCTCATAGGAACATATATAAATGTGTTTGTAGCTGTAGTCTAATGACAGTGTGCTCATAGGAACATAAATAAATGTGTGTGCAGCTTTAGTCTCATGACAGTGTGCTCATAGGAACATATATAAATGTGTTTGTAGCTGTAGTCTAATGACAGTGTGCTCATAGGAACATATATAAATGTGTGTGTAGCTGTAGTCTAATGACAGTGTGCTCATAGGAACATATATAAATGTGTTTGTAGCTTTAGTCTCATGACAGTGTACTCATAGGAACATATATAAATGTGTGTGTAGCTTTAGTCTAATGACAGTGTGCTCATAGGAACATATATAAATGTGTGTGTAGCTGTAGTCTAATGACAGTGTGCTCATAGGAACATATATAAATGTGTGTGTAGCTTTAGTCTAATGACAGTGTGCTCATAGGAACATATATAAATGTGTTTGTAGCTTTAGTCTCATGACAGTGTGCTCATAGGAACATATATAAATGTGTGTGTAGCTTTAGTCTAATGACAGTGTGCTCATAGGAACATATATAAATGTGTGTGTAGCTTTAGTCTCATGACAGTGTGCTCATAGGAACATATATAAATGTGTGTGTAGCTTTAGTCTAATGACAGTGTGCTCATAGGAACATATATAAAATGTGTGTGTAGCTGTAGTCTAATGACAGTGTGCTCATAGGAACATATATAAATGTGTGTGTAGCTTTAGTCTCATGACAGTGTGCTCATAGGAACATAAATAAATGTGTGTGTAGCTTTAGTCTAATGACAGTGTACTCATAGGAACATATATAAATGTGTGTGTAGCTTTAGTCTAATGACAGTGTGCTCATAGGAACATATATAAATGTGTGTGTAGCTTTAGTCTAATGACAGTGTACTCATAGGAACATATATAAATGTGTGTGTAGCTGTAGTCTAATGACAGTGTGCTCATAGGAACATATATAAATGTGTTTGTAGCTTTAGTCTCATGACAGTGTACTCATAGGAACATATATAAATGTGTGTGTAGCTTTAGTCTCATGACAGTGTGCTCGTAGGAACATATATAAATGTGTGTGTAGCTGTAGTCTAATGACAGTGTGCTCATAGGAACATATATAAATGTGTTTGTAGCTTTAGTCTCATGACAGTGTGCTCATAGGAACATATATAAATGTGTGTGTAGCTGTAGTCTAATGACAGTGTGCTCATAGGAACATATATAAATGTGTTTGTAGCTTTAGTCTCATGACAGTGTGCTCATAGGAACATATATAAATGTGTGTGTAGCTTTAGTCTAATGACAGTATGCTCATAGGAACATATATAAATGTGTGTGTAGCTTTAGTCTCATGACAGTGTGCTCATAGGAACATATATAAATGTGTGTGTAGCTTTAGTCTCATGACAGTGTGCTCATAGGAACATATATAAATGTGTGTGTAGCTTTAGTCTCATGACAGTGTGCTCATAGGAACATATATAAATGTGTGTGTAGCTGTAGTCTCATGACAGTGTGCTCATAGGAACATATATAAATGTGTGTGTAGCTGTAGTCTCATGACAGTGTGCTCATAGGAACATATATAAATGTGTGTGTAGCTTTAGTCTAATGACAGTGTGCTCATAGGAACATATATAAATGTGTTTGCAGCTTTAGTCTCATGACAGTGTGCTCGTAGGAACATATATAAATGTGTGTGTAGCTTTAGTCTAATGACAGTGTGCTCGTAGGAACATATATAAATGTGTGTGTAGCTTTAGTCTAATGACAGTGTACTCATAGGAACATATATAAATGTGTTTGTAGCTTTAGTCTCATGACAGTGTGCTCATAGGAACATATATAAATGTGTTTGTAGCTTTAGTCTCATGACAGTGTGCTCATAGGAACATATATAAATGTGTTTGTAGCTTTAGTCTAATGACAGTGTGCTCATAGGAACATATATAAATGTGTGTGTAGCTTTAGTCTCATGACAGTGTGCTCATAGGAACATATATAAATGTGTGTGTAGCTTTAGTCTCATGACAGTGTGCTCATAGGAACATATATAAATGTGTGTGTAGCTGTAGTCTAATGACAGTGTGCTCATAGGAACATATATAAATGTGTGTGTAGCTGTAGTCTAATGACAGTGTGCTCATAGGAACATATATAAATGTGTGTGTAGCTGTAGTCTAATGACAGTGTGCTCATAGGAACATATATAAATGTGTGTGTAGCTTTAGTCTAATGACAGTGTGCTCATAGGAACATATATAAATGTGTGTGTAGCTTTAGTCTAATGACAGTGTGCTCATAGGAACATATATAAATGTGTGTGTAGCTTTAGTCTAATGACAGTGTGCTCATAGGAACATATATAAATGTGTGTGTAGCTTTAGTCTCATGACAGTATGCTCATAGGAACATATATGTGTTTGTAGCTTTAGTCTCATGACAGTGTGCTCATAGGAACATATATAAATGTGTGTGTAGCTTTAGTCTCATGACAGTGTGCTCATAGGAACATATATAAATGTGTGTGTAGCTGTAGTCTAATGACAGTGTGCTCATAGGAACATATATAAATGTGTGTGTAGCTTTAGTCTCATGACAGTGTGCTCATAGGAACATATATAAATGTGTGTGTAGCTTTAGTCTAATGACAGTGTGCTCATAGGAACATATATAAATGTGTGTGTAGCTTTAGTCTAATGACAGTGTGCTCATAGGAACATATATAAATGTGTGTGTAGCTTTAGTCTCATGACAGTGTACTCATAGGAACATATATGTGTTTGTAGCTTTAGTCTCATGACAGTGTGCTCATAGGAACATATATGTGTTTGTAGCTTTAGTCTCATGACAGTGTGCTCATAGGAACATATATGTGTTTGTAGCTTTAGTCTCATGACAGTGTGCTCATAGGAACATATATGTGTTTGTAGCTTTAGTCTCATGACAGTGTGCTCATAGGAACATATATAAATGTGTGTGTAGCTTTAGTCTAATGACAGTGTTCTCATAGGAACATATATAAATGTGTTTGTAGCTTTAGTCTCATGACAGTGTGCTCATAGGAACATATATGTGTTTGTAGCTTTAGTCTCATGACAGTGTGCTCATAGGAACATATATAAATGTGTGTGTAGCTTTAGTCTAATGACAGTGTTCTCATAGGAACATATATAAATGTGTTTGTAGCTTTAGTCTCATGACAGTGTTCTCATAGGAACATATATAAATGTGTGTGTAGCTGTAGTCTAATGACAGTGTGCTCATAGGAACATATATAAATGTGTGTGTAGCTTTAGTCTAATGACAGTGTGCTCATAGGAACATATATAAATGTGTGTGTAGCTGTAGTCTCATGACAGTGTACTCATAGGAACATATATAAATGTGTGTGCAGCTTTAGTCTAATGACAGTGTACTCATAGGAACATATATAAATGTGTTTGTAGCTTTAGTCTCATGACAGTGTACTCATAGGAACATATATAAATGTGTGTGTAGCTGTAGTCTCATGACAGTGTGCTCATAGGAACATATATGTGTTTGTAGCTTTAGTCTCATGACAGTGTGCTCATAGGAACATATATGTGTTTGTAGCTTTAGTCTCATGACAGTGTGCTCATAGGAACATATATAAATGTGTTTGTAGCTTTAGTCTCATGACAGTGTGCTCATAGGAACATATATAAATGTGTGTGTAGCTTTAGTCTAATGACAGTGTTCTCATAGGAACATATATAAATGTGTGTGTAGCTTTAGTCTAATGACAGTGTGCTCATAGGAACATATATAAATGTGTTTGTAGCTTTAGTCTCATGACAGTGTGCTCATAGGAACATATATAAATGTGTTTGTAGCTTTAGTCTCATGACAGTGTGCTCATAGGAACATATATAAATGTGTGTGTAGCTGTAGTCTAATGACAGTGTGCTCATAGGAACATATATAAATGTGTGTGTAGCTTTAGTCTAATGACAGTGTGCTCATAGGAACATATATAAATGTGTGTGCAGCTTTAGTCTAATGACAGTGTACTCATAGGAACATATATAAATGTGTGTGTAGCTTTAGTCTCATGACAGTGTGCTCATAGGAACATATATAAATGTGTTTGTAGCTTTAGTCTAATGACAGTGTACTCATAGGAACATATATAAATGTGTTTGTAGCTTTATTTTTGTTTTTTATTACTCAAGGGAGCTGTACTGACAAACTTTTTTGAGAAATTGGATCATCATCACTTCAAGTAATAAGATATAGAGAAGCAGAGAAAATGATTGGAACTATGCCACCTGCTGGAGGGCACACAGTATAACAGCACGGATAGAGCTATATTCATTATGTGCTTATTTAAGCTTTCCAGTTACTTATTTTGATGTATTTAACCCCATTTATTATTTGATAATGATAATTATGTTTTTTTCTACAGTCTTCTAAAAGATTAACATATGAGCATTATAAATTATAGTAGAACAGATTAACACCTTGTTTGATGCAATTGTTTTTTCAGACATACTTTTATATTCGGATGAACCAATCCATTATTGTATCTTGAGAATACAAGGCTTGCCCCTGTCATTGTGTTAACAAAATATCCATTTAGAAAAAAAAATAAGATTAACTGCATATTAGGAACAGATATGTGGAAAGGTTAGGCTTGTCAAGCTTGCAGTGTGCTCTTTCAATTTCAGGACTGAAAATACCACCATTTTCAAATTCAAAATGAGAGAGGCAAAATAAATATTGCAAAGTTGTTTTACTATGAATATATTTATTTTATTTTACAATCACAAAGTGTGTATGTCCCTTTAATACAATACAATAACAGGAAATGGTGAGACCGGAGAGAGGATATTAGTGAATCTAGGCTGCAGTATGACTGGGTGAGTGCTTCATTACACAGCTGGCCATCTGTATATATGATTTCTCACAGTGATATATTGCAAGGACACTGTACAACAGGCAGATAATAATCATAAAACTCTCTGGTGCATTGCAGTGTAACAGTCAATTAGAAAAGATGCAGCAGATAAAGTACAGATTAGACACTGTGTGTTCAGGGGACACACACACTGCAGTACTGTCAGGGTGCAAAGCAATGTGCAAACTGTATCTATAGTGCAATATGATCATGCACAGCAATGTATTACATACAATGAATAGTAATTGTGCATCTTGCAGGTGATGTTTACAATCTGAGCTACACTACAGCAGTAGTACATCTAGTTATTGTGCTACTAGACAACCTGGGATCTCTGATCTGTAACACAATTAATAAATGTAACATTGGGAGAACAGATTGGGAAGGTGTTAAACCATTAAACTACCCCATAAAATGTACTGCCCCCCCCCCATATTGATGGACTAGTCCAAAATGTGCCCCAATAAACTGCAGTACAGTATACAGAGTATAGATAACTACATAATAGTGTCCCTATGTATCAGACCATTGCATATTTGCTCTGTTATGGTGGTCAATAAGAACCATGTTAGGATAGGCCACAGTATTATAATAACCCGGCTTTTGTAGTTTATTAAAGGGACACTGAACCCAATTTTTTTCTTTTGTGATTCAGATAGAGCATGCATTTTTAAGCAACTCTCTAATTTACTCCTATTAGCAAATGTTACTCATTCTCTTGGTATCTTTATTTGAAAAGCAAGAATGTAAGTTTAGATGCCGGACCATTTTTGGTGAACAAAATTGGTTATTATTGCTGATTGGTGGATACATTCATCCACCAATAAACCAGTGCTGTCCAGGGTTCTAGACTTTCTTTTTCAAATAAAGATAGCAAGAGAACAAATAAAAATTGATAATAGGAGTAAATTAGAAAGTTGCTTAAAATTGCCTGCTCTGTCTGAATCCCAAAAGAAAAAATGTGGGTTCAGTGTCCCTTTAACTAGCAGAGGTAACTCAGTAGGCTGTTTCTTAGCTCAAGTGTTTCACAAATACATTTCAAGTGGCATATCAATCTGATCACATACAACAGACCCAAAATGTAGCCACCAATCAGCAAGAGCTACCCAGGTGCTGAACCTAAAATGAGCCAGGTCCTAAGCTTTATATTCCTACTTTAAAAAATATATATATATATAGCAAGAAAATAAAGAAAATAATTATAAAAGGAGTAAATTAGAAAGTTGCTTTAAATTGCTACTCTATCTGAATCATTAAAGAAAAAAAGTAGGGTTTTGTGTCCCTTTAAATTTAGCTCCATAGCAGAAAAGCACTACTGGGAGCTAGCTGAACACATCTGGTGAGTGAATGACAAGAGACATGTGTATGTAGCCAGCAGTCACCTGCAAGATCCCAATAGAGCTTTGCTGCTTCTGGACTATCTAGATATTCTTTTCAGCAAACGATAACAATACATTTGATAATAGAAGTAAATTGAAGAATCTCTGAACATTGCTTACTCTATCTGAATCATGAAAGTTAAAAGGGACATTCCAGGCAAAAAGGGTGCATTTCAGCTTTGAATAGAAGCAATTTTGTAATATACACGACTTAACAAGAATGCTTTTAATAAAAGCTATAGCTGTTTCAAAAGTGTATTTAGGTATGCACCGTGTACCAGCATTTTAAACACAGCACTTGTACCATCTGTAATGACTCAGTTTGTTAATTGCTAATATGATACAAGCCCCACTGGTACTCTGAGCAGCTGTAGTATTTAAAATGCTGGTGCACTGAGAATATCTAGCTATGCTTCACATGCACGTGCAGAGAAAAATGCTAACACTAAAACAGTGCTAACTTTTACTAGAAGCATTTTTGCCAATACATGTACAGTATATTGCACATATGTTTCTATTCAAAGATGTCATTCATCTATGTGCCTTTAAATTTTAACTGGAATGTCCCTTTAATTCTGATTTGTGCGTCCCTATGTATAAGGGAATGCACTTCCTGTTCACTTTAAATCAAAACAAAGCTTTAACTGTTTCACAGCTGCAATGTCATAGTGCAGGACAGCAATGTCATTGTGGTGGGTGAACTTACTTTATCTGCTTTGTGCTTTTGTACCGGATAAATATGACTATTGGGTAGATACGGACACTGTGCAACCGCTCAATAGCATGAGGAGCGATGTCCAGCAGACAGTGGCAGTCCTGAGAAACACAAATACATTCAGTTACGTACAGATGCAAAAACATTGGAGCAGTTTCAATTTGGTGATCATAAAAGTGCCCTATTACCTTCTCTGTTATTTCCTTTATTGAAGCCACTGTGGTGACATCAAAATGGCCGCTACGTCTCTTGTAGTCTATAAACAGACAGTCCTTGACACCGCGTTCTATAGCCTGCTGCGAAGCTTTCATCACCTCTGCAAAGGAAATGGTGGCACGTCTAGTTACATATTAACATATTAATAAGCATTCTACCATTTTTAACACTCACAAACGTAGACAAGATTAACCAAATGACACTGGTGTATTTCCCCTCTATTAGAATTAAATGGATAGAAAAGTCCAAATTAAACTTGCATGATTCTGATAGAGCAAGTCATTTTAGGACACTTTTAAATTAACTTCTATTTTAAAATGTGCTTTGTTCTCTTTGTATCCCTTTTTGAAAAAGAATATGCACATATCCTGCACTAGTGGGAGCTAGCTGCTGATTGGAACCTGCACACATTTGACCTCAGTAGGAGAGAGAGAGATAAATAGTGTTAGCTTAATTAGAAACTCAGTGAAACTCCGTTAAGTTACAAGTAAAGGGGATAAAATAAATAATGAAAGTATACTGCAAACTACACTAAATAAAACAATTTATTGCACAATAGTTTACTATCCCTTTAGTACTATACTATATACTATAGTACTATCCCTTTAAAGAGACCCATATGACGAAGGATAAGGCACATATCAGCTGTAATTTGATCAAATGTTTTTGTTGTATTGAATAGAATTTACAGTGATGTACACATAACTTATGTCTTTCAGACTCCTTCTGTTTTTTTGTGAGACTTGGAAAATGGTGAGAAATTCAAGCTGCTATTGAAAAGCAAGTGGTCCGGACTTCCAGTTGGGAGGAGCGTGAGACAAGACACGCGCGCTCTGAGCTCTGTGTATCGAGCTACAACTCTACATCTCCCCAGCTCATAGCTTCTGTTGGCGGTCTGATACCAGAGAGCGCCCTGGAAGGAAAAGCTTTTTGCGGAGCAGATAGGAGGTCCTATTCTACCACCATGGTCGGGTGGTACCGACAATAGCCATACTGTCCTGACAGCTAAACACATCAGAGACTGTCTCACAGGGGAGACACGTGACGTGCAGCAAAGCTAAAGCGGATACCAATAGGAGCTGATCCACGGCTGAGAGCAGACTTACAGCAGGGAGCTGGTGCTCCAGAAGAACGCCGAGAGACGGCAAAGCTGCAGAGAGCGGCACGCTGCGGTGACTGAGGCGGGCAGGTTCGGGAGGTATCCTGAGCAGGCCGGTCCCCACGCTAACGGCAAGTGTGTTCCTGAGAAGCAGCGATAGACAGCTAAATCTGGAGAGATAGCTCCCGAGTGGAAAACCGCAAGTATAAGCCTGTGCACGGCGCATAACTCTCTATTTCTTTTTGCTGATGGGGTCAGAGGAGGTAGCCTGATACCTGCATGAGAGAACTTGGAACTATCATGATAAATCTGCCTCGATAAAAGTTAGAGAGCCTGTTTCCTAAAAAGGGATAAAAAGTTTAAAGAAGCTATATTGGAAAAGGGGAAAAAAGAAAATCATTTGTTTGTTGTCCCCAAGTGACCTTAAGTAAGACGTATAGTCCATAAGTGGAAAACAACCCGGGTACATGCTGTTTATGGCAGAGCAATTTGCTAAATTATAAGGCCTGTAATGTAACACCGGCAGGCTCACATAATAGGCTGGTGTGGGCTTGTACACTTTTTGTTTGAAGACAAATACTCGAGCTGGACATTAGTCTGTGGCTACATCCATCAGAAGGATATTTTAAGTATACCATTGACAAATTTTCTTTTTTCAGGCAAATATGTAAATTGGAGTCAAGTGGCGCCTTTTTTAAGGTTTACTATCTAAACCCAGTTATAATGTATATACAAGCAATGTATTTTCAAATGGCCAGGATATGACCTTGTTGAATATTGTGGGTTAAGGCATTGTTGAATTTTCAATTGGATAACTTACTACATGAAACCTGAAGGTATACATAAGAGGGATAGGAAAACCACGTTAAAATTTGGCCTAGAAAGTAGTTCTTGGACTAATTTTAATAACTGTACTGGAGACATTAGGTTTATGTATAAATATACAGTGGAATGGTAATGTAAAGGTGTAATGTTGAAAGAAGACAGGTAAAGGTTTAGAAAGGTTTTTTTGTCCGTACCAACTTTCTAAAATATACATAAGCTTTTATGAAAGTTTCTATACACAGAGTTGTGAATATGTATGATTTATTAGGCCATAATAGTAAAAGAGTTTCTAATTTTTGGTGGCATTAACGGAATATATTCTGTAGAATAATAGCCCCCTGAATTTTGGAGTGAGTAAATTTTCTATCAAAAGTGACAGAAAGAAATAATAAAATGACTGAAATTTGAGTGGAAATCAATAGAACCTAGAGGTTATAAGCAATTTTCAGGTATCTGAGGTTAAAAAGTAAGATTTCTTTGATGGTACTGAGGTGCTAGGGATAAGAGAGAAAAATAACACAGTCCTCTTAGAGGCACTTATCACGTTTTGACACTTTTTTTTTTTGTGTGTGTTTTTTTTTTTTTTTTTTTTTTTTTTTTTTAACACCTGGCATATAATTTAAGTGTTTTCACTGTTTCTACACCTACACCTTTTTTTTTTTTTTCTCCTTGCATTTTTTCTCACATATTTTGGAGCATAAATCGCTTCTTTTTTTCTTTTGTTCTCTCCCCCAATAGGGAGACATAGTATTCAGCACGCTTGGAATTTTTCAAGCTTAAACACATAAAAATCACAAAAGTTCTGGGTGTATTTAAAACCCAGAAGCTAATGGAAAAATATGTAACAAATATCAAACCTAGGTCCCCAGCCATGCCACCAAGGAAAGACAAAAAACAAAATAAAACAGCACAAGATGTAATGGTAGAAACAGCTTTAGAGTTACATCAGGCAGGAGAGAGGGCTGTAGACACACAAATTACTAACAACCAGATAGTTGATCTATTACTCCCCCAGTTAGAGGTGATTAAACAGGAATTGTCTGGCCTCACTATTGAGATCAGGCAATTCTCAAACAGGTTGACAGAAGTAGAGACGCGGGTCTCTGAGCTGGAGGATACATGTATCCACCAGGAGGAGATCACACGAAAGCGTACAGACACTATAAAAATGCTACAGAATAAAGTAGAGGACCTAGAGGATAGGTCAAGAAGAAATAACGTGAGAGTGGTAGGCCTACCTGAAACAACTGAGTATAGTGATCTTTTGCAATTTGCCTCTGTGACACTGACAAACATCTTAGGTATGACACCTCACGGGGGGCAAGTAGCGGTAGAGAGAGCACACCGCACCGGCCCCATTAGGGCGGGTACGGATATGAAAAATAGACCCAGAATGATCATGATTCGCTACCTTAATTTTCAAGACAAGGTATTCATCATGAGACAATACAGGAAATGTCACCCATTGATAATAGAGGGTAAGCAGATATTAGTTTTCCAAGATTATTCGGTAGATACTTCTACCAAGAGAAAAGAAATGTCCCCTTACTGTTCAGGGCTGATAAAGGCAGGGATGAAAGCGAATTTAAGATACCCTGCGAAAATAGTCGCTGAAGGAAAGGAAGGGCAGGTAGTGTTAAATTCCCCAGAAGAAGCAAAGCTATTTTGCATTAGAAATGAGATAAATATCTAGCTCCTCTGGGCTATATACAACAGGATTAAATGAGACAGACATTATGGTACTGATGGCTAATAGAATAAGTAGACTGGTATGGTTAGGGTTTTATTTTAGAGTGAGTGGGGTGGGCCTTTTTTTCCTTTTTTTTTTTTTTTCTTTTCCTTTCTCCTTCTCTTCTCTCCACCCATGGGCACCGGAAATACAGCCGGCTAGAAATTAGAAGATAGGTGATATGGGAGAAAATTTGAGGTTTATTTCGTGGAATATTGGAGGTGTAACCTCCCCAATGAAACGCAAAGACATTTTAAAAACTATTAAAAAATGTAATCCTGATATAATTTTGCTGCAAGAACTCAATTTAAGAGAAAATGAAATACCTAAACTTAAGCCCAAATGGATAGCCGAGATTATAGCGACACCTTGTATAACAAGGAGATGTGGAGTCGCTATAATGATAAACAATAGGCTACAATATAATAAAGTCAGAAGGAAACTCTGCAGGCAGATTTTTAATACTTCAAATAGAAATAGACTCTAAGAGATGGACAATCTGTAATATTTATGGCCCAAATAGTTTTGATAAGGAATTCTGGAACAAACTTAAAGATAAATTAATTCCTTATTTAGACCAGAATTTAATTCTGGCGGGTGATTTCAATATGACCTTATACCCTGAAATAGACAGATTAAGACAAAAGAAAAGCTCTGGTAAATATAAAAGAGAGGCTAGTTTCTTCAGAGAATTCTGTAAAATATTAAGAGTCAAGGATGTATGGAGAGCCCAACATCCAGATACGAGGGAATATTCTTGTGAGTCTAAAGCACACAAAAAATTTTCTAGGATTGATTTGTTTCTAGTAGAAGAAAAAATGTTGAAAATGGATATAGAAACGGAAATTTTAGACTTTACTTTATCGGACCATGCAATTATATCACTAAAATTTATATTACATGTACCAGAGCGGTCAAATATAAATACCTTCAGATTTCCTGGGTATATGGTTAACAACTTAGGTTTTCGTAATTGGCTGACACAAAGGTGGCAGGAATATGTTGATCTGAACCAAGGATACAGACACAAACCAGAAATTTTCTGGGAAGCGGGTAAAGCCGTATTGAGGGGAGAAATTAAACAGTATATGATCAGAAAGAAAAAGAAACAGATGGCTAGGGAGGTACAATTAGCGAATCAGCTTAAAAATGTATACAGAAAATATATTATAAACCCCAATAAGGTATCCTGGGATAATTATATAAGGGCCAAAGCAGAGAGAGAGTTGTTCCTGAATAATAAATGGGCATTGGAAGATATTAAAAATAGGAATTACTGGCAAGGCCTCCAAGGAATATCAGCCAAACATTTGGCTAAAATGAGGGAGGTCAGGAAAAATAAAAATGTATGTACTCTGATAAAACATAAAAATAACACTTATACTAAAGCGTCGGAAATTCGGGACGCTTTTTATAAATATTATCAAAAACTATACTCACAAGGGGAAGTAGACATCCAGGCAAAAGAGAACTTCTGGAAAGAAATCACTTTAACAAAACTAGATAGAGAAAAAGCAACTCAATTAAATGCAGAAATAAGTATAGAGGAAGTAAATATAGCCATTGAGGCAATGAAATCAGGGAAAGCACCAGGTCCTGATGGGATATCTGCTGAATTTTATAAGATATTGAAATTAGATGTGGCGGGAATTCTGTGTGACATTTTCAATTTATATTTCGTACATAACCAAAAGCAATCACCATATTTCACGGATTCTATAGTGACCTTGATTCATAAGAAAGGCAAACCAAAAGAAGATATGGGTTCGTACAGACCCATATCTCTACTCAATAATGATTATAAGATTCTAATGTCCATTATTGCAGATAGGCTCAAAAAAGTAGTCAGTGACATAATCCACCCAGACCAGACAGGATTTATGCCAGGGCGAAATGCTGCCAGAAACATTCGTAGAGTGCTATTAACAATTGATTATTATTATAACAAATTAAATAGAACAGAAATTAAATGTAAATCAGATTTGGCATTAGTAACTATAGACGCGGAGAAGGCGTTCGATTCGATAATATGGGAGCACATGATGACTTCTCTAACCCAGTTCGGGTTCTTTGGTAATATGGTCAATATAATTGAATTAATATACAAAACGCCTAGATCACAAATCTGTGTAAACGGGGCACTCACTCCATATATAACACTCCAAAGGGGTACCAGACAAGGATGCCCGCTATCCCCAATACTTTTTAATATATCATTAGAGCCACTCGCAATCTATATAAGAAAGTAAGTAAAGGGTATTAGTCTTGGTAAACAAAAAACAGTGGTATCACTTTATGCAGATGATGATATTCTGTTTTTAAGTGATTCAAAGACTAATATTCCAAAAAGCTTGGAGATAATAAACCATTTTAGTAAATTTACGGGGTACAAGATCAACACTCAGAAATCTGAGATCTTGTGGATAAAGAAAAATAAAACAAGTTTCACCAATCATCCATTTAGAGAAGTGACTACGATAGAATATTTGGGAATTAAATTAGGAAACAACCCTCATAAGTGGTATACTTTGAATTATACGCAGTTTTTTTTACATTTGGAGATGGAATTACAGAGATGGAAATTGTTTTTCCTCTCTCTTTCAGCTAAAATTATGTTAATTAAATCAATTTTTTTTCTGCGCTTAATGTATTTATTACAAAATCTACCGCTGTTTATCTCTAAGCAGGATTTACTTAGATTCAACAAGGCATGTACAAAGTTTTTTTGGGGTAAGGGGAGACCTAGAATATCGGTAGATAGGTTATCTATACCCAAAAAATATGGTGGTATGTCTCTTCCAAATTTAAGATATTACAATTGGACCACCATGGTGAAATACGCAATAGATTGGTTAACAGAATCTCAGTATATTACGTATTATGACATAGAGTCGGAGTTAATAGCCCCTTTTAATTTGAAAGCTGCTCTGCACCATACATATGGAAAATTGCCCGGTAATATTAAACAGTTGTTGACATTTTCAAATATAATATTGGCATGGCAAAAATATTGTAAAGTACTGGGGATAGATCATAGAATATCACAATATCTACCCATAATTGGAACACCAGCATTCTCACCAGGCATGCACAATGCAGTATTCAAGGAATGGCAGAACAAGGGAGTTACATATTTTTCGCAATTGTTAATAGAAGGTACAAATAATATACAATTATTTAGCCAAGTTGCGGGTAAATATCAGCTCCCCTCAAAAAATTTCTTTGCGTTTCTACAAGCTAGAATCTTTATTACAACATTAATATCTGAGACAAATCCTGAATGGAGGTTAAGAGAACTAGAGGCAGGTTTCAAACTATAAAAGGCGGGTTTCAGAGCAGTTTCTTATTGGTATGAAGCAGTATTTATAAAATTGGGTGACAACTATCTGACGGGGATAAGAGATAAACTCAAAAAATATTTTCCAAATATACAGGAAGAGGAGATTCAGAAGAGTATAGGAGTAGTTGCAGAGTCCACATCAATAGTTAGTTGGAGGGAAGCTCACTGGAAAATTTTGAATAATTATTATTTCACTCCAGACAGAATTAATAAATGGGCAGCTGAGGGCTTTTATCTGGGCTGCTATAAATGTAATGCGGAAAGGGCAGACCTTTTACATTGTTTCTGGTTATGTCCCAAGATCAGGCAATTCTGGGGAAAAATTAACTATTGGCTTAATAAATATATTCAAGCACGGATGGAATTCAATTCAGAGGTAGTTTTTTTATTATGTCAAGAACAAAGACGGGCAGGAGATAAACAATTAATTAATACTTCCATTATGGCAGCTCGAAATTTAATTTTAAGAAAATGGAAACTTAAAAAAGCGCCAAAGATGGTGGAGTTTACAAAGCTGATAAAAATACAAATGACAGCAGAACTATATGATAAGAAACTAGCTTTGGAGCATAACCTCCGAAAATATTTTAATAAATGGCTCAAAATAATTACAGAATGGCCAATCGAGATACAAAAACAACATATAGCCCCGTTAAGAAATTCATTAGCTTTCCAGACGTTGATATGTGAAGAGAGGATACCTTACCAGTGGGGTGAAGTGAGAGATAGGATGGCGTAGTTCCGGTGCCTGGAGGGGAGAGGGAGAGAGGGATTACCCCCCCCCCCCCTTTTTTTTTTTTTTTTTTTTTCCCTCTCCATTTCTTTTGGGGTTTGTGACAGGGTAAACATGAGTCTAAAAGATCTCTAAGTTTTATGTTTAAAATCCAGCATTTTGTATAAATTAGCTTGATTATGATTATGAAATGTTAACAAGGTAATAAGCGATGAGCATCACTATGTATTCTTTTTTTGTGAAGTATGTTAAGGAGTCCTGTGAGGCGTAAAATGACAAATTCGGTTGTTTGCTTTTCCTTTTTTCTTTGTATTATACACTGCTGGATATTCTGACTTACACTGCATAATCAGCCCCCCCCCCCCTTTTTTTTTTTTTCTTTCTCTCTTTTTCAGGATGTGTGATAGGGTAAAAGATGAGTGTAAAAGATTTTTAAGATTTATGTTTAAAACCCAGCATTGTATATATATCAGCTTGAATATGACCATGAAAGGTTAACAAGGCAATAAGCGATGAGCTTCATTATGTATTTTTTGTTATGTGAATTATTATAAGGAGCCCTGCGAGGCGTAAAATGATAAACTTGGTTGTTCTCTTTTATTTTTCTCTTGTATTTTGCTGGATATAAATAAAGTTTAAAAAAAAAAAGAAAAGCAAGTGGTCCAGGCTGGATATGTACAGCTCATCGGCTTATACATGACCTGTTACAGAGGAGTATACATGACCTGTTACAGAGGAGTATACATGACATGTTACAGACATGAACCAAGTCTTGACATTTTTAAAACAAATTAACATCCTTTTTACTGAAATTATTGTTTCAAAAGCCAAACTCCACCCACTACTTGACACATTTGGAGGAGACAATCTGGGTTTTAGTCTGCCATATAGATAACATTGTGCTCACTCCTGTAGAGAACAATAATTGTTATCCAGAAACCAGGGCTAATTGGCTAAAATGCAAGCTTGTAAAAAGCACTGAGATAAGGGGCTGTCTCAGTGCATTTACGCAGAGGCTTAGATACAAGGTAATCATAGAGGTAAAAAGTATATTAATATAACAGTGTTGGTTATGCAAAACTGGGGATTAAGTAATAAAGGGATTATCTATCTTTTTAGACTGTCCATTTAATTTGCTTCCAATTATCCATTTTACCTACTGGAGTGTAATTGTTTACCATTGTTATCTCCTTTACCTTTATTTTGACATTTAAAATAGCTACATTTGCCTGTGGTATCACCACCTACTATACTGAAAGTATTGGCTATAGAAAAGCTGTGAAATTACACTTCCAGCGGGAGATAGAGAGAACATTTTAAAACTTATGCCTCCTAAGTATTGGACTTTTGTATACAGACAGAGAAAAGATAAGGAAGCATGTGTGTGTATAGAAAGTGATAAAATAAGGAGATCTGATTTCCCTGTAAACTTAGCTAATTGTAATGGGTTGTGGTGTCAAAGAACAAAACCAGCTATTTTAAATACAAAACAAACCTAAAGCAGCAATTTCTCATACATTTTTATAATCTTATACCAGCAACAGAAGAGTAAAAATGTATGGAAAGTTGTACCTTTAGCTATATGTTTGTATATGAAATAGCTGTATCTGAAACCACAAGCCAATAAAATGGGCTAAACCTGCAGGGAGCACAGACCCAATTATCTTATCTCTCTATATTTACACAAAAATCTTATCACTCACTATATACACCTCTCAATGCTTAGGGCCTGATTCTCCTCTCTGCTCCGGCAAGATTCCCCCACAAGAAATGTTTTAAAGGCAGTTTTTACTTTGGGGAACTCACGAATATGCTTTACATTAAAGACACTTACTTTACAATATAAATTTGAGGAGATCAACGCAACTTTTAACTTACCAAGTGGACATCTGCAGAACTTTCCGGGAGACTCTTTAACCAGCATATCTTTTACTGCATCTACAAGTGGTCCAAGAACTAGAACAGGCCGGGGGGAGGTACAGTCCACCCTTTGGACTCGCTGATAAGCCAAACTCAAGTCTAGAATAAAGAAGGGGCCAAAAAGAAAAAAAAATTAGTTGGGGGGGGGGGGGGGGGGGGAAGAGTATAAAATAAATAAATATGGGAGGAAAGTATGTAACCAGAACACATTAAATGAGAAAATAATATACAGAAAATAAAGTTAAGAACATTAATTATCTCAAAAAAAAACAGAGTAAATAATTCTGCTTTGACAATAAACCTCTATCAATGTGTTTGTAATCTCACCATCCAGGAAAGGAATGGAGTCTGTACTGATCGTATCCAACCCTTGCAGGTCTTTACCATCTCGTGAGCCACTGTGTTTATGTTTGTGCTTCCTTCTGAAGAAGGAGCGTCTAGCAGCAGCAGCAGAGAGAGTCTTTCCTGACGTTCCCTCATCTCGTACCTCAGACATGCTAAGCCTTCTGGAGAATTCCTGCTCCATCCTGAAACAAATATTATGGATAGATTTATTTTTATTATTATACCATGAAGCAACATCAAAGAAATAAACGGCATAACATGATATATCCTCATAAATGTGTGTGTGTATAATGGCTCAAAAACAATGAGCTCAGACTGGACATATGCGTATTTAGGAACACAGACCCAATAAACTGTATTACAGGAACAAAGCTCACACTATTAAATTCAAATACGATTTAAGTTAAACCAGTATGAGAGGGTGTGGAAGTTAAAGGGACAATCAAGTCCAAAAAAACTTTCATGATTTAAATCGGGAATGTAATTTTAAACGACTTTACAATTTACTTTTATTACCAATTTTGCTTTGTTCTCTTAGTTGAAAGCTTAAACCTAGGAGGTTCCTATGCTAATTTCTTAGACCTTGTAGACTGTCTTTAATCTGAATGCACTTTGACCACTAGAGGGCATTATTACATGTGTTTCATGTTTATGTGAAGTTATCTAGGGGTGAGCACTGATTGGCTAAAAATCAAGTCTTGCAAAACAACTGAAATAAGGGGGCAGTTTGCAGAGGCTTAGATACAAGGCAATCACAGAGGTAAAAATGTATTTCTATAACAGTGTTGGTTATGCAAAACTGGGGGAATATTATAATAAAGGGATTATCTTTTTTTTCTGGTGTTGACTGTCCCTTTAAAAACTTTTTTTTTTTTTTTGCTTGAAACAAACCTACAAAAGCATAAAAGAAAAGTGAAAATAAAATCAAACCTGCCCACAAAAGCCTGGACTTTTTTTTATAGCGGTCTTAAAGAAAAGGAGAGCATGAAAGCCCCCTTTTCAGTAGAGGTAATATAAGACTCCTCCCATTTCTGCTACACAACATCTAAGCTAAATAAATGCATACAATAGGAAGGGAGCTGTAAGTTATGATGAGCAAAGATATTGAAAAAATAACTTAATTTCCATTTATCTTGGCTGGCCATAGTAGCACTCACCAAAGATTTAACCAGGTCTTCAGTATAACCAAAATTGAGAAATAAACAAACCAGGCAGAAAAAAAAAGCTAAGACTCATTTTATTGGCCAACACGGAATGGAGAACCTTCTCTTGAAATCTGGCCTCAGCAGATGCAAATACCAAAATTATAGCGCTTCGGAAACATTTGAAGACAAATATGATGCTTTGCAAAAGAGACGCATACTTTAGCTAACGAAAATGTAGAAAGAGATTTAAAGGGACATGAAACACAACATTTTTCTTTCATAATTCAGATAGAGAATACATCTTTAAACAACTTTCAAATGTACTTGTATTGTTCGTTTTGCTTCATTATCTTGGCATCCTTTACTGAATAAGCAGCAATGCACAACTGGGAGCTAGTTGAATACATCGGTAAGCCAATCACAAGAGGCATATATGTGCAGCCACCAATCAGCAGCTACCTTCCAGCTCTTGAGCCTACCTAGGTATGCTTTTCGACAAAGGATAACAAGAGAACCAAGCAAATTAGATAATAGAAGTAAATTGGAAAGTTGTTTTATCTGAATCATGAAGGGAGAAAAAAATTGTGTTTCATGTCCTTGTGTCACAGAACAAACTATCTGGAAGCCCTAGTCTTTGCTTGCATACATCCCTTGTAATGACCTTATGGAATCCTTAGCAATCTATCAGTCCTTTTATTCATTTAATTAGATGTGTAGACATTGAACCGCATTCAAGGTATATCATGTTTTATATGACATATATAAAGAAATGCTTTCAGGTCTCTTTAAAAAGGGACATGAAAATCAAAGTTAGACTTTCATAGTTCCAATAGTGCCTATAATTATTAGATTTTCAATTAACTTATCAAATTTATTTTGTTCTCTTAGTATCCTTTGTTAAAAAAACATATCTAGATATAGTCTCAGGAGCAGCAATGCACAACTAGTAGCAAGCTGGCTAATCATTGGTGGCTACACACATATGCCTCTCGTCACTGGCTCACCAACGTCCCAGTAGTGCATTGCTGCTATAGAGCTGACTTTAACCCATTACACAACAGTACAGTAATAAATTGCTCTAATAAATCAGATCCTTTTATTTTTTGCACTTTTATGTTCCTGCAATAACATTACTAACATGTATAATTATCTACACTAACTTATGTGCCTCTATCTGCCCATATTACATATGTGAGATACAGACTGGGGATCCGGATTACTACCATGTATAATTATCTACACTAACTTACTTGTGTGCCTCTATCTGCCCATATTACGTATGTGAGATACGGACTGGGGATCCGCCGGATTACTACCATGTATAATTATCTACACTAACTTACTTATGTGCCTCTATCTGCCCATATTACATATGTGAGATACAGACTGGGGATCCAGGTTACTACCATGTATAATTATCTACACTAACTTACTTGTGTGCATATATCTGCCCATATTACATATGTGAGATACAGACTGGGGATCCAGATTACTACCATGTATAATTATCTACACTAACTTACTTGTGTGCCTCTATCTGCCCATATTATATATGTGAGATACAGACTGGGGATCCGGATTACTACCATGTATAATTATCTACACTAACTTACTTGTGTGCATCTATCTGCCCATATTGCATATGAAATGTTCTGCTCTGATCAATAACGTGTGGATACTCACATGTATTTACTGGGGATCTGCCCCCTCTCAAGCTTCTGTGCATTTTCATCCAACTGCCATGCCATCCAGGTTCCAAAACCCCCCTGGGGGAGAGTGTCTTCAACATATAGGATGTCATCTTTCTTAAAGCTCAGCTCTTGCGATGCTTCCGCTTGCCTCTCATACAATGCTCTGTAACAGGGCAGAGACAGTTACGGGGCCATACCCAAAAGTGACCATTAAATACATTAGAACAAAAAAAGGGAATACAATAACACTTACTCTGAAATTTCAAAATGTCCTATTTGCCTATGTCCTGTATCAGCCAATCACAGACTGATATGTATACACTTGCACATGCTCATAAGGAGCTGATGCCTCAAAGTGTGAATACAGGGACGAAAAGCATAATTTGATAATAGAAGTAATTGGAACGTTTCTTAAAACTGCAAATCTTTATCTGTACTATCCCTTTAAAAAGGTACATGGAAGTCAAAATTAAACGTTTTTGTTATTTAGACAAAGTCTACCATTTTTAAAAACAACTTTTTTTTCTATCATTAAATTCTCTTTTTTTCTTCTCTATCTTGTGCTAGCATTACTAAAAGGTCTAGCATTAGAAGCTCTGCCTTATCAAACGTTCTAGAGTCATCTGTATAGTACTGACAGGTCCACTATGGGAAGCCCCTTAAAGGAAGAATGGCTCTATACTTCTACTGGAACCAAAATAATTACAGAAAGCCTTGCATTAAAAAGGAACATTAAACACCTAAAGATATTAATATAAATTGTTTCATTACATGTAGTAAAACAACTTTGCAATATACTTTCATTATTTTGTTCTCCTTACTTGTAATTTAATTATGAATATTGTGGGCTTTATAATTCATATTAAACATGGAAGTACAGACACAGCTCTATTCCACACAGTGATTGGTTGCACCATTCTTGATTGGCCTCAGCAGAAAAGGTAACCTAAGTTACAATATGGTGGTGCACACTGCTTTATTTTATGGATATTAAATTTACCCTTATTTTTTTTAAAATGTAAACAATATAATTTTAAAAAATACACATACATACAAATTATTGTCTGGAAAATCTTTGCTCTGAATACATCATTCAAGCGATACTTTATTTAGTGTTTGATGTCCCTTTTAAACCTCTTCTGCCAGAGATATTAAGGGTGAGGGGGAACTCAAATGCATCTCCTAATGAGAAGACCATCTAGTCGAGAACTAATAGACCTCACTAACGTGAGCCCATTAAATTAATCAATGTTTGAAGCCAACAGCAGAATGAAAAAATAAGCTAAATAAAGAATTATTCCCCATAGCAGAAGATTTATGCAAACACGAGTGTCTATTCTCTAAAGTCACAGGTTCAAGGGACAGGAAACACCTTGTAATTACAAGAGACTTCTTTTGTGCTGCTACAGAACAACATATCAGCCAAGTCTAAACATTTTTAAAACAAAATTAACATCCTTTTTACTAGAATTGTTTTTCAACAGCCAAACTCCACCCACTATTTGCCTTATTTGAAGGAGCCAATCTGAGCTAACCGCAGTCACAAAGTTAGTGTAAAATGTATCGTCTTGCGGTTATTATCAGGCAAAGCCAATTTGGGACATATATGTAGCAGGGTTAGTCTTGAGAAGTCAGCAGGGTGCTTTTCAAGTTCTGAGAAATTAGAAATGGCTTAATTTTCAGAGCTAAATTACATGAAGGGGGCAAAATAAATAATGAACATATATTGCAAATTTGTTTTGTTATGCATAACTAAACATTTTATATAAACATATCAAGGTGTTCACTGTCCCTTTAAAGAAACATTCAGTTTTAATGTCTCCCAAATGAGAACGTACTAACCCCATGTTACAAGTATAATCTAATTCAATGATGGCCAACTTGTGTTATTTATGTTTAACCCTTACATTTCAAAGGTGCATAAATCCATTGGGTGTATGAGATAATGAAAACGTTTTTGGGGTGCTACTTTCTGGGAGTAAAACTGTAACATTCTTTCTTGCTTCAAACAAAAGAATGAGGGGCTCAGTGGGGCACATGACAAGTTGGTTATGAAAGATCACTACTTGAAAGACTTCTCTCCAGCATTGTTATGAATTCGCTAGTTTGTCCCACAACTACTGACCTTACATAGAATCCATCCCCCGGCAGGTCTTTGATTTTACTGAATTCTTCTGTCTTTTGTTGCACCTTTATTCTGACATTCTCTACCGGTTTTAGCATTTCCAAATAAGCTTCTTCTGCCGTCTTGTTCTTCATATCTACTGAACCATACTGGGAGAGGGAACACACAAGTGTGAGAGTGAGCGAGAGACGCAGAGACAGACAGAGAGTAACTGATTGAGAGGGTTTGACTGATGACAAAGATGGACTTAAATAGATAAAAAAACATAATTTATGTAAGAACTTACCTGATAAATTCATTTCTTTCATATTAGCAAGAGTCCATGAGCTAGTGACGTATGGGATATACATTCCTACCAGGAGGGGCAAAGTTTCCCAAACCTTAAAATGCCTATAAATACACCCCTCACCACACCCACAATTCAGTTTAACGAATAGCCAAGAAGTGGGGTGATAAGAAAAAAGTGCGAAAGCATATAAAATAAGGAATTGGAATAATTGTGCTTTATACAAAAAAATCATAACCACCACAAAAAAAGGGCGGGCCTCATGGACTCTTGCTAATATGAAAGAAATGAATTTATCAGGTAAGTTCTTACATAAATTATGTTTTCTTTCATGTAATTAGCAAGAGTCCATGAGCTAGTGACGTATGGGATAATGACTACCCAAGATGTGGATCTTTCCACACAAGAGTCACTAGAGAGGGAGGGATAAAATAAAGACAGCCAATTCCTGCTGAAAATAATCCACACCCAAAATAAAGTTTAATGAAAAACATAAGCAGAAGATTCAAACTGAAACCGCTGCCTGAAGTACTTTTCTACCAAAAACTGCTTCAGAAGAAGAAAATACAACAAAATGGTAGAATTTGGTAAAAGTATGCAAAGAGGACCAAGTTGCCGCTTTGCAAATCTGATCAACCGAAGCTTCATTCCTAAACGCCCAGGAAGTAGAAACTGACCTAGTAGAATGAGCTGTAATCCTATGAGGCGGAGTCTTACCCGACTCAACATAGGCAAGATGAATTAAAGATTTCAACCAAGATGCCAAAGAAATGGCAGAAGTTTTCTGGCCTTTCTAAAACCGGAAAAGATAACAAATAAACTAGAAGTCTTTCGGAAAGACTTAGTAGCTTCAACATAATATTTCAAAGCTCTAATAACATCCAAAGAATGCAACGATTTCTCCTTAGAATTCTTAGGATTAGGACATAATGAAGGAACCACAATGTCTCTACTAATGTTGTTGGAATTCACAACTTAGGTAAAAATTCAAAAGAAGTTCGCAACACCGCCTTATCCTGATGAAAAATCAGAAAAGGAGACTCACAAGAAAGAGCAGATAATTCAGAAACTCTTCTGGCAGAAGAGATGGCCAAAAGGAACAAAACTTTCCAAGAAAGTAATTTAATATCCAATGAATGCATAGGTTCAAATGGAGGAGCTTGAAGAGCCCCCAGAACCAAATTCAAACTCCAAGGAGGAGAAATTGACTGAATGACAGGCTTTATACGAACCAATGCTTGTACAAAACAATGAATATCAGGAAGAATAGCAATCTTTCTGTGAAAAAGAACAGAAAGAGCAGAGATTTGACCTTTCAAGGAACTTGCGGACAAACCCTTATCTAAACCATCCTGAAGAAACTGTAATATTCTCGGTATTCTAAAAGAATGCCAAGAAAAAAGATGAGAAAGACACCAAGAAATACAAGTCTTCCAGACTCTATAATATATCTCTCTGGATACAGATTTACGAGCCTGTAACATAGTATTAATCACAGAGTCAGAGAAACCTCTTTGACCAAGAATCAAGCGTTCAATCTCCATACCTTTAAATTTAAGGATTTCAGATCCTGATGGAAAAAAAGGACCTTGAGACAAAAGGTCTGGTCTTAACGGAAGAGTCCACGGTTGGCAAGAGGCCATCCGGACAAGATCCGCATACCAAAACCTGTGAGGCCATGCCGGAGCTACCAGCAGAACAAACGAGCATTCCTTCAGAATCTTGGAGATTACTCTTGGAAGAAGAACTAGAGGCGGAAAGATATAGGCAGGATGATACTTCCAAGGAAGAGATAATGCATCCACTGCCTCCGCCTGAGGATCCCGGGATCTGGACAGATACCTGGGAAGTTTCTTGTTTAGATGAGAAGCCATCAGATCTATTTCTGGAAGTTCCCACATTTGAACAATCTGAAGAAATACCTCTGGGTGAAGAGACCATTCGCCCGGATGCAACGTTTGGCGACTGAGATAATCCGCTTTCCAATTGTCCATACCTGGGATATGAACCGCAGAGATTAGACAGGAGCTGGATTCCGCCCAAACCAAAATTCGAGATACTTCTTTCATAGCCAGAGGACTGTGAGTCCCTCCTTGATGATTGATGTATGCCACAGTTGTGACATTGTCTATCTGAAAACAAATGAACAACTCTCTCTTCAGAAGAGGCCAAGACTGAAAAGCTCTGAAAATTGCACGGAGTTCAAAAATATTGATCGGAAATCTCACCTCCTGAGATTCCCAAACCCCTTGTGCCGTCAGATACCCCCACACAGCTCCCCAACCTGTAAGACTTGCATCTGTTGAGATTATAGTCCAGGTCGGAAGAACAAAGAAGCCCCCTGAACTAAACGATGGTGATCTGTCCACCATGTCAGAGAGTGTCGTAAAATTGGTTTAAAGATATTAATTGAGATATATTTGAGTAATCCCTGCACCATTGGTTCAGCATACAGAGCTGAAGAGGTCGCATGTGAAAACGAGCAAAGGAGATCGCATCTGATGCGGCAGTCCTAAGACCCAACATTTCCATGCATAAGGCTACCAAAGGGAATGATTGTGACTGAAGGTTTTGACAAGCTGATATCAATGTTAAACTTCTCCTGTCTGACAAGGACAGAGTCATAGACACTGAATTTATCTAGAAACCTAAAAAGGTTACCCTTGTCTGAGGAATCAATGAACTGATTGGTAAATTGATCCTCCAACCATGAACTTGAAGAAACAACACAAGTCGATCCGTATGAGATTCTTCGAAAATGAGAAGACTGAGCAAGTACCAAGATATCGTCCAAATAAGGAAATACCAAAACCCTATTCTCTGATTACAGAAAGAAGGGCACCGAGAACCTTTGAAAAAAATTCTTGGAACTGAGGCTAGGCCAAACGGTAGAGCCACAAAACTGGTAATGCTTGTCTAAAAAGAGAATCTCAGACACTAAAAGTGATCTGGATGAATCGGAATATGCAGATACACATCCTGTAAATCTATTGTAGACATATAATGCCCTTGCTAAACAAAAGGCAGGATAGTCCTACAGTAACCATCTTGAATGTTGGTATCCTAACATAACGATTCAATAATGATAGATCCGGAACTGGTCTGAAGGAATTGACCTTCTTTGGTACAATGAAGAGATAAAATAAAACCCCAGCCCCTGTTCCAGAACTGGAACTGGCATAAATACTCCAGCCAACTCTAGATCTGAAACACATTTCAGAAATGCTGAGCCTTTGCTGTGTTAACTGGGACACGGGAAAGAAAAGAATCTCTTAGCAGGAGGCCTTAACTTGAAGCCAATTCTGTACCTTTCTGAAACCAGAGATTAAGAACGGAATTGATCCAAATTTCTTTGAAGAAAACGTAATCTGCCCCATACCAGCTGAGCTGGAATAAGGGCCGCACCTTCATAGGTACTTAGGAGCTGGCTATAGGTTTCTATAAGGCTTGGATATATTCCAAACTGGAAATAGTTTCCAAACTGATACCGCTCCTGAGGATGAAGGATCAGGCTTTTGTTCCTTGTTGTGAGGAAAGGAACGAAAATGATTATTTACCCTGGAAAGAAAGGGAAAGCAAAGTTGACTTAGAAGACATGTCAGCATTCCAAGTTTAATCCATAAAGCTTTTCTAGCTAAAATAGCTAGAGACATATACCTGACATCAACTCTAATGATATCAAAAGATGGTATCACCAATAAAATTATTAGCATGTTATAGAATAATAATAATGCTATAAAATTATGATCTGTTACTTGTTGCGCTAAAGCTTCTAACCAAAAAGTTGAAGCTGCAGCAACATCCGCTAAAAATATAGCAGGTCTAAGAAGATTACCTGAACATAAGGAAGCTTTTCTTAGAAAGGATTCAATTTCCTATCTAAAGGATCCTTAAATTAAGTACTATCTGCCGTAGGAATAGTAGTACATTAGCAGGAGTAGAGACAGCCCCATAACCTTAGGGATTTTTGTCCCAAAAAACTCTAATCTGTCAGATGGCACAGGATATAATTTGCTTAAACGTCTAGAAGGAGTAAATAAATTACCCAAATTATTCCATTCCCTGGAAATTACTTCAGAAATAGCATCAGGGAGATAAAACACTTCTGGAATAACTACAGGAGATTTAAAAACCTTATTTAAACGTTTACATTTAGTATCAAGAGGACCAGAATCCTCTATTTCTAATGCAAATAACACTTCTTTAAGTAAAGAACGAATAAATTCCATCTTGAACAAATACAAAGATTTATCAGCATCAACCTCTGAGACAGAAACCTCTGAACCAGAAGAACCATTATCAGTATCAGAATGATGATGTTCATTTAAAAATTCATCTGAAAAAAGAGAAGTTTTAAAAGACTTTTATGTATACTAGAAGGAGAAATAACAGACATAGCCTTCTTAATGGATTTAAAAAAAAAAAAAAATCTCTTATGTTATCAGGAACACTATGAAAATTAGATGTTGACGGAACAGCAACAGGTAATGTAACAGTACTAAAGGAAATTTTATCTGCATTAATAAGTTTGACATGACATGCAATACAAATAACAGCTGGAGAAACAGATACCAAAAGTTTATAGCAGATACACTTAGCTTGGTAGCTCCAGCACTGTGCAGTGATTTTCCTGAAGTATCTTCTGACTCAGTTGCAACGTGGAACATCTTGCAATATGTAAAAGAAAAAAAACAACATATAAAGCAAAATTGATCAAATTCCTTAAATGACAGTTTCAGGAATGGGAAAAAAATGCCAGTGAACAAGCTTCTAGCAACCAGAAGCAATAAATAATGAGACTTAAATAATGTGGAGACAAAAATGACGCCCATATTTTTTAGCGCCAAAAAAGACGCCCACATTATTTGGCGCCTAAATGCTTTTGGCGCCAAAAATGACGCCACATCCGGAACGCCGACATTTTTGACGCAAAAAAAAATTTGCGCCAAAAAAGTCTGCGCCAAGAATGACGCAATAAAATGAAGCATTTTCTGCCCCCGCGAGCCTAACAGCCCACAGGGTAAGAAAAAATGATTGAAACAAATGCATTTATCCCAAATATGAAACTGACTGTCTGAAAAATAAGGAAAGTTGAACATTCTGAGTCAAGGCAAATAAATGTTTGAATACATATATTTAGAACTTTATAAACAAAGTGCCCAACCATAGCTTAGAGTGTCACAGAAAATAAGATTTACTTACCCCAGGACACTCATCTACATGTCTGTAGAAAGCCAAACCAGTACTGAAACGAGAATCAGCAGAGGTAATGGTATATATAAGAGTATATCGTCGATCTGAAAAGGGAGGTAAGAGATGAATCTCTACGACCGATAACAGAGAACCTATGAAATAGACCCCGTAGAAGGAGATCACTGCATTCAAATAGGCAATACTCTCCTCACATCCCTCTGACATTCACTGCACGCTGAGAGGAAAACCGGGCTCCAACTTGCTGCGGAGCGCATATCAACGTAGAATCTAGCACAAACTTACTTCACCACCTCCATCGGAGGCAAAGTTTGTAAAACTGAATTGTGGGTGTGGTGAGGGGTGTATTTATAGGCATTTTAAGGTTTGGGAAACTTTGCCCCTCCTGGTAGGAATGTATATCCCATACGTCACTAGCTCATGGACTCTTGCTAATTACATGAAAGAAATACAGCTGGACTGACCAAGAGAGAAAAAGAAAGACTATTATTAAAGGGACAGTCTACCCATTCCCCAGTTTTGCATAACCAACACGGTTATATTAATATACTTTTACCTCTATAATTACCTTGTATCTAAGCCTCTGCAGACTGTCCCCTTATTTCAGATCTTTTGACAGACTTGTCATTTTAGCCAATCAGTGCTGGCTCCTAGGTAACTCCATGGGCGTGAGCACAATGAAAAACGGTCAAATGCTTTGAGATAAGAGGCGACCTTCAAGGGCTTAGAAATTGGCATATGAGCCTACCTAGGTTTAGCTTTTAACTAAGAATATCAAAAGAACAAAGCAAATTTGATGATAAAAGTGAATTGCAAAGTCTTTAAAACTGCATACCCTATCTGAATCATGAAAGTTTAATTTTGACCAGACTGTCCATTTAAAGGGATATGAAACCCCAAAATGTTCTTTTTTGTGATTCAGACAGAGCATATATATTTTTTTTTTTAAAGTTTCCAATTTACTTCTATTACCAAACATGCTATGTTCCCATGTTATTCTTTGTTGAATGGATACCTAGATAGGTATCTGGAGCACAACATGGCAAAAAATGCTGCAATCTCATGCTCTTACAAATAGATAACATTCTTGCAAAATCACTGCTATATAGTGCTTCAGGCACGCGCACGCTCCTGAGAACGTTGTTTAAAACTGCATGCTCTATTTAAATTATGAAAGAACAAATTTGTGTTTCATGTCCCTTTCAGAGAACCGAAGAGAAAAGATGACTCCTTCAAAACTGTACTAACCTCCAGAATAATGTCTCCAGATTGCAGCCCACCTGGACCACCTGCCACACCGTCATCCTCCACGTCCAATACAAAGATACCGTGCTGGTTTCCCCCACAAATCTGAAGTCCCAGCTCCACAGGGCTTTTGGGCAGGGAGACTGTACGGAGCTCATATTGCCTCTTTGTACCTTCTGCAGGCGTCCTGTGCAGCACGGAAGAAGAACAATGACGAGGTTATTCACGTAAACAAAAAACTTCACAACGTCAATAGCCTTAGAATTGTATTCCTGGTTCCTAAGTTTTTGGCTTCTTCTACGTCCTTTTTAATTATTTTACCTGTGCTCTAGTTCAGATATCATGAAAATCTAGCCTGTTGGAGTGTCCTGAGGACTAGAGATGAGAAACAATGTTCTACATGAAATCTCAATAAGCCGATACCTTTGCTAAGTTCTTAAAATGGACATTGTACACTAGATTTTTCTGTGCATAAATGTTTTGTAGATGATCCATATATATAAAAAAATGTTAAAGTTTCCAATTTACTTCTATTATCAAATTTACTTTATTCTCATGTTATTCTGTGTTGAAGAGATATCTAGATAGGTAGCGTGCACATGTCTAAAGAACCACCTGACTAAAAATAGTGCTGCCCCCTAGTGCTCTTGCTAATGTATAACATGGTTGCACAACTGCTACCATATAGTGCTGCACACATGCACACTCCTAAACTTACCTAGTTGCTTTTCAACAAAGGATAACAAGAAAACTAAGCACATTTAATAATAGAAGTAAATTGGAAATTTGTTTAAAAGTCTATGTTCTATCTGAATCATGAAATACAAATTTGGGGTTTTATGTCCCTTTAAAGGGTAGCACAGATTTAGGGTGGTTACCTAAGTGAGCCGCGCGGGCTGGTGCTTGGCGTGGTTTCCTTGGAAGGTGGAGTCATAGTCCCCTCATCTTGCTCACTCACAGTGTCTATAAATGAATGATTGTCAGGGGTCACTGTACCGCTACCGTGGGGGGTGATATGGGACAAGGCAGCGTCCAGCCGGGAGCTAGAAGAAAGCAGAGAGGTAATGTCAGTAATATCCAGTGTTCGTATAAGAGGCAAAAAGATCAGCAGAGCTGTGGGATATAAAGTGGCAGAATGTGAGAGGGGGAAAGGGAGAATCCCAAAACAATACAATATTAAAGGGACACTTAAGTCAAAATTAAACTTTCATGATTCAGATAGAGCAGCAATTTTAAAACAACTTTCCAATTTACTTCTGTGATCAAATTTGCTTTGTTCTCTTGTAATCTTTTATTGAAGAGTAAAACTATGTAGGCTCATAAGGGCTCAGGAGAGTGCACGTGTCTTTAGAACTCTACGGCAGCAGTGTTTTGCAACATTGTATAACAAAGCTACAAATAATGTTGCAAAACACTGCTGTTATAGAGTACTGAAGACATGTGCACACTCCTGAGCTTTCATGAGCCTACCTAGTTTTACTCTTCAATAAAAGATACCAAGAGAATGAAGAAAATTTGATAACAGAAGTAAATTGGGAAGTTGTTTAAAATCGCAGCTCTATCTGAATCACGAAAGATGGGGGTTCAGTGTCCCTTTAAGGCTGCTTTTTAACACATCCATCAGAAACATGTGACACAGGATCTGCTTATACCCTGGCCTGAGCAAGGCCTCACCTGGATCGAGAATGGATAGGCTGGCACATGTGCGGGTTATACTGAGCCAGGATGGTGATGGTGTCACACTGCTGTCCAATGATGCGTCGGGCCTGCTGCTCAGTTGCATTTCTCAGGTTTATACCGTTAAACTGTGGGCAAATTCACAAATCTATAACATACATGATTAACTAACTGAAAACATACTGGTTCAGATAGAGCATTCAATTGTAAACAACTTTTCAATTTACTGCTATCACTTAATTTACTTTGTTCTTTTGGTATCCTTTGTTGAAAAGCATACCTAGGTAGGCTCAAAAGCAGCAATGCACTACTGGGAGATAGCTGTTGATTGGTGGCTGCACATTTACGTCTCCTATCATAGGTTCACCCAATGTGTTCAGCTAGCTCCCAGTGCTACTCCTTCAACAGAGGATATCAATAGAATGAAACAAATTTGATAATAGAAGTACATTTGGAAAGTTGATAAGAATTGTGTGCTTTATCTGAATCATGACAGAAAAAAAGAAATTGGATTTCATGTTCCTTTAATTTCAAAACAGTTCGGAACCCCTTAGCCAATCAACATCAGGTTTCCTTCTTTCTTAAAGAACTCAGATGTCATTTGTTATATTATTTATTTTGTGGTGGAAAACACAGTGGACGTCTTACATTCAAACATGAGCAGATATATGATCACAATTCTATATTTTGACAAATGACAAATTCTTTATTTTAGTAGCATTTCCAATCCAGTTTAATTACACAAAATCTTTACTCTTGTTTTAGGGCAGAGGTGGCAAACGTATGGCATCAGTGCCCGATGGTAGAGCTCAAGGCAAATTTGATAAATTCACTTTTTTATGACTCCATAAGAAATATCATCGTTAAAGGGACACTGAACTCAATTTTTTTTCTTTTGTGATTCAGAAAGAGCAGCAATTTTAAGCAATTTTCTAATTTACTCCTATTATAAATTGTTCTTTGTTCTCTTGCTAGGTTTATTTGAAAAAGAAGGTATCTAAGCTTTTTTTGGTTCAGAATTCTGGACAGCACTTTTTTTTTATTGGTGGATAAATGTATCCACCAATCAGCAAGAACAACCCAGGTTGTTCACCAAAAATGGTCCGGCATCTAAACTTACATTCTTGCATTTCAAATAAAGATACCAAGAGAATGAAGAAAATTTGCTAATAGGAGTAAATTAGAAAGTTGCTTGAAATTGCATGCTTTGTCTGAATCACGAAAGAAAGAAAATTGGGTTCAGTGTCCCTTTAATGATCTAAAACAAGAAATTAACTTAAATGTTTGCTTAAAAGGGTACCTTTGGCACTTGAGACAATTCTTATAGAAGCTTATTGCCAATTTGTACATGCTCTCAGAAATCTTCACCACCACTCTTTTTTTTTTTTTTTTTTTAAACAAAACCCCCCCACAAATTTTCAAAAGAACCACCCTCCCCAATTTCCCAAACAAAAATAGGAAAAATAGAAAGGTTTTAAGAGCATTGTTGGTGGAGAAACCTCTTTACAAATTAAATGTGAGAATGGGAAGGAGCAGAACAGTTCTTATACAAAAAACGGGAGATTTGCTTATGCTGCAGTACTACAATATAACTCAGTGTGAAGATAATAGATTAGTATATGCCAGTGCCACTATGCAAAGGCAAATAGCAAGCATACCTCTAGCAGCTGGTCCCCATACTCAAGCCCGGCTTGCTGTGCAATGCTTCCCACAGTTACTTTGGAAACAAAGACACCACCACTCTCACCGCCTCCAATGGAAATTCCTAAAGGCTCTGCACCTTTCTGTACCTTAACGTGCCGTGGTTCTTCTACTAGTGGTCTGTAAAAGGAAGGAGTTACAAAAAAAAGTGACCAACACAAAGTTGTATGATGTAAACAAATGTGTTTAACACTAATTAGGTTAAATGTTTAGACGGTTTGGAATTGTGTGTGTGTGTATATATATATATATATATATATATATATATATATATATATATATATATGTGTGTGTGTGTGTGTGTGTGTGTGTGTGTGTGTGTGTGTGTATGTATATATATATATATATATATATATATATATATATAAATTAAGGAAAATAAAATTACAAATTAAATCTAAAATATCTTTCTTGAATATAGTGAGTGCCCTTAGGGAAGTGAAGGGAGGAAGAATACACCTACTCTTTGGGGGGTGGGGTGGGAAAAATAATTTCTCTTTCATCAACATAAAAAGGTGGCTCCCCTTAAAGGGACATGAAACCCCCAACAAATATTTCCTGATTTAGGTAAAACATACAAATGTAAACAACTTTCCACTTAACTACCATTATCAAATTTGCTTTATTCTCTTGGTATCATTTGCTGAAGGAGCAGCAATGCACTACTGGTTTTTAACTGAACACATGGGGAGCCAATGATAATCAGTATATATATGCAGCCACCAATCAGCAGCTAGAACCTAGGTTCTTTGCGGCTCCTGAGCTTACCTAGATATTATAAATACAGAGAGACAGAAGCACCATATAAAGAACTCACTTCAGAAAGGTATGTAGGTAGTGAAAGTCACAACTAAGACTTAAAAATTTACTTTTTTTTTAGTTATCTTATAAAATAGTCCGTAATACCCGGACTTTATATATACAAAACAAACATATAAAATTAAAAGAAACAAGAGTAAAAAAACCCTGTGTGCTGAATTGTACCAATATTAGGTTATACCCTGCATATGATAGTAAATATAAGGAACAAATATAGAGGAATCTGAATCCGTATGCCTACTATAAAAATATGGGACACTATCCCAAAACCGTATTATTAGAGAACTCTCATACTCCCTCCCAATATGTATATCCCAAATATTATCAACTTTTAACAGATAAGCGTATGTGGAATTTTTTCAACACATACTAATTATAATTTAATGGTACATAACAAATAGATGTATGTGGAACAATTTTCAACACATACTCCAGGCAGCACACACCATGTTACGTCCGCTTGATGCGCATTTCGCCTCAGCTTCGTCAAAGGCGAACCTGAGTGTGATCTTCCATACCCTTATAAAGACCATATGAACCAATCACGTATACCATATACGCCCGAAATTTGAGCCTATCCGATCTCTTTCTTTGTTCAATGGATGTGGTGCTTGGTCATGTGACCCCATCACGTGACACAACGTGACACAACAGTTCATTCATACATTTAGTAAGATACGCCTCTCTCTTACCAATGGTTCTCAAGCGTTTTACATTATGATTACATTTGTCAGGTATTCCTCTCTTCAATATGTAGTAAGGAATGTATAGGTTCACCTTTGTGATACCCCATGGTTGTTATGTGCCCTACCAAAGACTGTTCACGCATTGCAAAAAAACGGCACATGGATTCCAATATCGCCTAATCAAATGGCTTCTCATTTTTGCTGTTACATAAATATTTTTGTACTCGCATGACAGCTAATATTTGCAATAGTGTACTCACATGTCATGGTCATTAATATCACATAATTCTGTGTATATATCTTATCTTGTGTTCCAAACGTCTGTCTGACACTATGGTATAACAGAGTATGAACCCGACAAAAAGCTCCCAATATTGTTCAGAAATGTCCTTTATAAATGAAAGATAAATACAGATGTATTGGGGCAACAGACACAGATATCCATTTCTAGAGACCCATTATAGCCCAGTAAATTTTGATCATGTGTTTAGAGGGTGAAATTGTTCGTACATACGTACTTATTGCTTATAGTCTTGTTTTTATTTTACGTGGGTCTTATCTTGATCTTATTTTATTCCTTTTTGTGTTTTCTATAAGAAGGAATTATACCCAGCATTCTCATTGATTCCACACTGTGTCATGGCATTAAGCCAAAAGATCCATTTACTTTCAAATTGTAGCAACATACGTTCAATATTGCCACCTCGAATGCCATTCTTTATTACTTGCACATCCGGTTTTGCTTTATGACAACGTAAGAAATGTCTCGTCACTGAAGTTAGATTTTTCCCTCTCTTTACATCCTCTGGACCGGTGATTTTCAACCTTTTTTTGCCGTGGCACACTTTTTTTACATTAAAAAAATCCTGTGGCACACCACTAATCCCAAAATTTTACAAAAGCACACATTGTAGCCTAATACAGTATATATATATATATACACACATATACATACACACACATACTGTACTGTGTTGTCATGCCATGCCTCCTACAAACTATATATGACATATTGACATTCATTCACAAACAATCATAATGCGCTGCGCTGTTACCCTCAGTCATCATCTCACTCAAAATAAAAAATCGGCCCAGAATAAAAAACAAGCAAAATTTAAAAAATATGTCACACTGTTGTCAGTCTGCCGTGGCACACCTGAGGATCAGGATCTCTCACGGCACACTAGTGTGCCACGGCACACTGGTTGAAAAACACTGCTCTGGACCATTCTTGATGTTATTTAAATGTTCACCCAGACGGGTACGTATTTCCCTGGATGTGATCCAAACATAGATCCTAAGACAGCTACACTGTAGGCAATACACCACATTTTTTGTTCTACAATTAGCGTAGTCTGTTAACTGTTTAGTGTCCTTTGGGAATATGTTAATCTGCTTGATGTTATGCATGTATTTACAAAAAGAGCATGATCCACAACCATACGTTCCTGATATGGCTTTGTTTCTGCGCAAGTAATAAACTTCTTACAAGTTTATTACTTATAGTCGGTGCTTTCCTCCAACTCACAGGTATTCATTCACCGATTATCTCATTCGGATTACTATCGGTTCTCAGAATATCACAATGTTTATTTATGATATCTGTTATATCTTTATGTCTGTCATGGTATGTAGTGACGAATCTTACTTCCTTGTTCACAATACCAGTTTTCTTTTTTTTAGGAATCAATAGTGTCTGTCTATCGGTGTGGAGAGCTCTATGAAAGGCTCTCTTAATAACTTTGCAAGTATATCCTCGGGATTTTAATCTTTGTTTCAATTCTTCTCATGTAGAATGTTTGTAAGTCAGAACAATTTCTTCTGAGCCTTAAGAATTCGCCTACAGGTATGCCTCTCTTCGTTGGCCAAGAATGGCAACTGTTGAATTCTAGAATTGAGTTTGTGGCTGTGGATTTTCTAAAGAGATCTGTGCTGATATGTCCCGAGTTCTGTTTCTTAATCTGAATATCAGTCTTTGTTAGGGCACATAACGACCGTGGGGTTTCACAAAGATGAACCTATACATTCCTTACTACATATTCAAGAGAGGAATACAAATGTACAAATGACAAATGTAATCATGACGCAAAACACTTGAGAACCATTGGTAAGAGAGAGGCGTGTGATACTAAATGTATGAATAAAATGTTGTGTCACGTGATAGGGTCACATGACCAAGCACGTCCATTGAACAAGGAAAGAGATCGGATAGGCTCAAATTTCAGGCGTATATAGTATACGTCCTTATGATTGGTTCATATGGTCTTTATAAGGGTATGGAAGATCACACTCAGATTCGCCTTTGACAAAGCTGAGGCAAAATGCACATCAGGCGGACGTAACCTGGTGTGTGCTGCCCGGAGTATATGTTGAAAATTGTTCCATATACATCTATTTGTTATGTACCGTTAAATTATATTTAGTATGTGTTGAAAAAAGTTCCACATACGCTTATCTGTTGAAAGTTGATAATATTTGGGATATACATATTCGGGGGGAGTGTGAGAGTTATCTCTAACAATATGGTTTTGGGATAGTGTCCCTTATTTTTATAGTAGGCATACGGATTCAGATTCCCCTATATTTGTTCCTTATATTTACTATCATATTCAGGGTATAACTAATATTGGTACAATTCAGCACACACAGGTTTTTTTACTTGTTTCTTTTAATTTTATATGTTTGTTTTGTATATATAAAGTCCAGGTATTACGGACTATTTTATAAGACAACTAAATAAAAGTTAATTTTTAAGTCTTAGTTGTGACTTTCACTACCTACATACCTTTCTGAAGTGAGTTCTTTATATGGTGCTTCTGTCTCTCTGTATTTATAATATTATATTGGCACTGAGCACACTCTCTTATGTGGGTTTACTACATACGGATTCACACAACAAACATTGTGAAACTTACCTAGATATAACTTTCAGCAAAGGATAACAAGAGAAGAAAGCAAATTAAATAATAGCAGTAAATGGGAAAGTTGTTTAAAATTGTATTCGCTGTCTAAATCATGAAAGTCTAATTATAAAACTTTCCTGACCCTTTAAGGACCCCCAATTCTAAATGAAGGTCGATCATGAAATTGACTCCCAAGTACAGACATTTAGAAATTTATATAAGTTATATTACAGATATAATTGCGGAATTGTTTTAAATATAGAACAATATTCCCAGGTAATGAGGCATAAGTATTAGTGAAGCTAAGTTTTATAGAGAAACTTCATGGTTCAAAAACCCCTAAAGATATTATATTCAAATTTGTTCTTACCAAGAAGAAATGTTTTTCTCATAAATGCCAGAAAATGCAAAGGCAAAATATTTATATTAAAGTGAAGGTAAACTTTACCTAATCAAATGCCATATAAGTAATGTTTGCTATTAAAAAAAAAAAAGTATAAAAAAAATAAATGTGTACTTTTTTTTTTTTTTTAAATCTATCCATGAAAATGGTTAAATCCCTGCCTATAGTAATGCCTTCATTACAATGTTATGCCGGTCCACTGGGATGAACTCATTTTTTATGACAATTCCAATGATCAGTGTGTTTGTCATATGACACTCGTGAAGTCCAGTCCTTTGAAAGCCTATGGAGAGAGAGTGGGTGGGACTGCTATCTATGTCACAGCCCAGCCAAAAGAGGGAATACAAGGGTGCGGAGTAGGATTATAAATCTTTTATTATAAAATATATAAATACACATACATAAAAAATGTTTTGCTTTTACATGAATAAATATTTTTCATTTAACTTACCATCACTTTAATTTAATGTTACTGTAATTTCTTGTTCAAAATCAGAAAACCTGGGAAACTCCTGAATCCATTCCAACATTATAAATGCTGACACCACACAACCTCTTACATGATTGGTGGTCTCAGAAATTTCAAACTTGCTGACACATTTATATAATCTTTACTTTATACTTCTAATATATAAAGCAAAAGAGTACAAGAAGCGCAAAAAGACTTGAGTTATTTAATGTAAAAGCACATAAATATAATAAACATAAAAACTTACATTTAAGTAAGCACAATAAATCATTCAACCTGAACTATTTTCATTAAGCCCTTGAAGAAGTCCGGCTGGGATCCGGCCGAAACGCGTAGGGATATTGCGAATTGTGCTTTTTCATCATTGACAGTCCTAGCAGTCTAAGAGGTATAGACCTGAAGGGGGACGCTCCGGTTCCTGATATCTTCAGTGACGTCAGACGCCGGCTTGTGTTCGGCGGTCCATTTGTAATCTGGACAATTCTGCTTGATGATCGGGACTTAGATTGCCACTGTCATTTTATCCGGTGATTTATTGTGCTTACTTAAATGTACGTTTTTATGTTTATTATATTTATGTGCTTTTACATTAAATAACTCAAGTCTTTTTGCGCTTCTTGTACTCTTTTGCTCTAGTTCTGGTTTCTACTCTGGTGATTACAAGAATTGTCACCAAAAAGAAGCGGCATCTGCTTGAGTTTACCTAGAATCTTTTTTCAGGACTTGGAATCTCCTCATTCTTATTTGGGACTCTTTTATTGAAGTACATTTGGACTCTAGGTTAGAATTTTTGTTATGCTGGTAATTACGTGTTTATTTCTAACCTAACATGTGATGTAACTATTTTATATATAAATATTTTTGTGTGCCTATGTGAAATTCCATGTTTGCTCAGGTTCAGTCTATTTAACGTTCATGCTAAATTGGTATTGTTACTCTGATTGACTTAACAGAAACAGTACAGGTGGTTTGATTATTTCAGTGAATTAGCGCTGATATATTTCTTGTGTGTTTATTTCTAATATATAAAAACGGTTTGCTATAAAAAATTGTAGAATTATCTTTATACAATGGAGAGTTTACAACAGGTTGTGAGACTATAGATTTTAAGTATTCGAAATTTATTAAAATGACATTTAGAAAACATGAGTACAAGTGTCTCACCCACAATAAGTATTCATTTATTTTGTTCCCTCAAGAAATGTTACATATGAAGTTATACTTAACCATTTCATGAGAATATATTACATTTCTAAAATGAAAATAAAAAAAACTTACACCCTTTCTAAGACACACATACATGTAAGTGTGTAGAGATTGCTAAATCATTGCTGTATAAATAAATGTGTAGTAAGGTGGAATTTACTAGGGATGCACATTTTTTCATTATTTGGTAATCGTTAGTGAAACAAATGCAAAAATAGCTGGGGACTGTGGCATGTTACTCATTTTGGTGCCAGATTTATTAAAGTAAAAGTTTAAAGGGACACTGAACCCACATTTTTTCTTTCGTGATTCAGATAGAGCATGCACTTTTAAGCAACTTTCTAATTTACTCCTATAATCTATTTTTCTTCGTTCTCTTGCTATCTTTATTTGAAAAAGAAGGCATTGGAGCTTTTTTTCTTGGTTCAGAACTCTGGACAGCACCTTTTAATTGATGGATGAATTTATCCACCAATCACCAAGGACAACCCAGGTTGTTCACCAAAAATGGGCCGGCATCTAAACTTACATTTTTGCATTTCAAATAAAGATACCAAGAGAATAAAGAAAATTTGATAATAGGAGTAAATTAGAAAGTTGCTTAAAATTTTATGCTCTATCTGAATCACGCAAGAAAAAATTTGGGTTCAATGTCCCTTTAACACACAAATATATATTGCATAATCAACAAATGCTTAATAGAAAGACAAAGTACTAGCACTAACTCCAGATTTTAAAAGAATAGTATATTTTTCTCTGACGTATTCAAGGTTACATCCATTTTCCTCACCCCATGTATCATGTGACATCCATCAGCCAATCAGAAACACATATCATGAAAGTTTAATTTTGACTTTAGTGTTCCTTATAAGTTCTGATGAAGGAGCAAGGGAACAGAAAAGTATTATATAAGCTTAGCACAAAGACAAAAAAGATAGAATTTTAAATTAATCAAAATGCTACAGTTTTAAAATAAATATATATATTTTAAGTCACTGAGTTATAAACTATATGCTGTGTGAGGTCAGTAATGATGACTGGAATATTGTAAGCAATAACATATTATACAACATGCTGATAATGCTGGTGATGTCAGCACTGATGATACTATTATTTTATGTGTGATCTTATTAGTGAGGTCATTGATAAAATAATACAAATCATGCACAGGGGTAAGCAGGGTTGAATTTGGAATTTCCCAACTTCTTGTACTTCTGAAGGCAAACTAAAACCCGGTTATCTTTTGTCTTTTAATTTATTTTAAAAAAAAAACTTTAAATTTCTATTTAACAACCATACAATAACTTTAATTTTCCATGACAATTTCCCATGACACCCATTCATTTTATTTCTGAAACATTCTCCATTACCATTTGGCAAAATTAAAGTTGCTACATGCAGAAACATGCAAAAATAAAGATGACAGAAATGTTTATATAGACCCAATACATGTATAATGTTGGGTAAAGTTAAATAGAATCAAACTAATGTCTGGCTTTATTTAAAATATTTCCTAAATATGCAGCTCATATAATTCCAAATGCAAATAAAGGAAAAACTAAAAAAAAAAAAAAAGGTTTTAATTTTTATCATAGGAACCATAATAGGTGGTTCTCTAAATCCTCTATTATACATTTAAGTGATCTAATAACTTGCTGCCAGAGGTACCAATAACAAACTGTAAGTTACTAATTTTGTAGTTACATAAAATATCTTCCCTATGTATATAATTCCTCAGGGACAACTGGGTGGTGGGATGAATTTCAAACATGAGAAGACATAAACAAAGTGCAATAATGTAATGATAATCAGAGAGGAAACAGTTATGGGAAGACAATTAAAGAAGGAGCCAACCTCAAGCATCTTACTGAGGAAAACCTGGGTCTAGAGTGAGCTGGTAGCCTCAGTAAGGACCTGGTACGGAAGACATAGCAGGAGGAAGAAATCTGGGGCAGAAAATAGTAATGACTTTGGGGAGAGAGATAAAAAAAACATAAAATGATTGAGGTGTATGACATGCAAGGAAGGTGAGACAGAAAAAAAGGTAAAGCGGTAGAAATATAGATTTAAAAAAAAAAAAAAGTAACAAAATTTGGAAACAATATATAACAGGCATTCACAGGCGATAATTTGATGTAAAGTGAGTAGGTGAGATTAGGAGAGGAAAAAACAGACCGTGTTCAAGGAAGGCAACAGGAGACAAAAAGAAAGAAAACGTATTAAAACAAGCAAGTGAGTAAAAGACACATAGAACAATGAGAACTTCTACAGGACACAGTAAGGACATTTAAAGCTTTTGTTGAGCCATTTAGTTGAGTAGAAATAACTGTACAGATTTGACACCTGTAACCCTCTTTAGAGATATTAGTGTGGGGCACTTTGGAAGTCCCGGAGTAGTCAACCTAACAGCTACATAACTGGCCCAAACTCGAGTCCAACAATCACAAATTTCCAAAAAACATCATCAGAATCATCCTAAGCTGTGATCCAGTGATATTTTACAGTAGAGTGAAAGGTGCCCATTAAAGAGTATTATAATGAGCTTTAGTGAAACATAAAATAACAATCTTAGCCTTATAAAAGTAATGATTCCTACTATTTCCTGCAGTACAGTTCTTGTAAATTCTGTCAGGATTAGAAAATGTGTGTACTCTCTACAGTAATATCAAGCCTTGCTGTATTTGGTCATGTGAGACTGTATACAGTGTAATTAATATCTTTACCAGTATTTATGCGTTTAGAGAATTATTATAATACACATAGCAACCAAATCTTTGCTATTCAACCTTTCATTTAAGGGTCATAACTATTTTTGATGCCAACAAGCCAACAAGTGCAGATAGTGGATACCTTAAAAGGTTCCTCCCAGTCCATATTTAACCAACTAATGCCAAAGTAATACCACTGAGTGCCTGTAGGCCTCTCTCACCAATATATGAATTTGTTTACTGAATTAATTACAAGGGGAATTACCCCTGAATGAAAGCCCATATCAGTTGCCTGGTATAGTCATTCGTAAAACTGAACATACTTCCAATCTTATTTGTTATTTTCTAATTTGACAAAATAGTTAAAACAGAAGCCTGGTTGAGTGCCAGTTATAAGCAATGATAGCACATGGGGCGATGTCTTGCTCAACTCACCTATCCTTTCGGCGCTCTCCAAGAGGCACTGTGCTGACAGAAATCCTTGGTAAGCTGGTTATTGAGTTTTGAGACTGACAACTGGCAAATGATGAGGTTTCCAAGTTCAGGGGGGAGTGTGGTGGGCTGGCGAGACTGGGGCTACTGCACTCTGACTGTGATAAAGATCCTGCAGAAAGAGAGTCAAAATAGCATTACCAACATCTCATAATTCAGAAACTTTGATGTCTAGTAGTAATGCCAAAGCTTTTTAAAGGGCCATAAAATAACCTAAATAATAATGTGCCTTAAAATTATGTTAGTTCCAGAGCACAAATAAGGAAGGTACAACCCTTACGTTTTTTTTATTTCTTCATTTGTAAGCACCAAATGCACCACTGCTTTATACACTGCTTACATATCAACTCTGGAATGGCTGAAGGAAGGCGTCACAGCCCATCCAGAACAGATATGGGAGTAATACACAGTTGCGCGCACCAACCATCAATAAATTCTTAAAACAGGTTCCTGTGCTGAAAGTCAGTAAGTATCTATCCCAGGAACCAGCTGTACATACAGAAAGACTTCCTGTTAGCTTCAAAAATCTAAATACACAACCTAAAAATTTACTTTTTCATCATATTTTAAACAAGCTTAAAGGGACAGCTGATTTTGTGTTTAAAAGCCACAACCTAATAAAATGGGTTGAGCTTGTAGGTATAATCAGATCTCATTACTTTATCACAGTGTGTACATATAACTGCTTCTTTATTTTATATCTGTCCATAAAATAATCATCAATACTTGGAAAGAACAATGGGAAATTAACATTTTATTACCTAATCTCTTCTATAACCCACTGGGAGTCTAATTTCTTCTACTGGCTGTGTTAACACAGCTTGGCCTCGGGGCCAAAAACTTTCAGGATGGGTGGGGATAACACAGGCTAAATAAACTACTTCAAATGCCAACATAAGAATAATGGAAATACTTGTAAACAATTTAATACACTCCAGCAGGTAAAGTGGATAATTGGGAACAAAGTAACCTGTCCCTTTAAAATGTACATTAAACACAAATTAAAATCTGCATGATAATGTGCTTTCATAAATGAAAATAATTTTGCAATGAATAATGCAGCTTTATTTTGTTAAATGAGTATTATATATATTTTGTTTTATGCTTTTTTCTTTGCACTGATTTCCCTGTCCCACTGGAAAAAAAATCCTTACTAGCCAATCACAAACTTATACACAGATATAGCATGAAGTTTTTAGCACACATGTAAACTCTCTCTGTCTGTCTGTAGAGGGTATTTCGCCTTTGAAAAACAATCACCTAGATTACGAGTTTTGCGTTAACAGGGGTGCAGTGCTAACGAGCAGTTAATGCTCACCGCTCACTTACAGAAAGCGCTGGTATTACGGGTTTTTATAAACCCAGCGTTAGCCGCAAAAAAGTGAGCGAAGAGCAAAATTTTGCTCTACATCTCACCTCAATACCAGCGCTGCTAACGTTAGCGGTGAGTTGCTAAAATGTGCTCGTACACGATTTCCCCATAGCAATCAATGGGGGAGAGCCGGCTGAAAAAAAACCTAACACCTGCAAAAAGCAGCGTTTAGCTCCTAACGCAGCCCCATTGATTCCTATGGGGAAATACATTTATGTCTACACCTAACACCTTAACATGAACCCGAGTCTAAACACCCCTAATCTTACACTTATTAACCCCTAATCTGCCGCCCCCGACATCGCCGCAACCTACATTATTTTATTAACCCCTAATCTGCCGCTCCGGACACCGCCGCCACCTACATTATACTTATGAACCCCTAATCTGCTGCCCCCAACATCGCCGAACCCTACATTATATTTATTAACCCCTAATCTGCCGTCCCCAATGTCGCCGCAACCTAACTACACTTATTAACCCCTAATCTGCCGCCCCCAACGTCGCCACCACTATAATAAAGTTATTAACCCCTAAACCTAAATCTAACCCTAACCCCCCCTAACTTAAATATAATTACAATAAATCTAAATAAAATTACTACAATTACCTAAATAATTCCTATTTAAAACTAAATACTTACCTATAAAACAAACCCTAAGCTAGCTACAATATAACAAAATAGTTACATTGTATCTATCTTAGGGTTTATTTTTATTTTACAAGCAAGTTTGTATTTATTTTAACTAGGTAGAATAGTTACTAAATAGTGATTAACTATTTAATAACTACCTAGCTAAAATAAATACAAAAGTACCTGTAATATAAAACCTAACCTAAGTTACACTAACACCTAACACTACTCTATAATTAAATAAAATTAACTAACTAAACTAAATACAATTAATTACAATTAAATAAAATTATTTAAAGTACGAAACCCCCCCACTAAATTATAGAAAATAATAAAATAATTACAAGATTTTTAAACTAATTACACCTAATCTAATCCCCCTAACAAAATAAAAAAGCCCCCCAAAATTAAAAAAGCCCTACCCTACACTAAATTACAAATAGCCCTTAAAAGGGCCTTTTGCGGGGCATTGCCCCAAAGTTATCAGCTCTTTTACCTGTAAAAAAAAAAAAGTACAAATACCCCCCCAACATTAAAACCCACCACCCACACAAACAACCCTACTCTAAAACCCACCCAATCCCCCCTTAAAAAAAAACCAAACACTAACCCCTTGAAGATCACCCTACCGTGAGACGTCTTCATCCAACTGGGCAGAAGTGGTCCTCCAGACGGGCAGAAGTCTTCATCCAGATGGCATCTTCTATCTTCATCCATCCTGCGCGGAGCGGGTCCATCTTCAAGACATCCGACGCGGAGCATCCTCTTCATCCGGAGTCTTCTCACTAAATGACGGTACCTTTTTAGTGACGTCATCCAAGATGGCGTCCCTTCAATTCTGATTGGCTGATAGAATTCTATCAACCAATCGGAATTAAGGTAGAAAAAATCCTATTGGCTGATGCAAAAAGCCAATAGGATTGAAGTTCAATCCTATTGGCTGATCCAATCAGTCAATAGGATTAAGCTGGCATTCTATTGGCTGTTCCAATCAGCCAATAGAATGCGAGCTCAATCCTATTGGCTGATTGCATCAGCCAATAGGATTTTTTTCTACCTTAATTCCGATTGGCTGATAGAATTCTATCAGCCAATTGGAATTGAAGGGAAGCCATCTTGGATGACGTACCGTCATTTAGTAAGAAGACTCCGGATGAAGAGGATGCTCCACGTCGGATGTCTTGAAGATGGACCCGCTCCGCGCTGGATGGATTTAGATAGAAGATGCCGTCTGGATGAAGACTTCTGCCCGGTTGGATGAAGACTTCTGCCCGGTTGGGTGAAGACTTCTCCCGGTAAGGTGATCTTCAAGGGGTTGTGTTTTTTTAAGAGGGGATTGGGTGGGTTTTAGAGTAGGGTTGGTTGTGTGGGTGGTGGGTTTTAAATGTTGGGGGGGTATTTGTACTTTTTTTTTTACAGGTAAAAGAGCTGATCACTTTTTTTTATTTTGGGGGGCTTTTTTATTTTGTTAGGGGGATTAGAGTAGGTGTAATTAGTTTAAAAATCTTGTAATTATATTATTTTCTGTAATTTAGTGTTTGTTTTTTTCTTACTTTAGATAATTTTATTTAATTGTAATTAATTGTATTTAGTTTAGTTAATTTATTTAATTATAGAGTAGTGTTAGTGTAACTTAGGTTAGGTTTTATTTTACAGGTACTTTTGTCTTTATTTTAACTAGGTAGGTATTAAATAGTTAATAACTATTTAATAACTATTGTACCTAGTTAAAATAAATACAAAGTTGCCTGTAAAATAAAAATAAACCCTAAGATAGCTACAATGTAACTATTAGTTATATTGTAGCTATTTTAGGGTTTATTTTATAGGTAATTATTTAGTTTTAAATAGGAATAATTTAGTTAATTGTAGTAATTTTATTTAGATTTATTGTAATTATATTTAAGTTAGGGGGGGTTAGGGTTAGACTTAGGTTTAGGGGTTAATACATTTAATATAGTGTTGGTGATGTTGGGGCAGCATATTAGGGGTAATAAATGTAGGTAGGTGGCGGCGATGTTAGGGACGGCAGATTAGGGGTTAATAATATTTAACTAGTGTTTGCAAGGCAGGAGTGCGGTGGTTTAGGGGTTAATATATTTATTATAGTGATGGCGATGTCCGGTTCAGCAGATTAGGGGTTAAAATATTTATTTTATTGTTTGCAATGTGGGGGGGCCTCAGTTTAGGGGTTAATAAGTAGTTTATGAGTGTTAGTGTACTTTTTAGCACTTTAGTTAAGAGTTTTATGCTACGGCGTTGCAATGTAAAACTCTTAACTACTGACTTTTAAATGCGGTACCAGGCTTGACAGGAGAGGGTCTACCGCTCACTTTTGGTCAGACTCGCAATACCGGCGCTATGCAAGTCCCGTTGAAAATATAGGATACGCAATTGACGTAAGTGGGTTTGCGGTATTTCCGAGTCTGGCCAAAAAAGTGAGCGGTACACCTGTCCCTGTAACACTCGTAATACCAGTGGGCGTTAAAAAGCAGCGTTAGGACCTCTTAACGCTGCTTTTTAAGGCTAACGCAAGACTCGTAATCTAGCCGAATTATAGCAAACATGGTGTTAATGTATTCTGGAAGTTTTTATATTCAGTCAGTATGTTTCTATAACAACAAATTGCCCTTTTAAAGAGACATGAAACCCCAAAAAATATTTTATGATTCAGATAGAGCATACAATTTAACAACCAGCAACGAACCCTGTACGATGCTAGTCTTTCAATAGGGCTTGCTTTTTTAATAGGGCTAAGAGGCCTGCTGGAGGGAGGTTGTAATAGTGGAAAGACCAGACCAAAAAACACTTAACGACCATTGACATACAGGGTACATTATGGTCATTAAGGGGTTAAACACCTTTCCAATTTACGTTTATTATCAAATTTGCTTTATTCTCTTGATATCCTTTGTTGAATGAGCATTAATGCACTACTGGGAGCTAGCTGAATACATCAGGTAAGCCAATGACAAGAGGCATGCATGTATGTCCAGCCACCAATCAGGTTCCAGCTAGGTTCCAGTAGCGCATTGCTGCTCCTGAGCCTACCTAGGTATGCTTTGCAACTAAGGATACCAAAAGAACAAAGCAAATTATAAAAAAATAAGTAAATTGGAAAAGCTGTTAAAAATTGCCTCCTCTCTCTCAATTATGAAATAAAAAGTTGGGGTTTAATATCCTTTTAAGCTGCCCCAAACATTTCCGAACATGAAAGTTGTAATAAACTGTAAGATTCAATACTTTTTGATTTTTGAATCTGATCAGCAATCAGACTGTTTGATTTTTGTTAAAGGGACAGGCAAGTCCAAATTTTTTTTTACTTTGTTCTCTTGGTATTCTTTTTTCTTTTTTTTTTTTTAATATTTTTATTAAGTTTTACATTACACACAACAAAATAACAAAATAGAAAAACATTAAATTTCTCAATAATTGACAGAAAACCGTATTTTCCTTAGAATTTTATCTTCTTTTCTACTCTCTGTCTAAACCATATAAGCTCTACTAATTCACAACACCACAAACAAAAAAAAAAAAACAAACAAACAAAAAAAAAAAAACACCTATCCTGTCCAGGCACATATTGGGTCATTTTTATAAGCTAAGTCCCTTGACTGACTCCTGAAGTTTCCTTAATTCAAAAAAGACTCATTGATTCGAGAAAAAAAAAAATTTCACTCCGCTCTACTCCCCTCTCCCCCCCCATTCTCCAACGAACCTCTAACATCGTCACGCCATACGCTGGGGAAATTACCAGCCAATATTTGTAATTGGACATATACTGTGTCCTTAAATGCTCTGACCAACCTAATTTGAGTCTCTATAGGGAATGATAAAATGAATACTTTCATTGCTTAAAAAACTCGGCTAGTCGTCCGTCTGACGGGTTTTGTAGGTTTATCTGCTCATGAATATATTGTATAATCAGAGCGTTCTTAAGTTCTTTCAAGTTAGGTGAAGTTTTAGCTTTCCATGCTCTCAATAACATATTACGTCCCAATAATATGATCATATTAATTAATTTAACATTTTTAAGAGTTACCTGAGATTGCACCAGAAAAAATACATCAATCGCTTGTAAATGATAAACTAGCTTGAGAGTTGATCGCATCCAATATGCTACTTTCAACCAAAATTGGGTAATTTTAGGGCAAGTCCAAAAACAATGCAAAAACAATGCAAAAGATCTGCCTTAACGGCGGAACATTTAGGACATACGATCATTATCTTATACCAACTCGACAACCTAGCAGGAGTCAGATAAGACATAAAAACTATCTTGACCTGTGTTTCCCTCCATGAAGTCAAAACCCAACTTTTTTCCATGATTTTGAATACATTTGTTATAGTTTGACTATTTACTTCAGGCAAAAATTTAATCCATTTAGCTACAATATATTCCCTTTGTTCGTTTGAAGATCTATAATTAAGATGCGCATAGAACGGGGCTATTGAGTATATTCCCATTTTAAAGTTGTTAATTTGTGGTTGAAATAAAAGAGTCCACTCTCTTCCATACTTTTGATTAAGCTCAAGTATGAAATGCCTTAACTGCAAATATGCACAAAATTCTTTGTTCGAAAGGCCAAATTGATGTCTTAACTCGGCAAAGGATAGAAATGTTATGTCTGATTTTACTAATTGAGCAACATATATCAGTCCTCTGGAAGACCATGCTCTAAAAACTGCTGATGATAGCCCTGGAACAAAATTTGGATTCCCTATAATAGGTAGGAGACATATGGAGAACTATCTAAAAACACACAAAATTTTTGCCAGGCAGAGATGATATTTCTGAATGTTATAAGCGAAAAAAGTGAAGAAGGTAAATCAGTCATTGGACAATGTAAAATAGCATCCAGCCGAAATGGTTTCACTAAAGCAGTTTCCCAGGAGACTGCCGAAACCTGATCTTGTTCAGTTAGCCAGTCGACTGCAACCTTTACCCTTGCTGCTAAACTATAGTATTGCAAATTTGGCATCTCTTGGTATTCTTAGTTGAAGCTAAACCTAGGTAGGCTCTTATGCTAATTTCTTAGACTTTAAGGCCGCCTCTAAGCTGAATGCATTTTGACAGTTTTTCACCACTAGTTCATGTGTGTCATATAGATAACATTGAGCTCACGCACGTGAAGTTACCTAGGAGTAAGCACTGATTGGCTAAAATGCAAGTCTGTCAAAAGAACTGATATAAGGGGGAAGTTTGCAGAGGTGTAGATACAAGGCAATCATAGAGGTAAAAAGTGTATTATAACTGTTAAATTTGCAAAACTGTGGAATGGGTAATCAAGGGATCTATCTTTTTAAACAACAAAAATTCTAGTGTTGACTGTCCCTTTAAGCTATAAATATAAAAAGCATAAAATATACAAGGTTAGACTGGGGAACTTTGAAGAAATTGTGCACTGTGACTGAATAATACAGATAATAGAAAGGTGTAGGAAAAGAACGCACCTCTGTCAGAGCCTGTGGAGCTCCTAGGGTAACGAGGGGTTAATGGGATTTTAATACGCTCTGTTCTGGAGGAGCCTGTCAAGAAAAATAAATAAATAACAGTAAAAGTTAGCAAGATAATTCCCTGTGCATTTATAGAGGATGCACGTCATGCAGAGACACAATAAAACTATAAACCAAACTGCTGACAATCAGATATGCCTGAGGAACTGGAACACAATCTGAGTCACCATGACATAATGTAACGATACAATGACAGGATCTACTGCTAACTAAATAAAGCTGTGGTGGAAGAACAGGTTAAGTAAGTCTGTCTGTTCTGCCTTGTACTGCTCAGAATATAGGTGTCTTGTTAACAGATAAATAGCAGCTTGTGCCCTGCAAGTGCCTTTTTTCCTTACCCAGACGGGCACTGGAGGGGAGGGAGTTGGAACCATGGGTGACCCTGGGACGAGATGTATCACAATATTCAGCAGGATGTTTGTGGCTTAAGTCCAAGCTCAGACGACCATGATGTTGTGAACTGTATGAATTTAAAAAAAAAAAAAAATAGTTTACTGAATGCTATGCTAATTTACCTTACCAATTGGTTTATTTAAAAAGGAAAAGATTAAGGAAGTTAGTCAAAAGATGATGATGAGAAGCATGTGGTGATGTTCATTGCAATTTGCTAAGGGATTTTAACCAATACAAAATATAATATTTTTTATTTATTTATTTAAACAGTAAGAATACTGCCAGTCATCTCAGCCAGGATCTTGTATGAGGAGATTTCATGAAAGTCAAATTGTCTCCGCCCATGAGGTCCTGGTGCAAGACCTAACTATTTAAATCCCTATTCTTGCCCAAGATTATGATTAGGATCATGGTTAGAGCTATCTGGCACCCAAGGTGTTAACAGGAGTTCATCTTCTGGGGGTGTCAATGAGTAAGCACCAATTGGGGGGGCGCGAAACACATCAGACCTTTTTGTCCAAGTTTTGTACTTCAATTTTTAATAAGATGTTGTAATAAATGTCTCACTTTTTACCCACTGCTGTGCTGCCAGACGTTGTATTTTTCTCACGTCAATGACATTCCATGTCCCTTTAAAGAAAGCTATTTGTGTGTATTAACCTGGTGCCCTAAAGTTGTAAAATGATCATTAAAGAGAGATTCCTAATGAAAAGCAATGCATTTTGTTCCTTTAGTTTTTCCCCTGTGTATTGCAGTGTATTACAAACTGAAATGAAGATAAATGACAATACATCCATCTCCCAATTTAACACCCTTAAAGGGACATGAAACCCGAAATGTTTATTTCATGATTCAAATAGAGCATATCATTTTAAACAACTAAAATTTACCTCTATTATCAAAATGTCTTTGTACTCTGGGTATATTTTGTTGAAAAGCAGGGCTGTGCACGTGTCTAGAGCACTATATGGCAACAGTTTAGCAAGAAAGCTATCCATTTGCAAGAACACTAGATGGCAGCACTAACCCCTGTCAAGTAGACACATAGCTACGTATCTCTTTAACAAAAAAAAACCAAGGGAACAAAGCAAATAGAAGTAAATTGGAAAGCTTTTTTTAAAATTGTATTCTCTGTCTGAATCACAAAAGAAAAATGTTACTATGAAGTTAAAGGGACAGTCTAGTCAAAATAAACTTTCATGATTCAGCTAGGGCATGTAATTTTAAACAACTTTCCAATTTACTTTAATAATCTGATGTTGCTAATTTCTAAGTCCTTGAAGGCCGCCTCTTATCATATGCTTTTTTATTTGCTTTTCACAACAGGGAAGTACTAGTTCATGTGAGCCATATAGATAACATTGTGATCACGCCCGTGGCTTGTGACAGACACAGCACTAATTGGCTAAAATATAGTCCATTAGACTGTCTCCAACCTTGTATAGCTTCAGACGATCCTTGAAAACCCACCTATTCAGAGAGGCTTACCATCTCTCCTCCATCCCGCATCCAAACCAAACTAATACATGAACTGCCTGACTCACTGCTGCAAATACAACTGATGTAACAAGCTACCCCAACCTTATGTCTCTGCACCCTAAACCTATAAACTGTGAGCTCTCCGGAGCAGGGCCCTCTTCCTTCTGTGCTAGATTTATTTAGTTTTGTTATGTTTTGTATTTTATCACAAATCTTTGTCATTGTATACCCCTATCATTGTACCCAGCACAACGGAATTTGGCGGCGCTATACAAATAAATGATAATAATAATAATAATAATAAAATGCAAGTCAATAGAAATAAATAAAATGTCATGTGATCAGGGGGCTGTCAGAAGATGCTTAGATACAAGGTAACCACAGAGGTAAACAGTATATTAATGTAACAGTGTTGGTTATGCAAAACTGGGGAATGGGTAATAAAGGGATTATCTTTTTAAACAAGAATTCTGGTGTAGACTGTCCCTTTAATTCACAAACAACAACTGCCTTTAAAGAGACACAGAAGGATAAAAAAAAAATCCCAATTTACTTCTCATATCAAATATGCCTATTTACACATTGTTGCAAACACTGTAGCGCTCGTACACACTCCTACCGCTCACTATGCTCTCAAGGAAAGAAGCTAAAGGTTAAACAAAGGCTACCAAGCGAAAGCTGTGAATCTAATAGAAGAATTGGAAAGTCTGTACTTTCTATCTGAAATATAAAAGTTAAATTTTCAATTCCATGTCCCTTTAAAATGCAATATAATATACATTTTTAAAACGTTTTCCTTCTAGTTTTTTAAATCCAGTTACACTTTTTGTTTTGTTGATGTTTTTTTTAAACAAACAGATTTAACACTTACTGTTTTACTAATTAAAGAAATGATATAATTTTTTAAAAAGTACGTCTGCATATTATTGTCAGGCTAATATTTGCTTTGATTACATCATTTAATCTAGAATTTATTTAAGATTGAAGTGCACTGATCTAAAATTTACTTTTAGCAAAAAACGTTTGAGTCCAGTGGCGTCGCCTCTAATAACATATTGTGCCACACTGAGCGCTATTGCTGGTCACAAATCACATAACGAATAATTTGCCTAGAAATGGGCAAACATGGAACATTCTTTTTTTTTTTTTTTTTTAAATACTGAATGTTGGTTGAATTTGTTTTTCCTTAAAAAAAAAAAAAAAAAAAATGCTGAATGTTTGCAGAAAATTAAACTGTTTTTTTTTTTCACTTTTATTTTTTAAAGTAGGTTGTTATTTTAACATTCACTTATTCAAATATTGATTCTCATAATCTAAGTTCAAGGGAATACCGAAATATAACATTTTCATGTTTATATTAGAAATGTAGCGTTTATATTCGATATTCAACAAATAGAAATATCTAAATAGCAGAGCAAATGTTAATGTGAAGATAAATTCTAAAATTTAAAATGTCAAAATTGCATCTGCCCATCCCTTTTGTTGACTAATTTCCTTGATACCAGCGTTTATAGCCAACAGCTAGAAAACAATGCGAACTGGATTACTAAATTGCATCAGTTAATTAGTGAAACAGACACCTGAGGGAGAGTAGGAGACAACAGCAGCTGTCTTGCCGTACCCATAACATTTTTCATTGGTTGTACCTGGGGTGTAAATGCTGTTGGCAGACCTGGCCAGTAGAAGAAGGGCAGTTATTGGCGTGTACTCGATGACTCCATGTTGTGTAAATTGGGTTTCTAACCACTGCAGTCACAGCGGGGCATGGGGCAAGGCCACGTGGCACAGTTCCTTAAAAAAAATAAAAAATCAAACCTAAACATTGGAACATATTGTACTTTTACTACTGCAGGTGGATGTAGGTTATGTTCTATTCCTGTACCCAGTTTGCTACATTGTAGCGGTTATCATATACAGTTTTATAAGCTTGCATTCCTCAACTCGTTTCTGAATTTATGAGACTCCACCAACCGCTTAGCTATTTTTGTTCCTGAATTCTATCTACCTAAAATATTGTAGCCGCAGCAATGCTCACAGACTGTTGCAGGTAGCTATATGCGTAAGGCCATTTTCCCAGGAATAAAGATGAAAGGGTTGGAGATAGAGATAAACTTCTGGCTCTGACAGAAGGCTGAGAAGTTAAGGAGACAAAGTACTGTGTTTTTTTACCTCCCTATTTACTGTGCTTCCAGAGATCCAGTTTACCTGTTGGAGTGCAATAAATTATTTACAGATAGCTCATTTACCTTTACATAGGCATTTTAAACAGCTGATTTTTTTTACTGTTGAATCTGCCGCCTATACTGAAAATGTCAGTACTGCAGTACTCTTTATAGAAAAGATATGTAAACAAGAAGGTGCAGAAGAAATTATGCTCCCCATGGGGAGTGGGGGAGAGAGGTGCTAAAATCTTAATTTTTAATTGTTGGTCTTTGTGTATACAGTGAGAGATAAGACAAAGATGAATGGGTGTCTATATAGAGATAGATAAAATAACTAGGTCTACGCTACCTGCAAGCTCTGCATTTGATTGTGTTGTGATTTCAACTAGCAAAAACAGCTTTTATATATATATATATATATATATATATATATATATATATATATATATATATATATATATATATAAAATGGAGCATTTTTCCCATACATTTTAAACTCTGCAGCTGCTATAACAAATCACTGGAAACAGTTTAAGAAAAAACAAATTTTAAAGTAAACTGTCCCTTTAAGATATGATACAAGGAACTCACCTGACATCCCTGGCCCATACAAAGAAGCTGCGAAAACATCACTGTGCCGAGCAGATCGTGTTGGAGAAAATCGTATCCACTCGTGGGTAAGTTCTGGAGAAAGCCTGCCTTCTGAACTTGGAGGGAACTTTGGACTCTGAAAAAGGTAAAAACTATATACCTAAACAGATCAAGAAAACAGCCTACATGGGCCATAATGCGAACAACCAGCAACTATTTGTTTTTCCCAAATTGTATTAAACACCCTTATTTTTGAGCTGTAAGATATTAAGACTGTTCCATGTGAGGTCTACTATGTTTCCCTTTTTCTACTAGAGGAGATCATTTTAATTTCATAAGAACAATTTCACAGCATACAGAACAAATCTATAAACCACATATCCTTCCAATCGTATTTCAAAGATGAAAACTCACCTGAAGAGCGGGATGAGTGAAAGGTACAGGTGCCAGCCTATGCCTTAGTGCAGGAGCAGATCGAGGTCTCGGCCTCTTCACTTCAGGTTCCTCCTCTCTCTGTAAACAACCTTCCACCTCCCCGGATGCCCTGCATCCTGACAAAGTACAGTCTGTGCCATCTTCACGACAACACTTGCCCACTCCCCTGATGTGGTGGGACTTGTGTGTGACATCCTGTGTATTAGCCGGCATGGGCGCAGGAGAAGGGCTTGTCGGTGGTGAGCCAGCTGTTACAGTGGAATCAGACGCAGAGCTAGACTGGTGTCTGTGCTTAAACTTTATCGAGTCACTGCGTTTTGGAGGGGTTGGGGGTGTAGAAGGTCTATCTGACTTTGATGGTTGAGGTGAATGAACAAGAACAGGGCCAGGGGGCAAGAAGGCTATTTTTGGTGGTGTTTGTGGTCTTTTAAAAGTGTCCGGATCAAATATGGACTTCCTCTGTCTAGGTCTCTTAAAATCTGTAAACTCACGCTGAGTGTGTCCTGGGCTGACCATGACTTTGGGCCATGTACCGCTACTTCGCTTGCCAATGGATGGATCAACCAGTGGCTCTTCCATAGAGTCAGCAAAACCTATAGGGTGCCCATCTTCCTCAAGCAAGTCATAGCCACGCCCCATGAAAACCTCTGCCCCCAGAGATCCCAGGCTGTGTTCAGAGTGGCTATGGCAACTCAGCTGAAGGGCCCTTTCTGAACCATTCCTGTCTCCCATGTCTTTCTTCAAATCCAGGATGTCTGGCCGGAAAATGTCAGTCTGCGTTGAGCTGTTGTTCTTCAGGTTTCTGTTATTCTGTGCCTGAATATTGGGTGGGAGGGTTCTGCACGAATCTTTTAGGTTCTCAAAGAGATTCTGCCCACTCCAGGATGTGGCTGGAGGTATAACCTAAGAGAAGGGAGATGTAAGCGTGGTTGTAATGGGACTATAATTTATAGAATACAGCAATTTGAACAAGGGGTGCCCAACCATTTCAGATGAGGGGGTCACATCAGGATTTTTTTTTACAGTTTGCAAGGTCAGTGAACACATTTGAATTAATTCTTTTATTCAAGAGAAAAAAAATGATGGGCTTCCAATAGCAAGGAATTTACCTCTGTTTACATTGAACCAACTCAGGAAATAAAACAGGAATGAGGAACAGTTACATAAGAGAAAAACTTGTGCATTGAAAATAGTTAGAAGAAAAGGTTAGAACGAGTAATTGGTGAACAGATAAAGTACTTGACAGCACTTTGGGGCCCTGGGACATGGGGTTGTAAATGTAATAAGGTTTAAGTATAACTTCAGTTTACATTTATATTCCTAGGACTTGACGTTATAATGTATTGCTTTTCATTGTTGCACCTATGAGTTTATTCTAAAAATATATTACAGCCTTCTTGTTTATAAAAACAGGTGTACCTAGATAATACTCACCAGCAAGAATACCAAATTTGGTCCAATATAGAAAAATGCGCACAAACAAGAAAACTGCTGCAGACTATACTGCTATAAAATGTCTGTCAATGCCAATTCTAAAGACTCGCTCTAATATCCTTGTTGCAGTTGGTATAACATTTATTAAAAGGGATATGAAACAGTACTCCTTTAGTTAAAAAAAAAATAATATATATATATATATATATATATGTTAACGTAAACATAAAAAAGAGCTACAATATTTTTAAAAAAAAACTTAAGTTCTACTGTCACATTATTGCACAAACAGTCTATACTGAGCATGGGCAATAAAGTGACTGTAGCTATTATTGGTGTCTCCTATCAACACTTCAAAGTAAAAGTTGCTCCTTTGCTTTCATGTAGAGACCAGCAGTGATAGGAAGTAATGGGCCCTTTAGAAATTAGGTTAAAAATGAAATAAAAGTTAAACCCCTTTAGAAGAATAAATATTGAAATGGTTCCTATTAAATATCCCACTGCTTAAAGGGACATTCAAGTCAAAATTAAACTTTCATTATTTGGATAGAGCATGCAATTTTAAACAACTTTCCAATTTACTTCCATTAAAAAAAGTGCAGTCTTTTTATATTTAAACTTTTTGAGTCACCAGCTCCTACTGAGCATGTGCAAGAATTCACAGAATACGTGTATATGCATTTGTGATTGGCTGATGGCTGTCACATGGTACAGGGGGAGTGGAAATAGACATAACGTGTCAGAAAAAAAGTCTACTATTCATTTGAAGTTCAGACTAAGGGGTATTGCATTGTCTTGTTATCTTGCATTTGTTGATTATGTAAATCTACTGTGTTGACTGGTCCTTTTATTACAATGAAACAGACTATTTTATATCCCTTTAAAGAGGCTTTTGGTGTCAAACTCATCTGACAACAAACTCAATATTCCTTATGAAGTTCCCATTGCTGATACTATTAAAGTAATCAATATGGAAGAATTATTAAATCTATAAAGCAATTCCATGTCCCTGAAAAAAAAAATGTACACATTTCCCATTACCAAATTCTATAGATAAAACCATTTTTCATATTAATGACTTAGGGGCCATTAGAGATATAATCGGAAGCAAGAATAAATTGTTTGCCTATTTGTAACAGAGCACAATGTTTCACCGTATTGTGGTTATGTTATAAACTAACTGAAAGTAGTTCTAACGTATTATAAAGTAACCTATCAAGAACAGTGTGCTACACAGAAAATCTTGCCAGCCGGGAGGCATAATAAAGTAGCCAGGTGGGGGCAGTGTAATATTTTCTATTATATTATTTTCAGCTGTCCACAGCACAAATAAATTGCATAATTTAACAAAATGTATTTAATAATAATTTGTGCAAAAAAATTAATTGACAATTTTTAATATTGGCTGAATTAAGCCCAATATTGGCTAAAATTTTAGTAAGATATGTAAAACTTGATTGCCTTTTTTTTAGTTTTACACCAAATACTTTTTATGCATACACCCCATTATCTTCTATTTAGTTGGCGCTTTTGGCAATTGGATTTCATTACATATGCTTTACTTTGTCTCAAGGTTTTGGTGCGACGAGGAGGCACCAGGAGGTTAACAGAAGAGCAGGCAAATCCTAACCCAAGTCACCATGAGTCATTTTTGCGTTCCTAATAGGGAACACGTTTTGAAACTGTTTGGAGAGACTGAAGGTGGAGATTAGCTCTACTGTTGGTTAGTTTTTGTTTACATATACATAAGTTTGTTTTAAAACATTGTTATATTAAAAGTATAGTTACCTTTAAAAGAGAGAGGCTCAGAGAATCTCGGCAGCTCCGCAGCAAAGCTTCGCACTCAGTAAGCGACTTGTTATCTAAAGTGATGCCGTTAATCTGCATTGGGGAGAAGATTGTATCAGCAAAGTGCAATTGTATGTGGGTGAGCATGTGCCCCAGGGCTCAAGATTCTAACTAGCCCTGGACAATTTATTTTCATACTATCTTTAACATTAACATTTAACCTCTGGACCAGTAATATTTCTCGTGACTGGGAAACTATAGTGAGATTTCTCCACCCTAGCGTGAGCGCATTTGCATGAACGCGCTTGCCTGCGTTTGTGTGGTGTGTGTATAAACGTTTATTTCCCTTTGTGAATTAAGGTGCACAAACTATCAATTTTGGATTTTCATATCTTATAGGAAGAATTTGCATCTTCCATTGTGTCCCAGAAGAATTATACAGGGAGTATCAGTCTATTATGAAGAGAGAATAGTTTAGCCCACAGGCAGATTTATTGTCCAGTTAGGTCCAGTCATGGCTAGGTGACTGGCTCGGCAGTGCAGGTTGATACTATGTGACTATGATCTTCATTTTATGTAGGCAACTTTATTATATACATGTGGGTGTGGAGTAAAAAAACAGTTTTTTGTGGGTACTCAATGGCATTGAAAGTTTGCCAAAATGTAAGTTTCCAATGCATCATTGAAAAGAATATAACATCTGATTAGGTTATATTAGACACACAGAATGTTACAGTAGATAACAACCAAATGGTCCATCAAATCTGCTCATATTTGTGCAGTGTAAACTTTCTTATTTCTTAGAATAGCATTATACATGGATAGGGATGGGCAAATGTTTCATGACATTTGAAATTTAAAATACATTTCGATATATTAGTTCATTCTAATCGAATTTCGAATGTTCATATAACATTCTTTTTTCAAATGTTTGTTTTTAAATATTAAAGAACATCCTAAAATATTTGGTTTGAATAATCAAAATGTTTAGCTATACATTTTACATAAAATCCGAAAATATTACAAACATTCTATTTCAAAATTCATTTTATGCGAATCGAATTTTAAATATTTAGAAGGCACTTCTAAATTATTTTATAGTCCTTGTGTTTACCACCTGTATTGGAAGTTTATTTCATGAATAAACCACCCTTTCCTTTATTAAAGTTTCATGATTCAGATAAAACATGCAATAAAAATAAATAATAAAAAAAAACAACTTTCCAATATATTTTCATTATCAAAATTGATATGCATGCTTTCTGAGGCTCCAGCTCCTATGCAAAAGTGTACAGTATATACATATGTGCATTTTGTGATTTGATAATAGTGGTCACATAATACAGTGGGAGGGAATTTTGGATAAACTTTGAAATTTGCCAGATTCTACTGCTCATTTCAAATTCAAATTAAGTGCTATTGCCTTGTCTTTTTATTATGTGTTGGCCGATGAATTCAATGCTACAACAACAACTAATAGCTTGGTCCCTAATCATGTAGAGCTTTGTAGGATAACAGGCCTATCTTGGATAGTGTGCACCATTTTATTGGCAGCCAGTGCAGGGAGAGGTGGATGGGTGTCACATGGCATTATTTTGATCGACCAGTTAGCAGCTTTGCTGTAGCGTTTTGTACTAACTGAAGGTGATGGAGTAGTTTTTCTGGGAGACCATAATAAAGTGCATTACAGTTGTCCAAATGTGATGTCACTAAAGCATGGACAATTGTAGCAAAATCTTCAGTAGGAATCAGGTGCTTGATCCTGGCTATATTCTTTAAATGAAAGAATAAGGCTTGTACTGTGGCTGATAAATGTTGCTTCAGGGAAAGTTCACTGTCAATCTCATCCAGACCAATTGATCTTGTTGCAGATTAGGGATCATCATACAATTTTTACCCATCACAACTACTTCTGTTTTTTCTGGTTTTAGTTCCAACCAACTGGCATTCATCCATATTTGAAGGGTTCTATCATATATATTGGACATGTTTCTACTTTGTTTATATCCTTCTGGAGATAAGGTCTCCAAAATTGTAAACAATATTCAAGATGATGGCCAACTACTGATCTGTAAAGTTGTTTAAGAACCTTGCTATTTCTGCTGCTACTAAATCTCACAGTACATCCAATATTCTAGTGGCCTTACCGGCTACATTGTTTACCAATATTATATTATCTCATTAAATCCTGTTATTACATTCTGTAGGAAATTCACCTCCTGTGTTTTACAGACTACTTCATGTGTGCATAGAAATAATATTCAAAACATTGCGCACAGTCTCTGCTCATGGTTTTACTACTTCAGTTATTCTGTTAAAAAAAAAATTAAAAAAAAAATCAGATCTTGAGGTTGAAGTTTCTGTTTCTTTATTTTAATATCATTTGTTCATGTTTCCCCCTAGAATGATACCAAACTCAATGTAGCTGCACTTTTTGGGAAATGGTACCATTGTAATAGCTCTCCAGTAAGGCCAGTGTGCACTGTGCAACAATGGTCTCTACTTAACTAGCTGTCCATGCAGTTTGTGAGCCCTTGTAATGCAGAATCACTCACAGAACTTGCAATTGCAATTTACAAAATTGTGGTCTTTAATCAGGTGCTTTCTAACCTCTCTGCCAACTCCATTTGTCAGGGATGATTGAAAAGCCTTGCTCTCACATAAGTCATGGAGTGGGCTGTGTAAAAGATTGCTTGTGCCATTTTTAATTCTGGAAGTTGATACTGCATTGTAGATGGACAGGTTTCCTGCATGAGAACTTTGTCCTCCCACAATATGATAAATAGGGGCCTCTGAGCTCGTTTACCTCCCACTGCGACCAAGCACTCATTCTATACCTTCAAATAGTGTAGCAAGTATATACTCACAGCCACCACTCTATCTCCAACTGCAAGGGTTCCTTCCTTAGCAGCTGGACTACCAGGTACCACCGCTGACACCAGTACACCACTTTCCAGAGAGATTCCACTATCTGTCATGATAACACAGAAAAGGAGAAACTTAAAGTAATGTAATTAACAAGCATACCTAAAATCTGACTAAAACATGGGCAAGGAGAAAACATCTGGGTGGAAAAAGGTGTGCAATTAGACACAATGGAATATTATTAAAAAAAAAAAGAAAAAAAAAGTTATTTTTTCCAAAGTTTGAAGGACAATAAATGAGATAAAACGAAAAATCTGTAAAAACCCACAGGAAAAATGCATTACCAAACTATCTGAATGCATAATGATTTTAATATGGAGTCAGAGGTAGCTTCCCCTCCCAAAAGAAGTGTCACTTGCCCAATTGTCACACATTTTTGGGGGTGCTAAAGGTACTTTTTAAATCCCAGTGCACCATAAAAGTCACCTAGGCAATTGCTTTTTCTATGGGCAACCAACTGCTAGGTAAAAGTACACCAGACCCCTTATTTGAAAGTGGGTAATCTCCTGTTAGGGGATTGTGTGTGTGTTGTATGGAGCACCCAATACCATAAATATGTAAGGTAGGTGGGTTGCCTTTTTTAAAGGCAATATCCTACAAATGTCATGGGTATGAGACCCTCACTGGAAAAAGAAAATCACCTGAATTAGAGGGGGGGGGGGGGGGTCATGCACACGCTAAGCATAGTAGGTTAATCAGTGGCAATAGCAGCAAACACTGAAGGTTTTACATTAGTAAAACAAAGTCACTGAATAAAACCTCATGGTGCCACCCTATGCCAGTAGGTGAAAACTTCACTACCAACTGACCTTTCTGGTTGCCCAAGCTGATGAGGAGAGGGGTTATTATCCGACTCCCCAGGGACTTTCTCCTGCGAATCACCATGTTGATGACATCACCGCCACTGAGCACGGCTTTAATCAGCTGCTTGCGATCCTTATTAGTTAGGTCCACATCATTAATCTTCAGCAGACAGTCATTCACCCTGTATAGCGGAACAGATTATGACCCTTGTAGACAAAGTTCAACATTCTTGATCTACGGATTCAGTTGTGAACAAGCCAGAATCTCATTATCTCTGCATTTTGCTTGAAGGGACAGTGTACTGTAAATCTGGTTTACCCGTAATTAACATTTATAGGAAATTGCTCCTTTACATAATAGATATTTTTGCTAATTGAAAACACCAACCCGATCAAATGGACAGAGCCTGCTGAGAGAGCAGACCTTATTAGCTTATATCTTTCTCTACATATACATAACACTCCTTATCTTATCTTTCACTGTATACACAAAGACCAATACAATTAAAACTTACCATATTAGCACCTCTCCCCCCAACATTGGGAGTGGGATTTCTTCTGCACCTTCTTCTTTACATAGGTTTTCTATAACCAGTACTGTTGTACTGACATTTTCATAATAGTTGACAGTTTCAACAGGCAAAATCAGCTATTTCAAATGAAAAATAAAGGTAAAGGAGCTATTTGTAAACAATTGAATACACTTCAGCAGCTGAAATGGATCACTGGGTACACATTAAGGGGGGGGGGGAATCACAGTACACTGTCCCTTTAATCAGAGATACTGGATAAGGTTATTAAACCTACAGTCATTTTAAACAGAGCTCCTAAGTCTGGCCAAGTTGTGGCCCCATGCACAAAATGTAGATAGTTCTGTTTTAGGTAATACAGCTTTAAAAAAAGTAATTGCTATACATGTAACTTGGGATCTCTGAAGAGTCCAATTAAAAAATCTTATGTGATAATTCGGAATCTAACGGATATCTAGGGTTAAGAAGTTTTTTGCATCAGGAATCCACACTCCTCTGTCTCCTTTCTAAACAAGGTACCTCAGCCGGCCATCTGCGATGCTGCCTTTATCCACCTTGGTCACGAAAATGCCACTGTCTCCCGGAAAGAAAGGCTCATTTACCCCATCAGCCACATCAAAACCAAGAGCTTTCAGGTCCATATCCTCCTGGGAAACAAGAATAAGCCGATTATTAGTGGCATAGAGTGTGAGAACCTGCAGTCGTAGGGGGCGAATGGCTTGATAAATCGAGCCCATATATGTGTGCAACAGTGTTAATTTTGATTTAGTCTTAAGCCTTGACTAAAATGCTGTTTAAGTTGTATTTTAGTCATCTGAATTGTTTAAGTTTTAGTCTTGTTTTAGTCTAGCTTTAGTCAATGAAATTTACACTGGTGTGTAAACCATACAATGCAGTTAAACACATAGGTAATGTCCCACTCAGCTGTTGCAAACACTGCAGCTCCTGTGCAAGACATGAAAGCCAGCCAATCAAGAAGGGAGTGACAGTAACAGTCAAACAGTAACCAATTACTGTCTGTTTGTGCATACAGGGGTGTGGGAAAAAACATAACTTTAAGAATCTTTAGCAATTCTTCAGTAATAGTGACACTTTTGTGTGTGCTGAGCTTGGAAGAAAAATATACAAATATTTCACTGTTAAAAGATACTTCTGCACCAATGAATCTCTGCTGCCTGCATTCCCCTATCTAGCAGAATGTAAGATCATTATCAGGAAGCAAAATGAACTAGATGATTGCTGTACGTTGTTGCTAATTTTATATAAAAGAATCTATTCCAATGCAAATCATTTTAACTTATATTTCCTTTTGTTTACGTAGGCTGAAGCAAGTGGCCTAACTAAATCAGCATGGCAAAATGTATGCATTTACCCTGTTCCTCTCAAATTCCACCACCTCAGTCTCCCATTCCAGTGAATCCGTGTCAATGGCAGAATCGTGAGAGCTGTGCGCCATAAGCTGACGGAAACGAGCTTCCTTCTCAATTTGATTTTCCATTTTCTCCCTGAGAAATGAATAAATACATGCACAGTTGTCAACGGGGTAAAACACATTACTACTACAGACACTAACCTACCAAAAAAAGCAATCAAATGTACCTACCAACTGTAAGCAAAATACACTTGCAACGCTTTATCTGCAAGTCTCCAAACAGAATAACTGAATGTTAGCTTTATGGAAGAGGATTCTTTTTTCTGTACTGGTTTAATGTTACATAAGTTATTACAGAACACATCTTCCCTAACCTTTAAAGGGACACTGAACCCACATTTTTTCTTTCATGATTCAGATAGAGCATGGAATTTTAAGCAACTTTCTAATTTACTCCTATTATCAATTTTTCTTTGTTCTCTTGCTAACTTTATTTTTAAAGCAGGAATGTAAATCTTAGCAGCCAGACCATTTTAGGTTCAGCACCATGGATAGCGTTTGCTTATTGGAAAATTACATTTACCCACCAATAAGCAAGCATAACCCAGGTTCTCAACCAAAAATGGGCTGGATCCTATGCATCACATTCCTGTTTTTTTAAATAAAGATAGCAAGAGAACGAATAAAATTTGATAATAGGAGTAAATTAGAAAGTTGCTTAAAATTGCATGCTCTATCTGAATCATGAAAGAAAAATTTTGGGTTTATTGTCCCTTTAAGTGCCCTCACAAACATGGAATATTGTCTACCATTAACTTAGTTCCTCCATATTTCTCCAAAATAGTCATCTGACAGGGCAGACATTTATGTGATAATGACTTCCACTGTAGACATCAGTTGTGGTAAACCTGAATGCCAGAATAATACAATTCAGAGGAAGACATACTTTGTGGTAAAAGGACTCACTTGAGTTCCTTCAGCTCTCGGGTTGCATCGTTCTTCTGCTTCCGCATGTCGTCTAGATTACGTAGGGCTTCTGCTAGCTCACTGACCGCGCGGTCCCGCTCCCTCCTCAGGTTGTCACACAGGGTCCTAGAAGAAACAAGAAAAATGATCTACATTAAAAAGGGCATGAAAGTCAAAATTAAACATTTATGGTTCAGATAAGTTTAAAAGACGTTTCAATGTACTTGTATTATGAACTTTACTTTGCTCTCTTGTGATTGGCTCACCAGCTAATCCGCTCCAGTAGTCCATTTCTCTTCTATCTTTAAAGGGACATTGTTCTCTAACATTTTACTCCCCTTTAATTAGTAAATGGTAAATTTTACCCGCTGTAGTGTGTATTTAATTGTTTGCAAACATATACTTTACCTTTATTTCTTAATTGAAATAGCTACTTTTGCCAGTTGTATCCCCACTTACACTGAAAATATGAGAAACTTTTTTTCTCTGTAGAAAAGTTATGTAGGTAGGAGACAATAGTACTGATTAATCTCCTAGTGGGGTGTATGAGGGAGAAAGTGATTTTGTATGTGAAAAAGCTGCGTTTATTCAACCCCAGCCATAATTAGCATTTCAGTACCTAACATAAATAACATTAGCAAGTCTGTTTTACTTGCAGGCTCAACCCATTGCTATCGGCATGTACTAGCTGATGGTTTTCATGAGTCATCAACCAGAATGTTTTACCTTAGCTGATGACTTTACAAGCCTGATGATGTGCAAATTAATTCTAAAGTAGTTTGATATTCATCAAATGACTCCAGGATGATTTCTAAAGTAATCTTTTTTTTTTTTTAAGTGAGTACTGTTCATAATGGTCATTTCTGAAAGATGGAGTGGTCAATATACTCACCGAATGCTCTCTCTCTCTGCAACGATTTTGTCCCTCTCCTGGAAGGCCCAGTCTCGCCTACACTTAGCAACCTCAGCCTCTTGAGTAGCCTCTTTCAGTTCATGGCTCATAGCCTCATACTGCTTCCTCAAAACCTCTATCTCCTTATTGGCCCTATCCATATCTAAAGTAGCAGAGTCCTGGATCTAAAGAGACAAAAAATGGAAGAAGCCACTGTAACCAGTAGAAAAGCGCACCTTTCCTATCTACATGCAAAGCACACTACATACAGTAAGAAATCTAAAAGTCCAAAGCTGCCAGTGTGTCAGAAAAATGTGAACCCTAAATATTTTAAAGGGACAGTCTACTCCAGTAATGTTTTTGTTTAAAAAGACAGATATTACCCATTCCCCAGTTTTGCATAACCAACACAGTTCTATTAATACACTTTTTACCTCTGTGATTACCTTGTATCTAAGCCTCTGCAGCCTGCCCCCTTATTTCAGTTCTTTTGACAGACTTGCTTTTTTAGCCAATTAGTGCTGATTTATAAATAACTCCATGGGAGTGAGCACAATGTTATCTATATGACACACATAAACTGAAGTTGTCTAGCTGTGAAAAACTGTCAAAATGCTCTGAAATAAGAGGGGGCCTTCAAGGGCTTAGAAATTAACATTTAGCGTTCAACAAATATTACAAAGAGAACAAAGCAACTTTGATTATAAAAGTAAATTTGAAAGTTGGTTAAAATTGAATGCCATACCCGAATAAAGAAAGTTTAAATTTTGCCTAGACTGTCCCTTTCTTAAATGGGAAGTGTATGAGAAACTTTGTCAGTATAAAATATTTAAATCCTGCCTGCTACAAATAGTATTATATCAAAAACATGTGTAATTGAACTTTGCTTAAAAAAACAAAAACAACCCACAATAATAATTAAGCTCTTAAGACTCTGTGGTTGAGTTACTGATTTCTAAATAAGTAACATTATTATTATTACATAGATTTTGGTGAAGATGAGAACTCCTAAAGATTTGCAAATATATTTTATATTAAAGTGTATTTTTCATTAAAGGGACAGTCTACACCTTAGTCATCTTAAAGTCTTACCTTAGATTAAGCTGCAAATAGCCTCCTGCAACTTTTTTATATCTTGCAGCAGGAATGGTAAAAAAGTTATTTTAAAATTAATATTGTTTCTGGACACTTTGAAATGGATGCCAACCCCCGCCCACTGATGACATCACAATCTGGGCTGCATATGGCATCCAATCACAAAAGGCTCATCACTAGTCGGATTTAACAGACTGTCAATGCTATTCAGCAGAGTGCCTAGATGCAGATTTAAAATAACTTTTTTACCATTCCTGCTGCAAGATATAGAAAGGGTGTAGGAGGCTATTTGCAGCTTAATCTAAGGCAAGAATTTAAGATAACTAAGGTGTAGACTGTCCCTTTAAAACAGTATTATCAAAATTCAAAAATAAATAAAAAAAACTTGGTCTGCGCGGATATTAATAGCACATGCGTCCTCTAAAAAATGATTAAACTATTTTTTCTTGGTGACATCTATTATGGGATAGTCTAAGAGAGTTAGATTAAATAAGTAGATAACGTCATGGCAGAGTGTACAAAATAAATTAATCATGTTGAGTAAATGTAACACTTCTGATTAACGGAGGAAGTCTCTGCCTATTGGGCAATATCTGCACAGAGGAAGCCGTATGCCATTACTACACTAGCTAATGGTGGCCGTACCTGTCTAGCCTGGTAATACTCTCTCAGGAGGTGGTCTCTCTGTATTATAGCCTCTGTTCTTTCTTTCCTGGCCACATCTCGTTCTTCCTTCACAGTTTCTATATCCTTACAGGCTTGGTCCAACTCTTTCTGAGCTTCAGCTTTATCTTTCACCTCATGACAATACTTCTCCAGGAGCTCATTCCGCTCAAAGATAGCTCTATCACGCTCCACCAAGGCAGAATTCAACTCCTGCGCATGTAAAAATATTTTTTATATCAGGCCTTAAAATAAACCTCAAAATCTATCAATTGCTGAACATGAGCATTACAAGACACACTGGTATTTAACTTCATAGGTAGATGATCTGAGTAACTCATTTTGGGTCTGGGTTTGGACCCACTTTTAAACTAATCATCTAATTAAAGGGACATTAAACACTTTTGAGATTGTAATATAAAATCATAATGGGTCATTACAGTAAAAAAAACACCACATTTTAATTTGTTAAAGGGATAGAAAGGTAAAACATTTAAATGGTGTGGGTGCATTTTAATGTGACATAGAAGCATTTTTGCAATATACTTTCATTAACAAAAATGGTTCTAATAAAAACAGAATTTATGTTTACCTGATAAATTACTTTCTCCAACGGTGTGTCCGGTCCACGGCGTCATCCTTACTTGTGGGATATTCTCCTCCCCAACAGGAAATGGCAAAGAGCCCAGCAAAGCTGGTCACATGATCCCTCCAAGGCTCCGCCTACCCCAGTCATTCGACCGACGTTAAGGAGGAATATTTGCATAGGAGAAACCATATGGTACCGTGGTGACTGTAGTTAAAGAAAATAAATTATCAGACCTGATTAAAAAAACCAGGGCGGGCCGTGGACCGGACACACCGTTGGAGAAAGTAATTTATCAGGTAAACATAAATTCTGTTTTCTCCAACATAGGTGTGTCCGGTCCACGGCGTCATCCTTACTTGTGGGAACCAATACCAAAGCTTTAGGACACGGATGAAGGGAGGGAGCAAATCAGGTCACCTAAATGGAAGGCACCACGGCTTGCAAAACCTTTCTCCCAAAAATAGCCTCAGAAGAAGCAAAAGTATCAAACTTGTAAAATTTGGTAAAAGTGTGCAGTGAAGACCAAGTCGCTGCCCTACATATCTGATCAACAGAAGCCTCGTTCTTGAAGGCCCATGTGGAAGCCACAGCCCTAGTGGAATGAGCTGTGATTCTTTCGGGAGGCTGCCGTCCGGCAGTCTCGTAAGCCAATCTGATGATGCTCTTAATCCAAAAAGAGAGAGAGGTAGAAGTTGCTTTTTGACCTCTCCTTTTACCGGAATAAACAACAAACAAGGAAGATGTTTGTCTAAAATCCTTTGTAGCATCTAAATAGAATTTTAGAGCGCGAACAACATCCAAATTGTGCAACAAACGTTCCTTCTTTGAAACTGGTTTCGGACACAGAGAAGGTACGATAATCTCCTGGTTAATGTTTTTGTTAGAAACAACTTTTGGAAGAAAACCAGGTTTAGTACGTAAAACCACCTTATCTGCATGGAACACCAGATAAGGAGGAGAACACTGCAGAGCAGATAATTCTGAAACTCTTCTAGCAGAAGAAATTGCAACTAAAAACAAAACTTTCCAAGATAATAACTTAATATCAACGGAATGTAAGGGTTCAAACGGAACCCCCTGAAGAACTGAAATAACTAAATTGAGACTCCAAGGAGGAGTCAAAGGTTTGTAAACAGGCTTAATTCTAACCAGAGCCTGAACAAAGGCTTGAACATCTGGCACAGCTGCCAGCTTTTTGTGAAGTAACACAGACAAGGCAGAAATCTGTCCCTTCAGGGAACTAGCAGATAATCCTTTTTCCAATCCTTCTTGAAGGAAGGATAGAATCTTAGGAATCTTAACCTTGTCCCAAGGGAATCCTTTAGATTCACACCAACAGATATATTTTTTCCAAATTTTGTGGTAAATCTTTCTAGTTACAGGCTTTCTGGCCTGAACAAGAGTATCGATAACAGAATCTGAGAACCCTCGCTTCGATAAGATCAAGCGTTCAATCTCCAAGCAGTCAGCTGGAGTGAAACCAGGTTCGGATGTTCGAACGGACCCTGAACAAGAAGGTCTCGTCTCAAAGGTAGCTTCCAAGGTGGAGCCGATGACATATTCACCAGATCTGCATACCAAGTCCTGCGTGGCCACGCAGGAGCTATCAAGATCACCGACGCCCTCTCCTGATAGATCCTGGCTACCAGCCTGGGGATGAGAGGAAACGGCGGGAACACATAAGCTAGTTTGAAGGTCCAAGGTGCTACTAGTGCATCCACTAGAGCCGCCTTGGGATCCCTGGATCTGGACCCGTAGCAAGGAACTTTGAAGTTCTGACGAGAGGCCATCAGATCCATGTCTGGAATGCCCCACAGCTGAGTGACTTGGGCAAAGATTTCCGGATGGAGTTCCCACTCCCCCGGATGCAATGTCTGACGACTCAGAAAATCCGCTTCCCAATTTTCCACTCCTGGGATGTGGATAGCGGACAGGTGGCAGGAGTGAGACTCCGCCCATAGAATGATTTTGGTCACTTCTTCCATCGCTAGGGAACTCCTTGTTCCCCCCTGATGGTTGATGTACGCAACAGTTGTCATGTTGTCTGATTGAAACCGTATGAACTTGGCCCTCGCTAGCTGAGGCCAAGCCTTGAGAGCATTGAATATCGCTCTCAGTTCCAGAATATTTATCGGTAGAAGAGATTCTTCCCGAGACCAAAGACCCTGAGCTTTCAGGGATCCCCAGACCGCGCCCCAGCCCATCAGACTGGCGTCAGTCGTGACAATGACCCACTCTGGTCTGCGGAATGTCATCCCTCGTGACAGGTTGTCCAGGGACAGCCACCAACGGAGTGAGTCTCTGGTCCTCTGATTTACTTGTATCTTCGGAGACAAGTCTGTATAATCCCCATTCCACTGACTGAGCATGCACAGTTGTAATGGTCTTAGATGAATGCGCGCAAAAGGAACTATGTCCATTGCCGCTACCATCAACCCGATCACTTCCATGCACTGAGCTATGGAAGGAAGAGGAACGGAATGAAGTATCCGACAAGAGTCTAGAAGTTTTGTTTTTCTGGCCTCTGTCAGAAATATCCTCATTTCTAAGGAGTCTATTATTGTTCCCAAGAAGGGAACCCTTGTTGACGGAGATAGAGAACTCTTTTCCACGTTCACTTTCCATCCGTGAGATCTGAGAAAGGCCAGGACTATGTCCGTGTGAGCCTTTGCTTGAGGAAGGGACGACGCTTGAATCAGAATGTCGTCCAAGTAAGGTACTACAGCAATGTCCCTTGGTCTTAGCACAGCTAGAAGGGACCCTAGTACCTTTGTGAAAATCCTTGGAGCAGTGGCTAATCCGAAAGGAAGCGCCACGAACTGGTAATGCTTGTCCAGGAATGCGAACCTTAGGAACCGATGATGTTCCTTGTGGATAGGAATATGTAGATACGCATCCTTTAAATCCACCGTGGTCATGAATTGACCTTCCTGGATGGAAGGAAGAATAGTTCGAATGGTTTCCATCTTGAACGATGGAACCTTGAGAAACTTGTTTAAGATCTTGAGATCTAAGATTGGTCTGAACGTTCCCTCTTTTTTGGGAACTATGAACAGATTGGAGTAGAACCCCATCCCTTGTTCTCTTAATGGAACAGGATGAATCACTCCCATTTTTAACAGGTCTTCTACACAATGTAAGAATGCCTGTCTTTTTATGTGGTCTGAAGACAACTGAGACCTGTGGAACCTCCCCCTTGGGGGAAGCCCCTTGAATTCCAGAAGATAACCTTGGGAGACTATTTCTAGCGCCCAAGGATCCAGAACATCTCTTGCCCAAGCCTGAGCGAAGAGAGAGAGTCTGCCCCCCACCAGATCCGGTCCCGGATCGGGGGCCAACATTTCATGCTGTCTTGGTAGCAGTGGCAGGTTTCTTGGCCTGCTTTCCCTTGTTCCAGCCTTGCATTGGTCTCCAAGCTGGCTTGGCTTGAGAAGTATTACCCTCTTGCTTAGAGGACGCAGCACTTTGGGCTGGTCCGTTTCTACGAAAGGGACGAAAATTAGGTTTATTTTTTGCCTTGAAAGGCCGATCCTGAGGAAGGGCGTGGCCCTTACCCCCAGTGATATCAGAGATAATCTCTTTCAAGTCAGGGCCAAACAGCGTTTTCCCCTTGAAAGGAATGTTAAGTAGCTTGTTCTTGGAAGACGCATCAGCCGACCAAGATTTCAACCAAAGCGCTCTGCGCGCCACAATAGCAAACCCAGAATTCTTAGCCGCTAACCTAGCCAATTGCAAAGTGGCGTCTAGGGTAAAAGAATTAGCCAATTTGAGAGCATTGATTCTGTCCATAATCTCCTCATAAGGAGGAGAATCACTATCGACCGCCTTTATCAGCTCATCGAACCAGAAACATGCGGCTGTAGCGACAGGGACAACGCATGAAATTGGTTGTAGAAGGTAACCCTGCTGAACAAACATCTTTTTAAGCAAACCTTCTAATTTTTTATCCATAGGATCTTTGAAAGCACAACTATCCTCTATGGGTATAGTGGTGCGTTTGTTTAAAGTGGAAACCGCTCCCTCGACCTTGGGGACTGTCTGCCATAAGTCCTTTCTGGGGTCGACCATAGGAAACAATTTTTTAAATATGGGGGGAGGGACGAAAGGAATACCGGGCCTTTCCCATTCTTTATTAACAATGTCCGCCACCCGCTTGGGTATAGGAAAAGCTTCTGGGAGCCCCGGCACCTCTAGGAACTTGTCCATTTTACATAGTTTCTCTGGGATGACCAACTTGTCACAATCATCCAGAGTGGATAATACCTCCTTAAGCAGAATGCGGAGATGTTCCAACTTAAATTTAAATGTAATCACATCAGGTTCAGCTTGTTGAGAAATGTTCCCTGAATCAGTAATTTCTCCCTCAGACAAAACCTCCCTGGCCCCATCAGACTGGGTTAGGGGCCCTTCAGAAACATTATTATCAGCGTCGTCATGCTCTTCAGTATCTAAAACAGAGCAGTCGCGCTTACGCTGATAAGTGTTCATTTTGGCTAAAATGTTTTTGACAGAATTATCCATTACAGCCGTTAATTGTTGCATAGTAAGGAGTATTGGCGCGCTAGATGTACTAGGGGCCTCCTGAGTGGGCAAGACTCGTGTAGACGAAGGAGGGAATGATGCAGTACCATGCTTACTCCCCTCACTTGAGGAATCATCTTGGGCATCATTGTCACATAAATCACATTTATTTAAATGAATAGGAATTCTGGCTTCCCCACATTCAGAACACAGTCTATCTGGTAGTTCAGACATGTTAAACAGGCATAAACTTGATAACAAAGTACAAAAAACGTTTTAAAATAAAACCGTTACTGTCACTTTAAATTTTAAACTGAACACACTTTATTACTGCAATTGCGAAAAAACATGAAGGAATTGTTCAAAATTCACCAAATTTTCACCACAGTGTCTTAAAGCCTTAAAAGTATTGCACACCAAATTTGGAAGCTTTAACCCTTAAAATAACGGAACCGGAGCCGTTTTGAACTTTAACCCCTTTACAGTCCCTGGTATCTGCTTTGCTGAGACCCAACCAAGCCCAAAGGGGAATACGATACCAAATGACGCCTTCAGAAAGTCTTTCTAAGTATCAGAGCTCCTCTCACATGCGACTGCATGCCATGCCTCTCAAAAACAAGTGCGCAACACCGGCGCGAAAATGAGGCTCTGCCTATGCTTTGGGAAAGTCCCTAAAGAATAAGGTGTCTAAAACAGTGCCTGCCGATATTATTATAGCAAAATACCCAAATAAAATGATTCCTCAAGGCTAAATATGTGTTAATAATGAATCGATTTAGCCCAAAAAAAGTCTACAGTCTTAATAAGCCCTTGTGAAGCCCTTATTTACGATCGTAATAAACATGGCTTACCGGATCCCATAGGGAAAATGACAGCTTCCAGCATTACATCGTCTTGTTAGAATGTGTCATACCTCAAGCAGCAAGAGACTGCTCACTGTTCCCCCAACTGAAGTTAATTGCTCTCAACAGTCCTGTGTGGAACAGCCATGGATTTTAGTGACGGTTGCTAAAATCATTTTCCTCATACAAACAGAAATCTTCATCTCTTTTCTGTTTCTGAGTAAATAGTACATACCAGCACTATTTCAAAATAACAAACTCTTGATTGAATAATAAAAACTACAGTTAAACACTAAAAAACTCTAAGCCATCTCCGTGGAGATGTTGCCTGTACAACGGCAAAGAGAATGACTGGGGTAGGCGGAGCCTAGGAGGGATCATGTGACCAGCTTTGCTGGGCTCTTTGCCATTTCCTGTTGGGGAGGAGAATATCCCACAAGTAAGGATGACGCCGTGGACCGGACACACCTATGTTGGAGAAATATATTACTGTTTTTCGGTGGCATACGGACTAATCCTGTGTGGGCCCATGCACCAGTATTCAAACCACACCTTCTCAGAGAGCTGGCAGTGATAGGTTCCTGCTTCTGAAGGCATACAAGCTGACTCTCTGAGAAGGTGAGGTGTTTGAATACTGGTGCACAACCCCAGGTGAGGTGTTTGAATACTGGTGCACAGCCCCAGGTGAGGTGTTTGAATACTGGTGCACAGCCCCAGGTGAGGTATTTGAATACTGGTGCACAGCCCCAGGTGAGGTGTTTGAATACTGGTGCACAGCCCCAGGTGAGGTGTTTGAATACTGGTGCACAGCCCCAGGTGAGGTGTGTGAATACTGGTGCACAGCCCCAGGTGAGGTGTTTGAATACTGGTGCACAGCCCCAGGTGAGGTGTTTGAATACTGGTGCACAGCCCCAGGTGAGGTGTTTGAATACTGGTGCACAGCCCCAGGTGAGGTGTTTGAATACTGGTGCACAGCCCCAGGTGAGGTGTTTGAATACTGGTGCACAGCCCCAGGTGAGGTGTTTGAATACTGGTGCACAGCCCCAGGTGAGGTGTTTGAATACTGGTGCACAGCCCCAGGTGAGGTGTTTGAATACTGGTGCACAGCCCCAGGTGAGGTGTTTGAATACTGGTGCACAGCCCCTCACAGGATATGTGTATATGCGGCAGAAAAACAGTAATAACTTACTAGAAACATTTTTGTTAAATGAAAGCATATTGCAAAAATGCTTCTATTTCACATTAAAATGCACCCATGAACATTTATTTTATGACCTTTCTATCCCTTTAATGCTTTGTGTTTAACCCCATCTCGTCACTGGCCACACACTTCTCATAACTCAAAGCCAACAACAAGCACCCTAGTACGCCCTACACAAACTGATTACCTGTCTAAGAGCTTCCATCTCTTCACTGGCCACCCTCTTCTCGCTAGATGTATTCTTTAGCCGGCCCTGTGCAAGTTCCAGTTCAGTTTGCATCTTATCCACCTCCTTAATGACCTGATCACGTTCACTCATAATTAGACGGTACTCGTTAAATACAGAGTCTCTCTCCTCCTTGTACTTCTCTGCATCTTTGGCTGCCTTTAGCTGCATGGTTTTTAAACGTGTGGCTTCAACCTGCAGCCGCTCTAGTTCTCTCTGCAGCTCCTTGTTCTGCAAGGTCGCCTTGTTCAGTTCCTGTTGGATGGAATCGTACCTGTTGGTAAATGACAAAAGTATTACTGCAATTTTTAAAATGGTTTTTCATAAGGAGAAAAAAACAAAAAAAGCCATCACAACAAAAGTATCCTGAAGAAGAATACCAAAAACATGCACAAGTTTATACGAGGAGAACTTCAGGCAGACAACATGGGCCTTCTAGAACTTCATTTATTTTTTTTCAAATTTTGTCTTTAAACATTTGCCTGAAATCTATGGAGTGCATGTATTTATTTATTTTTTAAATTGATATTCCTATTCTATTATTCCTGTTTTGAATCTTCATATAGGTCTTATAACTATTTTATTGCTCCTCAGCATAGATAGTTGTCTCAATTTTGTGGTTCCCCATTAGACTATATCCATGCCAAGAAGGGTTCCATATTCCGTACCTTCGCATAGATGAGCTGAACTGATGCTGGAGGTGCAAGTCTCTCTGCTTTAACAGGCTTTCCAGTTGTTTTTGAAGATTTCTTTTTTCTTCCTCGCTCTGCTCCAACCTCCCCAGGTCTGAGTTGTGACTGCCCACTTTTTCATTGTATTTTTTGCGTAGAGAGTCATAATCTTTTTGCACAACCTCCAGCTTGTCCAGTGCAGTGTCATACAGTTTATTAATAAGCTCAGAGGAGCCGTTCTGTTTAACCACCTGTTACAGATATAAGATTCACACATTAACCGTATTCAATGTTATCTTCTTCATCTCAAAGCTAGGACTCTAGTGCTCCTTTAACTGCCTCCATGAAAAGGACAACAATGAGTTGTCATGCAGATCTCTGTCTGTGTGCGCATGACAACCGTTGTTGTTGATCCCCAAAACTAAAGGTCACGATCAATGTTGGTATAATGGTCAGCACACCCAAGGCTACATGGGAGTGCAAGTGGCATCACCACAAATGTGTGTGGTGACATCACAGTGAGGTTAGAACTAGGAAGTGGCAGGTAGTTAAGGGAGCTAGATGGGTGGAGTTTGTTCCAACCCCCCCTAGATATCAGCACCAGAGGTGGGCAAATGTGCTGAAAGTGTACATTTGAATGTTGATAAGAATGAAAATCCATTAAAATTCAGTAATCGAATGTAACATTTGTTTTAACAAATACTATTCAGAAGTTCAAAAGTTCATGTGGTTGGGAATATAGTAAAATGATACATAATAGACAAATTTGAATCAATATATATTAGTATATATTTTAAATATTGCATAATTTGAATATTACATTTAAAGAGCATTAGAGATACTATTTAAAATATATATATTCAAAAAAATGTAATTCGAATATTGTATAATATGAAATCAATTACAAAAATATATATTACATTTAAAGAAAGCATCAGAAATACTATTACATTAAACGAATGTTAGAATGTTGTGCAAACATTCAAAATTTTAAATGAACAAATTTGTTTCATTTTTCGAATATTTGCAAAACATTTGCCCATCCCTAGTAATAAGTGGCTTTATAATATTCCACCAGGGAAATACTGCTGGTGAGCATTCTTATAGAATCTCACCAGCCCAGAGACCTTTAGATAATTGTGCTATAAGTAATGGGTATAAGATTTAGAGCAAGATGAGTATAAATTTACCAGTTGTTGCTGCCTGCGTAGTTCAGACATTTCCTTCTGATCTACCTCATGCATTCTCTTCATATCTTGACAGGACTGCTGCAGGTGAGCAAATTCCCGCTGTAACTGAGCGTGTTTCCTGCGCAAGCTCTCGCTGTCCTCCTGGAGTTGTGTCTGGTCACTTAAAACACGGCTGTGCAGAGTGCTGGATAAAGGAGAAGAGTTTAAAGTTTGTAAAAAGTTGATGCCATAAATAAAAGCTGATAGACTTACAAAGGTAAATCTAAAAAAACTACAAATTCAGAATAAACCTATAGATTCACATAAATGGATTAACAATTAAAAGACACGGATAAAAAGGGACTTTATATACTTCATAAGTAAGTTATTGAGGTTATTCCCAAACTCACTCTTGTCACGGATACCACCATGTTAAAATCTCTCTTTCACTGCATATCAGTTCTGATGCCTTGCAGTAACTCCTTCAGATACCTGCTGTTAAACCTAGGTTCCAAAATGGTGGCACTCGTAATAAGAGTAGGTGCATGAAATGTATTTAGTATTTAATGTTCCTTTAAAGATGCATACAACAAAGTCTAATATAATATTCAAATGCAAAAGAGACGGGCTCAAAAAGTCATATGATATATTTGAAAAAGCACTATTTAAAGGCATTCAAGTCAAAAGATAAACTTTCATGATTCAGATACTTCCATTAACAAAATGTGCACAGTCTTTTTATATTTATACTTTTTGAGTTATTAGCTCCTACTGAGCATGAGCAAGAATTCACAGAATATACGTCCATGCATTTGTGATTGGCTGATGGCTGTCACATGATACAGGAGGAGTGGAAATAGACATTTTGAAATTTGTCAGGAAAAAAAAATCAACTTGTCATTTAAAGTTTAAAATAAGTGCTATTGCATTGCCTTTTTATAATGCATTTGTTAATTATTCAAATCTACTGTATTTACTGGTCCTTTAACATAGGAAAGTTTGTTCTGCATAAAAAGGAGGAGAAGGTAATGATGTTTAGAATAAAATTACAACTATATGTTTTGCAATCTCTTATCTCATAACCTCTGACAACGCAAAAAGGGACAATATACTCAGGCAAGTAGCTGATAAGAGTTCATTGTATTCAAAGCAGCTGTGTGAACATTGTTTTAAATGGGATGTTCTCTCTCTCTCTCTCCCACCCCCAATGGTAAGTCAATTTCTGCTGCTGCCTTTTCATAGTTTTTCTACGGCCAATACTGCAGTATTTCAATTGCCAGTAAAGGGGGGGCAGTTTCAACAGGCAAGGTCAGCTATTTCAAATAAAAAAATAAAATGAAAGGTAAAGGAGATAATTGTAAACAATTTAATAATACACTAGTAGGTAATGTGGGTCACTGGCAACACATTAAAGGGCTCAAACAAATCAGAGAATAAAATAGTGAAAGTAAGTTGCAAAGTTATTTACTACATAAAAACAAAGCATTTCATATTACTAACCATTTCCCTATATTGAATTTAACATTCAAATGTTTAAAGTCAACATTTGCTGAACTTTGGACATTTATCTATAATGAAAATAAAGTTGCTAACAAATGTGCCTAAACACATGTCCAACCCCAGTGTTCAGCTGTAAATTTGTACTCGTCTACAACCGTAAACATTCTAGCAAAAGGACTCAACACTTTCATATGCGTTTGCAACTGTGAGAAACATCTACATAAAAATCTAATTTCTTTTTATTTCTGTAAAGGTGCATTACCAAAAATAAGACACATAAGTGCCAGGAATTGTGATCAAATACAAACAATTGCACCTTCATCTGATGTGCCCCCAAATGATTAATACAACATTACAAAAAGGAATTGCAAAAAAACAAAACAATAACAACAACAACAACAACACACACACCCAACAGCATTATGGTTGGGATACTACTTAAGAAATATTTATCCTCTTATTCTGAGGGGACTGAGGGTCTAGATACAAATGATATTTCAGCTATCAATGATCTAATTGCTCTCAAAGATGAATCAAATTATGAAGACTATGAAAATATGACCCCTGACACTAATTGGCGTAATATGTTAAAAACCAAATCGCACTTTATACCCCCATCTAGTACATCTTATAATACCCTAACCTTTTTAGATCTGGTATGCAAAGATATACTCACTTTATCTGACGAACATGATATTAGACATTCCAATTTGACCCCAGAAGAAAAATTTGCATTAAACACTATGACTCGGTGGACAGATATTCAGATAAAGCTCAGTGATAAGGGAGGGAATATTGTACTGTGGCCTATACAGATGTATGTGGAGGAAGCCAAAAAACAGTTGAACTATCAGAGGAACTATAAAACATTATTTGGGAATCCTACTGAAGATTTTCTTAAAAAGTACAACAACCTAATTTATTCTGCAGCCTCTGAAGGCATAATTGATGGGAAAGAACTTAAATTCCTATACGTTAAACATCCCAAAGTGGCAACATTGTATTTATTGCCTAAAGTTCATAAGAATCTAGCATCTCCACCGGGAAGGCCGATTGTATCAGGCAATGGCTCCCTGACAGAAAAAGCCAGTAAATATGTGGACGCAAGATTACTTTATATTGTAGACTCTTTACCCTCACACACTAGAGATACTTTGCATGTCCTAAACAAGTTAAACACGCTTGTCATTACCTCCAATTCCACATTAGTCACTTGTGATGTGGAATCACTCTATACACCAGCATTGATAGACATTGGGGATGTAAAGCAGTTTTCCATTTTCTTCAGAAAAATGAATCTATATCCGTTGAAACTAAACAATTCATTATGAACTTACTGGAATTTGTGCTGGGACATAACTATTTTACATTTGATGGCAAATTTTATTTGCAAACATGTGGGACAGCTATGGGGAACTCTTGTGCCCCGACATATGCCAATATATACCTGGGCTGGTGGGAGGAGACTGTAGTCTTTCATGAAACCCTTGAACAGTATACTCAATACATTACCCATTGGTCCAGGTATATAGATGACATTTTATTTGTGTGGGAAGGCTCTCTTGAACTGTTAAATGAATTCATTACTCGACTTAATACAAATCCTTTTGGTCTTTTTTTGACAATGACTATGGATGACCGACAGGTCGAATTCCTTGATTTAACGATCAAAAAAGTGAATAGCTATCTGGAAACAGAAACTTATAGGAAACCTACTGCTACTAATAATATTTTAAGTGCAGAGAGTTACAATCATCCTAACACTATCAAAAGTTTGCCAATTGGTGAGTACCTAAAGATATGTAGAAACAGTTCATCTTTAGAGTCTTTCACTATTTAAGAAATAGACTCCTCTTGAGGGGCTATTCCAAAAAGTCTCTCAAGAGAGCTTATCAGATTGCCTTAAATAAAAACAGACAAGAGCTCTTAATACCCAAAATTAAGGAACACTCCAATACCTTCAGATTTATCTCTTCATTCTCCAATCAGAGTAACCAAGTTTCTAACATTTTACAAAAACATTGGCACATTTTACAAGCTGACGAACAACTTCAGTCTATTATCCCTAATAAACCGCTGATTACATATAGGAGAGGTAGTAATCTAAGTGATTGTTTGACCAAAAGTCACTTTGACCGAAATGACAAAAAGGCACCCCTATATAAAGGTTCAATAGCCTGTGGCAATTGCAAAGTTTGCACTTATATGATTAAGAAAAAAAATATGATGGATAGATTCCATAACAAATGGACCATATCTAATCATATTACATGCAAAACTTCTAATGTAATATATTGTGTATCATGTAGCTGTGACCTAATCTAGGTAGGGATGACAACCAGAAGTATGGGAACAAGAATGTCTGAACATTTAAGCAATATCAGAAATGCTGCTTAGGATGTGAAAAAAGGCAAACAAATTACAAGTGTGGCACGACATTTTTTACAGCACAACGGTGGCAAAACTAGTGCCTTTAAATGTTGGGGCTTGGAAACTCTACGTATGGGCATTAGAGGAGGAGATGTGGAACAAACCTTATTAAAAAGAGAAGCAAGGTGGATTTTTCATTTGAACTCTGTTATACCCAATGGCATGAATGAGAACAATCATTTCTGGGTGTTTCTGTAGAAATACAGAATTTGTGTTGGCTCTAATAACCTTGACACACTATTTACTACTCTTACATATATAGTCTCCTTATATTTTTTCTAGTTTTAAGTGCACCCAGACATAGCAATTTGTATAGGTTATTATCATGTCTATAAAACGTTCGTCTTGATAAAGAATGTACGAGTGATAAAGTATTAACGTACTAATTTATTCAATACTAGTCCTAAAGCCAGTGTACACGGGACAATTTTTTAGATACCGCGGTTCCAACCCTTGCTCCCTCTCTCTCCCCCCTCTATTTTGCGCTCTCTCTCTCTCTCCCCCCCTCTCTTTTGAGTTCTCTCTCTCCCCCCTCTTTTGCTCTCTCTCCCCCCTCTTTTGCTCGCTCTCTTCGCCCCCTCATCTGCTCTCTCCCCCTCTTTTGCTCTCTCTCTCCCCCCTCTTTTGCGCCCTCTCTCTCCCCCCTCTTTTGCTCTCTCCCCCTCTCTTTTGCTCTCTCTCTCCCCCCTTTTGCGCTCTCTCTCCCCCCTCTTTTGCGCGCTCTCTCTCTCTCCCCCCCTCTCTTTTGCTCTCTCCCCCTCTCTTTTGCTCTCTCTTCCTCTCTCTCTCTCCCCCCTCTCTTTTGCTCTCTCTTCCCCTCTTTTGCACTCTCTCTTCCCCTCTTTTGCGCTCTCTCTTCCCCTCTTTTGCGCTCTCTCCCCCTCTTTTGTGCACTCTCTCTCCCGCCTCTCTTTTGTGCACTCTCTCTCCCCCCCTCTCTTTTGAGCTCTCTCCCCCCCTCTCTTTTGAGCTCTCTCTCCCCCCCTCTCTTTTGAGCTCTCTCTCTCCCCTCTTTTTTGCGCTCTCTCCCCTCTCTTTTGTGCTGTCTCCCCATTGCGCTCTCTCCCCCTCTTTTTTGCACTCTCTCTCCCTCTTTTGCACTCTCTCTCCCCCTTCTCTTTTGCGCTCTCTTTTGAGCTCTCTCTCCCCCTCTTTTGCGCTCTCTCTCCCCCCCTCTCTTTTGAGCTCTCTCTCCCCCCCTCTCTTTTGAGCTCTCTCTCCCCCCTCTTTTGCGCTCTCTTTTAAACTCTCCCCCCTCTATTTTGAGCTCTCTCTCCCCCTCTTTTGCGCTCTCTCTCCCCCCTCTCTTTTGAGCTCTCTCTCTCCCTCTTTTGCTCTTCCCCCCCTTCTGCTCGCTTTCTTTCTAAATTCTTTCCTTCCTTCCTTCCTCTGGGTCTCTCCCGCCGGCCACGCCCCTCCCGCGCGCTCCCACGAGGTCACGCCCCCATCACAGCCCGCCCGACGCCGGTCACGCCCCCACCAGGCAGCTTCCGCAGTGTGCACTACTCTGCAGCTGAAGGCCAGGTGTGTTTGTCCGCGCGCAGTCTCTACTGCGCATGACGGCTTCAGACAAACACACTTGGCCTTTTATAATATAGGATATGTGCTGTGTAGCACATACATAAATCCTGAGGCAATTTTTTTTTTTTTTTTTTAATATATATACGAGTCCAGAACAAATTTTTTTTTTTTTAAACTAAAATATTATGTGCTGTGTAGCACATACATAAGTAAAGAGCTTTTTTATTTTTTTTTAAACTAAAATATTGAGTAAAATATTATGAGCTGTGTAGCACATACATAAGTACAGAGCAAGACCTTTCTATACATATAAGTCCAGACCCATTTTTTTTTTTTTAAAAACTAAAATATTATGTGCTGTGTAGCAAGTTCTGTGTAGCACAGATAACTCCGGAGCTTTCAATGGAGTGTGTTGGAGTGTGTTGCGCAGTTTTAAGTTTTGTTAGGCTTGTGACGCTTTGAAATGGTAGTCACGTGACTACTCACGCCAGTGTGTATTGATCTCGCGCTGCAATGTTGTGAGGGTGCGCGTGCGGGCAAGTCTGGCGCTGCGTGCGCGTGCGGGCAAGTTCCGTGTGTGGGTGCGATGGTGCGAGGAAGCGCGTGCGGGCAAGTCATTTGTGGAGGGTGCGCATGCGCGTGTGGCCAAGTTAGGTGTCTATTCCTCTGGCGCTGCGTGGGCGTGCGGGCAAGTTCTGTGTGTGGGTGTGAGGGTGCGCATGCGGCCAAGTTAATAATAGGCTGTGTGTGGGTGCGAGGGTGCGGGTTTGTGTGTTAAGGGTTGCTGTGTGTGGGTGTGAGGGTGCGCGTGCGGCCAAGTTTGTGGGTGTGTGAATGTGTGAGCCGTTAGCTGTGCGCGCGAGGTGTCTGGGATCTAAGGCCAAGTGTGTTTGTCTCTACTGCGGCTGCGCATGACGGCTTCAGACAAACACACTTGGCCTTTTATAATATAGGATATGTAGAAATGAAGTAACTCACTCCTCATACCCTATGAATAAGAATGGAATATAATATGACATAGTGCAATATGATGGAATAACTTGTGTTGTGTGGTGTGTCATATTCTATATATACTTTAAATAGAATGAACAACATCAGAATTTAATCCAGTTAATATCTTATAGACGAGTATCATATAAACATGATAAATTAAATTATTTGTTTTGCAAACGGATAATCTGTCATAAAGTGAGCTAAATGTTTTTCATTCCACCATACATTATAGCCACAATACCACGTAATAATTAAAATATAGGACGGGAATCCCCTTTCTTATTGTGGGAGTTTAAGTTTACATTTTCTACTCTATATCAGTATCCGTTTAAGCTTGTAACTTATAATTTGTTAAACCTACCATAGTCATTCCGCATTGGAGTCCCTCTGTTAACATGTTACACAGCTAATATATACATATGGACCATCCGAGGAATAAAATAACGTCTAACACTAGTTAACCCCGCATTGAAATTCTGTTGTAATTTGTTAGCAAGCATACATTCACATATTGACTAGTGGGATGTAATAGTGACGTGGTTTGTTATTTGGGTGCACTTCTTAGTAGAATTATAGCCACTGTTTTAAGTCACATCATAATTCACATAAGAGTTGATATCACTCCATTTTCAGCCACATAATATCATAAGCTATTTATTTACATTCGGCCATATTACATGCAGGCTCATCATTGCTATATGACGATTGGACTGGATGAGAGTTGTTGCAACCAATCAGAATACCACTCAGGGTATTGTCCCCCATGACGTGGGGAGTGGTTAAGAAGGGTGTGTGTTACTCCCTCCTATAACAATTGGTTCCAGAGTAATCACTTAGGGTATATAAGGTGTGCTAAGAGCGGCACTCAGCTTGTCATTTTTACCTCACATTGAGAAAGGCTGCATTATCACGGCCGAAATGCGTATGTGGTATATTTTTTCCATTTTTGTGAGTCCCTGATCTGTTAGGAGCACAGTTACAGCCACCCCTGGCACCTGACGCCGACACATCCAGTTATCGGACAGGAATACAGGGGGGTGGCTGGACTGTGTGTCCTGCTCTCCATACCCACAGATTGGAATAGGTTTTTAGGTTCTATAAGAGGACGAGGTTATTCTCCCTTCAGCAAGTAATATTCATTACTGAATTCATTTTAAAATATTTGTTAATAAATTCGTTAGATTTTAAAAAAACTCATTATTTCCAGTTCTAGCAGAACAATTTCTGCAGACTTTATAGATTTTCTCTAACAGAGTTTTCTCTGTATAATTACTCTTTATTATAGGAACGAGTTCTCACAAACCCTCCTTGTCCCCCCTTTTCCCTTACCTTTTAGCTTTGCTGATACTTGATTGAGGGGTAGCACCAAGGATTACTATATCCTTTATTTCTTATTGATATTTCTATCACAGTGCCAATATATATTTTCATATTGTGGGATATGAAACAATCTGATTCATTGTTGTAATAAAAAACACACTAAGCAGTGGCTTATACTTAAAGGGACACTGAACCCAAATTTTTTCTTTTGTGATTCAGGTAGAGCATGCAATTTTAAGCAACTTTCTAATTTACTCCTATTAGCAAATTCTCTTCATTCTCTTGGTATGTTTATTTGAAAAGCAAGAATGTAAGCTTAGATGCCGGCCCATTTTTGGTGACCGTGGTTGTCCTTGCTGATTGGACAGCACTAATAAACAAGTGCTGTCCATGGGCCTGAACCAAAAATTTGCTGGCTCCTTAGTTTAAATGCCTTCTTTTTCAAATAAGTCAAGGATCAATAGTCTCTAAAGAGGTGCGCTGTGTGTGGCAAAAGTGTAACTTCATACGAATCCAAAGGACTCAGGCAGATGTATTATCCATTCCACAGTTTTGCACAGCTAACAGTTATATTAATATACTCTGTGTGGCTACCATGAATATAATACTCTTTTGACAGCCCCCTGATCACGTGACTATTATATATTTACTTGCATTTTAGCCAATTACTCAAAAGTAACTCCACGGGCGTGAGCACCACTGTCTGTAGTGGCTTAGAAACAGGCAGAAATTTAGAGGTTTAAATGTTATAAAGTATATTAATATAACAATGTTGGTTGTGCAAAGCTGGGGAATGGGTAGTAAAGGCGTTATCTATCTTTCTAAATAATAACAATTTTGGTGTTGACTGTCTTTATTAACCACAATTTCCATGTTAACTTTGTAAGTCATGAGGACATTTCATCTGCACACAGTGTGGAAGAGGAGGAAGGCTGGAGAGTCTGGCTACCAATATGGAGTCACAGCCAACAAGTGGAAGTGGCATGAAGCTCTGTCAGCTCATGCAGAAAATGGCAAATGAGTGGCTGTGACAGCCGCTTCTCTCCCCAACAGGTCATGGCTAATTGTCTTTTTGCTGGGTTCCAGGACGCAGTTACTAGGTGCAGTGATACCTGGTATTTTTAGGGCACTGACTTAATTAATCATTAATGGTTATTTATTAAGTTTAAACTCAATGCTCATTAAAAAGAGAATACATCAACTTTCAGCAAATTATATTAGCTAATTATATCCCGGATGATGCAGAAGTAATGACACTGGGTGTGTTTAACAGTGATTACATGTTGTTTCTAAGGCAGAAGGCTACATGACTAAAATGACACAGACTAAGTTTCACTAAGTGCCCCACACTGGTAAAGCAAACAGACTCACTGATAGAAATCTGCCTCTTTCGCTGCCTCCTCACACTTTTTCAGCGCTTTGGAATGTTGGCTCTGAAGCGACTCCAGTTCAGACATTGCCTTCATGCATTGGACCTTCAAACGCTCATAATCTGGATTGAGTTTAGGAGTAGGCCTGTACACAAGAAAAAAAAAAAAATATATTAGTAATAAGAAACATAATAGGTTAATTTGTTTCCCAATTCCCATCATACTCCTCTGTACAAACCGTGGCATAGGATGCAATTATAGTGAACGTAAATGCTGTTACCATGAAGTAGAATTCTTTAGTAAAGATTAAGGATAGGTGAATGTGGTGAAAGGGCAATTTGCTTGTTAGAACAAATAGTCCTGTGTACATTTGTTTTGGACAATAAAATAGATAAAAACCAAAATCCATTAAAATCCGGTAATCAAATGTTATTTCCGGTTTTCAAATTTACTTTTTTTTTAATAATAATAATTAGATCCAATATCCACATAACAATTGATTTAACAAATACTATTCAGAAGTTTAATAGTTTGTGTGGTAGGGAATTTAGTAAATTGATACAAATATATCGATTTGAATTTTTCTAAATTTTAATATTCCATAATTCTATTCAAATTATGCAATATTCAAATTATAAATAGAATATTTAAAGATAGAGTTAGAAATACTATTACATTAAACAAATTTCAGAATGTTGTACAAACATTCAAAATGAACAAATGTGTTAAAATTAGTTTCATTTTGCGAATGTTGCAAAACATTTACCCATTCCTATTAGAGATTCAAATATGTCTATGCAAAATTTACCAATGAAAATACAAATTTAGTAGGAGGGCTAAAGATTCTGACGTAATTCTTCCTGTAAGCCAACTCTCTAACCAGATTTTGCAATGTATGTTAGTGGCACATTTGATTTATTATAGCTTATTTTATCTACATACCTGCATTTCCCTTTGTTATATAAAAGTACTAATGGAATAATGGAACATTTAAACAAATCTGGACTCAATATAAATGTATCGCCTGTAACTGTTTTGTTTACCATTTTGTTATGCTTTTAAACAATATCTAATCAAAAGGTTATTACTCCAGATATCATTGGCTGCCTCATGTCTGCATACAGTACAGAGACAACAGATATCACTCAGGCTATATCCAATGAACTTTGGATGATAATCTGCTTGAACTCAAAGCAAAGAGGTGAGTATAGAAAACATAGCAAGTGCTAGGGAAAGATGAACAAACTGTGTTTAAATAAAAGTTACTTTTAAAAGACCAGCAAATACAGTAAAATTGCATAAAATTGCATAATCAACAAATGCCTGATTATCAAAAACGACCACCTCTTTTTCCTGATTATCAAAAACTCGCCGACATGAAGAGAAATCTCGCCAAATCTCTGGGGGCCTTTTTTTTTTAGCCTTATTTTCCCTACTTCACATACAGAACTTTATAAAGAGATAAACAACTCAAGAAAAAAAGAAAAAGAAAAAAAAAAGAAATTATCTTTTTAAAAGGCTGAGGGACCTCGTGGTACTGACAAGACATATTAGATCATCTTGCCAGGCCCATAACCTGACTTTCAAATGAGTAGCAGATTTTTTTTCTGAAATTTCAAAGTTGATCCCATTTTCCATGCCCACTTGTATCATGTGACAGCCATCAGCCAATCACCAAAACACACACATACTATATACTGTTAATTCTTGCACAAGCTCAGTAGCAAAAGTGCCTCAGAAAGTGTACATTAAAAATATACACATTTAGATAATGAAAGAAAACTGGAAAGTTTTGTTTTTTAAACTGTATGCTCTATATGAATTGTGAAAGTTTACATTCGACTTTAGTATCACTTTACACTTTATTATATTTCAGCATAATTTTTATATATTTTTTAAACCATTAGCTTGATTTTCTTTTGCACAGAATGAACTGAACAAAATGCTTCTCTTTACCTGCAATCATCAAATGTTGATCCTGGAGAGGACAGAGCCAGTTGCTTCCGTAACTCATCTCTTTCCCGAGTCACCTGCCTTAACTGTGACAATATGGTGTCCAACTTCTCACTCATATGTCGGTTGTCTGTGGCTGAAGGGGGAGGTGAGGTGGGCTTGTTGGTCGTACCTAAAGATTAAAAACATGAACGGGAGATGGAAAAATGGGTTTTAGTTAAAGGGACAGTCAACACCAGAATTGTTGTTGTTTTAAAAGATAGATAATCCCTTAATTACCAATTCCCCAGTTTTGCATAACCAACACAGTTATAATTATACACATTTTACCTCTGTAATTACCTTGTACCTAAGCCTCAGCAGACTGCCCCCTTATTTCTATTGTTTTGATAGACTTGCATTTTAGCCAATCAGAGCTGTCTCCATGGTAAATTCACGTGTATGAGCTCAATGTTATCTATATGAAACACGTTAACTAATGCCCTCTAGTGGTGAAAAACTATCAAAATGGATATAAAAATTTTACTACTACAAAAATTGCCTCCATAAATAAAAATAAAATCCCCTATGCCTTTTTAATGAAACTGATGTCTTATTCACGCATGGCCATACTCTGCTTAACCAGTCACCTGTGGAACAATGCCTTAAAGGGACAGGAAACCCCAAAATTTTCATTCATGATTTAGATAGAACATACCATTTTTAACAACTTTCCAATTTATTCCATTGGCTGCACACTCTAGTGACCTATATATTACTAACTATCCCTAATTGGCCACAGCAGAGAAGGTAACCTAAGTTACAACATGGCAGCTCCCATTGTTTTATAGACACTAAAACTTTACACTTATTTTGTCAATATTTAAACAACTAATGAAACTTTAAAAAAATACATATACATGTTATTCTCAGACTAATCTTTTCTTTGAATGCATCATTCTATCTAGCATTTATTTAGTGTTTTTTTTTTAAAAACAATTTTTATTGTTGTAACCTAGTAGCGAAGATGTGATCCAATAGGGGGTAAGGGATAGGGGGAGGTGGTTGAGGGTAATATGATGTGTACTGATGGATAAGTACAGTTTACTGGGGAGGAGACTAGGTGAGAAAGAGTGCCCACACTCTGGATGAGGGTGTATACTAAAGCCCTCATGTAGGGGTTGGCGACCATATAGTATTGAACATGTCTTTCCAGTCAGTCCATGTGAGCTCAAACAAGTCAATTTTGTTAAGGGAGTAAAATATATATTTTTGGGCCATGGTGTTTAATACCGTGGGCCATGCCGGGGCTAATTCTATCTACCATGCTCTGGCTATACTGGTTTTAATTGTCGAAAAGAGGTATATACAGAGAAGGCTATGGTGTTTGGGTAGTGTATGAGTGCCTATATGCAATAAGGCTAGGGCGGGAGATTTCTGGACTTGGATACCCAATTTGGGTAGGGTGAGGAAGCATGTCCACCAAACATGGAGCAGGTCTCCAGTGTGGCCACAATTCCTCCAGCATAAAGGTGAAGAGTTCTGGTACATTCTGGCTATTCTAGTAGGGACAAAGTACCAGTGTGAGATTATTTTATAATATGTCTCATAGATCGTGATGCAATGTAGGTTTTTTTGTGTGAGTGCCAGTGTGTGTTGCCAGGTTTGGGAAGGAATGTTGGTGTCCAATTGGGTTTCCCATCTATGCAGGTGGGAGGCCAGATCGGGCGGAGAGTTGCCTTATAGAAGTTAGTAATGAGCGGACAGAGGTTTACATAGTCTGTCTCTCTTTTGCCAGGTGGACTCCCAAGGGGTAAGGGGTCTTTGTGATGAGGGGGTGACGCCCCAGCTATTGAGGAAACTTTTGATTCGCAAGGAGTTTAAAGGAATGGTATGTGGGAATGTTGGCCGCATTTTCCAGGTGTTCTAATCCAATAAATCTGGGGGGGGACTGGGACAAAAAGTCAGAGACCTGCTTTATGACTAGTTGTGCCCATCTATTGGGGTGTGTTTCAGGAAGGCCAGTTAGGAGTCCCGCTATCGAGGTTATATGTGAGGGGATATAAGTGCTCGGTGTCTAAGTTTGTCCCAGGTGTTCTTTGTGTTCTATGCAGTTCAAGGTGGCTGATATTGGTTCAGAGATTTACATAGTCTAAATTGCAGACTAAGACTATATATCTAGCTTGGGGGTCTCTAAGCACCTGGATTTTTTCAAAAGCTAGTCTTTTATGTATTAGGATAGCGGTTCCTCTTGCTTTCTTGGAAAAGGGAGTATACTCACTGTCATGTAGTTTTTAGAATAAAGTCTATGTGGATCATCTTCCTGCCAGTGGGTTTCTTGGAAGAACACCATGCCAGGGTTGTGGAAATTTTAGAGAGCGAGTTAGTAAGCTTCCCTGAAAAGGAGAGTTTAGGCCTCTCACATTTTGTGTCAGGAATCTAAGCGCAACCATGGAGAGTTATAAGAAATCTAATATGTGTAAACCTTCTATGTATTTAGGTGAATATAGGGAAGGGGTGAGGATGGGAAAGAGGAAATGGGTGGGTCAGTGGTGGTGAATATGAGGGTGGGAATCTGAGGTATGTGGTGGAAATAGTCCACCTTTGTGGAACCCTGGTGTGGGCTACTTTAAGGAGGGGAGAAGAGCAACACAGAGAGCTGGAAACACCAGCCCCGCTCCGTAATGTCATTAAAACATTATAAAACATACAACTTTGCCAACATAGCTGAAATCTAAGATGGTATCCTTTCTTATCCTTGGTGCACTTAGACATCACTCTTTGGACAGAAATATAAACTTGCACCCAAAGATAAAAGTTCAAATTAGGTTTTGTATAGAGTGAGTTCACA